>NC_135572.1:289382630-290007630 GCF_965152235.1 Eretmochelys imbricata
CCCTTGCAGACTTTCTGCTGTCAGGCACATTGTGGGAAATACTCTCTCCCCCTCACCTATTTGGTTCTAGGTAAGAAGAAGTCAGGTGTTGTGTTTCATCAGCATTTACAGTCTTCCCTGTGGATTGTATTTTAGGATAATACACAAGGAGTGTGCCAAATTAGAGGACTATACACGCAGAGGTTCATGTGAAAGAATTCTGTTTGGAGAGGGAGAGTTACACTCCCCACTGATAACTAGAACTTTACCTGAAGGTTCAGGTAAAGCAAATTTTCCATGTTCACACTAGACTGCAAGTGATTGCTTGTGTATGACAAGTAGTCACATCCCTTCCTCCAACTTCCAACTTACACAGCCTTTGTGAACCTGGGGCCATGAAGGGTTCCTCAATCTGCCTTTCATCCTATTCATTTCAGTGGCTTCCAGGGAAGGATGATGATTAAAGCAATTGGTACTATTCCCCCTGAAGCCTGAGTGTATCTGTTGCACCTGCTTTTGGATCTCATTGCCCTGCGGTAAAATGGAGCATTCTCCTACTACTTGAATTTTTTTTCATGTCTAGGAACATATTTTATATCATGGCTCATTAAAACAGAAGCAAAGCAGTGTCCTGAGTATAACATGCAAAACTCTGTAGTTGACAAAACATCCCAATTTCTGTGTTCGTCAGCAAGATCTATTTAATTAACTTTCTCTTTAAGGGGGAAAAAACAGTCTGCATTATAATGACATAATTGTCTCTGACAATATTGTCAGTTTGGGTAGGCGCATTGAAAAGGCATGCTGGAACTGGAAAATACATATAAGCAACACCTGAGAAATGTGTGAGAATAGGAGCGTGAATATCAGCCAGTTGCATAGTCCAGTTGCCAGATGTCTGTGTGGGTTGTGAATTTAAATATCTACTTTGGTTTGCTCAAGTATATAATGCCTTACTTCAATTAATGTTTGAACATATGCTTTTTCCTCCCATATGTGGGCTTTTGTACCGTGGTGCCCTTTAGAAATGTGCCTATTTTAAGTAAGACAAATAAATCATATTTCCTCAGTATCTGCAAAATTCCCTTTTACTTCCTTAGAGTCACTATAGGGATTATTGAAGCTAGGCCCTGATACTGTGAGCTGATTTCAGCAGGTGGACCTGTAATAATAATAATAATAATTAATATGTAGTCCTGATTATAGTTTCTCTCCCCTATAGATCACAAAGTGGTTTATACAGAAAGTCAGTGTCATCCCCACTTTACAGATGTGGAAATCAAGGCACAGAGAGAACTTGCCCCAGTTCATACAACCACAACATTTTGGCACCTGAGGCGGGGAGCTCAAATGATGCCACCATGTCCCCTCGCTTGGGCCAAAACTTTGAAAGGTCTCAGTTCTGCCTTCTTCCTGTTCTACTCCTCTCATGGTACTGCTCTGCTACCTACCCCAATAAAGGAGAACAAACAACTTAAAATGTCTTGTTCAAAAATGTTAAGTAACACTTAACTTTCAAACACCTGAACAGCAAATGTAACTTTTCTTGTCTGCCATAGTAAACCCTGGAATGTTTATCTGTTTGAATAATCAAAGGGGTGCTTTCTGTGCCTTCTTGGTTGCAAAGATTTGAACTGCTTCCTGAAGGTCCACAGTCTGGGCCAGCTCATGCTCTGTTGAGATGGTTGCAAGGCCGACCAGCGTCTCCTGTGTCATTGTGGAGCGTAGATGTGTTTTTATTAACTTCAGCTTGGAGAAGCTGCATTCTCCACTGGCAACTGTTACAGGAAGTTTTAGAAGTATGTGCAGAGCAACAAAAGCATTTGGAAAGAGGGCGGTCATCTTATTTATGCACATATATTCCAGAACAGCCTTTGGAGTTGATCCTGCTGAAATGCATCTTGAAAGGGCTTTCAGTTCATGCCCTAAATCACTCGCATCAATATCGTGCATGTCATCATGTCTCAACACTGTCTCTAGTGCCCTGCATTGCTGGTGTAGGTCTTCTTCAGGTATAGTGAGGTGTTTTGGAATATCATACAACATCCCAAATATACTGCTGTGTTCCCTGAGCTACATGAAACGTTCTTCAACTAACTGTATTGCACAATCTAGCACCTAGTTAAAGAATTCAACTTTGAATTGTTGTTTGGGGTCTCTTATGAGATTAGCCCGTGCTTCGTAATCAAAATGTCTTCTTCTTCGGTGACTCTTGTATTCTTGAATGGGTGGGAAAATAGCTTCAGTGTGAAGTTCCTCTGCCAACTTCTGTGCACTCTTCAGAAATCCCTCATCTGACTGGTAAGACTGTAGGTATGACTTTGCTTTGTCCATTTGTTCCATTGCTCCAGATATATCAAGGTCAACACCTTGGAGTATCTTGCTTACAACATTTATTTCAAACAGTATGTCATGCCACAACACTAAGCCACACAGAAATTTGAAGTTATGTATGTTTCTGGTGATTCCATTTCCCTCTGCCATGGTTCTCCCATGAACAGTTCCCGTCATAGCATTATCCTCCATAATGGCAACTATGGAATCATCTATCTTCCCAATTTGGTTTTCGATAGGTTTTATTGCCTCCACTTGACTTTCCCATCATGTGGCACTCAGTGGTTTCAGTGTCAGAGAGGATGTTCCCAGATGTTGCTTCAAAATTTGCCATTGATGAGTTGATGCAGAGAAAAATACATAGATGCTTTGAATTACATTTAAAAATTCAGCAGCCCCACTAGAAGCTGATGCTGCATCACTGACCACCAAGTTCAATGAATGAGAACTGCACAGGACAAAAAAAAAGCTCGAGGGTTTAACTCTCGGATCCCTGTCTGCACAACTCTGTTCTTTCCTCTCATGTTGGCACCATTATCGTAGCCCTGACCTCTCATGTCAGCTATTGCAATACCCGTATCTTCCAGCTTTTTAAGAAGCACATTTGTCATACCAACTCCTGTAGTATCGTCAGTGTCAATAAATTCTAGAAAATGCTCTCTGACAGTCACGATTGCAGGAACATTTTCACTAGGTTCTGTTGTTGTTACAAAACACACCATTAAAGTCATTTGTTCCATATGGCTGATGTCAGGTGTGCAGTCCAGAATAACAGATTAATATCTTATTGACTGCAGATCTGCCATAATCTTCTGTTTGATTTTTGTTGCCAGTAACTGTATGATCTCATTTGAATGTTTTTCCATGGTAGTGGTGTGTGTACATTTCTTGGGTGGTGGCTCCTCTTAGATGCTCCTGTCACAACCTCAGGGGTTCCCCTGGGGAAGGCAGATCAGCACTGGGGGTCAAAGATGTGAGTGAAGAGTGAAAGATTCTTTTGCAGGCTGCAAGAGGCCAAAGGGGGAAGGAGAATGAAGGACATAAATCCATACCGTGTAGAGGTCAAGCACAGGAGTTTATTACGTACAGCGCTGATGGAGTGTCACCTCGCTTATTAGGCTTAGAGACACTGTCAATCAATTGATCACAATGGAATATATGGATTTTCCATGGGCGGGGGAAAGTGACGGGGTAGGCAGTCCCACACCCCCGGATACGTCTAGCAGCAAGACATGAGAGCACAGTAGCCAATGGTCAAAGGTTGCATAATGTCTCCGCTCATGGTCTCAAGTTCACAAATTAATATTTAACATTTAATTAGTACTTCAAAAAATGTATTAGTATAAAAGATATATGTTGAATTCTGATTTGGGGTCCATAGGAATGAAGTAGCTCCTTTGATTGTCTGACAGGTACATATCTAGGGGTAAAAGCAAAGAAACAGTGAAAGTATATGGCAATAAAGATTCTTTCAAGTTGTTCATTTGTGTTTTAAGGCAGGCATTGGTTCCTGGAAAAGGGAGGTGGGAGGAGGCCATATCTTATACTGACATGCTTGAACCTTTCATAAACTCAAGGTTGGATGTTTGGGAAGAACATCTCCCTGCAGAAGAAACTAACACAACAGAAACAGGGCTTCTTTGTTCTATTTGCAACTTTGAATAAGACACAATTATTGCCCCCAACATCTGGCATTTTGCTGACTAGGCATATCTTAGCAAAAGCAAGGTTATCTTTGGTTATTCTGCTTTCTCTTAGCTAATCACTATTTGCTAGGCCTCTGATCTCTTGACCAAACTCTGGACTTTGGGCCTGTACACAAATCCATATACCAGGTTATTACATCAGCTATGGATTTTAACCCTTCAGAGAAAGGGTTAACTCAACACTGCAGCTAGCAAGCTCAGTCCAATGATAAGACGCTGGCCCTAGTCCAAGGTCATGGCACTAGACGAGAAGTTTATCTCTCCACAGCCAACCATGAAAAAACCAGGGCTGCAGAGATGAAAAACACAGGTGAGACGACGAGTGGGGGGGAGCAGAGCTTCGCATCCCTGGAGCCGGTTTGAACTGGCACAAAGAGCACCAGGAACAGAGGTCATGGAATGGAACACCCCCAAAGGAATCAAGGACTTAAAACTCTCCTAAGAGCTGGAGTAATTTGGAGATCACAGCGGACCCTGGACGACCTGTGAGTACAGGACAGAACTCCCATCCACCCTTCCCCCTCTTCTGCTTATGTTACACCCAGGCTTGGCCAGCCTTGGGTAGAGCATGTGTGAGTATGAAAGTGGGTTAGGGCTTGGGGCACTAACGCTTTCTTCCTTCCTCTGAGTGACATGAGGAGCACCCATCACTCTCTGCTGTTATTTTATCATTTTATCAATAAAGTTTTAAAACTGAGTTACGTGGTGTGTTCCGTCATCTCCTCCCTAAAGATTCTGCAGTCTCAGCCTGATCACCTGATGCCCCAGACAGATTGGTAACATAAATCTGTCATACTCCAGGAGTACAGCATCAAACTCAGCCATCACCGCCACAATTTTAAGGAAGTTTCCATTGTTTGGCACATACAGCTGATCTGAAGTGCCACGCAGTGCTAGGTTTTGGGTAGCAACCATTCTCACAATGGCAATGACCCTTTTCAGAACATTTTGCCAGTAAAGAGACTCTGATGCAATCTTCTCTTGATGCTGCTCATCTATAGTGGCCTTTAACCTTCGTCTCATCTCAAGCTCTTTCCACCTATGGAATGCTCTCTGGTGATTTGCTGCCTTCTCATGGCATGCCAGATTTCTAGCCAGATTTTTCCAGTCCTTTGTTCCTGTAGAACCCAATGTGGCTGGAACATTAGACTGGAAGAGTTTGCAACAAAAACAGTATGCAGCATTCTGGGTTTTTGAGTACATAAGCCATAGCCTCTCCACTTTGTCATCATTGGGGATTTCATGCCAGTAAAGTGTTGGATGGAAACTTCTATTTTCATTGTCTTTGGGGAACATGAAATTTTTCACTTGCTGTGGCCCATGTAGTACAAGGAAGTCCCTCAGGCTACTGCTCAAGTGGGTCCACAGTCCTGGATCCTCTAGACTTAAGGAACTTAACTCAGCAGCTGTTTCTTGCGCCTCCACCACACTCTTCTCTGATCTACACTTTTCTTCAGGAAAGTGCATGGTTACATCCATTTGAGGTGGAGATATGGATGCTGCAGTAGCTGCCAGGTCACCTGCACTCTGACTAACTGGACAATCAGGCATCTCCTCACCACTCACATCCTCACTGTGGCCAGAAGGCTCCCCATGAACATTTGTGTTTATGTATCTCAGGAGAGCTCCTTCCTGCTTAGGTAGAACAGCTTCCTTTGCTTTCTTTCTTTTTCTGACTGCTGCCCCAGAGGGGCGTTTTCTTCTTTCACTCGTGACTGCTGTTCTGTGCCAGCTATAGTGGCTCTCAACACTCAATTGAGGGGGACAATTAAACAGGCTGGTAGCAGGGCCTGAGTGAGGGAAGATATCAGCGTCTTAAGGTCCTAACTGGCTCCTACTACTTCAGTTGACTGCCTGTTCACCTCAAGTGGGTTCAGGGAAGCAGCAGGAAACAGGAAGCTCCCTGAGAAGCTGGTGTTAATCAGTCCAGGCTCCTGGGGTTGCTAGAGAGGCTACATAAGAGGCTCCTCCTCCTCTCTCTCCCTTCAGCTCCTGCTGCTTTTTGTTTATTCCCTCTCACCTTTTCTCCTGCCTGCCTGTTATGTCTCTTGTGCTCTCCTTCCTCCAGCACACACTCCACCATCTCTGTGCATTTAGACCAGAGAGGATACATATGTACCAGCAGCAGACACAATTTTCTACACTCTGGTCCTAGTGCCCCCCACTCCCATCTGGCACCTGAAGCAGCCGCCTCAGTTCTCCTCATGGTAAGGCCAGCCCTGCATACAAGTGAGTGACAGAGCTGGGAACTGAACCCAAGTTTCAGTCTAATGCTCTATCAACTAGACCACATTGCCTCTCTGACCCATGTGCCAATGTTGGGTCCCATTAGATAAGCAAGAGAGCTGGTCAGTGGAGCTCCTCATGAGCTCAGAGATCTGCCAGCATGAATCAACTTACAGGGAGCTGTAGTTTTCTAAGGCAATAGGCAAGCTTTTAATTTCACTACTGCAGAGCAATAATGTCACCGCTGCTGTACTCTGGCTGGTATTCCTTGTTTAATTAACTTTTCTTTTTTCATATATCTGAAATAAGAAGAAAGAAAATTGAATTAAAATGACTGAGTTATATCACAATAGGTTTCTTTTTACCAAATGTCACCAAAACATGACTTGAAAAAAACGAGGCTGCCAGATAGCTACAAGCACCTTTGCTGTGGCTTTTTGAAGACAATGATGATTACATCGCAGATGACGAAGTTGAGAAAACATGCCATCACAAAATGCAAAATACATACTTATCTTTTCGAAGCAGTAAGCACAAATCCATTTAACTTTAAACTGTTGATGATCTAGAGCATTTTAACTACATATGCTTAAACCCACTAAGACATTTTCATTTCTGTTGATATAGAAGCTTCCTTTTGCCATTTCCTTATTGAAAAGAAACCAAAATAAAAAATAACTCTTGAAAAATCCAGATTTTTTTTTTACAATTGACTTTTCCCACCAGTGTACTGTTAGCAGTGGACACGTTCAATCCAAATTTCTATTTGTAGTTCCATAAAATAAGATAACAGGCCAATTGGAATTATAATATCAAGCAATACTTTCTAACGCGTATTTTTAGAATACCTTTTGTAAGTTTGAAAATATTATTACAATTCTGTGGCTGCTTACACCTGTGTCACTGTGCTGCACCCTAGGGCCACCATTAATGTCATGGTAGTAGTGGCAATAAAACCAATAGTCTGCTGGTCCAATAGCACAGCCCCTTAATGTTACTCTCACAGATGAGGTACAGTTTTAGCCCTCAGTACCTCGGTATATGGTCTCTCACACACTTGAGGAGTTCTGATTCCATCCAGTAGAGGGCAGTGGCATACCAGCCAGTTCATTATAATATTTTACTCCATTATCCATTTTGTTCCTTGCTGTTGGGGACAAGGTAGGAAATATTTATTCTGAATACAGTTGAAATTAACATTGCTGGGTTTGTTTATAAAAGAAATCTAGGTGATATTGCCCCTTATCTTATAAAACTTGTGGGCTTCTTTCTTGTGAGCATAATTAGGACTAGTGTTAGTTAATTGCTGGGAGCTGCACTATTTAATAATCATACAGCAGAAAGGTTAGTTTGAGAGACAACACCCTTTCCATTAGCTGCATGAGTACTCATCTTGTACAGAATCTGTTCAAGCTTCTGAAAACATCTAGTTCACACTGGGCAGGCTCAGGGGTTTAACATTTGTTTGCACTGTCACCCCTGTCCTAGCAACAGAAGGCCTGTCCTAGCTTCTTTAATTCCTCAAAAACAACTCAGATAGATCACTAGGTTTGGAAACACATTTCACAGCTGCAGAGTCAGCTATAGTTTGTCAGTCCTGGCTGTTTTTCTCAGGATACAGCAACTAACATGACTCACCCAGGCTGATTATGTTGCGGTTTCAGCCAAGCGCTTTCTTGGCTCAGAGCAATGCTGGTCCGCACTGATTCTTCTACCACTGATACAGATTCTCACATATTCCCATCTGCTCTTTCAGCAATCAAGATATCATTTTTGTCCTTTATAAACAGGTATCTGGACTGTCTTATTTCAAGTACATTTTTGACAGTTTCTCCTGTGCCTCTCCTCATTTCTCAAACCTATAGCAATTGCTCCCAAGTGGAGTAACAATTCTTGCTGGCTTCCAAATGTGAATATCTGTTCTGTGATAAATCTGTTGTCTGACTCTCACTCTATCCTTGTTTTCTGTCATAGTAAGACTATCCTATTTGCCTTCTCTATACTTGAAAGATTGGTATTTGCTTAGGTTTGAGGAACTGCTCTTGTGGGAAGAAGAGTCCTTGTTCATCTGCTCATTAGTATTTCTGCTGAGACAGCCAGTCTTGCTCCTGGTGTATTTCTAATCTCCACCAGGGGCAGATAAGGATCTTTGTTATGTTTAACTTGAAGAGATTTTTCACTGTCTCAATGGCTCCAGCAGCTATCCTGTTACTCTGTGGCTCTCCTGGCAAGGAGATGTACTGTGCTAATAAGTCTTAGCAAATTCTTGAAATTCTGCATGCATGTGGGAAGTGTGGTTTGTTAGCAGTACTCAGAACCTGTGCCATGCCTGTCCTCGTCAATTGTGCCTTGGTGTGGATACACATACACACAAAAAGCATTACACTTAAATACATCGGGACCACTTGATGGTTTTATATTCAGATGATATTGGGATGGTCACAGTGCCCATAAGCAGCAGTGATCATCCCACATGAGTAACCTTAAACGTTTGTTCCAGACTACAGACATTTATGGTTTGCTCTTGGCCAATCCCTAATGTGATTAACCATCAATTAATTTGTTTAATCTCTTTAGGACAGTCAACATGAAATCTCCAGTCTATAATCAAAGGGGCTGTAGTGATACAGGATGGATTAACACAGAAATGATATGCACAAAGGCCCTGATCCACAAAGCTGCATAGGTACCTAAACCCAAGACTTAGGTGCCTAAGTCCCAGATGTAGGCTCCACGGCCATCCACAAAACTCCCATTGAACACTGTCGGTGCCTAAACTTGCTTGACACCTACATTTCCAGGGTAGAAGTTCCCTCAGAGCCGAAGTGTCTGGGTTTGTGCTTTGCTGCCTTGCTCTAGGCATCCAGACACCTGTCTCCCACCTAAGTCCCAGAGCACTCCACAAGCCAGGGGAAGAGAGTCATTCACTTGCATGTTTCATATGCAGGGCCTGATCTGGTAGGTGTGCTCAGAGGCTGCCTGCAGGATTGGGTCTTATTCATAATCTGGCAGACAAATGAGGGAGGCCCAGGTTCAGTTTCCCTCCACTCTTCTGTCTGATAGGGAGAAAGGATGTGCACAATCAGGAAAGTGCTCTGATCACCAGGCTAAAAATAATAAGATGGGCACCACCTCCTCCTCTAGCCATGTTGTGTGCAGGGAGGCAGGCACCTAACTCATTCCCACAAGTAATTATTTAGGCACCAAAGCAGCCTGGCTCCAGGAGAGGGGTTCATGTTTGTGGATCACTAAGAGATAGGTGTCTCCTTGCAGCTCGGATGTCAGCACCTATCCCTGTGAGAGAGGTGGGGCTTAGCACAAACCCCTCTCATCAGCATCTCCCATTGGTTAGTTTAGGCCACTCCCTGCCTAGCATGCTGGCTTTTGTGAGCCATTTTCGAAAGCACCTCTTTTTCCTCATTCATTATACAGGGAGCCTTGATGTCTAACTCAGGCCTTGTGGATTGCAGTGTTGTTCCTGTGATCTTCTACGTGCCTAAAAGTTAGGTACCGTGATGCTGAGCATTGCAACACCTAAGTCCCTGTGTGGATCTGGGCCAATAAATCTGTGCCAAGCTAGCCTGCCTCGTTCCTATTCAAAGGAGAAAATGAGAAGGTAAAATATTGCTTAAGACTGTATCCTCTCTTCTCCCGCTGATCCTTTAGCCAGCAGCCTACAGAGATATTGGGCCAGATCCTCAGCTAGTGTAAATCTATGTAGCTCCATTGACTTCATGACCTCTTACACAAAGATACTTACCCAGATATATCTTCCGCGGAGTTATGTTATGAAATGTCCACTTTGTACGCTCCAAACTCACTTGGGATTATTTTCAGTGCTTTGGCTGAACAGCTTTGGTTCCTGTTTCCTGTACTATTGTGAACACTTTGAAGCTGTTTTGAAGACATGTAGTATTCAGTAACTACTTCCCAGCCCCTCTTCACATCTTATTTCCAAATAAGTGTGTCCCCATTGCAAGATCCTTCTTCTCTGTGCAGTAGCCCAGTAGTCATGCTTTTCCATATTAACTGTCCTGGCTGGAGATTTCAGCCTGAATCCAGCTCATTTTCTGCTTCACATCTGAGTTTGAAGACCCAGAGCGCATCTTCCTCTAATTCTCCCTACATCACTGCATTATATCAAATATGGATTGAGAGATTAATGCTGATCTGTCACACAGTCATTTTCCAGCACTGACCCTCAGGGTATTTTAGACATACTTGGAACAAATTTTGCCAAACAGTTTATCATCCCCATAAGTCTCTATAGATCTGTTTTGCTTTGTGAAGTGATCACTGCCACTAGTGCTTTTATTTTAGTGGGATCAGACAGATCCCCTCTACTGACTCAGTGAATTTGTTATGGCTTTCCCCCACCAACCATTTAATTTGTTATGGCTTTCCCCCACCAGCCATTTAAAGCCCTTGTAACTATTTACAAGCTGTATTCTGGTGGCACCACAACGTAATTAGAAAGGTGTTATTGATTTATTTGGTTCTGGAGACATACCCATATTGGACATTGTTTCTGTTAAATCAATTATTCCTACTTTAGATTGAGAGTTGAGTGTTTTTCTTGCTCTCTACAAAACCTGTTTAACTATTTCATTGTGCTCTTTAGGGTTCCTAACCTACATTAGGTCATACATTATAATTTCAGCATCCTGTAATCATCCATATCTGTGAAGTTTACTCTTTGAAACACCTTGGAAACTCTAAAAGTAATGCTAATCAGCATTTGCTCAAATTTATAACAGCCAAATGGCATATTAAGTCAAGTCTGGCAGGCAAAGTTATTTGAATCAAGATGCACATTCTGCATCTAATGCTGAGAATATGTTTTCCTCTGAGATCTTAACTGTCATTTAAAATCGAATACATACTTATGGTTTTATTTATTTCATATGGATCTATACATATGATTTTTAATCGGCTTTTCAATTGCAAATATTAACAGAGGCTGTAGGTGTGACACTCTGCACCTTGGAGGAGCACCCAGCACGCCCATGTTCATCTTTATAAAATGATTGTGTGGTATCCAATGCAAAGTTTGTCATGTTGGGTCTTCGGAAGGCTCATAATGCACTGAGCATGGTTGTTAGAGTGATGTTATAGTAATTGTTACAGTAATGTTATAGTAAGGTTATAGGCTATAATTTCAAGTATATAGTTATGAGGCTGAAAATGTATCCTCATGACTTAAAGCAAGCCCATGCAAAAACTCTCGAAGAACAGAGAGGCAGTTCACACCTTGTCAGGGCATGGATGGGACAAACCCAGCCCAGCCAAACAGGAACAATAGACATTGGCTTAGGCAGCAACAAAAGAATCTGTTAGACCCTGGATGGGGAGTCATCCCCTTCCTTTGGGCAATTTGGGACGGCGATGAGGTAATGCACACCTGACTCTGAAGAGGGGGCAAAGCCATGAGGGCAAGAAAGGAAATGATAAAAGAGAGAGACATTTTGCCATGCTCTCTCTCTTCCGCCTACATCTTCAGACACCACCACTGCCAAGTGACTGAACCACTGATCAAAGGGGAGAGCCTGGCTGAAGAGCCAGCCTATGGTGAGAAGCATCTTAGTTTTTAAGGACATTGAAAGTGTTAAGATCAGCTTAGAATGCGTTTTGCTTTTATTTCATTTGACCAAATCTCACTTGTTATGCCCTGACTTATAATCACTTTAAATCTATCTTTATAGTTAATAAATCTTTTTGTTTATTCTACCTGAAGCAGTGCATTTGGTTTGCAGTGTGTCAGAGACTCCCCTCGGGAGAACAAGCCTGGTATATATCAATTTCTTTGTTAAATTGACAAACTGATATAAGCTTGCAGCATCCAGCGGGCATAACTGGGCACTGCAAGACGGGGGTTCCTAGGGTTGTGTCTGGGACCAGAGATATTGGCTAGTGTCATTCACCTGCAAGTAGCTGGGAGCAGCTTACATGCTCGAGGCTGTGCATGAACAGCCCAGGAGTGGGGGTTCTCACAGCAGAGCAGGGTAAGGCTGGCTCCCAGAGTCAAGGATTGGAGTGGCCTAGCAGATCACTGGTCCAGGTAACGCCAGAGGGGAATGTCACAGTAGGGTATTCAAGATTTTCAGTAACACCCAGCTTTTCCATAGTATCAAATTCTCCTTTTGCTTTGTTTGTTAGGGGAAATAAGATCTTTCTATGTGGATAATTTATTGGTGTTATTGACCTGTCTATTATAATGTGTTACAATACTTAAGGTAATTCTATATTAGACCTTATAAAAGATAAAGATGAATTGATAACTGAACTAAAAATTGTTGGTTACCATGGCACTCTGGACTCCTAAGAAGCACCCGGAACCCCCATATTCACCAATGTCATATAATTGTGATATGTTTCATACAAAGTATGCCATGTAAGATATCATATGACAAGTCATGATCTGCTGAAACCCTTGGTTCTGGCCAAATTTGTATTCGCTAGTGTGTATAAAGTTATGAGATTGTGCTGTATGGTTGTTACTGAAATGTGCTGTAAGGATCTCTATCCAGATGGGTGTTGACCACCCATTAGTCAACTGTATGACTCAACTATGCAAGCACCACACAATGGGAACTGCTCAAACACTGTGACTCGGGGCTGCTTGTGCACCGCGATTCAGCAAAGCCCACCAGGACATGCCTGAGCTAGTGTCTGTCAGGCACAAATACCAAAAATAAAATAAAGAACAGCTGCAGCATGAGGGGGCCTTTCTCCTCCCCCACCTACACTGTAGGTGACTGGGATGCTGAGAAGACGAAGCTCATCTGAGGAGACTGGACCAGGATTCAGGGGGGAAGTCTGTGCATTAAAGACTGTAACATCCAGTGGGGTGAGAACATTGCTTGATCTAAATACAGCCTAGTGTAATGAGGTTTAAAATATAGATTGAGTGCTTATTTTTATTTTCTTTGGTAACCACCTCTGTTCTTTTCTCCCTACTACTTACAATCACCTAAAATCGATCTTTCTGTAGTTAATAAACCTGTTTTATATTTTACCTAAAACAGTGTATTTTGCTTGAAGTGCTTGGGAAACCTCTGCTCAGTATACAAAAGCTGGTGCGTGTCCTCGCCACATTAAGGGAGGGGTGGACTGGGTAATAAACTTGGGCCAGTCGGGTTTCTGACCAGGGCAAGATGGTACAGTTCTGAGTTCCTAGGCTGGGGAGCTGGGGGAAACTCGCTGGTGCCTTTCTCTGTGTGATTCATGAGAGGCTTTGGGTGCCTTCATGCAATCTGGCTGGATCTGTGGCTTCACCTGCTGTTGTGCTGAGTGATAACAGCTCCCAGAGGGGTTTGCTGCTTGTCACTAGCAAAGCATTGTGTGAGAAGGCCCAGGCTGGAAAGTCAAGGGGTCACAATGGTCCAACAGTTCTAGGTTGTACCCCAGGGATCCCGTCACAGTTCCCCGAAGTAAGTGATAATGCTCCAGTTGTATTTGCTATGCACAAATAGATATAGTCCTGACCAGTAATATATATACATATACATAAACACACACTCACAAGTGGCGCTTTAAAAAGGCCAGGTTCCCAAAGCTACAAACAATTATCAGCAAAATTGAGTGGGAGAAACTATTTAAACAAATGTGACTGATCATTGAAAATAGTTTAACATGCCCAAAAATAGAGGAGAAAAAAAATCTGTCCTGGAAAGGTAAAAGCAGCAATAAAATAAATAATAAAACAACAAAAAGAAAGAAGACGAATCAGCAGTTAGGAAATGCAAATATTATTAAGGGAAACCAAAAGGTATCAATGAAAAGTCTACAGCCAATAGGTTTTAAGAAGGAATTCTTTATATGTATCAGGAACAAATAATCCTAATAATGGTGTAGGACTGATACTAGACAATGATGGTAAAATTACCAATCATAATGCCAAAAGGCAGAAGTAGTCAATAAATATTTCCATTCTGTATTTGGAAAGAAGCAGAATGATGTATTCCTGTCTTACAGTGTTAATTAAATCTTTCTATTCCATCAGTACTTAGGGAGGATATTAAATAGCATCTGTGAAAGTTAAACATTTTTAAATCTGAAGAGCTGGATAACTAGTACTCAAGAGTATTAAACGAATTGGCCAAGGAGTTCTCCGAGTCACTGATGTTCACTTTTAACTAGGGCTGTCAATTAATTGCACTTAACTCAAGCGATTAAGGCAAAAGAAGTTAACAAGATTTTTAAAGAGTCACAATTAATCACAGTTTTAATCGCACTGTTAAACAATAATAGAATACCAATTTAAATGTATTATAAATATTTTGGATGTTTTTCTACATTTTCAAATATATTAATTTCAATTACAATACAGAATACAGAGTGTACAGTGCTTCCTTTATTTTTTATTACAAATATTTGCACTGTAAAAAAGATAAACAAAAGAAATAGTATTTTTCAGTTTACCTTATGCAAGTACTATAGTACAATCTCATCATGAAAGTGCAAGTTATAAATGTAGAATTATTATTTTTACATAACTGCACTCATAAACAAAACAATGTAAAACTTTAGCGCCTACAAGTCCACTCAGTCTTACTTCTTGTTCAGCCAATTGCTAAGACAAACAAGTTTGGTTACATTTACTGGAGATAATGCTGCCCACTTCTTATTTACAATGTATCTGAAAGTGAGAACAGGCATTTGCATGGCACTGTTGTAGCCAGTGTTATAAGGTATTTATGTGCCAGATGTGCTAAACATTCATATGTCCCTTCAGTCACCATTCTTGAGGCCATGCTTCCATGCTGAATTTAAATTGGTATTCTATTATTGTTTAACAGTGCAATTAAAACTGAAATTAATCACAACTATTTTTTTAATCTCCGATTAATTGTAATTTTTTTAATCATTTGACAGCCTACTTTTAACAAAACTTGAAACAATGGCAAAATTTGAGAGGACTAGGAAAAGACTAGAGGCAAGTTAGCCTGACATCAATCCCAGGTAAAGTCATGAAAAGACTGATATGGATTGCAATTGGTAAAGAATTAAAAGATGGCAAAATAATTAATGCCAACTGTCATAAATATAAAGGGAAGGCTAACCACCTTTAAATCCCTCCTGGCCAGAGGAAAAACCCTTCCACCTGTAAAGGGTTAAGAAGATACAGATAACCTCGCTGGCACCTGACCAAAATGACCAATGAGGAGACAAGATACTTTCAAAGCTGGGGGGGAGAACAAAGGGTTCTCTCTGTCTGTGTGTGTCTTTTGCTGGGACCAGAGCAGGAATGCAGGTCAGAACTCCTGTAAAGGGTTAATAAGCAATCTAGTTAGATATGCGTTAGATTCTGTTTTGTTTAAATGGCTGATAAAATAAGTTTTGCTGAATGGAATGTATATTCCTGTTTTGGTGTCTTTTTGTAACTTAAGGTTTTGCCTAGAGGGATTCTCTATGTTTTGAATCTGATTACCCTGTAAGATATTTACCATCCTGATTTTACAGAGGTGATTCTTTTACTTTTTCTTCAATTAAAATTCTTCTTTTAAGAACCTGATTGCTTTTTCCTTGTTCTTAAGATCCAAGGGTTGGGGTCTGTGTTCACCTATGCAAATTGGTGAGGATTTTTATCAAGCCTTCCCCAGGAAAGGGGGTGTAGGGTTTGGGGAGGATTTTGGGGGGAAAGACGTTTCCCAGTGGGCTCTTTCCCAGTTATATTTTGTCAGACGCTTGGTGGTGGCAGCAATAAAGTCCAGGACAAAAGGAAAAATAGTTTGTATCTTGGGGAAGTTTTAACCTAAGCTGGTAAAAATAAGCTTAGGGGTTTTTTTCATGCAGGTCCCCACATCTGTACCCTAGAGTTCAGAGTGGGGAAGGAACCTTGACACCAACCAACTGGATTTTATGGGGGGAAAGTCATATCAAACAAACTTGTTATGGTTTGATCTCATAAATTTGATTGATTAAGGTAATTGTGCCAACATAATAGAGTTAGCTATGATATTCTGATAAAATTCTGCACTATACAAAATCCACATAGCCCATTTCAAATTGATTAGAATCTCTTTAATTGATAGATCTCAAAGTCATTTTAAATGAGAAATCAGCAACTAATGTGGATATTTGTAGTGGAGTCCTGCGGGGCTCTGTTCTCCACCCACTGAGAATTCAATATCTTTACAAATAATCTAGAAGAAAATATAGAATCATTGCTTGTATAATTTGAACAGGAGACAAAAACTGGAGGACTGATAAATAATGATGAGGATAGGTCAGTTATATAGACTGACCTGTATTGCTTAGTAAGGTGGTCTCATTTGAGCAACATGCATTTTAACACAGCCAAATGCAAGATCATACTTCTAGGAACCAGGAATGTGTCAGGGTCCAGACCAGTTAGGACAAGCTGCTGGCCTGCTCCCCGACTAATTTAGCTATCAGGCAACCAGTGAGCCCAGTCCCACTGCCTTGGAACTGAGAGAGTAGCCATGGCCCTGATTGGCTGCTGGTTTAGCCACCCTACTTATAAGCCTGGCCCCCTCATCAGATCTGTGACTGGTCAATGTGTACCATGCCTGCTCCCACTCTGTCTTTTGACGTCGATCCCTGGCTCTCTCTCTAGCCTTTGGCTCTGGCATTTGTCTTCTGTCCCTCCAGTACTGACCCTTGGCTTCTTCCTGGACTCTCCCCACCTTGAGCCCAGTTCTACTCCATAGGCTGAATTCTCATTTCAACCACTAGATATGATTGCCCATGGCAGAAGTGGTTATAGAATGTAGGTGACACTTATAAGATGCAAGGGGCTGTATCTTGTAAAGTTATGACTCTGAAAGGGCCTTGAGAGTTACAGTAGCTAGCTAACTGAACATAAGTGCAATTCTGTAGCTCAGTGTAATTCTGTAGAGCAGTGAGTGAATGTGACCATTGGATGGATGGATAAGAGAATACCTAGTAAGAGAAGGGCTATAGTATTACTTCTGCATATGGGATTGTTTGACCATTACTGTAATACTGTGTCCAGTTCTGGTGTCCATACTTTAGACAGGATGCTGAAAAACTGGAAAGGGTTCAGAAAAGAGCCACAGGTTCCCAGATTTGAGGTCTGGGAAATATGCCTTAGCTTAAGTTTCTTTAGACTCACAGGTATTTAGTTTATCCAAGAGACAATTAAGAAGTGACTTTATCATAGTGTAATAATACTACATGACACAGGGAAGAAATTTCTGATATTACACAGCTCTTTAATTCATCTGAAAAAGGCATGATGAGATCCAAACGTGAGAAGCTGATGCTAGACAAATTCAGACTAGAAATAAGATGTATTTTTTAACAGCGATGGTAATTAACCACTGGTAATTCTTACCTAGTGATGTGCTGGATTCTTCATTACTTGTAGTCTTTAAATCAAAACTGTTTAAAGTTGATCACTTACAACAAATGCTAAAGCAGACCACTTGGGCATCTGTAGTTACCTGCCTATGTTTTAGTTACCCAGATTTTGAGAGGTTTGTATCTCTTATAAAAATTTACATTCAATAGCAATGGTCATCTTCCTACATTTAAGTTCCTTTCTACTGAAATAAATCAAACCCTTCCTTAGAAAGACTTTAACTGCTAGCTTTCCTGTTCCACCCTACATTAATGACACAATATATTCCTTTTTTGTTTTGTTTCTTTTTGGTTGCTACTTGACATTTTATTTTTGTTGTGTACCTTTATGTACAAATAACTAGGTTTCAAACAAATGCAATGTGGAAATCAATTCTTTGTGACCTTAAATTACACACACACGCTCTCTGACCTTCCTTATGTTCCTTGAGGCTCAGAAGTTTTCTTTGCAGCCCTAGCCAGGTTGACTACCTTAAACACTCTAGTATGTGTTTAAATCTAGTTATGGACCCGAATTAACAGCCTGGATGTGAATATCACTGAATTTTTGGGGAGCAAGGGTGTGTTCAGAATCCCAATCCAAATGTAGCTCTAAAATGAACTAAACCAGAGCTCCAGTTCCAAACACCACTCTGGCTGTGGGAGAAAGGGTGAAGTGAAATCCATATATCTGCAGCTCAGGCCCCATTTTATACTGGTTCTAATCCGCACTGTTATGGTAAAATGTATGAAACGAAGGGCCCAGTCTTTGTGAAGCCAAAATTCTCATTGTCTAATAGGAACTTTTGATGCACAGGGAATGCTAGATCAGACCCAATGGCAGTAATCCTACTGGCTTCAATGAGAACAGTATTAGACACTAGAGAGCGGCATGTGACAGAGGCTGAGTCATCACCATTTTCTTCTAACACTGAAGAAAGAACTTTTACTCAGCCCCTCCATCTGCTGTACATTTAAAGAAACAATACACAGTCTCACATATAAAACATAGAGCTGGAGTGGAGGCATGCCCTGGACCTGTAACAATCGATAGGGCAAGAGGAAAGCAAAAGTTGGCATGAATTCAAAAAGTATTGATGTTGTGAGTCATTTGTTTTTTTATAGACTTTAAGTCAATTATTAAAGCAAAGCTCACTTCTGGGTACCTTTGTTCAGTTTCATGTGGCTGAAATTGAGGATTAACATATGACAGATGAATCTGAGGGTTTTCTTCAGTTGGCAGCCTTTCTCAAAGGCTGAGGCAAATCACATCACCTCTTAGGAAAGAGCAGCTTGCAAATGTAGGCTTCCAAGCAGCCATTGTGTGCATGTCGTGTAAGTTCACGGCTATGAGCCTGAGCTGCTCTTGGGGACATTTTTCTCCTTTCTGCAGCTGTATCTCTAAATTGTGTTGCATTACTCTGGAGCAGGCAAGATGTTCTTGGTGATATTAAGTGTGACCTGTGGCAATCAAAAGTAACAAAATAATAAAAACCACAGTACAACTAGTGCTGTATAGCCCAGAAAATTTAATTTCTTTTGCTTCAGAGTATTTCAGTACTTAGTACATGCTCTGTTTGATAAAGAACCACATTTTTTAATTCCTTAGCAAGGAAGTTTATTTCTATTCTTGATTTAAAAAATTAAATGTTATCACTGGGCAAAGTGCAGAGAAAGGGTATATTTTAAAAAAAGTTATATGAATCACGAATTATGCAACTTAGCTCATGTCAAGTCTATATTTGTCTATCGATTCATTGGAGCTTTACACAACTCCCATGCCATTTATAGGAGTTACGTGCCACAAACATTTCCCATGCATTGCTATGAGAAAAAGCCTTTTTGTGCATGTTTGGTCAACTTTGTTAATCTGCAGTGTAAGGAACTGCTCTTTCCTCCAGTGACCTGAATGGGAGTTTTGCCACCAACTTCAGTGGGAGCAGGAGCAGGATGTAAACAGGGTAATTCCCTACCTTTCCCTCCCTTGTCTCCCAACTTAAGTTGAAAATGAATTTAAAACATTGTCAATTTGGCACTGGTATGGATCCAAATAATACTTTTCCTTTATTTGCAAAGCATGTGTCACTTTTGTTTTAAATGTGTTTTAATATTCTTCACATATATTCTTACGTTTAAAAGCATATGTTCTGCCAAGGTTTAATGGGGAGTAGCTGCAATAAAAGATTAATCTAAAATTCATATACATAGGAATAATCATGAATCTTTATATAGGTAAATACATCTGTGTTATACAATAAAACAAATGTAGTACATATATACTTCATTGCTGGATGGCACAAAACATTATTGGTAAATTCTTGGGTAAGTATTTGCTATTGAGGAAATCAAACATTCCTTATACATGTAGGTCTTTGGTGAAGAAAGATTGTACAAAAGTTTCAGAAGAATTGGTGTCTGCAGCCTACAACTCATACCACAATCCTACAGTAGCAAACCACTGTGCTTACCCAATTAATTATATAAAATTCTAAGCAAAGTGAAGCGAAAAAATATTTTGGCCATTACCTTCAGAATATCTTTTAACATTTCTCCTCAATTGCCATTACATGCACCATACACTGTGTTCTGATGAATACACATGATGTAAAAGAGTAAAATGAGCATTAAAATCTTTAGCTTTGACTTATCCGTCGATAGAATTCTAACATTTTACTTTTTTCAAGGATAAAATAGAATCAAAAATTCAAAGAATGACAATTTTCATGAGTATGGATGAGCAAGTAACTTAGGAGTGAATCAAAGCCAGAGAGTTGCATTAGGTCATGATGTACAATGGAAAAATGAACTTGTACCTCTCACTGTGAGCCAGCCACCTCATTTTCCTCCAAGCATGAGAATATCCAGATAATAATAAACTAAATGATTTCTTATTCACTCAATAAATACATTGACAAACAGCAATAAGGTTGTGACACAAACTTAGTAATTCTTAAAAAGAGAATGTATACACTGAAAGCAGCTTTAACTATTTTGATAATTGCAATCCAACTTTAAAATCTGGTCCCTTGTAAGATACGATGCCCCTGTAGCACTTAGCGAAGCTGCTACCTCCACTGACAGAAGAGCTTCTCCTATTAGTGTAGGTACTCCCCCACCTCAAGAGGTGGTAGCTCCCATTGACATAGCACTACCTATGGCAGGGGTGAGCAAACTTTTTGGCCCAAGGGCCACATCTGGGAATACAGATTGTACTGCGGGCCATGAGTATTCACAAAATTGGGTACGGGGGGCGGGGTGAGGGCTCCAGCTGGGGGTGCAGGCTCTGGGGTGGGGCTGGGGATGAGGCATTTGAGGTGCAGGAGGGTGCTCCGGGCTGGGGTTCAGAGGGCAGGAGGGGGATCAGGGCTGGGGCAGGGGGCTGAGGCACAGGGGGAAGCTCAGGGAGCAGGCTCTGGGTGGCACTTACCTCAAGCGGCTCCCAGAAGCAGTGGCATGTCCCTTTTCTGGCTCCTATGCGGAGGTGCGGCCAGTCGGCTCTGCACACCCATCTGCAGGCACCGCCCCTGCAGCTCCCATTGGCCGCAGGAATCAGTTCTGGGTCCGATTTGATTCAATGTCTTCATCAATTATTTAGATAATGGCATAGCGAGTACACTTATAAAGTTTGCAGACAATACCAAGCTGGGAGGGATTGCAAGTACTTTGGAAGATAGGATTAAAATTCAAAATGATTTGGACAAACTGAAGAAATGGTCTGAAGTAAATAGGATGAAATTGAATAAGGACAAATGCAAAGTACTCCATTTAGGAAGGAACAGTCTATTGAACACATACAAAATGGGAAAGGACTGCCCGGTAAGGACTACTGCAGAAAGGGATCTGGGGGTTCTAGTTAAATAGGAGTCAACAGTGTAACACTGTTGCAAAAAAAAGCAAACATCATTCCCACTGACATAGTGCTGGTGTGGACAGTGCTTAGGTCACTTGCGTCATTCAGGGGGTGTCTTTTTCATACCCCTGAGCGACATAAGTTAGATCAATTTAAGTGGATCAACCTAAGTGTAGTGTAGACCTGCCCTTACACTAGGAACTGTAGGGAATGGTTTTATTTCTACACTATGGCTCTCATTTAATTTGTGTGTATACATTTTCCAGTACGGAAAGCTCAAATTCAGCAGGCATACAACCCATGGAATTGCAAGGGCATACATGAGGGTAGACTTTTAAATGTGTTGCATTCAGGTAACGTACAGATATCCTCTGACAGCCTCAGATTGTAACCCAAACTGAGTAGCTTAGTACTTCATTTACATTGCAATTTTAGCAGCAAGTTTAGTGTCTGGAGTAGAGTTTTACTTCTTTAGAAATTCTTCATACGTTTCATTCCTTGAATGGTCAATGGATCATCACTCCATTTTCAATGCCCAATTGTCAATCACTTAAAGATACTCAGTATTTCATGAAAATATACAGCTTTGTTCAAGCAGCAATATATACAGGGCTGGATTCCTCTCTCTTTTGCTCCTGCATAACCCCACCAATTTTGTTTTAGCGGGTGTGGTACTCCACATGCAGAGACATTTTGGAAGGCATCCTCTCACCTGCAGATCAAACCCCAGAGATGCCAGAATGGGAGTGGAGTCTGCCTCTGGAGAATGGACTGGATGGCTACAGTGCAGCTCCGCATCCATTGCCAAGGGGAGAACCTCTTCCCTCCAGCACGAAGCCATGTTCTGTGGGTTTGGAACCTAGTCAAGCGATAGAGGTATAGCTTGGCTCCACACCCATTAACCTGGTAATCCAACATTTGACCTTTTGCATGTACAAGTCAGGTTACAGAACAGTTCAGACATATAAAGATATGATTGTCTATTAAGTCGGCCATCTGAATTAGTATTTTATAGTCAAGGCAAGTGAGACAATTAGTGCTAATGTAGTTTAGGTACCTAAGACTACATCTACCCGGCACATCCCTTACAATGGAATGAAGGGTATGCGTAGTTACACCCGCAGTGAAAAGCGGGCTCAATCTGCACTGTGGTATGCAGCTATGTTTCATAGTGAAGGGCTCTGGCAAGGGGAAGCAGCGGGGAAAGAATCTGGCACTGGGACACCACATTGCTAAAAATAGTAGTATAGATAGGAAAGGCATTGGTTGGGCAAGCAGAGATCTGGGTACATACCTAAAGGGTTCAGGCGTGTCTTTACTCTACCTACCTAAGCAGTGCCTCACCATCTACACTGGGCTAGAGGAGTGTAGTGTATGTACTCTACATGCTGCCAAAAGAAGGGTGCAGTGTAGACATACTTAAGTCCCAGTTTTGGCTCTATCGTGATCCCCAAAATTCGCATCATACACTGTAGGCTCCTAAACTCACGTGTTACCTAAGTTTTCAGGGTAAAAGTTCCCTCTGCACTTAAGTTACTGCTGCCTCGCTCCAGGCATCCAGACACCTAACTGCCACCTAAGCCTCAGAGCAAATCACAAACTAGGGAAAGGTAGGAGTTTGGCCACCTATCTCATGTACGGGGCCTGATCTAGAAGGCAGCCTCTGAGCATGCCTACCGGATCCAGTCCCATTCAGAATATGGCCAGAGAAGCAAGAGGAAATGATGGTGCTGACCACATTATAGCTCTTAGCCCATTGGTTAGAGCACTCACTGGGGATGCAGGATACTCAGGTTCATTTCCCCCTCTACACCAGAGCAGGAGAAAGGTTGTGGGGGCTGCTCTTTAAATCCTTTCCAGAGAGTGCTCTAACCCCTGAGCTATTCTGATGTTGAGTCTCCCTCAGCCTCTCCTGTTGGAGATGTTCCTCTGTGGATAAATAATGAACAAGTGATTGGAGCAGTGGGACTGGACCCAGGTCTCCCACCTTAGGGCACCCACAGTGAAACAGCTTCAACAGGAGAGATTGGGGAAACCCCATATCCAATACCCCATTACTCAGTGGTTAGAGCTCTCTCTTGAGAGGAGGAAGACAACCGTTTAGATCCTCTCTCTTCCTTTGCTTGGGAGGGGGAATTGAACCTGGATCTCCCACAGTCCAGGGAAGTGCTCTAACCACTAGCTAACTACACCCACCCCCTGGTAGCAGCTCACCATCTAGAATGCTGCCTTTTGTGGATCACATTCTTAGGGGCCTGTCTCACTGTCCCCGTTAATTGTACAGGGAGCCTAGGCACCTAACTCTGGTTTGTGCATCATAGTGTTGTTCCTGTGATTCCCCCACCCCAGCCCCTTAAAAGGTAGGCACTGTGAGGCTCAGTGTTGGAATGCTTAAGTCCCTTGTGGATCCCATCCACTGTAATTACCAGAGTGAGACTATAACCAGGTGTAGCCGCACTGCCTCCCTGTGTCCCCTTCTGGTGCAGCACAGGGCAGCAGCGCTCTACCCCTACTTCCCTCCTCTTCTTCAGCTGTCTGGCCTCCAGCCTATCCTGGGTAGGAAATCCTGCAAAAATTCCACCTCTTCCAAGGTACCCAAAGTCCAAAATAAACACACACAAATGTAAACTTCTCCACCCCTCCAGAACTCTGCGGAGTGTCCAGGTAACAAATACTTCTGTCCCTCCTGGACATGGGTAAACCTAAGTCAGTTACTGGTAGCCCAGGCAATCACCTTGGATCAGGCCTACCTTTCCTCAGGAAGGTCCTGGTAGACAGCAATCTTCATCAGCATCTCTACCACAATGAGAGTTTAAGATTTGCTTTCCTTTCTAGCCAGACTCCAAGTGCAATGAGCTCCTCCCTCAAAGCCTGGCACCTACTTCAGGTATCATAGGGTGGGCCTGAGTAGGCCGTCCCAGCAGCCCATTAATCTTTTCCTGACTTGTGCTGGGTTTATACACCCATCACAGCAGGTCTTACACATGTAATGGGCTCAAGGCAGCTGTGTTTAAGTGCTCTGCTAAATTGGGCCCCTTGTTAAAAAGCCCCAGGTTGATATTTACAAATTTTAAACATTGGTATTAAAAGTGTTGGGTTTTACATATTGAAATTAAAGTGGTTTTTTAGTTCAAGTATAGAAGAGAGCCTGTTGTACAAGTCATTTGCTTCTTTTTAGTCTCTCCTCAATTTAATAAACCACACCAAAGAAAATAAAACTTAAATAGATAAGTGAGTGGAGTGGGTCAAATTTATGTTCAGAAATTTTAGCTGGCAAATAGATCAAATAAAAGCACAGAGCACTAATATAGTAAGTGAGAAATTATAGTTAATTGTACATTATATTAAAGTTGTTATATTTAATTTACTAAGTTACTTCTATTTTACTATATCTAAGACCCCTTTTTGTCTAATAGATCTCCATAAATCTCTCAGCCTATAGCTCTGGAGATTACTTGTTATCCTGGTTGATTTCTTCACCAGGAAGAGGCCCCATAAAGGTGAATGCAGACATACACAGCTGCCCAAATTCGCCCATATTCCAGGGCAAAGAGTCAATGAGTGGCTTTAAAGAACAACATGCAGGAATAAAATGGGCATGCTTAATGGTAAGTTCACCTACAGCTGACTGAGAGTCATCCAAGGAAGAGAGAGTCTTAAGGAGGACCTCATAGGCCCTCTCCATGCCCGACATCTCTGAAATGGAGTTCAGGTAAGGAAAGGTACCTGGACCCACCACACTAAAGGTCCCCCCACATCTCAGTGATCTGGAAGCAAGAGGAAGGCACTTTTCCTACACCTCAAACACAGGAGCACCAGCACCATTAAAATGGGGAGCATCACCCCTTTGAGGTTATGCATACTGTTTTCTTTTTATCTGCAGCAAGAAGCTACAGGAAGAGGGCTAGAGGCTCTAGGCAAAACTGCTACAGCAAGCCAGAGAGAGACGAAGTTGCTTCAGCAATAATACTATTTTCCATTGTCTAATAAAATTCCTTGCTAAGTGCTATAACAAAGCATTGTTACAACAGCATTTGCTGCAAGAAAAAGTCTGTAGGAGGAAGCTAAGTGGGAAGGGAGATTCGGTGAAGTCCCCAGATTAATTTGGTTGGGGGAAGGGTTTGTCCCCAGAAGAAAACTAGCCAGGGTTTCTACCCTCCAGCTTCAAATGCCTTGGGAAGCACAGGGTCATGGAATTTACTTTCTCTATTCTGACAGAGTCAGTCTATTGAGCCTCAGGTCATGGCGCGGAGACCATATGTTTTCTTGGGGGGTTGTAAGGGGAAAGGGCAATGGGCATTTTGGTATAGTGTTCATTTTATTCTAGTGTGGAGATTTTTTCCTGTTGCAATTTGTATTGAATGTGTTGGCTTTTAAGAAATTGTACACAGGAATTGCCATACTGGATCAGACTCCCGCTCCACCTAGTATATGATCTGAGACCAGAACTTTTAGAGGTAGGTGCAAGATACCCTATTCTACAGATGTAGAATAAGCAACCCCCTAAGACAGTCTCCTTCTTAACTCCTAATAGTCAAGAGATTTGTTTAAGACCTGAAGCAGGGAGTTTTGTGCCCCTCCCAGAACTTTCTTAGAATTTATAATTCTAACTCTGGACATTCTTATCCATAAAACTATCCACTCCTTTTTTATACCTTACTAAAGTCTTGTCCTCAATGATATCCTGTTGCAATGACGTCCACAATCTAGTTATGCATTGTGCGAAAAAATATTTCCTTTTTCTTTGGTGCTCAAAACATTTTAGCAAATGAAAATGTCTGTGTTTTCATACAACAGAAGAGGTTCTATAATTGTCTTGGTAAACACAGTAATTTTCTTAGTGTCGCAGAAAGTGTTGGGGTTCTTAGTACACAAACTGCTGGTCAGTGAAGAAATGTTTGAAATGATACGCTATCATTGTCAACAAACAGGATTTGGTAAAGCATATGTTCCCCTATGTTAAATTCTCATACCTGATGTTTGAGAAGCTCTAGTGACTCCATGCTTTGGACAATGGGCTAGAAATTTGGCCCAGGAGTAGCCTGGAATTTAGAGAGGGCTCTTTTGATGTCCCCATGACTATCCATCTAAATGTGGAGTTAGAGTTTCAATTTGTACATGCGCAAAGCTTTTTATGAGGCTGGATGCTAAAAATCTCTGAACATTTCATTTCATCGAGCATGCTCCAGTCTAGAGCTTCAGGGTCAGCGCTGAAATTTCCCTGCAATTGCTCCTCCCCGTCATCAAGGCTCACAGCACCTGCTTTTGCAAGGTACAAGAGGACAGGCTCTTGCCACCTCTCATGTCCTTTCTACTGTTCCAGGGTGCAGTAAAAAGTGATCACTTATTTCCCCCTGACTGATGACAGGTTGCACAAAGCTGCACAATATTTGCCAGCTGCGTGTGGGCCTTAGGAACATGTGCTGCACGCAGAGTCAGAGATCATGAGTTCTCGTCCCAGCTCTTGCACTGACTAGGGTTAATAAATCTGTATCTGTCATAGCAAGGCCTCACACCCTTATCTTATGATGCAGGCAGGTACCATTGTCCCCATTTTAGAGGATGGTAACAGATATCACACAAGACTACTTTTGGCAGAGATGGGAACAGCTCAGGTTTTTATTATGGCAGAAACAAGTCGTATATATGCCTTGGCTCTGCATCTGTAAAATGGGGACAATATTTTCTTTTCTCTGGGAGGAACTGTAAATGTAAGTTTACTAATGTTTGTAAAGTACTAACACAGAAGCTCCCAGGAGGAAAGTACTGTATCTTTCAGTGCAGGGTGCAGTAAGACATAGACCACACACTGAATGATGATAAAAAGACATATTGAACGGCTGCTCATTCATTGAGCATCCTATATACTGAATGAAGCAGAAGTCCCGTGGAAAAGATAGTACGTGATCATGTAATTAAAGGCTATCATAATACATACACACAAAGTGTCAAAGATTATAGGTGCAACTTTATTTATTGCATGTCCTGATTTTTTTCAGTGCTTGACTTTGTAAAAGTCATTGTATTTCAATATTTTGTCTGTATGTATATACACACACACACAAAACGTGCACATACCTTCCACTGCTATCAAGAGATGCTATACACGTAACCAAAAGCCCAGATAGGGTGCTTTGTTTATAAACGCAGCGTTACTTCAGTTATTGACTTTCTTGCATTTATTGTATAGAAAAATAACTGGCATCTCAGCCAGCACTGTGTGGCAAGTGTTGGGGAAAAAATCATTTTACAAGAAAAATGACAACTACGGTGTGCATAATTATCTGGTAGCTGAAGAGATTACCAGATAACCAAACTATTCTGCACAGAAGCATGATATCTTTATGCATAGAATGAATGAAGGCTGCTTCTCTATATTCCCTATACTGTCACCTGATTTTATATGTTTGTAATTGCCTGTTTTGGTTATGTACATTATGAAGCATAATTATTGGAGAGTACAGTACATCTTAATAGATGTGTCGCCGTAGTCAGAGTTCTTGGAGAAGAGTGCTTGGGGAGGAGAGGTATAGAAGAGGAAAGAATTGATGAACACATTTTTCATTATGAACAAACTTGATAACAGCCACAGTGTTTGATAGACTGCCTGTGAACAGCTGATTTACATTTCTGTATTGTTGCATGTGTCTTGCCTTGGCTGACTGCCATAAAGGGTATTGTCCAATTCACTGCTCCCTGGAGCGTGCTTCCTATCTCTTTGCAGTTAGAGGCACCAAATCTTGTTTTTTATGTGACATAGCATCTACAATCTGTCAAGACAAAGCTTTTGAATATGGCTTTGCAAATTAGTGTCTTAGACCCAGAATTATGATAAAGTTAGCTTTCTCCCTTGCACTGAAAGTTGCTGTTGTTGCTTCAGGCACCAATTAGAGCTGGCTTACATCTCTTGGTTAAGTTAAAAAACCCTACCCAGCATTTAATTACTGTGAAAAAATGTTTATGTAGAAAAGTACTAACACATGATCTTTGTAAGCTATCAGACATACTTATCAGTTACAATGGAACAGCACAGATCTGGGAAACAGATCCAGGTTCTGTTCCCATCCATACCACACACTTTGGCTAGGTCATGTTTTCCCCCCCATGTACTTTCTTAGTTATTTACACCTGTGCAAAATGAAACCTTATCAGAGTGGCAATGTTTTACGCCTACTTTGTTCACCTGGAAATGGCTACAAGGAGTACTACACATCCACAACAAAACAAAAACAAATGACTCACACAAAAACAGTCCCTCTGTAGCAGTTTCTCCACCTGTAAAAAAAGGAATAATTCTTACCTCACAGAGGTGTAAGATTTAAAATTTATTATTTTAATGGCTTCAGATTTCCATAGGGAAGGGGCTATATAAATGCATGATTTCCATACTTTACCCAGAGAAAAGATCTCTTACCAAGCCTTCCAGATGGCTTGCCCTTATAGAATTCCCAATATTAATTAAGGATTCATCAGTGAAAGATTAATACAATTAAAAGGAGTCACTATCAAAATTAAGTTCCATATTTGCCTTGCCTTTTGTTCTGTGTTTAGTTACATATTGTAATATGTAGTTTAGCAGCTCAACAATACTTAGCTAAGAAGTTTGGCCAGACAAGACATAGTAAGACAGTTTGTGTGCATGCATGCATGCACAGGAGAGATGATGAAATGGTGGTGCGGAAACAAAAACGGGGTGAGGAAAATAAAGGCATGTATTTTAAGTTTCCACTAGTCCAAACCATAGGTGAAAGCAGAAGTTGGGGAAAGAACTGGAACTGTTCCAAGACTGTAGTGTGAGAAGATGTGGATTGCAGGGCATAAGTAAAACTCCATTTTATTTCTATAAAGATATTATGAGTCTACACCTGCAGTTAGCACTTGTTAGGTGATAACTCTTGCTTTTGAAATATTTACAGTGTTAATATGAACAAAGACACTCGAGTTTTTGCTCACCATTTTATTCTGAAGTGGAATTTCTCCCCTTTATAATTCAAAACTGGCTCCGACCAACACTTTGAAAATGAACATGCTCAAATATTGAACTGATCAAAATCAGGATAAAGAAAAGTTGTGTTTTAAGACTACATACCAGCTCCACATCTGTCATAACATTTCAATACTGCATTGTAGTAATTTTATGAACACTTTATGTGACTTGGTCAGTGAAGAGAAGTTATTGGGGGCAGAGTAGTAGAATGTTTGATATACCTATAATGCTTGAATTCAGTGGGGTCTTACTCTGTGCGTGGAAGTGGCACAATGGCTTTCCAGATATGAACAGTCAAGCCCATGATGGAAAGACAGTTACATCCTTCCAGGATCTAGGCTGAAGTGACACAGTTGTTTTGCCATACTGAGAGGCCAGAGACCAGCTAAAAAGCATCTTGATCCCTGCAAAAGGGGTTTGAGGAGGGGAGTGAGAGTCACCAGGGGCTATCTGCTGACTGTCAGTGAGCTCTGACAGGGAGACAAGGGGAAAGTGAGAGGCTCTGTGAAAGAATCTATTGGGAGCTTGTCTTATTAGTAAGGTCTCCATGCGGAAGAAAAGTAGATATCTAGGAAGCAGGCTTCTGTATAGGCTATTTAAAATTCTCTGAAATGCTTTTGTTCTAATAAATACTTTGCTTTAGGTAGGCTGTTTGGTCACTGATTACCACTGTCATTGATACAAGTCAGACCTGCTGATTCATGCTCATTATTAGGGGTTACAACCCAGGGCCCAGTCTGAGTGGCGGAATCATGTGATTCCACCCCAAGAGACAAGTAACAGCTCAAGGCCTGAGACCTAAAGGGGGTGCACTTAGATCAGGAGGGATCAGAGGTGCAGTTACCCCAGTAAATGTGAAAAAGCCCATCTCCATTTATAAAAAGAATGAAATGGGTCATTGCAATTCTTGCATAATTAACAAGTATTTTAAGGAGGGTTTCATCAAAAATTAATTGATGCAATTTTCTTTTAATTTTTTTTTTAAAGGGAAACCCTGTAAAAAAATGCCCCTTTTCAAAATTTCTTAATTCTAATTTCTAAGGAAATGCCAGTCCTCTTAGTCTTTCACTGCCCTTCCCCTTTTGTCTACTGGAAAACAGTTTAAATGGGGGAGTAACACTTACTTTTAAAAGTGTTATTTTTAAAGTGAAACAGTTTCTCTCCAGTGTTAGAGTTGAAAGTTACTTTAAAAAGCGACTTTATTTTGACTGTAACACTGTCTCACACTTTAACTCTCCTTAAGCTACACAAAGTAACACTGCCCCTCCACCATGAGGGATGTTTTGTCTTCACTTTTTCTTTAAAAAATTCTTTCCCCTTCCTCCACTCCCCCCCCAAAAAAGTGTGGAAAGCAACAGAGAGGAGAGGGATATCTTTTTTTTTTTTTTTTTACTGCTACTACCTTTTCTAATGGGCGGAGAGGAAGTAAAAAGAGTGGGATTTTCCCCACAAAAATTACAAAAATAATTTTCATTCAAATTTGTATGAACTTGTTTTAAAATTCATTTTGTTAATTTCTGGCAAGAGGAAGGGACTGATTTTGATTGGTCTAGTTACACAAGAGGGCATCAAGTTCTTCAAGACTTCAACACTTCTCATTTACATGCTACAACAATACTATTCAGCATTTACATGTTTAAAACATTGTACGAATGAATCTCCGTGACATCCCTGGAAGGTAAAATTTTAGTATGGTATAATTTATGTACAGGATATACAGATAATGGAACAAATACTGATTGGTTAAGAGACTTAAACAAGCCCATCCAAGACACCATTGGCAAACTTGATATTAGAAGTCCTAGTGCTTTATGTACTAGCCAGCGTTTCCCAAACTTGGGACGCCGCCTGTGCAGGGAAAGCCCCTGGTGGGCCTGGCTGGTTTGTTTACCTGCCGCATCCGCAGGTTTGGCCGATCGCAGCTCCCACTGGCTGTGGTTCACTGCTCCAGGCCAATGGGGGCTGCGGGAAGTAGCGCGGGCCAAGGGGCGTACCTGTTGCCACTTCCTGCAACCCCCATTGGACGGGCACAGTGAACCGCGGCCAGTGGGAGCCGTGATCAGCCAAACCTGTGGACGCAGCAGGTAAACAAACTGGCCCAGCCCGCCAGGGGTTTTCCCTGCACAAGCGGTGGAACAAGTTTGGAAAACACTGCACTAGACCTTCTACTTACTGGATTTGATAAATAAGACTTGATTATTTAAGTATAAGTTGGCAGACACTAAAGAGGTTTATGGATTTGGAATTTTGATCCCTGCTGTTTTTTTATGATTTAGAGTTGAGTCAGAACCAAAACCTTGGATAACACACACCCACAATTTTGGACTAAATTTGAAATCTGGAGCCAATTTTGAAACTTACATCTCACTCCTCTCTAGTGAAAGTATTTTAATGGTAGTATTTCTGTTCTATAAGGGCATCGTCATGCATGCCTTGTACCAAACAGAAGAGATGGAAGTAGTCTTTATATGCTTTATATTTAAGGTGATGCATACATAACTGCATCTCTATTCTTCTACCACATGGTGAGATATAAATTCTAATGATTTGATGTATTGGGAAATAATACCACTCTCATGGCTAGGTATCTTCAGCAGAGAGGAAATAAGTACAGGAGAGCTTCCATTCCAGACTTCTAACTGACTTTTTGAAGTCATAACCCCTTGTATCTATAGCAGTAATGGATGGTAGAAGATTGGTGCAAGGATAGTAGAGGGAGAATCCAGTATAGATTTAAGTGAATGATGGAAATACTTTTAACTTTTAAAGTCCAAACTGGAACTCTTACATTTTTTTATTCTGGTAGGCCGCTGTGCTTAGTGATATTGTTGAAAGCTGATTAGGTTTATTAACAGTCTAAAATGCTAATCAATTTAAATTGTAACTTAAAAAAAACTTCGGTAATTTAAATCAGCATGTAGCAGAAGATTTGTATATTACCCTGCGGCTAACTCATTTATTTAGTTAGGGAAGAGATGGCCCTGCTAACTATGATTCACTTTTCTGATGTTTTAGGTGAACAGCTTTTGTCAAAATCATTGGTGGCACAAGCTGTTCAGTTGGCGTGGGCCAAAAAGTTGCTTTCAAACAGTGAATGGCTGCTTCTTTTTGTAGAATATCAGAAATCGCTAACAGGTGTGAGGAGGAACAAAATGAATGCATAAGGAGGTGTTTCCATATGCTATTTTGGAAGGACTGTGAGGGAATGAATAAATTTTCATGTATAATATTTTCTTTAGAATGTACATATGGCACATGGATAGTGAATTTTTATGCTCTATTTCCAGAGTTCATTCTTGTGGCATCTGGGTGTTGATGTTTACATACTCTTGTGATTAGATATTGACTAGGCTTTGAATATATTTTTTTAAAATGCTACTTTAGGACTCGTGCAAAGTATCAGCAAAATCCTGGAAACTAAAGCCTACTTCATTCATAAAGCTGCTACAGCATGGAAAAAGGCAAAGCAAGGCTCCACCTACCTGCCAGCGTCTTAACCCTGACCTGGAGGGAATCACCTCTGATTTGAGTGTAATTCTTTCTCTGTGATCAGTACTTGGCCTGTCTGCTGGGATGCCTGCAAAGTAACAATTATAGCAGTGTTTTTATACTCACCGCTAATTGGTGAGGCTGTCCAGAAAAAAAAAAATGATTGAAAATTGAGGTTTCCAAATTTTTGTCCTACTGCAGAAAAACCAAGAGGGGAAGGGGGAGGTCAGTTTGAGGTTCCACCAATAGCCGATTGGTGATGGCACTCCCCTCAAATGTGGGTGACCCAAGTTTAGGTCCTTGCTCCACCCGAAGTGAACCCTTTTGCGGGTTCTAGAGACTGTTTTGCTGTTTAGGCTGTTTTAGAAATTTCTCCCAAGGCCTAAGTCCCATTTTCAAAATGACTCAAACCTAAGTCAATGGGTCTTTCAAGCCTAAGTGACTCTTGAAAATGGGAATTAGGTAGTTTTTGGGAATTTTACCCTTCAACTACATGAGAAAGTTGCACTAGTTTAACATGTTTTTAAAACAGATTTAAAGTGATGCAAACACTTCTAGCCACTACTTTGATTTTAAAGAGCAGTCTATTGCCGTTTAGCTTTATTGAGGAATCTTTTTTTTAAAGCTAAATGAAAATAAGTCTGGTTTAAATGGAAGTAAGTGTCCTCCCAGACTTTGGCACACGTTTATCTGAAACGGTTTTAAAACAGCTTTAGTTGAATTGGTGCAACTTTGTGTAAACAAGGCATTAGTGGCATTACAAGTGTGCATCGCCCTGTTCACACACAAGAGCAAATTCTGCTCTCCTTTACACTACTGTAAATCTTAAGTAGCTCTCTCTGGTCAAAGGAATTACACTAGTGTAAGGCTGGAGACCTTAAGAGCAAAAAGGTATCCAATGATATCTGACAGCACTTTACACTAAAAGAAAAGCCTCCAACACACATCAAAATCTTAGACTTAAGAGAACAGTCAGCACCACCGCCCTCCTCCTGCCCAATTTCTCAATGGCACACGTTGCACTTTCGTATCTCAACTTTCTCTTAAAAGGGAAGCCAAAAGCTCCTCCAAGGCACCCTGTGCCCTTTGTATTCCTCATCCTGGGTATAACAATGGACAAGTTTGGCTGCTACTGTAGGCTTACTAGAGAAAAACCAGTGTGTGAAGAGGTGAGTAAGCTGATGTTTATTTGTGAGAGGATCCATTCAAGTGATGATTATCAGTGTCACACATTTCTTACTAGCTTTTTGCTCATATCTTTGTCTGTCTCAGGTTGTTTGTTCAATAACTGTACAACAATCATCGCTGGATGTCAGGCTGCTAGCTGGTCACCTAGGTATCAAAGAAATGCACATCTCAATACATATCAGACCAGAAGGATGCGATTAAGTCTGGTGGACTGTGAACACCGTTACTCTGTACCCCCTGGAAACAGACTAACATTATATAATACCTAACTGGCTTCACTGGGTTATGTAAAAAGTAATTCAGCATTAATTTCACCTGTGTGGAAAATTTTAATACAAGGAACACCCACCTTCCTAGTTCCGAGGTACAGCGGCATGGCCATGCTTGTAAAAACTGAAATGCAGATATACTGCTGATTGTAGTTGCAAGTGTGTATGTTCTGCTATTTCTAAGTCCTGCTTCAAATAAGAAAAATTTAGTGTTCTGAAAAACAAGTGCAGAGCATTCTTGTGGAGGGAACTATGGGAATAAATAGCAATACTGCTACATTTTCAGTAGCATTCTACAAGAAGAGAGACATCAAGGGAAATGTGTATGTAAGCAGTGTCAGGATGAGCTCCACCCTGACATCTGGTGGTGAGGTGTGGCAAGTTGTGGAAAAGAACTTCAGGGGCCAATCTCATTTGCATAGGCACACCCACCACGCCTAGAATGAGACCATAGCTGCCCAAATGGTCACTTTGGCTGCTGTGGGATCCCCAGTGTCTCTGTTATTAGGGCAGGAAGAATAAATTGTTATTACCCTGATTATGGGAACTGTGCTTGGAACTGTACGTGGCCTTTTGTTATGATGGAGGGATTCACCATCAACTAAGTAGCACTCGCTAGGCAAGGGTCATGGGTTCCAAAACTGTGTGAATGGAGAGAGGCTGGGGACAAGTATTAATACTTGGTGGCATGGGCCCCTTGGTGAGGGCGTTACATGCTAATTGCACTTCCTCCTCTCTCCACTGTGGAATATCAGAGCTAATTTTGATTTCATTAGAAGTCTAGTTATAGGCTGCTGAGCTCGCTTTGGGCTGACAGTGCACCAGCACTGGGGCTTCCCTACTACAAGCTGAATTCACCTAAGAGCTGAAATCACTGAGTGTTGTGTTAAGTAGTGGGGGAGCCTGAAGATATATCATGGAGCAGTTTGCGGGCCAGCTGGAGTGCCTTGCGGACTGGCTGGTGAAGTAGTTCAACGCGGAGCAGTCTGTGGATGGCAGGAGCTGCTTGTGGGCCGTGGAGCTGAGCGAAGGAGTTCGTGGGGCGGCTGGCGGAGCGGAGCGCTGCTATGGAGCGGTCAGCTTCAGATCATGTAAGGTGCCTCTTACCCCCGTCCCATTTCCACACAGGTTGGGAGGTAAAGCTCCGCAGATAAACTTTCGAACTCTGGGGCTGCCCTGACCAGGGACAGAGACTTTTGGGGCATTGGACTTTTGGGACTTTGGGTGATTTGGGGTTGCTGGACTCAAGAACCAAAGGGAAAAGGGCATGCCCCAGTTTGCTTGGGGTGGGTTGTGTTATGAATCCTGTTGGTGGTGTTTCCCCAACATAATGCCACATTGTTTCTCTCTGTTATTAAAAGGCTTTTGCTACACTCAGACTATGTGCTTGCGAGAGGGGAAGTATTGCCTCTTGGAGGCACCCAGCGGGGGTGGTATATATTTGTCCCAGGTCACTGGGTGGGGGCTTGAGCCGGTTTGCATTGTGTTATTGGAATAGATCCCCTAGATATTGAACCCGGCCCTTGTTGCTGCCAACTCTGACGGGCAGAAGGGTTACATGTATAATTGATCGGGGCGGGGGGTTTGGCTACTGGCATTCATCCTTGTTTTATACTATCTGAAAAATAAAAAATAATCAAAAATGGTGGCATCAAAACAAAATTGGATGTTCACATTTTACTTTAATTCTTCAAAGATATTAAATTAAGCCCTCTGCAAGTCTCACTTCTTCCACGAAGCTCTTCAAAAATAAACTGTGCTAGATTCATATGTCACTATAGTCTCACTCCGGTACCCCCACTCCCTTGCTTGCATCCACTATTTTTTTTTTGTAAGATTGTAAGCTCTTTGGGGCATAGGTTCAACCCTGTACAAAGACTTGGTGGAGCCAGGAGTGAGAATTCACAAGGATCCCAGCAGTGTGGAGAGAAACATTAACAGCCTATTATTTCAGGGGATAGATGGGGATTTAAAAGGCAAACTTGGCCATTATTCCACCTCGCCCAACTGTGTTGCACCTTTAGTAAGGCATGTCTGTTGGAGTAGGATACTGTAAAGTGCTCCATGAAAGGGAACTCATTTACTTCAGTGAGATTTCCTCAACCGGTGTCCAATGAAACACATCCCTTAGTGTGTTTGTAGAAAACATGGTTAGGGTCTCTCTACGCTGGAGAAGTAATTTCTATCTCAAGTAAATATACCCGTACTAGCTCTAATCAAACTAGCGCTCTCAAAATGGAAGTGTAGTGGCCACAGCATGAATGGCAGGAGGAGCTGGCAGCCCACGTACATGCCTAGGATCTCAGATGGAATCTTAATCAGGGTGGTTAGCCCTTCCCACTGCATTTTAGACCAATACAATTCATTTACAAAAGTACAGTGCACTAGAGAGGACCAAATCCTGCAGACAAGTTTTTGAAACTAAAACCACAGCAAACAATGACACCAGATCATCATCATAAAATCTGACAGAACCAAGGTTAGGCATAACAAATGATAAAGTCAGGCACAGAAGTAGACAAACAGATTGAGGAGCATAACTTTGATTTGGCCTTTGGCTGCAGATTGATGCCATTTCATGGAGAATTAAAGACAAATGAATTTTGTTATCTTTGTTTTTTTTCCTTTTGTGCTGGTTTTATGGCATAAACAGTGCAGATGAATAAATGGCACTTGCCTGACTCACTTATGGAGCCTGGAAATGTCCAATAATATACCTATAAAAGGAGGCAACTGAAATTATCTATTTCGATTTGATAAATGGCTTCAAATAGTACTTATCAGTCAGTTTGCAAAGGCCTTTCCTACACAGCATTTGTCATCTCATCTTACTTCATGCATTTCAGCTATGCTGCCTTTAGTTTAGGGGCATCAGAGAAGGAGTGCTCATATTCTGCAGTGGTCTGGAAAAGAGACTAACCTAGACAGGTGAGGGAAAACTGTTCTACATGACTAAAATGTTAGTCTTTGTCAAAAGCATGTACTTGAAAGGACTTTTTTTAAAAAAAAAAAAAAGTTAATTCTGGAGCTATAATTGAGTTTTCTTTTAACTTTATTAATCATCTTTCAGTGCTGTAGTCCCATAATTTAGCTCTCTATCACCCAGTACTTGAACACAACAGAACACCACTTAGCCTTTCATACTGGGTTCTTCCACACTTGCATTGTGGGTGTATATTTATGTAACAGCATGGCCTCCCACTACAGAGATCTAGCTGCATTATCAGATTCTTTGATAAGCATTATACATGATTTGAAAAAGTGCAGAGGAGGAACTGATGTAGACTCATCTACAGTGTGAATTTTCTACCAGCGCTTTGAAAAGTGCCATGGTGGTAAGTGCCACTTTTACATTTCCTGTTTTGCTGGTATAGGCAATTTCAGTTTTTATCTGAGCATCTGACTGGAAATGTCCTGACATGTCTAAGCTGACAACCATTTAGTTACAAGGGGCGGGGGGAGGAACGGGGGGACGGGACTTAGTAGATCATATTACTTGTAAGTAAAACTGGAGGAAGTGGGGGGAAATATGAACTTTCTGGCAAGTTAGAAATCACATTTCTATTTGACATATTTCATTTATATTTTTTCTTTTAGACTCTTGATGAAAAAAAGATTTCAGGCCCATAACAGGTATGTATTGTCATTAAATACATTGTTTCAAGAGAGGCAAGTGGAAGCAGTGTATCAGCCATTTAAACAAAGGCCAATAAAATAAATTATAGAACTGACAGCAGAAGCAGCAGCAAACTGTTGCATGTTATTTTAGTTCTTAAAACCTGACATGCATTAACAATTTCTCCTCAAAACATCTCCCATGAGATGGTGATAATACTACTTCCCTATCTGACAAATGGGGAACAGGGACACAGTAAATTGTCAAAAGTTATGCTGAAATCTGTGGCACAGCTGGGGAAAAGAACCCAGATATCCTGAGTCTATTGCCTTACCCATATGAACATCTTCTCTGGTGATTAAAGCACAGCCCCTCCATTTACTGTGTGTAGTTACAAAAAGAATAACTTTTAGAAATATTCCTTATAGCACTGACAGAGATTATAATAAAGATCGGACGAAACCACAAGGACAATGCACACATACCTCTGCCACAAAATATTAATTTATTTGAGACATAACTGTGGTAAAGTGGACACCAGTAAGTTCAATAAATGCACTTAGTAAGTATGACATTTTAAGTGAACATCAGACAACACAAAGTGGATTCAAGATGTTTCCTTAAACTCCAGCCCAAAATCCTGGCACTAATGCCGTTAAGTGAGATGAGTATGTTACACCCTCTAGTTAGGGCAGTACAAAAATCCATGGCACAGAGTAATTTAAATAAGCCATGCAAGGAGCTATCCACAAGCTTCATAACAGGGACTGCACAGAACTGGAAAGGAAATTTTAAAATAACCTAAGCATGTTCTAATCATGATGGCCTAGCTCCTCCCAAGCCCACAAACAGCTCCCACCCTCTCCTGGAGAGAATGAAGGGCCTAAATGCCCCCCCCCCGCCCATATTTAGTGGCTCATCCAATTAGAGTACAGAAACAATACCATAGGAGAGAGTAACAAATAGCAAAACCTGTTCCAAAGCAACTTTTAGGATGAAATTGTTGAAATACTTTGAACCAGTTACAACTGTACAGATTCTTAAGAGCCAATCTATTTGCAAACAAAAAAAGGCTGAAATTCAGCAATTTAACAAATTCTTCAACCAGCACTATGGATAGCAAAGCCTTCCGTATACACAGGCACTGATGTCATTTAAAAACACACACACCCCCACCCCCACCCCTTGAGTCCCTCTCAGTTTACAGCTAAGCAGTGCAGAGGGGATTTGAAAAGCTACCTACCTCCTCTTAAACAACTCCAAGAATATATTTTGGATTTTTGTTTCTTCATACGAATTTTAGTGATAATGAAAAGTGCTCGATTGAACTTCCTGAAAACTCAAGTCCCCTGGTATGCACATAGTAAATGCTGCACAAGAATCTCCATTACCACTTGCTAATAATGTGCCTTTACCTGCTAGAGAGAACTCCTCAAGGGGAAAAGCTTTGTTCTTGCAAATATAAATCCTGGGACTGCTGAAACTGCCAACAAGGATGCCAGTTTGTTGAGCTGAGACCACCAACTCATTTTACATCGATCAGACACACCACAGATGTGAGTTGCTCTTGGTAACCACTAGTCAGAGCTGACTCAGATCAGTAACCTAGAGGTAAGAGGCTCTGTCGCTTATTACCAATTCCCTGACCCATTCAGTCCCCCATGAATATCATTTGTGAATGCAGAATGCAGCACTGAAATAAATCCAATAGCCACAGCTGAGATTAGAGAACTACATCATCCTCTTCCCAGGCTCTGGTCTGAAGGATGGCACTTGCACCATCAATATATCCAGCTTCTTTTACAGTTTAATCAAAGCTGTAACAAGGCTGAAAAAGAGCTGTGACAGAAGAAATAGAAAGGTCACTATCATCCAAGACCTTTTCCAGATTTCCTGTTAAATTAAATAGGGTACATATTACAATTTAGTAGTTGTTAATGCAGTAGTAAAAGAAACAATGAGGTATGTTAGCCCTGACTATGGCCTGGAAAATGGAGCAGCACTGTACTGGGGCAAACATTTATTTTAAAGTGACTTTGCTCCAAGCCTTATTATCAATATTTGCTTTCCCTCCTGGTGTTACAATGAAATTTAAGCATAAGTAAGTGCCAGCATTTTCAACCTCACAACTGTTTCTTCAGAAGCCAGCTGTGATGTCACTAGCACCAATTCATGGAATTTCCGACTGTATCAGGCAAGAGGAGAAAGCGGATACATAGGAGCTTTGACCCTTGTTAACATACATCTCTTGATAATCAGAACTGAAGAGAAAAATAAATGCCAGTTTAAGGTTTTGGTGAAATATAGCATCAGTATTTCCATTACTGCAGTTTTAGGAGGACACACCAAAAGTTCCTCTGGCCAACAGTTCTTCACAAAAATATTAGTTATTTTCCTTTAACTAACATGGGCTAAATTACCAAATTACAGTAAATGTATCATGTGCTTAAACCCTCCCACCCTGCTGATCAGCAGGCCCTCTATAAGCTTGCTAGACAGGATTTTGGGCCCAGATTTTTAAAGAAAAAGGATCTTAAATTTATGCTCCTAGCTCTGTACAGTCTGGGCTGACAGTCTGGAAATACCAGTGTCCGAAGTGTCAAAAATGAAGAACTACAGGAAAGGAAGGTAAGGGGTTAAAGATTTTCCACTGTGAGGCCTTCTAAGATTTCTACCAGTACTGAACTAGGTGAGGTTACATGTGACAGTAATGGAACAAGGAGTTTTTATGCTGGTTGTAAAGTCTTAGAAATAAGAGACATTTTGGAAATACTCTGTGGTGGTTGTCTGGAAAAGTTGAGAAAAGGAAAAAAATAGACAAACAATAAAGATGGCAGAATAAGGCATATCATTCATATATTTAAGGTCTCCACTAACATTTTCACAGATTTAATGTATAAAAGGTAAGAGGTTTACATTCAAAGCAAATAGATAGGTTTACTGCCCCAAGAAACAAACTTTCCTTACCTTCACTGACTCCTCCTATAAGAAATCCTACATTCCTCCTGCAATGTGTTACTTTTGCTAAAGACTCCATGGGACAAATTCATCCCAAGCACAACTCCATCAGCTTTGACATCCTTACCCCAGGCATCAGTTTGGCTCGTTATGTAATTACAGATGACAACATTGCCAAAGTTGAGTGCCTTTATTCGGGTATCTGAAGATCAGGTCACCCTTCAAAAGGTAAGGAGCATCCATTGGAATTGATAGAATTACATCAGGGATGAATTTTGCCCATGTTGTGAAAATATCATGTTTTGTTCTCTTTTAGATTATGTAGAGGCATAACTTAAACAGTTCCATCTGCTGTTCCTAGAATGGAAATTAAGCTACTTTTTTGCCTTACTAATAGCTCATGTAGGAAAAGGTAATCTATTGTGTGGAAGTACGGAAAGTAAAATACCTTTACAAAAAAGTTTAACCAACTTATTCTATTGTTTTCAGTCTTCCCATTCAGACAATGCTAATTTAAATGCAATTGTGATACAGTATGTATTATAGCTTGTCTCATTACTAAGAACAGAATCTATGAAACATAAGAACAGCCATACAGGTCCACCTAGCCCTGTTTCCTGTCTTCCAACAGTGGCTAATGCCAGATACTTCAGCGGGAATGAATAGAACAGGTAATCATTGGGTGATCCATCCCCTGTCATCCACTCCTAACTTCTGGCAAACAGAGGCTAGTGACTCTCAGAGCATGTGGTTGCATCCCTGACCATCTTGACTAATAGCCAGTAGTGGACCTATCCTCCAGGAACATACCTAGTTCTTTTTTGAACCCTGCTATAGTTCTGGCCTTCACAACATCTCCTGGCAAGGAGTTCCACAGCTTGACTGTGTAGTGTGTGAAGTAGGACTTCCTTTTGTTAGTTTTAAATCTGTTGCCTATTAATTCCACTGGGTGACCCTTGGTTCTTATGTTAGGTGAAGGAGTATATAACACTTCCTTCTCTATACCAGTCAAGATTTTATAGACCTCTATCATATCCCCTCTTAGTCGTCTCCTTTCCAAGCTGAAAAGTTCCAGTCTTTTTAATATATCCTCATATGGAAAGGTGTTCCATATCCCTAATTATTTTTGTTGCCCTTTGCTATACCTTTTCAAATTCTAATACATCTTTAAGACAGGTAGACCAGAACCCCACACTGTATGGACATGGATTTGTATAGAGGAATTATGATATTTTCGCAATCCCTTTCTTCATGATGCTCAACATTCTGTTCACTTTTTTGACTGCGGCTGCACGTTGAGTGGATGTTTTCAGAGAACTATCCACAATGACTCCAAGATCTCTCTCTTGAGTGGCTACTGCTAATTTACATCATTTTGTATAGTTGGGATGGTTTTTCAATGTGCATTACTTTGCTTTTATATATATTGAATTTTATCTTCCACCTTGTTGCCCAGTCACCCAGTTTTGTGAGATCCCTTTGTAACTCTTCGCAGTCAGCTTGGAACGTAACTATCTGCAAATTTTGCCAACTCGCTGTTTACCCCTTTTTCCAGATCATTTATGAGTATGTTGAATAGGACCGGTCCCAGTACAGACCCCACGGGACACCACTATTTATCTCTCTCCATTGTGAAAACTGACCATTTATTCTTACCCTTTTTTGTCTTTTAGCCAGTTACTGATCCATGAGAGGACCTTCCCCCTTATCCCACGACAGCTCATGAAGCTCCCAAATTAGACAGCCCTCTATGTGTGAACTCTTACCAGCTTCAAGTCACAGTGTCTTCATCTCCATTGTCTGTGCTATCTATTGCCCCTGAAACACACTATGCTTTAATTCAAATATCTTCTAAAACTCTATATGTTTCACAAACCCTATCAAATATATTTAAGCAATGCTACGTTTAAAATTATCTGCACCACTGAACTTTCACCTGGTACACCAGGGGTCTATTTGATTCAGGGATAGCCTGGTCCTGCAATTTACTATGGAGTATAGTTCTTATACCTGTGACTGGTCCCCCTGAAGTCAGGTTGAACTGGGACTTCAATGGCAGTCCAAAAGGTGATGAGCACTTCACATGATTTGGCCTTAGCATCGTGACCCTGGTAAAAATCTGAGAAGCTTCATTTAAAAAAAAAAAATCTTTTAAAGATAAAGAAAATTTAAACTGGTTTCTGTGTTAAATGCCTTTAAACGTACCTCCTTCCTCTTCCCTTGTTCATGCATATGCCTGTAATCCAATCGTTGAGCTGACACTGATCATGGTACCGCTCACTTTGCGCCTCTTTCAGAAAACAAACAAACATTGATATGTGAACTGAAGCTGAGAAGTGCTGTATATTCTTTTCATTTCAGGAAATAAAATGCTGTGTTATATTGGGAGGGTTTCCATCACAAAGAGAGAGAAACAAAAAACTACAGTCTTTCAACGGTTACAGGTTTCAGAGTGGCAGCCTTGTTAGTCTGTATCTGCAAAAAAGAACAGGAGTACTTGTGGCACCTTAGAGAGACTAACAAATTTATTAGAGAATAAGCTTTCGTGGGCTACAGCCCACTTCATCGGATGCATAGAATGGAACAACATATAGTAAGAAGATATATACATACATACATACAGAGAAGGTGGAAGTTGCCATACAAACTGTAAGAGGCTAATTAATTAAGATGAGCTATTATCAGCAGGAGAAAAAAAAACTTTTGTAGTAATAATCAAGATGGCCCATTTAGACAGTTTACAAGAAGTGTGAGGATACTTAACATAGGGGAGAAGTGGGCTGTAGCCCACGAAAGCTTATGCTCTAATAAATTTGTTTGTCTCTAAGGTGCCACAAGTACTCCTGTTTTTTTTTTCCAATAGTTAGGATAGGAAGTAAAAAAGAAGAGTATATTCATCTAAAACAGGGGAATCCTGAAAGTCTCAATGTGAGAGTTAAGTGTTAGTCTAGAACATAAAAATGATCCTCTCTGAATTCTAGGTACATTTAATCATTCATAGCTGGATTAGTGATATACCACTGATTATAGAAACTAAATGAATAATAAACTGTATTTAACAAGTGATCAGTCAGCATTTTTACTCATTAATGGCCCAGTCTTACAAGGCTCCCAAACACCTCCTGTATTGTGCAAAGCAGCCTCAATTCCCAAATAGTCATTAAGGTTAAATGCCTCCCATTGACTTCAGTAGGAATTGGATTGGATCAGACCCTTAACATTAAGGATAATCATTACATTGCAGGAAGCACTCTGGGCCTTGTAGGACTGAATCCTTCATTGCTACAACTATGGAATAGGAGGTCAATGAGAAGGTGAGGGCAATCAACATCATACAGAGATGTGCTCTAATTGAATTGATATTGATGAGGTTGATAGAACAATCCAAAAACCTTCATTTACAGAGTCAGAGGTGTATTTTTTACATTACACTTGTTCATGTCCTAAATTTCATTTCTGTCTCATTTGCATCAGGCCTGGTTCAGCCTGTTTTGTGATTCCAGATTATCTCAGTTAGTTTATGAACAGCAGAGGGGAAAATGCAAACCACCTCCTGCATTAGGAACCAAATAGAACCCATTGCTCACTTATTTGTCACTGAAGAGGGAGCTAAATATATGGTAAGGCTAAAAGTTGTCAGAATTAGAGTATTTGGTCTTTAAACAATGTTTAAAGCTTGAAAATGCTTGTACAACTCAGACATGAATGTGGCAATACATACAATTATAAAAACTTTTTAGCAAACTTAGAGTAAGTGAATTTTAGTGCAAATCAAGAGTGCCATATTGCGACTTTACAGCAGGATAGTGAGATCTATCAATCACAGAACAGGTATTGCACAGGGAGCAACCAAGCTTGCCCCCTGCAAGTTTGAGTCTCACCTTACCTGGAGAGAGTGCCTCCCAGAGTAGCTGAGGAGAGACTTCGGTCATCCTGATGATTCCATCCTGGACCTCTCTGCTGATACGGTCAAGACATCAACGCATTTTACCTGGGTCAGAGTCAGAAGGCAGTGACTTTATGGGGACTAGACCTTGTTGAAATGTTTTGATAAAGTTGAGGGCTGTACTGAATGCTCTCTTGCTCAAGATGAGACAGGTACTGGAGAAGGCCCCAGCAGCCAAGACCACCACAGCTATTTTTAATCTTGTAGTTCCCAACACCTTCCAAAGGCCTCCTGACTCATCCTGCTCCACCAAAACCCTGCAGATTTTTGCCCCAGTTCCTTCAGCACAAAAGGACTCTGCTGGTTCCATTCCAGACTCTTGGCCTCTGGCTCTTCGTAGGCAGCTGACTTTCCTGTACTCTTCTGTAGAAAGAGCTACACCAGGTATTTCCTGCTCTCTCCCAGACTGTCTCCTAAACTTGGTCTTGAAAGAATCCCTGGTTCCACACTGCCTCAAATTCCATGGCTCAGGCTGTAGGCAACTCAGTTCTGTAGACCTTAACACTGTTTGGGTCCCAATACACTCCCAATACCATGCTTCTCTCAGAGTAATCCAGACATTCTGACTCAGTGCCTCCCCTCCTCTTCCACTGCTACAGTCAAACTAGGCCTCCTCCTGAACAGGAGAAAAAGAGCAGCAGCAGATTCACACTCAGCTTACCCATTACTGCTCAGCTGTGTAGCAACCTCCATGGAACATGGAGGAACAGAAGCTGCAGAAAGGAAGAGTTTAGAGAAGGAACCAGGAAGACACACCGTGTGCACATGGCTGGGAATGCTAAACTACAGCTGGAACAGCTCTGTAAATATTTCTTGAATAAAGGAACCAGTTTAGTTTTACAGATAAAGCCCTGGAGTTTTTATTCAGTATACAGTACATTAAACAAGCCAATTGACTACCACGGGGCTATATCCAGTAACATGTGCCTGGCCATGCCTACACTTAAAGGACCAGTTCTCTATTCCAAGTCCCCATAACATTCTCCAGCATATGCCTATTAAACTGGACATGCCTCTAATCTTTAAAATATGTATAATTTTTCAAACTGACCATATGTCAACAAACTCCATGACTCCACCAAAACTGAAGCCTCCCTCTCAACTCACCCTCCTAAAAAACCATAAGCATAGTAAGGGGTGGAAAGACTCATGCTATGAAGGTGAGTATTGGAGTGTGTTTTATCAAGGGTCCCTCCCTTCAGAAGTGGCACCGTTATACAAGGCGCTGGTGAGACCTCACCTGGAATACCATGTGTAGTTCTGGTCTCCCATGTTTAAGAAGGATGAATTCAAGCTGGAACAGGTACAGAGAAGGGCTACTAGGATGATCCGAGGAATGGAAAACTTGTCTTATGAAAGGAGACTCAAGGAGCTTGGCTTGTTTAGCCTAACTGAAAGAAGGTTGAGGGGAGATATGATTGCTCTCTATAAATATATCAGAGGGATAAATACCGGAGAGGGAGAGGAATTATTTAAGCTCAGTACCAATGTGGACACAAGAACGAATGGATATAAACTGGTCATTGGGAAGTTTAGACTTGAAATTAGATGAAGGTTTCTAACCATCAGAGTGAAGTTTTGGAATAGCCTTCCAAGGGAAGCAGTGGGGGCAAAAGATCTATCTGGCTTTAAGATTAAACTTGACAAGTTTATGGAGGAGATGGTATGATGGGATAACATGGTTTTGGTAATTAATTGATCTTTAAATATTCATGGTAAATGGGCCTAATGGCCTGTGATGGGATGTTAGATGGGGTGGGATCTGAGTACCCAGGAAAGAATTTTCTGTAGTATCTGGCTGGTGAATCTTGCCCATATGCTCAGGGTTTAGCTGATTGCCATATTTGGGGTCAGGAAGGAATTTTCCTCCAGGGCAGATTGGAAGAGACGCTGGAGGATTTTCATCTTCCTCTGTAGCATGGGGCACAGGTCACTTGCTGGAGGATTCTCTGCTCTTTGAAGTCTTTAAACCAAGATTTGAGGACTTCAATAGCTTAGACATAGGTGAGAGGTTTTTCGCAGGAGTGGGTGGGTGAGATTCTGTGGCCTGCGTTATGCAGGAGGTCAGACTAGATGATCATAATGGTCCCTTCTGACCTTAGTATCTATGATGTTTTTTTTAAAAATACTCATTACTGCACCTTTACCACTTATTATACCTGAATGTTGAAACTGCATGTTATTTTTAGTGTTGCTTAGTGACACTTTTTGGACACATTCAGAACATCCCATCAAAGGCAGTATGTAAGAAAATTGGTTCCTAAGCTTTTTGGTTTTACTTTGTTTTCTGAAGCCTCTTTCTGCTTGAGTTTACAGAAAGTCAGGCTTCCACACAGGTTCTCCTTGAATATTTTTTCAGGGAAACTTGACTGTGATGTTAAGTCCTTACAAAATAGATTTAATTTATTTGAGTCAAAACTAGGTTTGGTTTCTTCTAAAATCTTGAAGAGAATTATTTTTTTTAAAAAATGAAAGTTTTTGACCAATATGGAGTTACAAACAGAAGTTACAGTACAAAATCCTTAACTGGAGTTGGCATTGCACAGAAGTGGTAACAAATGTTGAAGGAAATGATTTTCTGGAAAATCAAGTCCTATATTGGAATTCTGAGAACCCCTAGTGGTTGGGCTAGATTTAAGTTTTGTGATAAGATTTCTTTTATTAGTAAATCCTTTAGCTGAATATGAACTCACTTCTGAATGTAGATTTTCATATTCCACTTAAATTCTGTTCCAGTTGCCCAACCGCCACAGCCATTATAGGCAAATGTGAGCTAGGAGCCTTTGACTCTTCAGGACCCACCTGCTGCATCCCCTCCTCACCTTCCCAAAACACTTCCAAAATTGCATCTGTGCTTGCCAGGGAATCTGCTTCTGTCTCATGCTAAAGCCCCAGCTATCAACATCTACCTATTCTTCCTCTTTCCCCTCCCCTGATCAAACCCTGTTCCCTTGCTGAAAATGGCCTTCAGCAGCATGGCACAACTGCAACCTCTACCCTACCCCACCTCTCTTCCCCTCCCATAGCATATTCAGATAGCGAAAACACTCAGTCATGCAAAAAGTCAACCATGTATTGAGACAGTGATTACCCAAAGAGAAGTGAAGTTAGTAGTCTCAGTTTACATGAGGTACATATAGTCACTGCAGGACTGTAAAGGTATTTGGACTACAACTCCCTGCTGAGGCATTTGTATAGAAAAAGAAATTTTGTATAGAACAGACATGTTCTGCATCCTCTGGCCAATACATGGTACTGGGAACACCAGCATATGTTCCACACTGTGCCCCTGCAACTGAGCTCCCACATGCTATTCCCGCCCCAGCTCAGGGCAGCAAGAACAACTGCACCTGGGAGGCCAGCTCTTTCAAGCCATCGAACACCCCTGATAGCTGGGAACACCAGAAGGCCCGAGAACAAGGAGAGACAGACACAAGACTCATCTGTGTGCTGAAGCCCTCTGCCACACTGCATCAATTTAAAGCTTTCTTTCATTGTTGTTTAATTAAACATTTATTTCTGGGTATACAATAAATTGTTTAATAATAAAAATGATTCATTCATAAAGAGTCAGCAATGCATTTTACACAGAATCTGTACATTTTAGAAACGTATAAGAAACGTATAAGGCTCAGACACAAGGGAAATAAAGAGTACCACAATGTGCCTCTTCTACCATCAAATTTATAATAATTAAAAAAAAAAAAAAAAAAGAAGAGAGAGACCATGCTGCTCACAAGCCCTCTGCTCCCCCGCAGGATCACAGGTGGAAGTACCACAGAATATTTTCATGCCTCAGAGTCAAAGCACGAGCAATCGGCATCCCTCACAGGACTGCCCCGGCCATTTCTGTTTTCTCGTGGATGCCTAGCTGGCTACTCAAACTGCTGAGCAAGTCTTCATGTCTCAGCCTCACACCCATTATTAATGATTTCTCCTTCACTCTCACAAATATTGGGCAAAATACAACATGCAGCTATAGCCTTAGGCAAGTCTCACCCCCGAGTAACTTCCAACCTATTCTACAGACAGCACCATCTTCATTTCAGATGGCCAAATGCACACTGTCATTCTACAGCTACTGAAGTGGTAGTTACATAATTCCTTTCTTCTGTGCAAGTGGCCTGTGAATGGCTTCCTTAATCAGGGAAGCAAAGGACAAGCTGGGTCTCACAGGCTAACTGGAGTGGTCTCTGCATGAATTTCCATAGCGATCCTGGTGGCAAACTGCCCTTTATTCATTAAGATAAATAGAGCTGAGTTCCAAAAGATCCTAGCATTATGGACCTTTCCAGATCACCCTGCATTTATGTTTGTAAACCTGCCATGGTGCTCAGCCAGCCCTTGGAGCACTGTGGGGAAATATTCCTTTCTATTTATAAACTCTAAGCTGTGGAGCCGGGGCAAATGATAGGCACATGGGTTCCATCAGTTGCCCCATACAGTTAGGGAACCCCATGCACATAAAGCCATCAATAGTCTCAGAGATTTACCACATCACATGCCTGAATGATAATGGGCCCAACTGTCAAGCTCCTTCGGCCAAATTCATTGGCCGGGGATCAGGAACATTCTGGGGAGGCCAGTTTCCATATGGCAATAGCAATCTGCTTCTCAATGGGTATGGTGCATTGTTGGTGGAGGTAGCTCAGTGCAGCTCTTAAAAAAAAAAGGACTGCCCTTACCAGCCTGAAATTCTCTCACCACTGCCGGTCATCCCAGGTCCGCAGAATGATCCTTTTCCACCAGTTGACACTGGTTTCCCAAGCCCAGAAATGGTACTGCACCATGTAAAGCTGTTCTGGGAACAACTGCAATAGCAGCTGGTTTTCAGTGGCCTCATCAGAAGCTGCTGCTGGCTGGAGGAGCCTAAGCCATAGTTTTGTCTCACTTTTCTAACACCAATACACAAGGCTATTTGAAGCAGGAGTGTTTTATCTGTACTATGAAGGGCCTAGAACCATGAATGCTTTGGAAATCAAGAGCATCTAATTAGTGACAGGATACAGACTCTAGGTGAAACTACTGGATTCATAGTCCCTGTAATGGTCCTAAAGGAACGGGACAAAAAACACACAAACATTTCTCAAGACAATTCAGTCTGAGCAATGTTCCCCTTATACATAAACACTCAGCCTGATGGGGCAGAGTCACAACCTGGGGGGAGGGAGGTTTCAAGGGGTCACAAACACTCTTTTGTGGTTAGAAATAAATTATTTATTCAGAAAGAGTCAATGCATTTTACACAGAATTTGTACATTTTACAAAAGTGGCCCCAAAGCTTTTTTCTTCTGTAGCACAGGATCATGACATGGAAAAGGTGGAGAATTACTACCCTAACATTAATAGGGGGCTCTTAGGAAACTCCACAACATTGACCTTACACTTAGCCCAGTATTGCTAATCCCACACATTTTAAAAATCAAGACTCAGATGTTCAGAAGTCATGCATTTGGCTTACAAATATGTAGCTTCTGTTTCTTTTTATTTGCCTTATGGTGTTGGCACTTTAGATTCATGATTTCAGAGACAAGCCTGAAACAATGAAGGCTAGAAATGTACTTTAAAAAAAAAAAAAAAAATCTGAAAGCAGACACTCAGTCACATGAGGCAGAAAATGGGTCTTTAAAGAAAAAGACCAAATATTAATGAGACTCCCAAACAAATTTGCTGGAGATGGCAACACTGGAGCCACCTCCTGGAGCAACCTAATGTCCAAGAATGGTAGAGCACACGTATGCCTCTCTCCAAAGGGGCTCTATGATCCCACCTTAGGGCCAGCAAGCCCAGGGTCCTTGTGTTTATTTCCTCCTTCCATCAGAGGAACAGGGATGCTGCATCTTTTCCTGCTCCAAGTGCAAGGTATCTTGAGCCTATAGCTGGTTGGCCTTGCATGTCAGACAGATTCTTGGACCAGCTACAGCTCCTTCTCCTCCATGGCCCAGCCTCCTCAGGCTCCATGTTTCAGATCACCCAGGTGAAGCAAGCTTTTGGAGTCCTTGTCCTTTCTGGAGCCTCCTGCTGGACTCTCTGCTTAGTGGCAGCAAGCAAATGTTTTGTTTTGTCCTTTATTCTTCAGAGCTGTCACCTCTGAGCTGGTGACTATGTGAGCTGCTTCTCACAGCATGAAGTAGCAGGGAGGCTACACGTTTGCCTTGAAAAACTTTCTTCTCAGGAGATTCATTGCCAGGAGTGCAGACTACCCCAATCTAATATTATTGGGGCGGGGGGAGGGAGAAGAGGTATTTTTCCCATAGAAGTTTGGTACTAGTAATATGGTTCCTGGCAGCGACTGATTAGACAGCTCAAACCCTTTGGAGGAGTGGCAGACAGGATGCCTACTAATGATGCTTCAAGCAGCATTAAGTTAGTCGTAGCTGAGCAGACAGATGCCTAGGGAGGAGAAAGTGCCATGAAGGTCACTTTTGCCCCAGTCCCAAAATCCTGTGGAGAGCCTGAGATGGAAAAGAGAAAGATATGCCACAGGCCTTCCTTGTGCTTGCTTATTTGCAGGATCCCTCTGAGCCCAAGCGACGACCCCTTAGCACAGGGAGGCAGAAAGATTAGCTGGCCTGAGAGCTGGTCCAATTAAATGGTTATTACTCAGGAGTAAAACTAGATTAAAGTTATCGGGCTGATTTTCATTTACACTCTAAGGTGCTGTACCCCACTCTGGCACTGTAAGAGGTCCTTACATGTAATTTACACTTTCTCTAAGGCCTCTTTACACTGCCAGAGTGGGGTAAAGTGAGACTCAAGCTCACTGTGTCCTGACACAATCTTGGTCAAAACTTTCAGAGTCAGTAATGATGTGAACCCAGATTTTTAAAGGTAATTAGGCACTTAGGAGCCTAAATCTCTTTTGAAAACAATAGTTAGGCTCCTAAATCAGTTCAGCAATGCAACGTTGAATTCAGCAATATCTGGGCCTGAGTATCTCAATTTTTGGGACTCCAACCCGAGATACCTTAAACGTGGCCTCATTTTCGGGAAGTGCTGAGCACCCACCCTTTGATACATAGTCCCTTTAAAAAAAAAAAAAAAAAAAAAAAGTGGTCTCACATGAGATACCCAAAAATTGAGGCATTCAAAGTCACTAGTCATTTTTGAAAATCTCAGCCAAGAGGTTTTGATTTTAGCTCTCATTCTTTCTTAATAACCTCACTCACCTTACCCGCGTTATAGCCAATAGTTTCTTGTTATCTAAATTGTGTTGCTAAGAAATAAGCTAGGGAAAAAAAAAAGGAGTTCCATTTAATGAACTTGGAGACTGTCCTCTCGTTGTTTGAGGAAAGCTGCATCTCTCTTTGAAGTACTCTTAAGTGTTTTGGTATATTGATCCCTACAGATAACAATAGCAAAAACTGGAGGTTGATATTTTGAAATTAAACACTTTTCCTTCCACATTTACATCACTGTGCAGCAGACTAGGTGCATTATTTCATTCTGAAATCTTGGCCTTCCTGTTAAACAGCAGATATGGGCGCTCACAGAAGACAGGAAAAAAGATTAAATTCAGACCAGTGCTTTGATCACTTATGGCAACTGCTAGGAGTAAAGAGTGAATTTTAAGCACTAGAGAAAAATGGTTCATAACCTTTTTAAACAGATCCTTCCTGGGGACAGATCAGGTAGGGTTCCCCTTTGTGTCTCTCTGCATCATACGCAGCTACGCTTGCCACTAAGTACAAGCTCTCTGGAGGCGCGGTAGGACTGTGTTCGTGTCTTGTACAACACAGAGCACATAGGTTTACTTGGGTGTTGACAAACTGGCTCCATGTTCATCCTGTCTTTGCTGGGTCCCTTGTCGTCCCGTCCTGTCTCCCCCGCCCTTCCTGTTTCTTTTTTTCCTGTCCCCTTTTAATATTTGCTATTTTGCTGCGTTCATTGTTTATTCCTCCTTCCCCTCCCCCCTGCAGTTTAACAGACTGCTACATGCTGCTCATGCTGGGAGGATTGCTACTAGCACCACTCCCTGACTGAGAAGGCAAGTCTGGGCTTGCAGACTGCTGGCTGAATTTACAGCCGCTCTTTCACACGTGGCTGCATCACAAGCCCTAAAAAGAAGCACAGTGGAAAGTCAGGCAGGTTTCACACTGGTAAACCGACACACACCTAAGGAACAGCATATTTGCTACAGGAGGCAGGATGTGTCTGCGGTCAAGCTGTTCCTCCTGCCCCCACAGCTCTTCTGCACTGACCCTCCCCGAATTAGTCTCCTCCTGCCCCTGCACTGGAACCACTGCTTTAGAATCTCTGAGGCGATATCCAATCTTGGAGCTAGGGGTGTGAGCCCCAGCTTGCGCAGACATCCTCGCACTAGCTCTCCTCAAGCTAGCACGCTAAAGATAATGTCCTTATAGCAGCATGGGCAGCAGTTGATGGTGACACAGGCTAGCTGCTCGGAGTACAAACCCACCCAGACCCCAGGGGTACATACTTGGAGCAGCTAGTCCATGCAGCCACTTGTTGCTGCTCATGCTACCACAGCTACACTACAGGTTTAGCACGCTAGCTTGATGGAGCTAGTGCGAGGATGTCTGCTTGAACTGGAAATCACAGTCCCAGCTCCAAGTGGGGATTGCAGGCTATGTCTACAAGGACATGTAGCAAAAATAGGGCATTGTATTAAAAAAAAAAAAAAAATGTAATACCTAGCTGTTTTGATCAGCAGATCTCAAAGCACTTTACAATGGATTTCAAGGTCATTATCCCTGTTTTACAGATGAGGAAACTCACGCAGAGAGGGGAAGTGACTTGCCCAGCATCACACAGTGAGCCAGTGGCCAGGAAATAGAACCCAAGTCTCCTGAGTCTCAGTCTAGTGCTCTGTCCATTTGCCCACATTGCTTCCCTACAATTCATATACTGAATAATTTGTTTTCAAACCTTATTGGACAATGGCACTCTCCAGCTAATGTATTATCTTGTTAACTGCAGTAACGTAACAAAAGATGGAGTGAACACAATGGTCATTCCACCTGTCGGTAAATAGTCACATTACATTCTCATTTGAAAGCTGTCAGGCCTGATACTTATGAATTTCCATTTATTTGGTGTTCTTTTGTTATTGGGATAATTAAAAACAAAGTGCATTTTTTACAAACAGAAAAGGCTACAGCAAAGACCTCAAATGCATTAGCATTAATAAGTGCTGTTTCAACATACCTGACTAAAATGATTACATTTGTTTGTTTTTAAATAGCTATCCAGGGAATCTGGAGAACTTATTCTATTAGCACTCTGATTGATTAGAATTTTTTATAGGCAATAGAACTGCCAACACATGAGAGAGATTTTTTGGCTTGAAAACATATGCATAAATTTATTTGTTGATCCAATAAGTGGTGTACCTTGTCTAAATTTATGTTAATATGGAATTGCTTAAAGTGCTGCATTAATTTATAAGTTGGGTGGCTGCTAACAATTAACAGGAAAACACAAGAGTACATATGACACACACACACACCCCCCACCCTTTTTAATGAAGTGAGCAATTGCATACTTTAGCCTTCCAACTACAATGCTGAGCATGAATGAGAGACGACTGAATCTTTCATAGATTCAGAGGCCAGCCAGAAGGGACTATTATGATCATCTAATCTGACCTCCTGCATAAAACAGGCCATAGATTTTCACCCGGTAATTTCTAAATCAAACCCATAACGGTCACAAGAGAGACACATACTAGTGTCAAAGTAAAAATAATAGGCACTGCCAAATCTCCATATGATGATTGCTGAAGTATGGTGAACTCATTTAGGGGCTTAAAAAAAAAATAAGTCTGTCTCTACACAATATCTACCACTCTGTCAGCCAAAGGATCACAAAAGCACAAAGTCTGCTAGCCCTGTCCAATTCCATGGTTACCATGGCTTATTTTCTTGTCCTGACATGCAGGAGAGAGCAGTGATAAGGGGCAAGTATATCAGCTTTACACCACCCAGCTATTTCCCTCAGGGGAACCCCCAGTTACACTAGAGGGCTACTTTGTACTGTCTGTGCAGTGCAAGAAGCTGGATGAGGAGGCAAGGATCTGATCTAATCTCATTTGGAATTATACAAGTCCTTGTATACACCAAGATCTCCACTACAATGGCAATAAAGATTTCCCTCAATAAAGTCCAGGAAGCAGCTTTTAGCTGACGCTAAAGGAGCAAATTCAGGCCTATGCATAACAGCTGCACCATAGAGGTTAGAGGATGGTTTTGTATACGTCAAGAAAAATCAGACCTTTAATTCACTGCTAGTGCTCCCACCAGTGGAGCTGCCATGGTGAAAGTTTAGTCTAGATTCGCTGAGCTATGTTTATCATCACATTGTCTACCGCCACCAAAAGTAGGCAACAATTGTAAGAGTACCTGAGTTCTGTCTACATTGCCACATATGCTGTAAAGACTGGCGAAAAGCTATTAGTCCCAATTTTGTCACTGGAGATTAAGCCAGTCAGTTTGAGAAGGATGTCCTTCAGAGCAAAATGGGTGGAAGTGAGGAACCTGGGTACATCAACACTGTACATAGCCTGGGCTCTGCGTCAGGTTTGAACCCCAGCCCCTCTTCCATCCATATAAATCACTCTGACTCAGGTTAGCCAGCACTGAGGACCAAGCTCCTAGAACCCTGCCAGGGGGTTGGTTCAGAGTCCAAGTTCTGCAGTAATTTGGGGCCAAGCCCTGCCATTTTGCAGCATAGATGCTGGTCAGGCTGCAGACCTGAATCAAAAGGTCTGAGTAGTGCAGTATGCATGTGCTAGCATGGCTGAGACACTCCAATCCAGCAACTGTAAACCCATGCCGTTGGGATGCTCAAGTGCAGGCTTGACAACACCAAGTCCTGGTCCCACAAATCTGGGTTTACCACACAGTGTAGACATACCCATTAAGACCAGGAGGAATTTCTTCTCCAGCATCAGTTTGGGAGAGATGATCTAAGGAAGGGGTGTGTTCATGCTGCTGAGTGACAGGACTTCTCAGCCACCCTGCCTGACTGCTATCCAACTTACTAAATGGGATTCTAGGCAACTTGAATGTTTCAAAATTCAAAGCACCAGGTTTATGCAGCTGTTTTCAGGGCAGAAGGGAAGAGAGACATTATCCCCCCTTTGTGTTTTGTCACCACATTATATTGGCAATAAAATGAAATATGGTTGCCTGGCCTCCTTCATACCAATACCCCTACTTCCCCAACCCATGATAATTACACTTTACGTTCAAAAATTACTCCCTTGGATTCTCCCTCTTCATTTCTTGTAAAACTGACAAGAAATGGCTAAAAATACCTTTGAAGACTTTACATCTGTGGTTATTAAATATTTTTAAACCAAGTCCAATTTCTCATACAATTTGATAACTCATTTTATTCTGACTAGATATTCTAGAAACCTCTCTACAACTACTCTACTCAAGCATATTTTGTACCTGCTCTTTCATAAAGTACAAGATAGTTTTTAATTGAAAGAAGGTTCAGGTTCATGTAAAAGTTACTCTCCCCAGTAACTGACTTGAGGGTTGAAGGGACACGAACAGCAGAATGGTTTCAGGGCACACATCTTCATTCTAGATGTTGTACAAGTTACATCAGCCTAATCCATAGAGGGGCTTGAGCTTTGCAGTGCCCAGTGTTTAGGCCCCTGGCCCCCCATGGAGCCCTCAGCCCCAAGTTAAGCACCCAGGCTCCCTATACAATGCATGGGGAGAGTTAGGTGCTTAATAATAGGATTCACAGAAACCAGCAGGTGAGTGGAGAGCTACCTAGGCTAACCAATAGTTAATGCCAAGGAGTGGTGCAAGGCCAAAACTCTGCCCCTCAAAGGTAGTTAGGTGCCTCAGGCCAGGCGAGAGGGAGGTGCCTCTCTCCATTTAGGTTTCTCAGCCATGAACCCTCTCCTGGAACTGGACACCTAAGCCATGTCATACCTCACATGAAAAATATGACACCCCTTATTATAGCCAATAGCCCCCTAGTTAGATGTCCTGTGTGCAAGGTAAGTGCCCTAGCCACAGGGCTACAGCCTGCCTCTCTGGCCCAATACAGATCATGGCTTATATGAGGGGTTCTCAAACTGGGGGTCACGACTCCACCTCCACCCCAAACCCCGCTTTGCCTCCAGCATTTATAATGGTGTTAAATATATTTAAAAGTGTTTTTAATGTATAAGGGGGTGGGAGGGTTGCATCAGAGGCTTGCTATGTGAAAAGGGTCACCAGTAAAAAAGTTTGAGAACCACTGGGCTTATATGAAGTGGAACAGTTTTAACAGGAGAGCTTTAGAGAGTCCCACAATGGCCTAGGGAGTACAGCACCCACCTAGGAAGTGGGAGACCTGGGTTCAAGTCTATGCTCCAAATCAAGCAGAGTGAGGATTCATATCTCAGTCTCCCACCTCCTGGGTGAGTGCTCTAACCACTAGGCCAGAGGTTCTTAAACTGTGGTCTGAGAGCTCCATTCAGGTGGCTCGTGGATAGTTCCCTCTAAGGTGTGCATTGGGCAGCCGCACACAAGAGAATGAAGGGCCATCCACCTAATTAGTGGAGCCATGCAGGCATGGCTCCACTAATTAGGTGCCTAGACCCTGGAGAAGATGCACATGTAAGGTGAGGTGGCCACCTTGGGAGGAGTAGGTAGGGAAGAATTTGGGATGTGCAGGGCTGCGGCGGCCAGAGAAAGAGGCAACTTTCCCCAGCTCCATGGCTGCGACTGCCAGGGAGAGATGGCCCTCCTTCCCAGCCTCACCTCTGGGGCTGCCACAGCAGGGGAGAGAGGGCACATCCATCACATTAGAAAGGTAAGACTACGGATATTATAAAAGCACATAATAGTTTTTTTTGTTCTACAAAAACTGAGTTAAGGTTTTTGGGGTTTTTTTTAATATATAATGCTTTTATCCAAAGCGCTTTACAATAATTAGCTAACAGTACAAACATTTGGAAGGATCATTAAGTGGTCCACCGAGACCCTCTGCAATTTTCAAGTAGTCCGCGAAAAAAAAAGTTTGAGAACCACTGCACTAAGCTATTGGGTATCTGAGGACACACATGCCTGGCTATCTTTTGTGCATGTTAGGTGCTCTCAGAGCATGCCTACCGGATCAGGCCCAACAGGCTAGATAGATGGGGGAACTTCTAGTTTGTGAACCCTGCTGGGGCTTAGGTGCGAGCAAGGTCACCAAGCATCTTGGCAGCATCAGAATTTAGGTGGGTTTGCACATGCCCACTTAGGTGCTTGCGGGCCTTTACTGACAGAACCTCAGGTGCCTAGGGAATTTAGGCACCTATAGGGTTATGCGACAGCTGAGCAGTGAGTTTGAAGACCCAGTGGTAACAAATGTTGGCATTAGGTGCCTAAAGTGGCAGTTAGGTAGCTAAGTCCCTTTGTGGATCTCACGCTCATCCTTCATTCTCGTGTGCGGCCACCCAGTGTACACCTTAGAGGGAACTATCCGCGGGCCACCTGAATGGAGCTCGTGGACCACAGTTTGAGAACCTCTGGCCTAGTGGTTAGAGCACTCACCCAGGAGGTGGGAGACCAAGATCCCCACTCTGCCTGATTTGGAGCATAGACTTGAACCCAGGTCTCCCACTTCCTAGTGGAGTGCTGTACTTGCCCTTAGTTCTGCCCAGCTTCCGTTCTGTTGTTACTTCTCCTCTGCCTTCTTGGGCTCCATGAAGTTCATTGTGGAGGCAATATTCTTTCTTTGAGGAGGTAGGTTTCAGAAGTCACAGAATGGACTTGAGCACTCCAGCTGCTTTTGCTGATAGAGGGCCTATATTCTTTCCTTTTGATTTAATAGGATCTTTTCAGCACCAGTTTGACAGTTATTCCTGTCTGCTGAAGCTATTAGTGTGCTCTTGTTGAAATTACTTAGAATACAGAAGGTTACTTACTATACTCTCTCTTCCACATCTCATGCATGTATCATTTCTGAACTATAGCATCATGGTTTGTCATTTAAGATGCCAACATAGACAGATACCATACCTGTTTTTTAAAAAAAAGTCCATAAGGACCAACAAGTAGTGAATGACAGACACACATTTAAATTTTATCCTGTCAAATTTTCTAGCACTAGTTGCTTTCCAGAATCAAAATCTGCTGACAGCCATTTCATATATTAGCACATTCATGAATCAAGTCAAATTCTACTCAAAATGTGACACATATACCCAATCTTGTACACTTCAATTCAACATATCCATGATTGATATGGCTCAATGCACTTTTTCTAGGTATTTTTTTGCACTTATTGTACTTTACAATTTTCAAAGCACTGTATAAACCATGATCTACCTACCTACATTTATGAGATGCAACAAGCCTCTTTACCTACAAAGCAGCGTCCCTCCTCCCCAATGAAAGAGATTGTCAATAGTGCTGGGTGACATTTTTTCAGCTAATAGTAAATTTGCCAAAAATGCATTTCTAAAATGATTTAAGTCAACACTGAAAATGTTTTGTTCAACCCAAACAAGACTTTTTCCTGTTGCCTGATTTGACAAGAAAAACATGAAAAAAAAAATTCAGTTGTAGTTCAAAACAACCCGATTGTTGGGAGTTTATATATAACTTCAAAAGATCTCAGGTTTCACACCAGGACAAAACTGAACATTTGAGATCAGGAAAATGTTCACAAGATGGGAAAATCATTTTCCACCCTGCCCTAATAAGGTTACACTGAAGGTAGGGGTTCTGGCTGGAGTACAAAGGGGCTCAGATGGTGGGTGTTTCAAGGGGGTAGGGTTGATGAGGGGAAAGTCTTGTCAGGAATGGGGGGGCTTTACCTGGGCACCAGGTAGCTTCAGTCCCAACTCACCCTTGTTCCAAGGCTTCATGTTTCCCATTCCCTCTGAGCCAGGGAGCTCTGCCAGTACCACCGCAGCCCCTAGCCTTTCTAGAGTCCTTTGCTTAGGACTCCTCCTATACAGTTTCTTTGACTCAACTCCTTCTTGGAAAAGGGGTTCTACTACTTCCTTCCCTGGGGCTGGGCCACAATTTGGGTGGGCTTCCACAGTGCATTCCATCCAGGCACCAGCCCCATTCCACAGAGCCTCCCTTTGTCAGGAATGAGGGCTCATAACTGCCCCTGCCTACTCTAAAGGGGGTCTATAAGCACAGCCAAGCTACAGCAGGGCAGGCTACTTGCTTGACAACCGCACCTGACTGCTTAACAGCAAGATTTAATAACTGGCTATTCAATACACATGGCCACAGCTATGATCTCTCTTATGCTTGCCTTGTTCCCAGCTGTACTCTATTCCTGATTCCAGCTCTAACCCTAGGCCTGACCACCCTTGCCTTAAGCAGTAAGCCTGACCATCCATATTCCCATTGATGACAACTTTAATCCTGAGACTCTCACACTTCAACACCTTGGTTCAGAATCGCCTCAGCCCTCCTTCTTGGGGATGTGCTGTGATTCAGGCAGGCTTTTACAGCCCCCAATCTCTTCAGATTCTGGTGTATATTCCGGAAAGCCTCTCTCCTGACTCAATACTTCCCTGTAATTCTCCTCTCTAGACTATCTGCTTTCTTTCCTTACATCAGTCACCTTGCAGCTGGGTTTTATCATGTTAAGAAGGAAACTATCTGAATAACACCTGGCCCCATTACCCAGCTAGTTTTCTGCTTCAAAAAAAAAAAATACTTACTTCCTTAAAGGGGCCATTTCAAGGAACAGCAATTGGACGGTCCCAGGCTCCATGCCTCCTTAAAAAGGACAGATCATGCTGTTAATGTGTATCACTTCTATCAAGCTTACACATCATATCTGAGGAATCATTACCCTATATGAGGTTTCAGAGTAGTGGTTCTCAACCATGGGTATGCAGAGGTCTTCTAGGGGGTATATCAACTCATCAACATTTGCCTAGTTTTACAACAGGCTACATAAAAAGCATTAGCAAAGTGAGTACAAACTAAAATTTCATACAAATAATGACTTGTTTATACTGCTCTACTTACTATACACTGAAATGTAAGTTCAATATTTATACTCTACTTATTTTATAATATGGTAAAAATGAGAAAGTAAACAATTTTTCAGTAATAGTGTCCTTGACACTTGTATTTTGGTGTCTGATTTGTAAGCAAGTAGTTTTTAAGTAAGGTGAAATTTGAGGTACACGAGGCAAATCTGGCTCCTGAAAGGGTCTGAAAAGGTTGAGAGCCACTGTCCTACATCATAGATTGAGAAATAGTTTCTTCTTGCCTCATTATGTACTCTGGGTAGCCCAGGTTGTGCATGTTATGACTTTGAGCATGTTGAATAAGCAATTAATTCAAAGCTTGCACTGAGAATATGAGGGACTCTTTAAAGCTGTGTGATTGACTAGTTGGCCTTTGCAGCCATTCAAGAAGAAAATGGTGCTGCTCTTTATTTTAAACACTGTCATTTCAGTGAAATACAAGCTATGCTAGAGACCTATGGCACAGGCATATTCAGAGGTTTCATACAATTAGCAGCAGCCATGGAGCTTTGATAATTATTTTCACTTTTCACCTGCTCTATCAAAGCAGCTGTAAGAGATTAATTTCATGCCAAGACTGAATTCCCCAAGGTAGAGGAAGCATCTGATAGCACATCCTGCAGCTCATTCACACAATCTAGAGGGCTGTACAAAAACAGCACACTGCTGCAGCATAATTATGCAGTTTAAATTATGCAGTTTACTCCAAAATGGATAAGATCCTGTATCATGATTCCAAAAATACAAGCTCTTCCGTTTTACATTTTACTTTTTAAAAAAATTAAAATCTGATTGAGATGATCACAGCAACGATGACAGGGTGACACTTGATGATTCTGGGTTGTTGCAAGATTCAGCTAAAGCTGTACTCCCATGATTTATGGTACACCTGGCTATATGTCCATTATGAATATTGTAAGTGCCTTTAAAAACAGCAGAGTAAACTGCGGGCCTTGGTTTAGACCAAGATATTTGATTTCCATTTCTGCTTTTCTCCCCCACTAAGAGAGTACTCTAGGATTGGATGGAACTGCTGGTGGAAAAAGGTCTTATCTGAAGCAGAGTTAAGTCCAGCATGTGAAATTAAAACCAAGAATTTTATCAAGTAATATGGCTAAGGAATTATTTTTAATGGCTTTCTAAACCATCCATTTTTTGAGAAATATAATGGAACATGGTACTGGTCTCACCAGCATTAGCTTCAGTAAGGAGGAACTCAATGATAGCCCCTACTGGCAACTGACCCAGATCTAAATCCTCTAGCAGAAGTTATTGAGAGAAAGGTCTTTACTCTTCTCCTGAAATAAAGAGTCCAGTGGTTAGAACAGACAAGACTCCGGTTGCCTATTCCCTTTGCTGTCACCAGCAGATTCTTGTCATGTCACTTAGTTTAACTGAGACACAAAGAAGCTATCTGTAAAATAGGTGTAAATACTTCATAGGGATGTTCTTCATGAAACTCACTGCACTGTATCATGCTTACATGAAGTACTACTTTATTCATTAACACTTAGCATGATCTGCAAATTTTTCCTCCATAAGATACAATAAATGGCCAGGAATGATTTTATATTATTTTCACCACATCTTCTTATTGGCATCTCTGAATATCTGAGTGAAATGTTATACTGCCCTTAAGGGCACCTGAGTTGCATCTAAAAGACCAACAATGTTAGGCAAGTGTATCCACCTTTCAAAACACTTGGGCATTATGATTATACGAGGGAGTTTTATTTCCAAAGATGTAAATATTGGTTGCCCCTTTTCAATCTGAATCAAAGTTTAGGGCCATGGGGATGTTCCAGTTGAAAGTTGCTGCCTGGCTCTCATTTTCTGCCTCTACCTTTATCTCTATTCTTGTCTGTTCTCAGGCCATGTCTGCACTACAAAGCTACACTGACCTAAGTTACATCGGCATACAGCTGTCACAGTTATTACATTGCACGTGCAGATGTGGAGTGGCTATCTGCTGAATTTGAACAGCCACATACAAGGGCTATAGGAAGAGCTCAATGCTGAGCTATGCAGCTTTGGAAGGCTTTGAAAGACCATTTTAATAGTGAGCTAGAATAGTGTGTGTTGCTGCAGTGTGCTCTGTCTGGCCTTGCTCTTTTGCAGCCCAGTATGAATCTTGCAGTGAGTGCTGTGTATGCAGGAATATAACATTGCCAATGCACCTATTAATATTGTTTGTGAATGATGTTATGGGTTCTGAATAAAATGAAATAACAGGAAACTGGTGCATGTCAGGTCTACTCAGCACCAGTCAACATATATTGGGAACTAATAAAGATGAAATATGTTCCAAAAAATAGAATTTTATTCGTAACCCGGCAAATAAACAAGCATTTAGAATTTAATAAAACTTAATAAATTAGGGGAACAGAAGTTATGGAGGAGAAAGAATGGTCATTTCCATTTCAAGTATGCATGTGTCCACCATGTCTTTCACCGGTCAGGGTGTGTATGTAGATGTGATTGTCCATTAATGTCCACTGGCGCGGAGTGGAAGGGCAGTGCAGTGACCCCTGATACAACATGGAATGTTAAGGGGGGTGTAGGGAGGTCTTGACATTGAAGTTATTGGCTGAAGAGGGAGGCAAGCATGGGATTCTTGAACCTGCAGATCTACCAGAGTCCACAGCATTTCTGTTTGTACATGAGAAGCCCCATTGTGTCCTGGTGCATCTCCCTCTCCTTTTCTTGCTTGGATTCCCAGCCCTCTCCACTCCTTCCTTCTCCATGCTGTCTCCAAGAGTCATCCTCCAGGCTCTGGTCTCATTCTCTGATGCAGCACAAGCTACCAGCATCTCCTGGGACACGTCATCCCAAGTCCACTTTCTTTCTCCTCCTTATATGGTTCAGGCATTCCATGGGGGTGGAGGGAGGGACCCTCAAGACCACAATACTAGCAGCTACAGATACAAGACCCAGAGGTACCATTGTCAGTATATTCAGTCATGACAGAAATCAAAACTTACAACACTGAACTCTTTCTCCTTGATCCCAGAAAGCTATGAGCTCTGCATTCTCACTTCTCCTTGGGATTGATATAGCAGTGTTAGTCACAGCACCCGCCAGGGTGAGTATAACCCTTGGGGAGAGGGGGTGTTGGAGAAATGAAGCGGGGGGGATAGCTCACAGCCATGAGTATGTGTGTGGCTTTAAAGGGGAGGGATGGCTTCTTGTCCACTTGGATCCTGGGCAGCGGAGTTTAAAACAGTGACCAGAGCAGTCAGTGTGGGGCATTATGAGACAGCGGCTGGAGGTCGGTAAGTCAGTGTAAGTAATGCAGTGTCTACACTGCTCTAGCTACATTGCCTTTGACTCTACGCCACTCGGGGAGGTGGCATTATTAAGTCAGCATAGCAGGGCAGTTACATCAGCAGATGTGAAATTTAAGTGTAGACACATCCTCAGCTAGGTTGATGGAAGTTGCCTTGTGTCAACCTAACTGCGTTGTGTAGACCAGGCCTCAGTTCCTCTGTTCTGCCTTCATTTGACCCCAGCTCCTGCATCGCCCAGTCAGACCAATACCCAGTGGTGCCCACATGGTGCTAGTTTCTGAGCAGACTCTATGGCTTGGACTCAAGCCGCTAGCCCTTGCAGCAATAGCCACACTGCTATTTTTAATGAGCCAGCTTGACCTTAACTAGCACAAGTCTGTCAACCTGTGCTAGGAATCTCACCTCCCAGCTGCTGTGTAGACTTACTGTTCTAGGGGTGGCCCGTTAAGTGTTTCTTACAATGGTCTTAAGTGAAGGGTGCACTCATACCCAATCTCAAAGAGGTTTGTGATCCAAGCAGTCACCAGTATCTCTCAGCATAACAATATAAAGCCTCTAAGCTCGGACACAACCAGGAGAACATGCGCCTGCTATGATTTATTCTCTCAGAATTAAAATGAATGGTAATGTAAACTCAATATTTGAAGTATTTCACCAGCCAAATACTGCTCAGAAAACCTCTGCCTAAGGCCATGTGTATACATATAGCACTGCAGTGGCATAGCCGTACCTGTACGGCCGCACCATTGCAGTGCGTGTGGTGAAGATGCTCAATGCTGACTGGAGAGAGCTCTCCCGTCGACATAAAAAAATCCCACCTCCACGAGCAGCGTAAGTTATGTTGGCAGGAGATAGGTGACCAAACATCCTGATTTTATAGGGACGATCCCAATTTTGGGGTCTTTTTCTTAGATAGGTTCCTATAACCACCTGTCCGGATTTTTCACATTTGCTGTCTGGTCACCCTAGCAGCAGAGCTTCTCCCGCTGACCTAGTGCTGTGCACATGATTGCTTATGCTGGTGTAGCTTATGTTGCTTGGGGTACGTACGTGTGTGTGTGTGTGGAATAGTCACACCCAGAGTGACATAAATTTTGCCAGCATAGGCTGTAGTGTAGACACAGGAGTCATGGGACCTTACTACCAGTTCTTTGCATTTGTTAATCTGCTATTTTGAGGTCTGTTGTGTCCTTATTCAGCTGCTCTCACTCCTTCCTTTTTTTTAGAATCATGACATCTGTCATTTCATGATCACTTTCATCCAAATTGCCTTCCACCTTCAGAATCACTACCAGTTCCTCTCCGTTAGTCAGAACAAAGTCTAAAATGGCTGTTCCCCGGTTACTTCCTTCACCTTCTGAAACAAAAATTTGTCCCCAGTACATTCCAAAAATGTGTGGAACATTGCACTTTGCTGTATTACTTTTTCAACAGACATCTCGGTGGTAGTTAAAGTCCCCCATTACTGCCACCAGGTCTTGTGTTTTGGATATTTCTGTTCTTACATCTCACTAAAACCAATAAATTGAGGGTCTGATCTTGCAGCATGCTGAACACCTTCCTATTGCAGATTTGGGCCCAAAGAAAGGAACTGCTCTTCACAAAGGAAATGTATAAGGTATTGCTCTTTTAATACCATTGCTTAACAGCTTTGTTTAAAAGGCTAATTGCAATTGTTTTTGGATATAGGTCCACTTTTATCCAGTTACCTCAAATTTAGTGGGGAGCAGGGAGTGTTAAGTTCAGATATCTAGTTGTAGATCTTTTAATTCAAGGTAGGACGGACAAAAATATACTTGCATGTGCAGCATAACCATAACATACTTGTTCTAGAAAGTGGAATTCATAAAACAGAGCTATCAGAATCCTTCAGGTAAAATGGATTCTATTGTGACATTTTTGCAGATGGAGAACTTATTCAACTCATTTTGTTGTGTTTTGTCCCTGTACACAACACAGAACTAATCAACGTCCCTCCCCTTAAGAGCTTACAGTAATAGGCCCAATCCTTCAATAGGGCTTCATGTAGGCATGGTGGTGTGCCTGTGTGGATTGGACTGCAGGATCAGAGCCTAAAGAGGCAAAAAGAAAAAGCACAGGAGACCATCTTGGAACTGCTTTCACCATTTTATTTTAAATAGATGGGTGGGCAGTGGCAGTTTTAATGGTGTGGGCTAGTTTGTGGAAGCAGTGAGTTTTGGGGACAGATTTCAAATAGGAGGCGGGCACCTGGTATTTTGGAACACAGTGTATGTTCTGCAAGTAAAATAAAATCACTGCTGATAAAATTTGCAGATGGCAAAGATTGGCGGAGTGGTAAATAATGATGACAGGACAAAGCAGAATTTATTTTGAGATTAAAAAGATCAAAATCAAAACAAAATGTTTCCATTGATCCAAACCAAAATGTTCAGTTTGTGAAAATTTAAGATTGCATTTTCATCCCAATTTTTTGAAATCTCAAAGTTTTCCAGGATAGTAAAACCATTTCCCACCTACCTCTACAGGAGAGTAGTAAGTAAGAGTAGGGAGGTGATTTTACCTCTGTATATGGCACTGGTGAGACTGATACTGGAACACCTTGTACAGTTTTGATGTCAGTTTTAAAAAACGGGTGTTGCAAATTGGTGATGGTGCAAGAAAGAGACACACAAATGATGTGAGGGCTGGAGAAAATGCCTTACAGTGAGAGACTTAAAGAGCTCAATCAAAAGAGACTGAGGGCAAGTCTACAATATGGTGCTACATCGCTGCAGCTGCCCCAGTGCAGCTACGCCACGTCTGGTAAAGATGCGCAATGCTGATGGGAGAGCGTTCTCCTGTCGGCATAATTACTCCACCTCCATGAGAGGCAGAAGCGTCAGTGTGAACCGTGCTTAAGTCACTGTAACTTGTGTCGCTTGGGGGAGCGGGGGTGAGGGGAGGGAGAGTATCTTTTTCACACCACTCAGCATCGCAAATTACATCAACTTAAGCGGTAGTGTAGACCAGCTCTGAAAAAAGTTACTTTATTAGTATAATAAATACCTTCACAGGGAGAAAATACCTGGTACCAAAAGGCTCGTCCTCCACTAGATCAAAGATGTAACAAGATTCATTGGCTGGAAGCTGAAGCCAGACAAATTCAAATTAGAAATAATGCACAACTTTTTAACAGTGAGGATGATTAACCATTGGAACAAACAACCAAGGGAAGTGGTGAATTCTCTGTTTCTTACCATCTTCAAATCAAGACTGACTGCCTATCTGAAAGTCGCATTCAATGAAAGCATAAATTACTGGGCTCAGCACAGGAGTAACAGAGTGAAATTTAATGCCTATATTAGACAGGAGGTCAGACTATGATCCAATGACTTCTGGCCTGAAAATCTAGGAACTTTTCCAAGAATGGGGGCAGAATGGCAAAACTACAGTGAAGTGGTATTCACTGTCAGAGCTAAATAGAAATGGGCCAGAGACAAAGGTGGTACAAAACTGAGGGGACCTGTAAGTACCCATAGCTCTGTTTTCATTCTTGCCTGGATTTATCTTGATTGTATTCCTCAAATAGGATGATATTTGTGGTTAGTGAAGAGTTAGATGGTTTCACTGTAACTATTTTGCTATGTGATCCTTAAAGATTTCTCTTGGTAGAACATGTTGTTAGGGTTACATTGGGACTTCCGGTATAACCTCTTTTTATGCTTTCAGAAAAACATCCTCCTTTTCAGCTGAAGTTTTCTACTCTTGGTCTCAAAGGATTGAAAATGTCGGGGGGAAATACTGGGCTGTAAAATTTTTTTTTTTTGTACCCACAATTAAAAAAGCTCAACTTTCCAAGTGGCAGAGCCATAGGGAGAACTAGCCTGCAGGCCATTTTGCACAATGAAAATTTAGCACTTAAGCAACAAAGAGCAGTTTTGAATATTTGTAGTACAGAATGTTCACTACATTTATAGTTATTAATCTATCAGTGTTATATAGGAATAGTTATGCATTTTTTTTTCTGGAGTTTCATAGCTGGGTATGCAAATTTACAACCCTTGAATTAAAGTTAAAGCAGTGGAGACTGTGCCCTTTGGGACAGAGACGATCTTATGTTAGGTCTCAACAGCAATCAGTATGATGGGCTACCAACTGTTATTGGGATGTAGAGATCTAATCAAGGGTGAAAGTAACTTAAGGGACTTACTGGTATGCAGGGATGGGATCCTGAGCAGAAGGGGCGGGGCCTTGGGCGGAAGGGGCGGGGCCTTTAAATCCCCAGACCCTTTAAATCGCTGTTGCTACCCTGTGGCTCCGGCGGCGATTTAAAGGGCCTGGGGCTTCGGTAGCCGCAGCTGGGAGTCCTGGGCCCTTTAAATCACCGTCAGAGCCCTATGGTAGCGGTAGCTGTGGTGGTGGCTGGGAGCCCTGGGGCTCCCAGCCGCTGCTGCTACCCTGGGACTCTGGCAGCGGGGCTCCAGTGGTGATTTAAAGGGCCCGGGGCTCCTGCTGTGGTAACGTCAGCCGGGAGCCCCGGGCCCTTTAAATCACAGCTGCTGCCACTACCCCAGGAATCTGGCAGCAATTTAAAGGACCAGGGGCTCCAGCCACTATCGGGAGTCCAGGGCCCTTTTAAATTGCCCGCCTGGGGAAGCTGCCTCCTGCTGGTATGGTCGGCTGTGTAATGGCTCTTGCTGATACACCGGACTGGCTTACTTTCACCTCTGGATCTAATGCAATATGAAACAAAAGAAAGGCACTTATTTTAATTTATTTTCCATAACAGGAACCTGTAATGGAAGAGTGGGGGTTGTGTTCTCCTGTGTCTTTCTGATGTATAAAGGAGCTCTGAAAGGTTTCCCAAAAAAAATTTGGATTGTAAACTGTCCAGAATAGAGCCTGTCTCCATATTTCTACAGTATCCAGTACAATAAGGCTTCAGTCCTGACTGAGACTTTGATGCCATAATATAAATAAACATTTTGATTTTCTTTATATTAGATTCTTGAGTCTTTATCTCTCCCTTATTCAGGAAAGACCATAATCAAATGAAGAACTAGTACAGTCTGTTTATGACTGACACCAAACAAGTGAAATCTGAATCAGAGGGAAGAGAGTTTTATTCAGAGAGTTTAGAAATGTTTATTTTGTTAATACATTTAACACAAATGAATGAGAAACACTTGAGTGTAAGCCTGTCATTGTTAAAGATTCAAGACCCTGTGAAAGCAGCAAGTTCGAAGAATCTCATGATGAAGTGCAAGACTGATTCTGGATATTAGAGTTCTATTTCAGCCAAAGACTTCCTGTGTATCCTGGCAAGTCACTTGATCTACGTCTCAGTTTCAGTCTTCAACAAAAACAATAATGCTTCCCTCCCTCAAAGTAATCTTATGAGGTTTAAAAGCATTAACGTTTACAAAGTTATTTGTACTCTTCAGGTGGAAGGCACTATAGAAATATTAATAAATTAAAATTGTGTATAAGTATTTCACTTGTAACCAAATGCTTTCTGTTGCCTGTGCCAGAGTACAGCATTTGTATTGTGCTACCTATATATTGTATAGCACTGGCATATTTAGCCCTATCCTGCATAGAAGAGAATATATTTTCAGGGTCTGCAACAGGAAAGATAAAATTGAATTGCATTAAATTAACATATTTTGGTTTTATTTTTCAGTAACATACATGGCACGGCTCTAAAGAGCGAGTGTAATATAGGTTACACAGTAAAAATAGAAGAGTTACATATGCTATGTGTGCTCTCCAGTCATCAAGAAATTTAAATAATCTTACGGAATATTGCTTCTTTAGAGGAGACTCAATAAAGGGGAGGAGTCAGAAATGGATCAGTGTTGCTTAAATTTAGCATTTGACTTTTATAAGCCTACCCTGTGTGATGTACTGGAATATTTGACATACATTGTAGATATTATGTATGGAGATGAAAATAATTAGGGGAAGCATTTTTTGATATGCATGTTCACAGATACAATAGTTAATCTCCCCTCAAGAACAGCAAGATTGATTTAGTTGGAATATCTAGAAAAGGAAGTGTTGTTTCACCCGCTCCTTGCTCTTGTTGCTTGTTACATGCAAAGCAATAGTGCAAAACATGACTTCCTGGAAATGATCTGAGTTACTTTCAGTAAAGTAATAACTATCCCGAGTAATTAGTTTGTTAAACTATTACAATAGTGCATATTAGCCAATACAAACCTTTTCTAACAGTGAACAAACTTAGAAGCAAACTTACAACTTGAAAATTACTTGAGGACTTCTGATTTTGGAAACTGGCTTGTTTTGAGATTTTTAATTTCTGTATCCCAGAAGAGAGAGTTACTGCTACCAATACTGCTATTCCCAGTGAGCTTAAATATTCAGCAATTTATATTCAGAGACATCTTTAACTTAAAGCAAGAAGAGACAATGACTCAAGTGTCTATTAAAGGCCCCGGTTCCATTAAAGATGTTAGAAAACAGTAGCATTTTAAATGAGACACACATAGTGTAGCCTATCTGGTTGACTCCCTGGTCTCACACCAGTCTATAGATGCCTCTGCTTCTGTTTAATCACTTATAGATTTTAAGGCCAGAAAGGATCATTATGATCTTCTAATGCGACCTTCGGAATAACATAGGGCATAGAATTTCACCAAGCCATTGCTGCATCAAGCCCACAATCATCAACAACCTTCTAAAGGAACCAGAAGGTCATTGTTCTGGAACTATAGCCAAAGCAGTTACACTCCAATTAGAAATCCATTACTCTTAATAAATTCACAGACTTTTGCCAGATTAGTAATTAATGTGCAGCTGTTTATGACTGATCAATAAAATCTACAGTTTAAGAACAGAGATAAGATATCAATCAAGGTGAAAGTTTATTATATCAGGATAAATAATGGGTTTGTTAAATAGCACATTCATTTTTATCAGCCCTATAGGTAGGGCCCTACCAAATTCACAGCCATGAAAAACACGTCACGGATCGTGAAACCTGGTCTCTCCCCGTGAAATCTGGTCTTTTGTGTGCTTTTACCCTATACTATAGAGATCTCATGGGAGCGACCAGTGTTTCTCAAAGTGGGGGACCTGATCCAAAAGGGATTTGCCAGGGTTGCAAGGTTATTTTAGGGGGTCACGGTATTGTCACCCTTACTTCTGCACTGCCTTCAAAGCTGGGCAGCCAGAGGGTGGTGGCTGGTTGGCCAGGCCCTCGGCTCTGAAGGCAGTGCCCCGCTAGCAGCAGCACAGATGTAAGGGTAGCAGTACTGCAACCCCCTCTGCAGTAACCTTGTGACACACACACACACTGACCCACCCCACCCCTCCTTTTTAGGTCAGGACCCCGACAGTTACACCACCATGAAATTTCAGATTTAAATATCTGAAATCATGAAATTTACGATTTTAAAAACCTATGACTATGAAATTGACCAAAATGGACCATGAATTTGGTAGGGCCCTACTTAGAGGGGAGTGCAGCTCACTGCAAAGGGTTCTCAGATCTTGAACTTGTTTTTCCCCAATAGCCTGTCAGAACCAGTATCTGACTATAGTAAAGTGTGATGCAAGATTCTCGTTTGGCCTGACTGAGTTCTTTCAGTTGGGTATGCTTTATGAGTCACTGCATAGACAGTGGCTCAGAGCTGTATTAGTTTACCTATTGGGTAGAATAAAGTTTGTTTTCTAAGTATGTAATTGCTGATACGAATGCAGAATTACTAATAATTTATACATTTTAATAGGTTATGGATCACAAATTAGCATTCATTTTCCCATAAGGCACACAAAGAGCAATTAAAGAATGCCACGGTCTTTTTAAAGAAAGGAGTTAGTGTTTCATTCCATTCAACAAACTATAGTGATCTGGGAACTTTCTCAGTAAGTAACCTTGAAAGGAGAATAGAATAGAGCAGGATACTATTCTTGATAAGAATAAGTAAGTTAAGGTATCATCTGTACAATTCAATACCACTCATAATCCTCAAAAAGAAAAGGAGTACTTGTGACACCTTAGAGAGTAACAAATTTATCTGAGCATAAGCTTTCGTGAGCTACAGCTCACTGCATCCGATGAAGTGAGCTGTAGCTCACGAAAGCTTATGCTCAAATAAATTGGTTAGTCTCCAAGGTGCCACAAGTACTCCTTTTCTTTTTGTGAATACAGACTAACATGGCTGCTACTCTGAAATCACTCATAATCCTGTTTCCTAGTGATTACACTTGTGAAATGAAGTTAAATTCAAAGCTGACTTCGAGCAACAAATGCCATGTAATGACAAAAAATAAATATTTTACAAGTTACCAGAATTAGTGATTTTAATCATATGTGAAAACTCCCACAAGAGTCACAAATAACTCAAGAAGGGAATCCTTCTGGAAAAGAACCAAAAAACCCAAAACAAACAAACAAAAAAGCACAGGACAGATGCATCAGTATGCTTGTAGCTAAGGAAGCAAAAGACTAATTATCATAAATACAAACTAAACATAGAAAACAAAACCACTAACAACATTGCATGCTGGGGACTTCTTCATGAATGCTCTAAATGATCTCAAGTTTAGGAGAAGTTTAGATTGAACATTTTAAAGTTTGCTGTACAACTGTACAGCAGACATCAATTACTTTGTCATTTTCCCATCCCCTTTGAACTTGCAGTTGACTGAGTTTCTACACTCCAGAAAAATAGGAGCCACCCCTATCATTAGTTGCTGCAGCTCTCCCTAGTTTATCTTTATGCATTTGGAGTGCCGTCAGACTGAACTTTGGGCAATATAGTGCCCTTGCCTTCTATTGATGTTAGAGACAGAGTTCTCATCTGTGCTTACTATATATAGCCATTGATTAAAATTTGCTGTTATCCATTTCAATGAGCATAGTACATATTCTGAGCCTTTCATGAAGGTATACTAACTGTTTGCATGTGATTGTTCCCAGAGATGAACTTCAAACTCCAACATCTTGTTAGGGTGAATTTTTCCAGGGAAAATGATTCTTCTGGTCTTTGAGAGGACTATTGGACAATTACTTCTGCGGCTCTTGAATGCGGGTGGCGGGAATGACCCAGCACTCTATGAAGAATTTGTGTCAAGATCTTTGCCTTCACAGAAGCATATGCTTATTTTAGCATTTAACCTTTCAAACAGCCTGGGTGAGATTGTGAGGAATTACCTCATGTTTAAAGTTCTAAGTACTGTGATGTAGATTCCTCGCTTCACTCACATGGATCTGCTGATTGGACTGCATGGGGGTTAGACTGGATGACCCTTGTGGTCCCTTCTAACCCTATGGTTCTATGACTATGTCAACCAGCTAACATTGATCCTGTTCATAAAATCAGTTATCACACACACAGTGACCTGGCCTGTTTTTAGAGACTGGAGGCCGCTACACAATCTGGGTCCTGACCCACATCCACTCCAAGTTTGGGAGCGTTTGAATACAGGCAGCTTTAGGTCCATTCCCACCACCACCCCCAGCCTCTGCCCCAAGACTGCGCTCTCTTAGAATCATAGGGTTAGAAGGGACCGAAAGGGTTTAGTCTAACCCCCTGCCAAGATGCAGGATTTTTTTTTTTTTTTTGGTGACTAAACTGATAGTTATCCAGCCTCCTTTTGAAAATCTCCAGTGAAGGACCTTCTATGACTTCCCCAGCCAGTTTGTTCCCTTGTCCTAATGTTCTTACAGTTAAGAAGTTTTTCCTCAGATTTAATCTAAATCTGCTTTGCTGTAGTTTGAACCCACTGCTTCTTGTCCTGTTCTCTGTTGGAGAACAAAACAACTTTTCTCCATCTTTTTTAATGGCAGCCTTTCAAGTATCTTATCCTGTCCCTGCCCTTAAACTCCTCTTTTCCACACTAAACATATCTAGTTCCTTCAGCCTTCACTTTTATGGCTTGCATTCCATCCCTTTGATCATCTTTGCTATTCACTTCTAGATCCTTTCTAGTTTCTCTACATCCTTTCTATACATTGGTGACTAAAATTGGACACAGTACTCCAGACAAGGCCTAACCAGCATTGAGTAGAGCGGTACTGTGTCACATCCCCTGACTTGCATGTGATGCCCCTGATAACGGAACCTAAAATTACATTTGCTTTTTTTGCAACAGTATTGCATTGCTGAGTCATGTTGAGGCTGTGATCCACCTCAACTCCCAGATGCTCCTCAGCAGTGCTGCTACCAAACCAGTGATCCCCCATTTTGTATTTGTGCATTTGGTTTTTCTTCCCTATGTGTAGCACCTTACATTGTCTTTGTTGCATTTCATTTTGTTGTCTATAGCCCAGTTCTCCAATTTATCAAGCTCCCTCTGACTTTTAGCTCTGTCTTCCAAAGTGTTTGTAACCCTCCCCCTAGCTTGGTCTCATCTGCAAGCTTGATCCTACACAGTTGTACAGTAAACTTTTGATAAGATCAACTCCTAACAGTGAAGCGTCCGGTGTTGTTTCGGAAAGTGGGAGGATTTGAACTGCCCCCCCCCCCAGCTCAGAAATACAGCGGTGCCCCCCCCCCAGTCAGAAGAATGGCAGCAGGGAGCGCGTCCCTAGTGACTTGAATTCCCGTGGCCGGGGAAGCGGCTGAACAATCCTCCACAGCAGGCAGCGGGGCAGGGGGAAAGCGAAGTGGCTCCGCGCCTCACCCCCCCGCAGTGATCTTCCCGGCGGCTCCATCTGTTCCCCGCCCAGGCTCCCCCTAGCAGCACTCGAGCGGCCCATTCATGCCTAACAAAGGGCCGCCCGGCCCTCTGCGCCGCCCCGCAGCATCCCAGGTACCAAGGTGGGCGGGGGAGGCGGGGAAGGGAGCGAAAAGCGGCCGCCGCCGGAGGGAGAAGGCGCCGACTCTAGCGCCAACTTCTCCGACCGCCGGGCGGCGCCGCTGATTGGCGGGGCCCGCCGCGGGAGCTCCCCCGCCGGCCGCGCCTGATTGGCCGGATTGTAAAAGTGAGTCTCAGGGCGCCAGAATAGAAGCTTTAGCGCCGAGTGGCATCTCCGGGCAGCGGCAGCAGCAACAGCGGCGCCGGCACGTTGGCGGGGCGGCAGCGGCTGGGCACAGGGCGCTCTCCTCTCCCGTCGCTGCCCCCATGCACCCCCCGCCTCCCGGCTGCTCCGGAGTGCGTGGCGCTGCTGCGGGGGAGGCCGTGAGCGAGGGCCGGGAAGGGCTGTATCCCAGAGGTAAGGGCTGAGGAGCCGCGGGGGAGGGGGGCCGCCCTCCCCCCAGTAGAGCCCCAGCCACTTCTTTAGGCTTGCCGCGCACTCCCCCTGTCGCTCCAGCCTGCCGGGCTTGGGGAATATGGGGTGTTGGGGGGGGGGGGGGGCGCTGCTCTGAATTGAGCCTCCAACTGCATCAGCAGGTACGAGCCGCCCCTCCTTTCGTGCCTGGGGACTTGGGGGTTCAGTGCCAGGGGCAGCCAGGCAGCCCCCGCCCGCTGCCCAGGGGGAGCGGGGCTCTGCCGAGCTCTCCCCGCCGGGGGCTGGCCGGCCGCTCTTCTGTCCCATTCATTCAAAGCTGCGATTCCTCCAGGTTCTTTGCGCCAAAACTAACTGCCCCGCAGGAGACCCTCGGCGCTGCTGACTCGGTCGCCGCCGGCTCCCACCGAGCTGGGGTAGCTCGCTCAGCCGCCTTCCCTCCTCACGCACTGCAGCCGTGTCCCACGGGGTTGATTTTCCAGCATTTCTCAGGGGAAGGCTGATTCCTGGGGCTAACGCTGAGAGTTGGTGACGGTCACAGGAGGGCAGCTGCAGGCTGCCAAGGTCACCTTTTGGGGATGGGAGGGAAACTATAGATTAGCCTCTGGAAATCGGTGGGGGTGTGTGGGTGTGTGGGTGTTTAAATGAAGTAATATCAAACTTAACCTGTGCAATTTTATAATTTACAGATGGAGGTAAGTTGCTTAACACTAAAAGACTTGATCAGCCCAAGACACACAAGAATCGATCTGGTAGATGAAGATGGGAAAAATGCACAAAAGGTGAGTAAATGGACACAGATAACACTTAACAGTGTTTCTGAGTAAGGTTTATGGCCAATACTGCAACACCAATACCTGAGGACTTCGAATTTTGTTGCAAAATGTGTTGTACCTTGAACTACCTTTGTTTTTTGTTTTTTTTTTTCCCAGGTGAATGGACTTTGGTAGGTTCTGAAAATGGTTTTAGCATGTTACAAACATGTACTAGTATTCCTGTACTAGAGATGAATATAACCTGCTAGTCTGTGGCTATTTAAGAATATAAACTATTATTTATAGGACTGTTTATGTCTAATTCCCACTGACCTTTGAGATAAGGCCCAAGGTAGTAAGTTTGCCCTCTTAAACACCAAGACTAAAATATAACATTGTAATATTCTTTCCTCTCTCTGCCATTTTAGTTTCCTTCCTTCCTTCCCAGCTCAGTTGCTCCTGCCAGTATGTCAAGTTGATAATTTTGGGGTGGGAAATAGGAGACATCTTGGCTTTTAAATTGAATGAAAGGCCCATTTCCCCTCCACCCCCTTGTCCTTTCAAGGAAGCAGTCAAGAATTTAGTCAGGATTAATTAAAGAGGACATTAACAATACCTTTGCCATCTGGGGAAAGGATTACAGAAAATCCTATGTATAAAGCCATATTGGGTAACTGTATGGAGCACACTGAGACCCAGTTACATATGGTTGTGAAAGGATGCAGAAAGCATAGGCTTAGATGAGGCAGGGTTAGACACAGCCAAAATAGTTTTGAAACAGGTCTAAGGTGAGTAATGAGGCAGATGCATCTGAAGATGTGCTTCCCACATCATTTAAATATCCCCTCCCCAGGGCATTTCTGTAAGCTTCCTGCTGGCTTACGATAGAGCCTAGAATACACATATGTGCACTAGGAGCTGGTTGTGTGTATTAAGGTTAAAATCTTATGGGTCTGCATGTTTAAAAAAGCTTTCAAGATTGGCAATATTGTTGTTTGCAAATCAAGACTAACCGGACAGCTGCATCACTGCTCTGCTAGCCTTTTAATGGATTGATGCAGTGTCTTAGCTAACAATGTGACCACTTCACCTTGGCCCTCTACTTCTGATGGAACATTATATTATATGCACATAATCAAAATTGTTTCTCCCTGTTCTACATTCCCCTTGTACTTTCAACCTCCTTGGAGCAAGAGGCACCCCAGAATCTCTTCTTTTCACCTTTTTACACATACTATGAATCCATGTGGGTAATGGCAAATTTGGGATCTAAAGACCTCCCAAGGAGTATATGGGACTGGGAGAAAGGAAGGGTTGTGTTTTGTTTTGTTGTTTGTTTTTTTAAGATAAACTGGGATAGGTGAGTCAGTGAGGAGGATTAAGATGTCAAGGCTAGGTAGTAGGTACATGTTCGGCATCCATTTACAGCTTCAGCCATTACTTATTGCTGCTCAGTGTAACGTTTGTACACCTGGGTGAATTAATGGGAGCTCAGAGGGATAACTTTCAAGTAACTTGATTGCTAGTTCTAGGTATCTGCTTTTGTTATAACTACATTAGCACCAAGCATAATAAAAAACAGCTTTATATAAAGGTGGGGTTTTTTTCTATTTTAGATTAAGTGTTGAATCCTTGCCACATTTGAAATTGCAAGACTATATTAAGTGGATTAACTATACTGAACATGTATACCAGGAAGCATCCCTACCTTGAACCCTTTTTGTCAATGTATTAAGTCACAACACTTATCTGAAATAAAAATATCTTCCTTTACGTTCTTGTGGATAATCCAATTGGGCATTATAATATTTTATGTAATCATTCTGAATGTCCAGAGCACAGTGCCTTTTCCTACTCTTTGGATGTCTGTCCTCATCCCCAGATAGCAAACTATGGAAGGCTTTCTATTAGGAGCAGTAACATCTGGCTAAATTTTTGAACTTTAAAATCCAGTTTCTGCATTCCAATTAAATTGGATAAACTAGTGCACTAGTTTAAACAAAATTCTATGATGTCTCCTTATCAATTAGCTATAATTCTCGAGCCACTGAATTGAATGGAGCAATAGTTTTAGCTGAAATTCATATAAAAACTTATGCCTTTTAGATAGCTTTTCCATCTTGTACATTTTTCTGTGAACTTCTGCCTTGCAGCACCAACAATGAAAATGAGACCACTTTTATAACAATATCTATCCCAAAAGTTCTATTATGTATATTTGGTTATGTTTTTAAAATTCATTTTGCAGAGATTTTAAAACATCACTAGTCTGAGGTGGAGGAATTTATGTTCGGTTCAGGACAAATACCAAAAACACTACTTGACTGAGGGACCAGTAACTGTTTCAGGGTCTCATTTCTAGCCCTTATAGTTTAGTATCACTGGAAAGTGTTCTTAAAGACTTGGCTTCTAAGAACAGCAAGTTGTAAAATCTGATATTAATTTCTGGTTATCATTTTACTTTCTTCATCTCTTACCTCTCACTTCATCTGAGATATCTGCAACCAGTATTTCAAACTGCTAGATTGAGAAACTGAGTCATACCATTTGAAAGCCAGAAACTGCCATTTTTAATCCATGTAAAGCATCAGAAGTTATTAAATGGTAATCAGAATGATTAAATGTCTGATGTCTTGTGATCTCTCAGGGCTAAAAAATTTTTGGTAGGGCTTTAGTACCAATGGCTTTCTCTAGGTACTGGTCAGTCCAGAATCAGTGATCAGAACAATAACAAAGAAAAATCCAGTGGTAGCTGGCAGATTCAGTAAACAGATTAGATCCATCGACTTTAGGTTAACTGTGCGTGATGTGTTGCCCACTGGTAATACTCCGTTGCAGCAAACAAAGCCCAAGTAAGATTGTAATTTTTCTCATTCTCTCCGTCCTGTTAGTGTAGGGCAGGGGTGGGCAAACTTTTTGGCCCAAGGGCCATATCGGGATGCAAAACTGTATGGAGGGCCAGGTAGGGAAGGCTGTGCTTCCCCAAACAGCCTGGCCCCCACCCCCATCTGCACCCTCCCACTTTCTGCCCCCGACTGCCCCCCTCAGAACTCCCTACCCATCCACCCCCCTGCTCGTTGTCCCCTGACCGCCCTCTCCCAGGACCCCCTACCCCTGAGTGCCCCCTCCTGGGACCTTACCCCCATCCAACCCTCCCTGTTCCCCATCCCCTGCCCCCCCCCCCAAACCTCTGCCCTATCCAACCACCCCCTGCTCCCTGTCCCCTGACTGCCCCCGGAACCCCCTGCCCCATATCCAACACCCTGACCCCCTTACCATGCGGCTAAGAGCAGCATGTCTGGAGCCACACCACCCGAGCTGGAGCCAGACGTGCTGCCGTGCATGAGCGAGCAGCCCCACCACCCAGAGTGCTGCCCACGCGGTGGCATGGCTGTGGGGGAAGAGGGAACAGCAGCGGAGGGGCCGGGGGCTAGCCTCCCTGGCAACGAGCTCCGGGGCCAGGCAGGACGGTCCTGCGGGCCGTAGTTTGCCCCCTCTGGTGTAGGGTGAGAAACCTGTTCAACTGAGGGAGTACCTGTTGCTCAAAAGCAGCTTTTCCCGCTAATTAAGGAATGACATTGATGCCTACTTGAGTCAATCCATCTAAGTAAGTTGGACTGTAACACAACTTTTGTGGTAGGGGGAAGGGACAAAAGAGTAGTCACAGCCTCATTCCTGTATAAGAACCTAAGTGAAAAATGAGCATCAGATCATGTAGCTGGGGGCAAGGAGGTAATTCTTGTTCTTACCTTACTTTGAGAACAAGTCATATGTAGATTTCCCCTTCCCAGCAGCTTGCTTGACTATCGTTAATACTGCTTTAGTTATATATTTTCATTTTTTTGAGCAGTAGATACTATAGCAGTCAATTTGCTTCAATTAGGGAAGTGTTCCATCTGGGCTGAGTAGATTTCAGTGAAATCCCCAAAAAGGGCTTTCCATTATGGAGATTCCAAAATAGAATGCTATGTTTTTTCTAAGTGCAAAGTAACTAGTGAACTATTTAAGCTTCAGTCCAAATTCAGCAGGAAGACTCCAGGGGATAGACTGGGTTCATAATTTGGACCAGTTGGTTTACAGTTGTGGCACAGTTGGCTTATATGAAAAGGCAGAACATAGAAGTCTGACAGACAACAGGTTTGACTGACTGATTTCATCTTAAGCAATTCATGGTGGTATCTTATCTGCATTGTACACCATACACTGATGTATGGTATACACTTTGCTGCATCTGATGCTAATAAGAGCTATGCTAAATATATGTCAGAGTATGATGGGACTCATTACCTTCATATGAACAATGGCATTGACTGGTAGACTGTTGCTTCTCTTCAACCCTAAATGATCCTCTTTTTCATAGGAAAACATATTTGATCAATCCAGAATGACTCCAAAGACTCCCATGAAAAATGAACCAATTGATTTATCAAAGCAAAAAGGCTGCACCCCAGAAAGAAATCCAATTACGCCTGTTAAGCTTGTCGACAGACCTCTGGCAGATCCATGGACCCCCACAGCTAACCTGAAGATGCTTATTAGTGCTGCTAGCCCTGACATGAGGGACAGGGAAAAGAAGAAAGAGCTCTTCAGACCAATTGAGAACAGTGAGCAGAATGATGCTTTTCCTGATTCTGTACAGGTAAGAGACTTAATCTAGTAAGCTTGGACATAACTGACACACACTGCCTTCTACCTGCTGCAGGCTGACTAGTTAATTGATATTTTATTACTTGGTTTAAAAAAATACTATTACTTCCTAAGTCTTCCTGCCACTCACCTTTACTAGGAGTGGAGAGCAGTGCTATTTGAAAGCGTCCTCAAAGATGACCATTTATATAGCAATGCCAGCGTGCAAGCCATTTCAGACAAAGATCACCATCTTAAAAACTTACTGTCTAAGTATTTCTTCAGATACTCGGAGACTGGACATGGTTACTTCCCCTCCCTTGCCAATTGATGTCCTTTTCAAACTAAGGCCTAGCCACAAGGAGAGGAAAACTGCCAAGTCAGTTAAACAGATTCAGCATAACAGCGCAGTTGGCTACTGTACAACTGTTTTAAAGACAAACTAACCAAGTCTTGGGCATTTTTAAAAATAGGACTGTAGAAGCTGTATACCTTAGCCACACTGGATTGGCAAACCACATTTATACTCATTCAGCAAAACACACCTCCACATCTAACAGTCAGGATGAGAATAGTCAAAAATTACGCCTGAATGGTTTCCTGATTAAGCAGGATTTTACATTCAACATGGTGTTGGGTTTTTGCTAGGGGATTCTGCTCCCCATCCTTCCTTTAAAAAAACCCAAAAAACAAAAAACCCACACCCTCCAAACAGCTTGGAGCTGGAGGAGAGCAATTTCAGCTTTCATCCAACAGCAGCATCCCCTCCTTTTGTTTCTTGCTCCATTAGCTCCCCATCCCAAGTTATTGCTCATAGGAACCACTGGCAAAAGGGGCATCTAACAACAGCAACATGAAACTAACTAGAGTCTAGTCACTAGGCCCTCATTCTAAGAAAATGCTATTTTATAGGCATAAAGGCTCACAATTCTTTAGGAGCGAGTACGGCACTGAACCAGTTTATAGCATTTCCTTGTTTGAATAATGGTGGGGGAAAGACAGAGCTGGGGCAAGCAGACTAACAAAGTTATTGAAAGATCACACACAACTTAGCTTTCAACAAGCAATGTGTAAAAAAATATGCTACATTAAATTTTAGTTGTTTCCTTCTCCAAAACGATAACTGAAATAATTGCTGGGTTTGGTGAAGCAGTATGGCCTAGTGGATAGAGCACTGGACTAGGACTGAGGAGTCTTAGGTTCTATTCCAAGCTCTACCATTGCTTGCTGGGTGACCTGGGCAAATCACTTCATCTCTGTGCCTCAGTCTGCCCATCTGTAAAATGGGGCTGATAATATTGACCTTTATAAATAAGGCCCTACCAATTTCACGGCCATGAAAAACATGTCACGGACCATGAAATAAGCCTTTTCTCCATAAAATCTGATTTCCCCTGCTGCCGATAGCCTGGGGCTCCTAGCTGCTAGTCCAGCTATGCTGGGGAGAGACAGGAGTTGTCCTTCCTGTGCACGGCTGCTCTTGGTGGGGAGACCAGACCTACCTCCAGAGGTAGCACAGAAATGAGGGTGGTACCCCCTAACTTCTGCGCTGCAGCAGTCCAGGAGCTGGGCTGCAGGCTCCTCCCCCATCCACAGCTTCTGTCCCGGCTCTGGGCCCTGAGCTGTGGCTTCAGTCCCCAGCAGCTCCTGGCAGGCTCGGGGCTTCCGCTCCCAGAGGCTACAGCCAGGGCAGCCCAGGCTGGGGGGCCTCCCCTGCTCTGGCCAGGGCTTGGGGCAGCTCAAGCTCGGGGCTTCCACTTCCCCCACCTCGTAATTCCCGACGCTGCTTGGGGCTTCCTCCCCTGGCAGCTCCTGAGGCTGGGGGCTTCTACTCCTGCCTGCTGCAGCTGAGGCAATCTGGGTTCGGGTCCTTCTCCCTGCCCCACCCAGGGTTTGGGGAAACCCAGGCTGGGGGATTCCACCTTCCCGCCCCCTGCGCCGAGGCAGCCCAGACTATGGGCTTCTGCTCCCTGTTGCTCCAGCTGGAGGTTGGGGCACCTCCCGCTGCTTGGTATCGGGACTTCTGCACACACATACACCCCCAGTGGCTCCTGCTATGGCTCCAGGCTTCCTCCCCCAGCAGCGCCAGCCAGGACTGGAGGCTTTCGCTCCTGCCAGCTGCAGCTGGGGCAGCCTGGGTTTGGAGGGCACACACACACACACCCCGTCCCCCACCTCCCCACAGGGCTTCTGCCCCCTGCTGCTCCAGCCGGGTCTCGGGGCAGCCCGGGCTTGGGGCTGCCTCACCACCACCACAGCTGGGGTAATCCAGGCTTGGGGCTTCGGTCCCCCCAGCCAGAACTTGAGGCAGTCAGGGCTCAAGGCTGCCCAGGTTCAAGGCGTCTTCCCCCAGGGCTCCTGCTGGGGCTCAGGGTTTCGTGCCCCAGAAGAAGCCCCAGGGTGGGGCATCCATTTTTCCAGGAGGCCCCCAAATTGGCCAGGGGCCCCTGCCTTAATTGGTCACTGACCTGGACTAGCAGCTAGGAGCCCCAACTGGGGCACTCCTACCAGCATGGGGGAGATCCTACCCATCTCCCAGAACTACAGGCAGCTTGGAAGCTGCTGCCTAGGCAGCACAGAAGTGAGGGTGGCAATCTTGGGGAGGCCGCCTCCCACAACAACTTTGCAAACCCCCCTTCCCCCCCCACACACACACAGACAGTCCTATTTTGGGTCAGGACCCCCACAGTTACAACACAGTGAAATTTCAGATGTAAACATCTGAAACTGTGAAATTGACCAATTTTAAAACCCTCTGCCTGTGAAATTGACCAGAATGGACAGTGAATTTGGTATGGCTTTATTTATAAAGCACTTTGAGAGCTACTGCTGAAAAGCCATGTAAGTATTATTATTAAGTATTTTTAAAAGTAGTTATTGACTAAACAGTACAGTAAAGGTTGTTTAAAATGGAGTTTAACTCAGCTATTGTGTACATGACTGCTCCAAGTTTTCTGAACTTCTTCAGTATGTTACTTGGAATAAATTAATAGACCATATTTCAGTTTTTGTTAAATTTACCCTCATGAACAAAATCTTGTCTGTGGAAAAATAGATTACAAAAACATTAGGTGAAAACTGCAGTTTTCAAACCGTTTGAAAACCAAGGGCGTTTATTCCCAAGCATAATCTGTTGCATGGGGGTTCATTACTTATGCTGCAGCAAGAGGTAGTTGAGATACTGAAAGTCTTAAGAGTTAAAAAAAGCTCACAGGCAATTGACATACACAACTTCACTCCAACAAGAGAATCAATACTTCAGAATTACTAGTCCAAATAAAAATTTCAGTCCATTCATTGTTTAGGGGCTATTGTAACAAACATACCTTCTTATATATACCTGAGGTCTCCAGCTTTCAGGAATACTACAAGGGCCTACTAATTCTTTTCCACAGGATTTTATTCAGTTAACAACCTGCCAAAACATGTTTTAAAAAAAAAAGCCAAAGATGCTGAGACAGCTGAATTTTATCCCCCAGAACTAGGGTCACATGCCTCTGAGCTCTTAAAGCAATATACCCACAAATAGAGGGATGGTGGAATTTCTATGCAGAGGTTTTTCAGGAGCCCTCTGGTGGTTGGTAGACATCTATGGTCAGTGACACTACAAGGTGTTTGCAGAAATCCTCCTTTTTATGGTCTCAAAAGGGAATGTTACTTCCAACTAAGTTCTTATCTGTTGGTGGTGGGAACATAGTTACACCTTTTGAGTCCTCCAACACCTGGCCACCATGGGATGTCCTTGTAAATGCTTTCATAATCTCCACAGTATCTGGATTTTGGATAAAACAAGTTCATGAGTCAAGACATGTGACCCAGATGCTTAAAGAGAAGATCACATTCTAAGCCTGTGTAAAGGCACTTGGGCATGTGTATTTTATCCTTTGTAACAGTAGTCTGAGCTTGAATGTTAGAATCTGAAATGTTCCCTGTTTTGCTATTGTCATGCCTATTGAAGCTCTACAATAAAGGAATAACATTTATTTTTCAACAGTATGATATGGTAGATGATGGCACAGTGGATGAATTTGAAAAGCAGAGACCCAGCAGAAAACAGAAGAGCTTAGGACTCTTATGCCAAAAGTTTCTAGCTCGCTACCCAAGTTACCCTTTGTCAGCAGAAAAATCTACCATTTCTTTGGATGAAGTGGCTTCTAGTCTTGGTATGTATGCCTGAAATAAATGCTGCAAGAACTGGACAACTTCAGTCTTTTAAAATATGTCTACCACATAAAGGCACTTAAAGTAGATCCCATTTAAAAGAACTGAGCTGTTTGTAGAATACATTTAAGGTCTGGGTTTTTTTGTTTGTTTTTTGGAGGTGCTGGATGCACCCTTCTAGTTAAATTAAGCAAGAGCTGCAGGTGCTCAATACTTAAAAAAATCTCTACCATTACATTATTACATAACCCTATCATTTAAAAAAAAGTTGCAAATCACTCTGAGTGCTCTCATGGTGAACTAATCTTGCTGCTAAATATGTATGCCTAGATTTTTATTTTCTTGCTAATTGAAGTCTGAGCAGTAAGCAGCAGGGTTTATAAAGAACAAATCATGCAAAAGAACTGTGGCGAATTTTTGGTTAGAACTACAAATTGGTGGCTGAGGGAAATCAGTAGGTTGTATATCTTGATTTCAATAAATCATCCGATACAGTATCTTCCAGAATCTAAATAGTCAAATTGTCTTGGACGTGAACAATGTCTTGCACATTGAAAACTGGCAGAAGGACTGCAAAAAGGGGAATGATAAATGGCGATGTGTTGAACTGGGTGGAGGCATCTGGGTGGTGTGGTTCAGGGACCAATGTTATCTTTGGTCAACTTTAACATCCTCTTTAATTATCTGCAAGTAGTAAACTGCGTGTTAACTAAACTTGCAAGTCAGACTTAATCGGGAGCTATTGTGAACCTCATCCATGACAAAGAAATAATACAGAGGGACCCAGAGAGACTATAAATAATAGAGATAGCAAAATAAGACTCATCCTGAATAAATGCAAAGTATTGCATCTGAGAAAAATAATTCAGATCAAAGATTTATTTCATAGGAAAGAGACAGCAAATTAGATAAGAACTTTCAGAAAATTCGATGCAGTTTTTATATCTTGGGAAGGAGGATGGAGTGGGAACAGAGATGAGATTTACTCCCTATGTGGCTCTAGTGAGACAGCTCCTAAAGTACTGTGTTCATTTTTGGGCACCTCACAAAGACTTAGCGAAACAGAAGAGAATGCAGAAAAGAATAAATCAAATAGATAAGGACTGATTTCAATGGTAATCATTTTTTAAGAATTTTTTTTTATAGGAATTGTTGTTTTAAGTATTAGAGTTATCCCCATTTAGTATGAAATCCCAGTACTCTGGCCTCATGAAGCTGAACACATGTAGTCCTCCACTGCTAACTGGACATGAAATTACTTGGATTCTTTTTTCCTTTTGAGAAATATTTCATTGGTGACTTAAAACAAAGGAGTTTATTTAAATGTAGTAGTAGAGTTTGTGTCTTATTTAAATTAGTGGTTTGTTTTCCCCTTTGGTTTTCATTTCCTATACCACTCCTGATCTTTGTGTAGCAAATAATGGCTTTAATGTAGATTTTGCCATCAATAGGTAAAGCTGTATTCACTCAGCTCCTGGCTATGAAAAATCCATTTACGAGTCACAGCAGTACACAGTGCTTCCCAGTCTCTGCTCGGGGTCTATGGTACCTGGGCAGCCTTCATTAATAGGGTTCACAGATTAAAGCTGCACTTCTCTGGCTGTACCCATGAGAGAAGACAGAGGTGCAAACACCATCTCCCCTCTCCCAGGGTTAAACTGCCTGGCGGACAGTCTCTCCCTGTGATAGAAGTGTGTGAGTCAAGCCTACAGACTTTAGCTTAGATGTCTGTCTGTTCTCTCCCTTCCTGTTTATCTACAAATTCTTCAGACATCACTCCAGCTCTCCTGCTAATTAAATCTTATTGTGAGGGATCTGATCCTGCATTCCTTGTTTGCCCAAAATTCCCACTGAAGTCCATAGGAATGTTAAAGCAATGTTAAGAAATGCAGGATCAGACTGCAGATGGAGACTAAATTTATCTCAATACATTACAGGGTGCATAGATTCTCACTGACTCTAGCAACTTAATCTTGTTTCTTCTGAACAGCTTCTTAGCCTATTGGCAGACTACTGAGGATTGGGATGGGAGGGAGGGTGACATTGGTGCGCTTTGCTAAAAATATATATCTTGATCTTAATTGTTTTTGGGCTCCAGTGCCTGTGTTTGGGGGCAATGTGGGGCTGGGAATCATTGTCAAGATATTTGTACAATGTGCCATCATCTCCTTTCCCATCAACGTACCTTTGCTAAAGGCACTGGGATTCTATGCAGAGAATCATGTAGGAGAGGGTTTATGGTACTGGTGCTCAAGGGAACTAGTCTTGTAAATTATGTCTATGTATAGCACTCAGTACTTTCGTAGCACATTTCACACAAAAAATCTCCATGCACTTTAAAACAATAACAAATTGGAAAGTCCCAGTACCCACAAGACTGGTAAATATTATCTATATTTTACAGATGGGTAAACATGCACATAGAGACCCTGTCTACATTAGGGAAATCTTTCAAAACTTCCCACCATTACCAATGCTTGTTCTGCTCCACTGCTGGTAGCAATGCTGTGAGCCCTAAGGCAGACAGCTATTGCCAGCACTTTGTCATTTAGACTAGCTCTTAGTGGGATTAGATGACTGTTTAAAATGGTGACTGCAGGCATTGGCTTGGAAATCGTTCAGGCTCCAAACACTGCTAACGCCAGTAGAGCTGAACCAGAGTTGGTACCTATGGGGAATTTTTGAAAATTTCCCTTTGCGTAGATGAGGTCAGAGGTTAAAGTCCTGCTCTTGCTCCCATTGAAGACTATAGGCCCAATTCTCCATTGCTTTACACTTTGTGATGTATTTGACGGTGTCTGTAATTTACACAGTACTACACAAGTTCAAGGCAATGGGAAATCGGGCCCAGTGGCTATACTCCCATTGATTTAAGTAGGAGCAGACTCTGTGACTTACCCAGGGAAATGATGAAAGAGGGAACTTGCTGTGAGTAGATTTTGTTCAGTGCACGATTATACAAAAAGGAGGAGTGAGTAGAAGCATGTTTAAAAACAGGCATGCTTTTAAGTCTCTTTCTTCCTTAAAACAGGAGTTGAGCGTAGGCGCATCTATGACATAGTGAATGTTCTGGAATCGTTGCACCTCGTTAGCCGTGTGGCCAAGAATCAGTACTGTTGGCACGGACGACACAGCCTGAGTCAAACTCTGAAAAACCTTCAGGAAATCGGAGAGCTCCAGAAATACGAAGAACAGATGGCTTACTTCCAGCATAAAGAGCAGGACCTTGAGTATAAATTTGGAGAATGTAAAAAGGAGACCTTTCTGGATTCCCAAGACAGACAGTTATTTGACTTTTCGGAGGCAGATTGCCCCTCTGGTAAGATGACTAATGGTTGATTGTATACAGATGCAGTCATACTGTTCAACATACACTGTAGCTTTTTTCTTATTTAATTGATTTGTTTATTAATGTAAAACACATGATATTGCTTGTGAAAGGTGCTGAATTCACCACTTCGGAAACGAGGCTCCTCTTTTTATTCACAGTGCAGGTACAGCACAGATGGCAGCAATTCCAGTCTTTCTCCTCACACTCAGTGGCCTGTCCTTGACAAGTCCCTTGAAACACATGTTAACTAGTTACCGTATATACTCGATCATAAGCTGGTTCGTTTATAAGCCGACCCTGCCCCCCAAGATGGATAAGTAAAAATGGAAAATTTTCCATGATCCATTCATAAGCCGACCCTATAATTCAGGGGTCAGCAAACTTTGGCTCCCGGGCCATCGGGATAAGCCGTTGGCGGGCCGAGATGGTTTTTTTTTACCTCAAGTGTCCGCAGGCACAGAGGTAAACCTAAGTAAACAAAGTGTCCTGGCGTGCCAACTGCTTACCCTGACGGGCCGGGACATCAACTGGTGGGGAAATTTTTTGGCAGGAAGAAGCTGGGGGTAACCCCTGTGACCACCCCCCACACTCTCCCCGTCCCATCCCTTCCCACCCTAGCTGGGGCGGGCCAGGGGAGGATGTCTCTGGCCTGGCTGCAGCCTGCTCCGGCGGGCTGGGCCAGACCGCGCAGCGCGGCCGCAACCTGCTCTGGCGGGCTGGGCCAGACTGGGCGGTGCGGCTGCAGCCTGCCAGCCCCGGAGCTGCAGCTGCTTCGGAGGCTGTGGGGAGAGCAGCGTGGCCAGAAGCGGAGACCCTGCCTCTTCCCTTCTGGGTCTGCTGGCTGTGCTGCCTCTCCTTGCCCCCTCTGTTGGGGGAGGGGCTGTGTCCCACCTCTCCCCCTCTCTATATCCGTTCATAAGCCGACCCCCTTCTCTAGTGCTTCCCTTTTTTACTAAAAACATTCAGCTTATGAACGAGTATATACGGTATGTGAAACAATCTGCTCCACCTTGTACGTAGCTGTGACGCTCTGAATAAATTTCCAAGACCTGAAGAAGAGTTCTGTGTAAGCTTGAAAGCTTGTTTCTCCCACCAACAGAAGTTGGTCCAATAAAAGATTCCCTGACCCACCTTGTCCCTCTAGTTTCCATAACAGACTTTTGTGAAGGACTTTGTCAAACATTTTGTTTCTCTCTTCTCCCCGTCCCCTTCTGACTGGTAAATAGTGCTTTGTCCTTTTCTATAACAGAGGGCCAGATCTTTCACTCTGTTACACTGGTCAAATGTTGGTATAAACACCATGGCACTCAACAGTTATACTGCAATGGAGCAGGGAATCAGGCCCAGACTCCGTAACAATTAAAACCAATTCTTTACGCTTTAATTTTTATTACCTTTTGAAGACGGCTAAAAGATGCTGATGTCCATCTGCCTTACATAATTATTTGCTGCCTGTAAAAAGATTTATGCTTTCCAACAAGGAAACACTTTATCCTTGTTGTACATGAGAAACCTTCTTAATGCTTTCTTGTCTGTAATAGATGACATATGTTAAGAGACTCATGTTTCGTTTGTAACGCAGCATCTGCAAACAGCAGAAAGGACAAGTCATTGCGGATTATGAGCCAAAAGTTTGTCATGCTGTTCCTTGTTTCCAAAACCAAGATAGTCACTCTTGACATAGCAGCAAAAATACTGATAGAAGAAAGCCAGGATGCAGCGGATCACAGCAAGTTTAAAAGTGAGTATCATTGTTAAGAAATGGATTAATCATCCAGTCAGCAGGGAAATGGAGGCATATTCAGTTTGACATCTGAGATTTTTTTTTTTTCCCCCATCTCAGACAACATGGATAGAATCATCTGTGATTAAGGGTTTTTTAACTATATATAAAACTTACCCCTGCCCTGAATATTCAGATATGGGGGGGGCGGGGATGGGGGGAGAAGAAGCATTCAGCTGCACAATTTATGGGTGTTGTCATCCAGCTACATCATCATTCAATCCGTTGGAGTTGTAGGGATTATAAAAACAAAAAATGGATTGATGTGAGTTTTCTCCTATGCTGCTGCCTTCAGGATGGGATGAAACATTTTTATCAAGCAGTTCTGCTCTTGCTGGGGAATGCATCCATTGGACAGAAGGAAGAGAGGATGCTTTTCCAAAGTGACTTCTGAATAAACTGACGTACTTCCTTTTAACCTATTTCCAAAAGTTACCTTAACATTATGGCAGAAATTCATTATCTTGTACAGCAGTGGTCCCCAAACTTTTTCTGTTGTGCCCCCTCCTTACCCATAATCCAACCTGTCCTCCCCTCAGAGGCCATGGCCAAGAGCTGAGCTGTGCAGGGGTCTGGAGCTGGGAGCCACGGCCGGGAGAGGAGCCTGGGACTCGGGGTCGAGGCCAGGGCCGAAGCTGTGGCTGAGGACAGAGTGGAGCTGGGTGACGCTTCCTCCCTGACCCCCATGGGGGTTGACCTGGGCCCATCTTGCCCCCCCCCCCCAAAAAAAAATTCCTCTGGGCCCCCCAGGGGAGTGTGCTGCACAGTTTGGGGACCACTGTTGTACAGGCATATTTACAGTATATTTCTTTACACTTTTGTTTACCTTCCAGCAAAGGTACGAAGACTGTATGATATCGCCAACGTTCTGACCAGCCTAGGGCTCATAAAGAAAGTGCATGTCACAGAAGAAAGGGGTCGCAAACCAGCCTTCAAATGGATTGGGCCTGTGGAATTCAGTGGAAATAGTGGTAATTTGTGTAGTTGGTGGTTGGGAGGGGGAGGGCTGTCTGTTTGTTTATGTATTTTTCTGGAACTTTCTTCCAAAGCAGATTGATTTAAATCACTAAGTGGAAAGCCTCAGTTTAAATAAGTGGTTTTAATAATTTTCCATTTGTACTTCAGCTATTTTCTAAAGAAAGGTACATTCTCACTGGTTAATATAACCGTTAAAATATGTTGATTTATAGCTAAATAGAGCCTTTACATTCAATTTTGAATTTTTTTTTTTTGGCTACCTAGGAGGGTACACAATAACTATATACATTTATATAAGCAATTATATAGCTTAATATTGTCAGACTCTTATTTATTAATTGTACATTTTTAGTGTGTTAGAAAATGGTGAATAATATATTGCTTATTTACTACATAATTAACTTTGTGCTCGTGATTTGTGTCAAGCTGCATTATGATGGTAACTGGAATTTAATTAAGCACACAACCTCATATAACATTTATTTTTATTAAACAAAATAAGCCCTTAATACAGTACATGACCTAGTGTGCCAAATTTATAAAGCCAGACCTCAAAAGTTAATTTGTTTTTCCCTGATTCTTTCTTTTTATAGAAAAGCAGCCTTTCATTGTTTTTGGTTGGTTGGTTGGGTTTTTTTTGATAGAGGCTCATGGATTCAGCATATTTTATTTTTTATTTAAGAGATTATAATAAGTTAAGGCCTTTACATAGTTTGTATTCATATCAGATTTCTTTTTAAACTGGTTTATTTTTAAAAAGAAAAACTTATAATTTAAATAACAAAATCCAATTTAAATAAAAAATTGTTTTTCTTCAAAACAATCAAAAAAAAATTTTTAAACCACCCTGCTCTTTCCCAAATTTTACGTGATTGTTTTCTAGTTGAAGAGTGAGTCAGAATTCATTACCTTCTGTACCCATAAATGTGTAGTGTCTGATTTCCTAATGTAGGTCACCTATCTAGGCAGCCTTTAAAATCCCTGCCAGAACGTGAGAGTGGAGATATTTATGGATACAGTTGGATTTTTTTGTTTTTTTGCATGTTACACTAGTTTAAGGTGCAAGGCAGTGGAAAATCAGGTCCTTAGGGCCACATTCTGGCTCATCCAGTGGTGCTAAATAGTGCTAAATAGGCAGCTGACTGTTCCCCCTACATGGGGAATCACCTGGGTGGTGCAGAGCTGCTCCTTTGCCTCCTGTCCCCTGACATGGAGGGGTTTGTTTTGGGAGATAAAGGGCATGACCATGGTGTGCCTACCTCCTGGTGATCCTTGACTCCCAGACATGCCCCTGGGAGACAGCTCAAAGTAGAGCCCTTATGCCGCTTTATTTTAGGGCAGGCCAACCCTAGGATAAAGGAGAAGTAAGAGTTCATGTTAATGATACTTTTCCCCATCTTCCCATTTTACTCCCTGCAGCTGCTCCAAGTAGAGCTTAGATGTAGCCCAGGATCTGAGCTATATACAGTCCTGGAGTGGGTATGGGGGACCTTGTCTTGTCTGCTAGCTCTGACATAGTTTTGTGGTGTTAGAATAGTACAGGGTTTAAAGGGGTTTTCTTCTGCTGTGTCTGTAGCAAAGCTCCACGACAGGGCAGAAGCTGCCATGACAACAGGTGTCCTTCAGGTGATAACTTTACAAAAACTAATTCCTTTAGATGAACTGAGAACTGATGTTCCAACATCTGCTGCTTTACCAGAACTGAAAAGAGGGGTGTGTGCCCAACATCAAACCTGTGCTAATGGAAAACAGAGGCTTGCACGGCATGCTTCATTTAACACTGTTCAGCCTTCTGAAGGGATCAAAAGGAAGGTCAGCTCTGAACCCAACAGCCCACATAGGGAAAGGCAAGGTAACTACCAAGAATTTTTGCTCTTTCCTAACCCATTGTGTCTGCCACTAACAGTCACTTTCAGCCTTGGAGCAGTGCTTTTATTTTTCAGTACATTTTCTGTTCTCTAAACACTGAAAGTATGGTGCTATTTCTTCTGTTGAAATTTGGCACAGTCAGATTAAGATTCTTTAAATAGAAAGAGAACAGATTTTTATTGTTTGGTTCCTGGTAAAATGTTGTTTACTGTAACAATCCAGTTTATAGCACTTTTGCAATTTAGAATTGTAAAGTTATAAAGCAATTGCAGGTCCTTCCAGAATTCCCTGTCAACTGTCCCAAGCCTGCATGATGCTGAGGTGATTCTTGCAAGGCATTGAGGGTGCTCCGCTCCTCAGAGGTGCTGCTCAAACCAAATAGTGAATGTTATAAAAACATGCCTTGGTAGAAAAACTGCTTTCCATTCTTTGTATTACCAATATGAAAATGTGCTTAGTAAATCTGTAAATTAATTCAATGTCCCATTGTTCTTTCAGCTTGCATTGTAGGTTCAGATGAATACTGCTCCAAAATGATAAATCTAGCAGCTGTCTGCAGACAGAAGATGGAAAAGGATACAAAGTAAGTTGGGTCTTAAAACTTGAAGTCTGCACAGTTCCCTGCCCTGTGCATTTTAATTTAAGGTCAAGGTCTGTACTTGAGATGGAGATCTATAATTTCCAGTGACTTCCATTAGAGAATAGAAATTGGCTCTCCGGGTGTCTTTTGTTCTCCCAGGTGCATGTAAAAGATTCACACCAACATGCGTCACTTTTAATAGAGAAATAAAACAGCTATTGAGATTTTCAAAGCAGTCATGGGGAATTAGGCACATCTTCCTATACAGTTAATGGACTATATATGTATAAATCCCCTGGAGTGTTTTGAAATTTTCATGCAATATATTTATTGGACGCTTAGGGCTACAAGCTCTCCTACCGTGAGTAGGGCTCCATGTCTGTCACGGAGGTTGCAGAAGTCACAGATTCTGCGACATCTGACTTCTGCAGCAGCCATTGTGGCTAACCCCAGGGCCAGCCGCTCAGGTGGCCCCGCAGCCAGCCGCAACAGCCACTGCTCAAGCAGCCCCTGGCATCTGGCCCTGGGGACCACCTGAGCAGCAGTGCTGGAGGCAGCTGGAGCAGCTGCTGCTCAGCAGCCCCCGGCAGCAGGCCCTGGCAAATGTTGCTCCTGGCCCTCCTCCCCCTACCATCGGGCAGCACCTCCTTCTCCCCCCTCCCCCCCTGCCGAGCAGCAGCTCCCCCACAGCAGCGGTCCCAGGGGTGGCCAGAGCAGCCACTGCTTGGCGGCCCCTGGTAGCTGGTGGGCTGGGTCTGGTGCCCCTCCCTCCCAGCAGTGGCCCTTTCCCCCCCCAAGATTTAGTCAGGAGTATTTATAGTATAAGTCATGGACAGGTCATGGACCGTGACTAAATCGTAGCCTTAACCATGAGCTTTTTCCACCCCAGTGGGGCAAGAAAACTGAATTTGTACTCCTTCATTCTTTCGTCAGGGTTGTGGGGGTTCAATTCCCTTAACCAGTTTCAGATGAGCTACGAATAGGCTTGGGTCATCCACTGGCAGGCCCAGGCCCAGAGTCACAAAGGTATTGAGCCACCTAACTTCTACTGTGACTTTGGGCCGCAGTGCCTCTGTACTGGTTCCCAGCCCTGTATCAGCATGGTTCTTAAAAATAGCCCATGCACACACTGGCTGCTGAATCCAGAACCTTTACGGGGGGTTTTGGACTTGTGGAAGTGCAACCTGTACAAGTAGAGCTTGTTGAAATTTTGAAACAAAAAACAGAATTTCCATCTTGCAATTGTGAAGAAATAATTCTTCCTCTCCCCTTTTTTAAAAAACAAACAAACAAAAAAAAACCCTCATTTTTTCCAATGGAAAAAGGGGGAAAGTTTTTAATAGCTAAGAGATGAAACAAAATATTTTTAACAAAACGACAAATCTTTCGGGGTTTTTGATCAACTCTCCATGCAAGTTAATACTGACTTATTAATTTGGAGCCAGAATATGCTAATGAGAGCTACTGTTTCCTCCCCATCTAAAAGGCTGGAAGTTAAACCCCACAGAGAGGCTTCTGTGGAGGAAAGGGGTAAGCATGCTACAGAGCTGTTCTGCTCCACTGCCAAATTCCAAACACCCTCTGCTAACGTAGGTGAGAATAGCATGGAGCCCTTAATATGTGGGTGCATGTTGTATCTCCCTGCTAGCACTTATTGAAAGAACTGAATGGTAGCACAGCAAAAGAATCTGTGAGTCAGCTTTTCTGTGGTTTGACATGATATGTTAAGTGACTGATAAAGTGTTGGATAATTACTATATTCTGTCAGGTAGTCTCCATACACAATCCAAGAGAGCCTCACTGTTTTATTTTAAGGGTGGTTTATGGGGATGTCATTCTGAACTAAACACTTTTTCCCCCCCCTCTTTTCCTTACATCTTTTAGGAGTAAAATCTGTGCCACTGAAACAATCTTAAATTCATCAAGGAACCCAGCCATAATCTCTCCTTTCTCTGTTCTTCCGGATCCTGGGGACTCTGATTTTTGCTTTAACCCCTTACCTCACCCAGTGTTTCCTGTTGCTCACTCAGACATGTCACACTTCTCTCTGCCAAATGGTATGAATGGCCAAGTTTTGCAGATTCCCACTTTGGCAGCCTCCAAAACAGAGAATGGGAAACCTGCTCTGCTCCCCAACCAGCCTTTTGTTTACCTCCCCTCTGCATCTCTCTTCATGCTATGTGGCAGTCCTCAGGAAAGTCTGTCAACGGAGAACCTTCCAACTGCAGGAGAAAAGTGCAACAGAAGCCCTGAGGGGCAGGCCTCACCCCTAAAGCCACAAGCTGCTGTATGTGCTGTTAACTGTCACAAGCGTAGTTCCCAGAAGTGTGCATCTCTCTCTACGCCTGCAGCCAGCATAGAGCCAGCTGCTAAAAGGAAGACTATGGAGCAGAGTGATGTCCCCCTCTCATTGGTGCTACCCAAGGTAGGGAAGTGCATTTAATTGACATCCAACTTTGTTGCTAAGGCTGAGAGCAGGGGAAAGATACTTGTGTTACTTGAAATAGTCTTTTCTGCAGATAAACATTCACTGCAGATACCTATTTAGAGAAACAAATGCCACCTCCCCGCACAAGTATAATCAGGGGCGGGGAGAAATACATTTGGTGAAGCATTAATTGGAACATGTGTGCTGTGCCTCTGGTGAAAAATGACTGCCTCACAATGAGGCACGGATCACCTGTTGCACAGAGCCACTGCCCAGCTCACTCCCTACCACAGAAAAACCTTCAAGAGGGGAAGAAATCTGTCAGAATTCCTCCCCACATTGTCCTGTCACTGGAGCTGCCTCCAAACCTGGCAGTTCCACAGGAGACATTGTTCCTCCACACCAGCTCTTGTCCCAGCAGGATTCACCTTGGCAGCATGGCTCATTCTACAGAGCCATAGGGGAGGTGATATGCATCTTCCCCTCTTCCCTGTCTTGCCTCCCTCTCTGTTCTCCCAGGCCAACTTCTCCCCTCAGCAGGATGAGTGACTGGGGAGAGGATGGGGCCTTGGAGGCCAATGAGCCACTTTCTACAAAGGGAGGAGGATCACATTCAGAGTCCACTTCAGGTGCTGAAGTAGGGGGCAGGTCCTGGCCTCACGTCAGTGTTTGTATCTGAGTTGTCTGGGGCATCTACAGGGGATCTACAATCCTTGTTGAGTTTTTCCTTCACATTAAAAAAAAAAAAACACCCCACTTCAGGGGTATTTCTGCAAGAGAACTACATCTATTTAATAAGTCTAAGCCTTTAAGGTGAAATTCAGCCCTGTGCAGATGGCCCGTGCACTGTGCAGCCCTCAAACCATGACTTAAGTGGTGCATAGGCCTTGTGCTGGCCCTCTGCACCTGGGTGAATTTCACTCTTCAGTCAAGGAAAGTATCTGAGAGATGGTACCTCATACACTATTTTAATTTGGACTCTTCCTTCCTAATTCTGTTTTTGCTCAGAAACCTTTTGAGCCACCTGATGTAGAACATCCCCTGGGAAGCAGCTGTGCCTCTAATGTGCATCTAGGAGCTTTTCATCTTGACTTAGGAACTCCTGCTGCTGATGAGGCTGCAGAAGAGGATACAACTAAACCGTTAGATTCTCAGGAGCAGGAAAAGCAATCTCGGAACAGAGACCTTGAAGATTCTTCACAGGGAAAAGAGCACATCTCTCAAGAAAATACCAAACAACCCTTCTTTCCACAGTATCTCTATGTGCAGCCAGCTGCAGGTAAGGACTATACAGATTCACAGGGATACATTATGACTAAACGATGAGGCCTAAACTTGAAAATTTAGGCATCTTAAGTGAGGTTCTTAAATCCAGATTTGGGCACCTAAATAAAAGTGACCTGAATTTCAGAAAACCTGACCACCCACAATCCCAGTGAAGTCAATGGGAGCTGCTTGTACTCAGCAACTCTCTCAAAACCAGTACACTTTTATTTAGGTACCTAAATATGGATTACAGCGAATAACGAGGGCTTCCCGTATTCCTAAAGTAACGCATGTTATCCATCACAACAGTCCTGTTCTTTGGCACCAGAGCTGCTTTTTATTTATTTTTTTTTAATGTTTTAGCCCTTACGGTTGTAAAGAGAACCTTGAAAAGGAGAATGTATGTCTGGTGATGTAGTTAGGGCAACCTAACCCCCACGGCAGGCACAGCTAGGTCAACCTAGCTACCACCTCCTGAGCGGATGGATTTATGACCGTGACAGAAAAACCCCTTTTGTCACTGTAGTGTCTACACTACAGCAGTGTAGCTGCAGCTGTGCCACTGTAGCGCTTGTAGTATAGATGTAGCCTTAGTGTTTGGTGTCTTCATGAGCCTGAAATAATAGCTCTAGCAGGTGAGAACTGCCTCACTCATCTCAAGCAGGGCTTTGTGGATTCCACAGTCATGGAATTTGCTGCTGCAGAATTTGTCCTATTGTTATTGCCAGGCACGTAAATTCTTGTTTTCTGGCTCCCTGCCTTGCCAGAAGCAGTTTGCAGGTGGCACAAGGGATAGTTACTTGCATTACAATGCATGCTTTGGTCCATGGAGCTAGACAGCAGGGAGCCAGAGCTGAAGTCCAGCTTGTAGCCAAGAGTGTGGAGAACTAGAAGATTAGGCTGGTGAGTTCAGCAGCCTGGAGAACAGTGCAGCAACTGAGGTCCAGGGAGTTGAGTTGCTCTCCTAAAGACAGTTACAAGCTTTCCCCTTTCCAGGCACCTGAGTGAAGTCTAGGGAAAACGATTTTATGGCAACAGAGTAAGCTGCTGTGGAATGGAGAGGTTGCTCTCTTGGAATTTAGTCCCATTGTGACACTGAGTCAAAGGCACTAGAGCTCCACATGGATGCAGGGGTTCCCCTATGTGGAGCAACTTATGGGTTGGGGATCTTACTTTGAAAGGTTGATCAAGGTGTTCAGAAGATCCAATTTATTGGATGCCAGTTCAGATCCTATTGAAAACAATGAAAGTCTTTCCATTGACTGCAGTTAGTTTGATTGGGCCCTTAACAAGTGGATTTTTATAAATTTGTTATTTCTTTAAAGTAGGGCTGTCAAAAGATTACAAAAATTAATCGCAAGATTTTTAAAAAATCACGATTAGTCACAGTTTTCATCACACTGTTAAAAATAGAATACCATTTATTTAAATATTTTTGGATATTTTCTACATTTTCAAATATTGATTTCAGTTACTACACAGAATACAAAGTGTACAGTACTCACTTTATATTTTTTATTACAAATATTTGCACTGTAAAAATGGATAAACAAAAGAAATAGTATTTTTCAATTTACCTCATAAAAGTACTGTAGTGCAATCTCTTTATCGTGAAAGTGTCTGACAGGGTGGGGAATTACAGGTAGCACCCCATAAATGTAAACAAACTTGTTTGTCTGAGCGATTGGCTTAACAAGAAGTAGGTCTGAGAGGACTTGTAGGCTCTAAAGTTTTACATTGTTTTATTTTTGAGTGCAGTTATGTAACAAAAACAAATTTACATTTGTAAGTTGCACTTTCACAATAAAGATATTGCACTATAGAACTTGTATGAGGTGAACTGAAAAATACTATTTCTTTCTTTATTACAGTGCAAATATTTGTAATAAAAAATAATATAAAATGAGCACTGTACACTTTGTATTCTCTGCTGTAATTGAAATCAATATATTTGAAAACAGAAAACATCCAAAAATATTTATAATACATTTAAATTGGTATTCTATTATTGTTTAACAATGCTATTAAAATGGCTAATTTATTAATCATTAATTTTATTTTGAGTTAATCACTTGAGTTAACTGCAATTAATTGACAGCCCTACTTTAAAGTTGTGTATAAGTTGTTTTGTTTTTTTAAGTAGTTCAGTCAATTATTTCTATTAGTGGGGAAACAAGTACTAAGCTTGTGTATACAGGGTGCAGCTTATGGTTCTTTTGTTATTTCTATAACAGCAAATGGTGCTTGGTGCATTACAGATGTTGGCAATCTAAAGAGAGAAAAATATAAAAGGAAGATGAGAGGAAAGGTGGGAGTATAACAAATGTAGAGAGATTGAGCAGCTCTCTCGGGCTGTTTATAACCTTCATATTACCTTTTTCCTAAACAACTTCACTTTCTGCTTCTCCCTTTTACCGAATAACTGTGTAGTATGGTTAATGTCAATTAGCAAACTGCATTAATTCCTTAATTTGCTCTCTTTTTTTTTTTTTTTTTTTTGGTTTAGGATTAAGTGGTTTTAACTTCCTGTTTTCTGCAAACCAACCCCCTGGTGCTGTTGGCCTGCCTGCAAGCCAGTTACCATCTCTTGGTGTTCCCTGTGTGGTAGTGCCGTCTCCGGCCTTGGCACCCTTCCCGCTTCTCTGTTCTCCAGCAATCACCAGGCCGCTTTCTTCTGCTCCTCCTGGCTCTTTTCCAAATACTGCGTCCACGAATTTCAGCATGCCTGGCCTAACGTCGACAACGCCCGTCTTTATTGGCACCACGGCAATGGTTACTCCGAAGACCTCCAAAATACCTTCAGTGGATCCACAGCAGCCGGTTCCTTCTGCTGTTCATTTGAGCCCTATACTTGGAAGATCTTGCCGCACCGTTAAACTGGAATCCCCAGTTTGTACGGGGCCTCCAGTCACCCTTCTGAAACTGCAACAGGTGAGGAATTAATTAAAGGGAAGCTATACAAAAGTGCAGTCCTGGGGTCAAGTGGCTGAGACTGAATGAAAGTGAATTGGTTTTGGAGTTATTTACTCAGCTTCAGAGTGTGTGTGTTCCTCTGTCTCAAAGTGAGAGGATAACAAACCCTGGTGCAGTGGTTACCATTACGGTTAAATATTTTTAAAAAAAAAAACCCTGACAGGCTGAAGTGTATCTGCAAGTTTGCTAGCACCATATATTGAAGTAGAACAAATTATTACTCTTTCTCAGAAATTGGAGTCTATGCTTTTCCCTGGTGCTCTGATTGGTAAGGCTGTAAGAAAGTTGTGGGGCGGTTTTAGGGAGGGCGGGAAGGGTTTGGTTCAAAAGGTGCAGCCACACCTTTGTTAAAGTTGTGGTTTAAGGCATGCAGCCTAACTTCCAAAGCAGGGCAGCAGCACAGAAGAGGTATGTGTCCTGTTTGGCTCTCAAAGGCAAGCATGACAATGTGGCAGCCAGGTAAAATTTGAGTGGTGTTGCAACCATATGTGCCAGGTTACACCACCGTTCACTCAAATTTGGCATGGTCTCCCCCTCTGCCGTGATGTCTATGAGTAGCATTGCAACCAGTGATGAGCTACCAAAATCTTAACAACCGGTTCCCTCCTCACCCCACGAGGGCATTGTGGCCCGCCCCCCCGGGACTCCTGCCCCATCCAACCCCCCGCGTTCCTTGACCCCATCTCCCCCACCCCCCAGGACCCCTGCCGTATCCACCCCTCTGCCCTGTCCCCTGGCTGCCCCCAGAACCAGGCAGGAGGGTCTCGTGGGCCACTGTAGTGGGTGCCCACCCTGCCCTGCCCCTGAGAGCCAGAGGGACCTGCTGAGGGACGAGGTGGGAAGTCCCGGTGGGGCTTACCTGGGGCGGCTCCCAGGAAGCATCCGGCAGGTCCCTCTGGCTCCTAGGGGCGGGTAGCATAGCTGGGAGGGAGCAGCCACTCCTTCCACTGATCACATCAAAAGTGGCGTCTTAGGCACTGACTCCGTGGGTGCTATGGGGCTGGAGCGCACCCACAGGGAAAATTTGGTGGGTGCAGAGCCCCCACCCACTGGCAGCTCCCAGCCCCAGCTCACCTCCGCTCCACCTCCTTCCCTGAACGCACCGCCCCGCTCTGCTTCTCCACCCCCTCCCCCAGCTTCCCGCAAATCAGCTGTTTGCATGAGAAGCCTGGGAGGGCTGAGAAGCAGGCGGTGGCTTCGCGCTCAGGCCCAGGGAGGCGGAGGTGAGCTGGGGCGGGGAGCAGTTCCCCTGCACGCCCCCCGGGTTACCTGCTGCAGCGCGGGTGGCCCTCCTCGCGCCCCCAGCTCCTCTCCGCTCCGCCTCTTTGGGCCTGAGCGCGAAGCCGCCGCTTGCTTCTCAGTCCTCCTAGGTTTTCTGCACGAACAGCTGATTCTCGGGAAACCGGGAGGGGCAGAGAAGCAGAGTGGGGCAGTGTGTTCAGGGGAGGAGGCGGAGTGGAGGTGAGGTGAGCTGGGGCCAGGCAGGGAGCTGCTGGTGTCTGCTCTGCACCCACCAAATTTTCCCCGTGGGTGCTCCAGCCCCGGAGCACGCACGGAATTGGCATCTAAGGTGCCACTTTTAGAACTGGTTGTCCCTAACAATCGGCCAAAAGGGCTTCTAAATTTAACAACCAGTTCCAGCGAACTGGTGCGAACCAGCTCACCACTGATTGCAACCTAGCGTTAACAATAATGCCATTAACACAGTGTTTGTGATTTTTCTTAGGTAAAGAAATCACAAATACAAATTCAGAATGGGGAGGAAATCAGCTGTGTTTAGCACTATAAATGAGATCAAACTGCATTCATTATAGTTAAAGCTACAATTTAGTCACAGGTATTTTTAGTAAAAGTCATGGACAGGTTATGGTCAGTAAGCAATAAACAAACTAAATACCCCTGACTAAATCTCGGGGGGGAGGGGGTATTGCTACTGAGAGAGGAGCTAGGGGCCACTGCTGCGCGGGGGGAGTGCCCTGAGGCCAGGGACACCAGCTACCAAGGGCCAATGAGCAGTGGCTTCTCTGGCTACCCAGGGACTGCTGCTCAGGTAGTCCCTGGGGCCAGCTGCCCAGGGCTGCCCGAGTAGTGGCTAGTGTGGCTGGCCTCAGAGCCGCTCCAGCAGCAGCCAGTGCAGCTGGCCCCGGGGCCACTCCAGCAGCAGTAAGTGTGGCTGCCCTTGGGGCCACCTGAACACTGGCTCCAGAGCCAGCTGCTTGGGTGGCCCTGGGGTCAGCCACACTGACTGCTGCAGAAGTCACGGAAAGTCATGGAATCTGTGACTTTCGTGACAGACATGGAGCCCTACTTGTAGTACATCACTACCTGCTTCTCATACCCACTATGCTTGTTTTTGCTTTCGTTTTACTCTTTTAAAATTATTATTTCGCTACTGGGGAATGGCCGAGCCATTAAAAATAAAGAATATTTTTGGATGTTTGCAAACTTATGAAAAATGTTGTTGTAACAGAGAATTCAAAAATCAATCACAATATACCCACTAAAAAGAGGGATAGGCTGCATACCCAAGGAAAAGGATTGTTATTATAAAGCTCTCGCTAAAGTTTTCAAACCAGATGTCTAGCACTGGGCACCTAACCTCCGTACGGGGCACCTGACAGTGAGGTAGGACAGGCACTTTAAACTGAATTTGTCTGATTTTTTTTTTCCAGTTGTGTAAATATGAATTTAGGAGCCTAATTTTAGACACCTGGTTTGAAATTCTCACTTTTGTGTGTCCTCACTTTTGGATAAGACACTTCTGAGTTGCTTTGTTTCATTTTTATAACTAGCCATCATCAACCCCACTTACTCCGAAGAGCATTCGTCCTACACATCACGAAGCATTTTTCAAAACTCCTGGCAGCCTTGGAGATCCAATTGCGTGGAAGAAAAATGAAGGCAACCAAACCAGAAATGCCAGTTCTGTTCAGAGAAGACTAGAAATCTCCAGTAGTGGCAGTGACTAATCCAGCTCATTGCAAAGGTGTGGTCATAGTGTAATATGACTTCATAGTTCTTACAAAAGAAGCAGCTATCGCATAACAAGAGGAGCATGTTAAAATATCATCCCTATTGGCACACTTCCCTGTTGTGTATTTGCCCACTAGTTCTTTAACTTTCTCTTTCATGAATCATCCCTATCACTGAAATATCTTTATTAATTGCTCATTTAATACTAGTTAGGGTTCAAACTTTGTGCACGGTGCAGCAATGTGAGCATCAAATTGCATTTGTGGTTTTAATTTGAAAAATATCATATTGCTGTGAGGAGATGCAAACAGACTTACTGGAGTCTCATGGAGCTTTTTTGTTTTTTCTTGTTTGGGTGGTGATTTTTAAATGAGCTGTCTAGCACTTATCTAGGGTGAGTGTTTTTTACATGTCCTCTACTTACCCTGAGTAAATCTGTGGTAAAAAACGATAACCTCCTGCAGTTGTAAAAGCAGCGGCTTGCTGGGTTCCAATCTGTCAAGTTCTGCCTCAGCAATGCAGCCTCTTGTTATTTATTTTGTACATTGGAATGGGATTTAGTGCAAAATTTTTGCAGCCTCAAAATAACAGATTTTCTCAGGGTACGACTACTTGAATATTAATTGGCTGTTGTACAGTTTTCCCTGCACTTGTTTTACAAAAGCCTAATAAACTTACAGTATGGATGAATGTATACATATGAAAAATATTAAGACCAAAATAACTGTGAATCTTAACTTTTGTTGGTAGTTGTGTTAATGAACTGTATTAGTCCTTGTCTTGTGTCTTTTACTGGGCAACATGTACAAGTTAATTGACAAATAGTCCAGAAGCTGGTTCCTAAATAACACAATCTGACTAATTTGGGAATAGTGAACCTTTGAAATGTGTGTATTAAGATTTCATCTCCAGTTGAAATATATGGTCTAGAATCTCTCTCTAAAGCCAGATTACAGTGATGAGCAGTTACTCACAAGATTAGATCCAGTTTCCAAAGGGAATACTTGTGTGCATAACTGTTTACCAGTGACAATAGGGGGTTTTGGTAACTCTCATTAGAAAGAATAGTTATCCAACTACGTTTTAATATGGCTGGAGATTAAGAACAGGGACGGTCCCCCATGAATGGCATGTTTGAATACACTTGAAAAATGAGAGGGTTTGCATTTAGGCACATATATGGCTAAATTGTAGAAAGAGAATATCAATGAGCAGGAGTCATGAATTTGGAAAGAGGGGGAGGTAGTTACCTTTATTCCTGGAGGGAAGGTAGGAATAAAGAAAGGCATATGTCACACTTAGCATTCAGAGTCCTCAAAGAGTGGAAATAATGTAATGGTTAGTACTGATTTGAGATATTTTCACAAACTTAGTCTGCAATTGTATTTTTTCAGTCTTTTTTAATATTATCATGTTTTGAGTTTTTATCAGCAATATGGGTAGCACATCAGCTCTTCTTTCATGCAGTGAGAATGTTGTGTGTTTACTGGTATTGCTCCCTTGAGAGCAGACAGTCTAGTGTGCTACTTCTCCAGTCTTGGGAGTGAAAGATGTTGTGGGTTTTTTTATAAGGAAATGTGTCCTTACAATATGGAATTTAAGAATGAATTTTAGTGGAGCTGGAAGTGGGAGTACGGTGGCCTTATGTTAGAAGTAGACCAATAACAGCCTTATAAGGAGGGAGTATTTTAATCCCTTTTGAAAAACAAAAACAACTTGAGAGGAGAATTATAACAGAAAATTTCAGGTGTGGGGAAGGGAAACCTTACCACTGTCAAAACTTGTTTTATTTTTTACACTACAGTTTTGCAAGTTTACATGATTGTATTTGATTCATTTTTTTTCTTACACACCCAATTATAAATTGCTTTCCAAAGTGAAATGAAGTCTGTAGCTAACATTAATAGTGCCAAGCATAATTGCAGCTACTGATGCTGTGATTCTTCCTCAGCTAGTACAAGTCAGTACCTGTTCAGGCCTGAAACAGACTGCTATTGTTCCAGATTGTGAGACTAGTGTAGATTCTCCGTACAATCTGTTTGCTCCTGTACTTGTGAGCAGCATGTTAGTGAAATGGCAGTCTGGAAGGAGGAGGAGTGATCTAAAATATTAAGCCTTTTTACTCCACAGTTAAATCATCATTGCAAAGCCCATCTCATTTTGTCAGTAAGGGCGTTCTGTTTCATGACTGACCTAATTATTCTTAAACAAACAGGGACAGAAAATCTTCAGTTTCCAATATCTACTTCCACATGTTGACTTTTCATTAAAACACTGGGCCTGATTCTGATCTCATTTTCACCAATGCCAATCAGGCATAACTCTATTGAAGTCAGTGGAGTTAGACTAATTATGGTGAGAGCAGAATCAGGCCTACTTAGCTTTTGTAATATACAGAGAGTGCAAGGGTTGCTAGGAGGCTTGACGCTGTCCCATTTATGTCAATGGCAAAACTCTCACCCAGGTAAATAGGAGCAGGAGCGAGACCACTGTGGAGTGTAAAATAACCTATCAAACCATGCTACCTGCAGAAGAACTTGCAGCAGTTACCCCAAACCAAGTGCAGCAGGCCTATTTCTGGTAGTCGAGGCAATGGCAGTCGATACTTCCTCTTCCATTGTGTTCAGTGAAACAAATCAGCAAAACCGCGAAAGAGAAGCAGGATTGGAATTTGCACTGAGGAAAGTGCACGTGCACGATATTGTGCAGGGTTTGTGAAACCTTTATGCTCTGGTACAAGTGTTGGGGGGGGGGGTGGGGAGGGGGGTGTATAATTTATATACTTGAATCTACCTACCAGGTTTACATTTCTCAATTTCTTTTGTAAAAGGTGCTATTTCTGTATTTAAAAAGCTGTATTTTTAATGTAAAGCTACTTCCTCTTTGTATCATTGCACTGCTAGTTTTATATAGATATTAATTTTATTGCTGCTTGTAACTGTTCTTCACTGGTTCGACATCACTTCCTCCTTTTCCTCTTATCTAGTGATGTTCTTTGTAGCTACCTGCGTATAACTGTACTACAAGCACACTGTTGTTGCGTTGCATTTTTTTAATACCTTTTAGAAAAATCTTAAAACTTTACAAAATAATAAAAGAACTAAAAAAAAAAAAAAAAAAACCACAGCCATGGTTGAGGAGTTTTTTTTGCTTTTATCTATCTAAAATGTATCCAGGTTGCTCATCACTTTAGCATCTGAGCACCAAATACAGTAACTGAGATCCACACAGAGCACCTCAGAGTGGCTTCCAGGGTCTGCAGCTTTCCTTACCATGGGTGAGATTCTCACCTCTTCTTTGGCCCCTGTATACTGAGTAAAAGCCCCAGAATAGTGCAAAGGGGCTCTGTCATAACTATACAGCCAAGGGTAGCCTAGAATTCCCTCCTACCTGTAAGGGGTTAAGAAGCTCAAATAACCTGGTTGGCACCTGACCAAAAGGACCAATGGGGAAAGAAGATACTTTCAAATCTTAGCGGGGGGAGGGAGGCTTTGTTTTGTGTGTTCTCTTGGGAAGCAGAGAAGTATCAGGTCATAAAACTCCTTCTCCTATAAACCATCCTAAAAGTCTCTCATATTACAGGTTTCAGAGTAACAGCTGTGTTAGTCTGTATTCGCAAAAAGAAAAGGAGTACTTGTGGCACCTTAGAGACTAACCAATTTATTTGAGCATGAGCTTTCGTGAGCTACAGCTCACTTCATCGGACGCATACTGTGTGCAGTTTCCACAGTATGCATCCGATGAAGTGAGCTGTAGCTCACGAAAGCTCATGCTCAAATAAATTGGTTAGTCTCTAAGGTGCCACAAATACTCCTTTTCTTTTCTCATGTTACAAAAATTGTAAGTAAAAGCCAGGCAAGGTGTGTTAGATTATCTTTTGTTCTGCTTGTGAATTTTTCCTTTGCTGGAGGGAGGTTTATTCCTTTTTTTTGTGTGTAACTTTGAAACTAAGCCTAGAGGAAGTTCTACTGTGTTTTTGAATCTTTTGTTACCCTGTAAAGTTATTTTCTATTCTGAACTTACAGAGGTGATTTTTTACCTTTTTTTCTTTTTTTTTTTTTTTAATTAAATAAAATCCTTCTTTTAAGAACCTGACTGATTTCTCTATTGTCCTAAGACCCAGGGGTTTGGTTCTGTGATCACTTTGTAACCAATTGGTTAGGATATTATTCTCAAGCCTCGGCAGGAAAGGGGGTGTAAGAGCTTGGGGGGATATTTTGGGGGAATAGAAACTCCAAGTGGTCCTTTCCCTGATTCTTTGTTAAATCACTTGGTGGTGGCAGCGTACCATCCAAAGGCAAAGAATTTGTGCCTTGGGGAAGTTTTAACCTAAGCTGGTAGAAATAAGCTTAGGGGGTCTTTCATGCAGGTCCCCATATCTGTACCCTAGAGTTCAGAGTGCGGAGGAAATCCTGATGCTCTAAAAGTCCCAGTACAGAAATTGAGGGAGACAGCCACAGGCTGTCCTTCAAAAACTCCCTCATAAGGCAGGTATGTTAAGGGGCTATGGGCCAGAGGGGAGTGTCAGACTAGGGCCATGGCACATGCTGCAGAGATTCTGGGCAGTGCTGGTGCCATAGTCAAACAACAAACTGCTTTGAGGATCTCTCTAAATTATGCTAGAGTTGTTCTGGCTTCCAGAGTAGCTCAGAATCAGCAGGGCTCAAGAATGGCTTAAAGCCATCTTAGCCTCCCTCAACTGCAAATTCTGGGCTGTGCCTCTCAGAAACTTAGTCCTGAGTCTCACACCATGTGTTCTTTGCTGCTGTAATGCCTTGACTTAGCTATTACAAAAGAGACAAGTTTTGTAATGTAACCCTTCTACCAGGTGGAGCAAGCAGCAACAAGGGCCGGGTTCAGGGTTCTAGGGGTTCCTTTTCAACAATACAACACAAAACTGGCTCGAGCCCCCACCCAGTGACATGGGACAATTACACTCACCCCCTGGGCACCTCTAAGAGGCAATGCTTCCCCTCTCGCAAGCACAGAGTCTTAGTGTAGCAAAAACTTTTAATAAAAGGAGGGAAGCAACTCAGCATTAATTTGGGAAAACACTGCAACTAGGGTTCATAAACATAAACCATGAGCAAAAGATCCACCCCCAAGTAAGTTGGGCAGCATCCTTTTCCCCTCAAGTTCTTAAGTCCAGCAACCTAAAAATCCCTTTAACATGCCCATTCCTTCTCTGTACCCCACTCACAGTTGCTGTCCTTGGCCAGTGTGGCCCCAGAGTTCAGAGGTTCGTCCACAGAGTTCACCTCCCACCCTGCACAGCTCAGGCACTCGCTCATCGCCCTAACAGCTGATTGCCATGCCTCTGCAGGGGGGTCTACCCTGGCCCTCTCCACCAGCTTCTTTGCCACGCCTCTCTGCCAGCCGCCCTCAGTTCACACAACAAGGATAACAACCCTTTATGACTTCTGCTCCAGGAGTCCGGGGATCCAACACCAGCCACAAGTGATCATTTGGACACGCAATCTTATCATTCTGAGCACCTAGGCAGGGTGGGTGTGTCCATGCAAACAAGATCCGCTTCTGAAATCTTTTTCCACAGCTCACCACTAGATGTCAGGGGAGAGCTCATCCAGAATCCGCTTACACTAACATGCTCTGATGCATGGTCAGGTGTGGATTCAGCCTAGTCTCCTGCTATGTCACTCCATAGACAAGGATGCTCTGTCCCCTGCTTTCAAGAGTGCCATCCTGGGTGCTGCTGTAAACTCTCTATTGTAGCTGCTCTAAGCCGATGAGAAAGAACTCTCCTGTCTGCTTAATTACTCCAGCACCTGTGAGCGGCGGTAGCCCTGTTGGTGGGAGAAGCTCTCACACCAACATAGCACTGTCCACACTGGCACCTAAGTCAGCATAAGTATGTCGCTCAGGGGTGTGGCTAATTCACACCTCTTAATGACATAATTAACGTCAACTTAGGCTGTAGCGTAGCCATAGCCTTAAACTGCATGGAATTCTGGAGACCTGGGTTGTATTCCTGCCTCAAAAAGAAAAGGAGTACTTGTGGCACCTTAGAGACTAACCAATTTATTTAAGCATAAGCTTTTGTGAGCTACAGCTGTAGCTCACAAAAGCTTATGCTTAAATAAATTGGTTAGTCTCTAAGGTGCCACAAGTACTCCTTTTCTTTTTGCAAATGCAGACTAACACGGCTGCTACTCTGATTCCTGCCTCAGTCACCGGCCTGCTGCATGACCCTGGGCAAGTCATTTCTCCTCTCTGTGCCTCAGCTTCCGTATCTGGAAAATGGGGATGATGAGACCGACCTTTGTGAAGGGCTTTGAAATCTACTGATGAAATATGCTATGTAAGACCTAGGTATTATTATATGGCATCAGGAGCTCCCTTGTGTTATTCTTTTCTACTTCTGTACCAAATGTGCTATTTTCAAGTAAAATAATAGGATTTTTTTTTCTAACTTACAACCCTCCAAACTCAGGGTCCAATTCTGTGCCTCCAGAAAGTTTTACTTCACTTTTGTACCTTGACTCTGGGATGCTCCAGGGACAGGAACAAGCCCTAGCGTAAGTTAGAGCATCCTCAGAGTCACTACAGAACTCTGCTTTACTACCCTGCTCCCTCCTCCACTCCAACCCCTTGTCCCCAACACTGCAGGTTGAGGGGCAGGCGGTGTAGGGCGCCTGACAGCAGCCCTATACTGTACTTATGCTGAGGGAATTCCCCCCACAACCAGCTGTATGGTTGCTATATGCAGCCAGAACAGCATCTAAGGGCCACATCAGGAGTCAAAATCTGTCCCCTAGTCTGAGATTGAAGATGGGTTTTTCCATCTTGTGCATCACCTCCACTAAATAAACGCTCTGCTGTCTAAATCAGTCCCTCAGTTGACGAGTGGCTCTTGCACAGCCCGTGCAGGATGGTAGAAGGGGCCTACCCAGAAGCCACCCCAATCCTCGGCACAGTTGTACCAAGGCATTCCACAGGAACAGTCCCAGCATTTTGCAGGTCCCACTTGCTCCTGGGGAGCAAATCATCAAAAAGGAAGTGGCAAGGAGGCCAGGCCATGGACTGCCCCCCGGAACCTACACAGTGAAGCCCATGCACCTGAGTGAGTGGGCCATGGCTTTCTAATACATGGAGCAGGTTGTGCATCCCGCCTTGTCTGTGCATGCAGCACATCTATGTGCAGCTCCTCTGGAACGTAGAAATTAAACATTTAGTGAGGTGACAGATTGTGCATTAATTATGCTGGCCCATCCCATCCCTCTAGCAACCACGCAATATTCTTGCCCTTGTTCTCCACGAGATGGCACTAGTGTCTATGTGACAGCTATAGTTATAAAACTAAACACTTTTTTTTTTTTTTAAAGTCAGCCACCTGCATATAGCCCATCATTTTCAAAGCGGGTGGGTTGCTGAGAAGCACAGTCAGGAAAGTAACAAATACTTTCCTCGTGGATTGCATTTTCTAGCTAGACAACCTACCTAACTCTCAATTACTGAAGGACAATCTCCACTCATTGATATATTTTGCTTTCCACAACCAAATCTCCGTATAACTTTTCATGAGTGATGTACTCGAGTATTCAGATTCTAATATCTAAACTGTATTGTTAAATCTATTCACCTAAATTTGGGTTATTGCTGATTATATACTCTATGTATCATACGACTTTTAAAAACTAACTTTATTTGTGGATAATCTAAGCACTATACCCAGATGTGTACAGATACTCTTCTCCCAACTTATGTATTAGATATTTTTTTTAATATTAGCTTTAATAAAAAAATTAAATCTGTTCTTATTAAAAGCATAACGGTCCAGCCTAAATAATTAGTACTAACATTGAAACTACATTCCTACATGCACCTGGTTATCAAAGATATTAACAAAGCATTCATATTAATCCACCAGGGAGTCCTCTCCCTGTACCTGAATGTATGCTCACACGCTCATGTGTTTCATCGCAGTGCTCCCATATTCTGCTGTCTGTTTTCGTTGCCATGCAACTGCAATCATATTGTTGTGCATGCTTATTAGCCATTAACTGCCTTTCCCCCAGCCCAAAAAATGAGAATATGGCAGTAGCCCAAGACGCCTCTTTCTCACAAAGGGCTATGTGAACACAGAAGATTGTGGATTGTTTCTCTGTGTTAAATTGGTGAATCACAATATGTGTTAATAGGCGGGTGTAGGCAAACAATGCAAGGTATTATACATTAGCATTCACCCAGAGACTCACCTAAAACAATTATAGACATGTTACCTGCAAAGAAGCTTAATGTGAGATGGGGCAGTCAGTCGCTTGCATTTTCTTCTTCCATAATGAGTCAAGGTCAGCAGCAATTCTGCAATCTATTTTTAATGTGCAGGAATGTAGAAAACTTGCTATATTTGTTAAATCAGCTAAAGCATTTCACTTTCTGTTGAGTTTTCCATTTTTTTAATTGCAAAAGAACAAGTTGATTGCTTAACCTGCAGCCTGATCTTGTTATCATTAATGTCAATGAGAGTTTTGCCATTGATTCCAGTTGGTGCAAAATTGGGACTCCAGCATTTAAGGGAATGTGAACTAGTAGCCTGCATTGGGAACAAATGTTTGTAGTATGCAATAAACCTGTGAGTTATGACTGACTGTATGTAGCAAAAAACCCCTGCTAGTATTCCCAGTGGATTCAATAGTGGATTTTTTTCCTGAGTCCTTACCAGTTTTAAGTTTTTCTTTTTAATTGAAAAAGATAACAAGTTTAACAAGAGTAAATGTGGTGTGAGGAACATTAACTCTGGTTCAACTCCACTACAAAGAACTGAATTTTAGTTTTCATATGAAAGATCAGAAATGCAAATTGCAGTAGCTTATCACCTGTACTGTGCTTTTAACTCTGCTTTCTGAAGTAAAAAAAGGTAATTAGAGCAGGAACGGTAAATATCCCCTGATTTAGCTCTTTTAATAAGAAGGGAAAATTAAAAGCAGCAGCTTTGTGGATAAAAGTCTGGATGGCCCAATGTCTTGGCTGAGCAGCCCAGAGCAGACTGAAACTAAGGGTATGTCTACACTACGAAATTAGGTCGAATTTATAGAAGTCGTTTTTTTAGAAATAGTTTTTATATAGTCGATTGTGTGTGTCCCCACACAAAATGCTCTAAGTGCATTAAGTGCATTAACTCGGCAGAGTGCTTCCACAGTACCGAGGCTAGCGTCGACTTCCGGAGAGTTGCACTGTGGGTAGCTATCCCACAGTTCCCGCAGTCTCCGCTGCCCATTGGAATTCTGGGTTGAGATCCCAATGCCTGATGGGGCAAAAAACATTGTCGCGGTTGGTTCTGGGTACATCTCGTCAGGCCCTCTCTCCATCCCCCCTCCGTGAAAGCAAGGGCAGACAATCGTTTCGCGCCTTTTTCCTGAGTTACCTGTGCAGACGCCATACCACGGCAAGCATGGAGCCCGCTCAGCTCACTGTCACCGTATGTCTCCTGGGTGCTGGCAGACATGGTACTGCATTGCTACACAGCAACAGCAACCCATTGCCTTGTGGCAGCAGATGGTGCAATAGGTCTGTAAACCATTGTCATCATGTCCAAGATGCTCCTGGCTGCCTTTGTAAGGTCAGTCAGGAGCGCCTGGGCAGACATGGGTGCAGGGACTAAATTAGGAGTGACTCGACCAGGTCATTCTCGTTAGTCCTGCAGGCAGTCCTATTATGCCATTTTAGGGTGAGCAGGCAGGAGATGAGGATGGCTAGCAGTCCTCCTGCACCGTCTGCTGCCAGCCAAAGATGTGAAAGATGGATGGAGTGGATCAAAACAAGAAATAGACCAGATTTGTTTTGTATTCATTTGCTCCTCCCTCCCTCCATGAAATCAACGGCCAACAATCATTTTGGTGAGGTCTGCCAGGGGCACCTTGAAAACTTTAATGGAGATTCAGTCCTGCCTTAAATACCAGAGGGAGGGATAGCTTAGTGGGTGGAGCATTGGCCTGCTAAACCCAGCGTTTTGAGCTCAATCCTTGAGGTGGCCATTCTGTGTGACAGTTGTTTTTGTTTCTCCTTGATGTAAAGCCACCCCTTTGTTGATTTTAGTTCCCTGTAAGCCAACCTTGTAAGCCATGTCGTCAGTCGCCCCTCCTTCCTTCAGAGCAACAGCAGACAATCATTCCGCGCCTTTTTTCTGTGCAGACGCCATACCACGGCAAACATAGAGCCCACTCAGATCACTTTGGCAATTAGGAGCACATTAAACACCACAAGCATTATCCAGCAGTATATGCAGCACCAGAACCTGCCAAAGCGAAACTGGGAGACTAGGCGACATCAGCGCGGTGACGAGAGTGATGAGGACATGGACACAGACTTCTCTCAAAGCATGGGCCCTGGCAATGTGGGCATCATGGTGCTAATGGGGCAGGTTCATGCTGTGGAACGCTGATTCTGGGCCCGGGAAACAAGCACAGACTGGTGGGACTGCATAGTGTTGCTGGTCTGGGATGATTCCCAGTGGCTGCGAAACTTTTGCATATGTAAGGGCACTTTCCTGGAACTTTGTGACTTGCTTTCCCCTGCCCTGAAGCACATGAATACCAAGATGAGAGCAGCTCTCACAGTTGAGAAGCGAGTGGCGATAGCCCTGTGGAAGCTTGCAACGCCAGACAGCTACCGGTCAGTCGGTAATCAATTTAGAGTGGGCAAATCTACTGTGGGGGCTGCTGTGATGCAAGTAGCCAGTGCAATCAAAGATCTGCTGATATCAAGGGTAGTGATGCTGGGAAATGTGCAGGTCGTAGCGGATGGCTTTGCTGCAATGGGATTCCCTAACTGTGGTGGGGCCATAGACGGAACCCATATCCCTATCTTGGCACCGGAGCACCAAGCCGGTGAGTACATAAACCGCAAGGGGTACTTTTCAATAGTGCTCCAAGCACAAGGGACGTTTCACCAACATCAACGTGGCATGGCCGGGAAAGGTACATGATGCCCGTGTTGCCGGCACCCAGTGCCGAGAGGCTGAACAACAGCTTGAGTTGGTTCGCTACCCGGTGTGCTACACCCAATAATCACAACGGGGTGGAGAAGCAGAAAAGTTTATTTGAAGCTTCAAAAAGGTACAGGGAGATTTGAATCTCAAATCCTGTACCCAGAGCAGGAAATTACACAGGCTTTTATACATCCTTTTTCCCAGCATACTTATCCAATAGCAAGCTACCCTAAGTATCCATATAGCCAGCCAATCCAGTTCCCAGCTAGTTCCCTGGTTCTCTGTATCATTTCTTAAACTATACATAAAGCTGCTTTACTCAGCATTGTTCTTCCATATCTCCCCTGTGTGGCCTTGCTTAGTTTCAGGCAGTCTGACTCTGCAACATATTGTTGCAGATTCTCAGCATAACTGCTGTGTGTGCCTCCAGGCGGGGGGGCCAAGGACACTTGGGCCTAATACACAGAGCTGCTGCGAGTGCCTCCAGGCTGGGGGGGGGGGCAAGGACACCTGGGCCTAGTGCGAGGGGGCTTCATCGACACTCATGGTCTTCCATCCCCTCGAGTTATCTAGTGGCCATGCCCCAGTGTCCCCAACACTCACATCTTCAGGAACTCTGGTCTGTTTCAAAAGCTGCAGGAAGGGACTCTATTCCCAGACCAGAAAATAACCACTGGGGATGTTGAAATGCCTATAGCTATCCTTGGGGACCCAGCCTACCCCTTAATGTCATGGTTCATGAAGCCATACACAGGCAGCCTGGACAGTAGTCAGGAGCTGTTCAACTACTGGCTGAGCAAGGGCAGAATGGTGGTAGAATGTGCATTTGGACGTTTAAAAGCGCGCTTGTGCAGTTTACTGACTTGGTTAGACCTCTGCGAAACCAATATTCCCATTGTTATTACTGCTTGCTGTGCGCTCCACAATATCTGTGAGAGTAAGGGGGAGACATTTATGGCGGGGTGGGAGGTTGAGGCAAATCACCTGGTCATTGGTTACGCACAGCCAGACACCAGGGCGATTAGAAGAGCACAGGAGTGTGTGGGGCGCATCAGAGAAGCTTTGAAAACCAGTTTCATGACTGGCCAGGCTACAGTGTGAAAGTTCTGTTTGTTTCTCCTTGATGAAACCCCCCCGCCCCTTGTTCACTCTACTTCCCTGTAAACTAACCACCCTCCCCTCCTCCCTTCGATCACCGTTTGCAGAGGCAATAAAGTTATTGTTGCTTCACATTCATGTATTCTTTATTCATTCATCACACAAATAGGGGGATAACTGCCAAGGTAGCCTGGGAGGGGTGGTGGAAGAGGGAAGGACAAGGCCACACAGCACTTTAAAAGTTTAAAACTTTAAAACTTATTGAATGCCAGCCTTCTGTTGCTTGGCAATTCTCTGGGAGGAGTGGCTGGGTGGCTGGAGGCCCCCACACCGTGTTCTTGGGCATCTGGGTGAGGAGGCTATGGAACTTGGGGAGGAGGGCTGTTGGTTACACAGGGGCTGTAGCAGCGGTCTGTGCTCCAGCTGCCTTTCCTGCAGCTCAACCATATGCTGGAGCATATTAGTTTGATCCTCCAGCAGCCTCAGCATTGAATCCTGCCTCCTCTCATCATGCTGCCAACATCTTTCAGCTTCAGCCCTCTCTTCAGCCCACCACTTACTCTCTTCAGCCCGCCACCTCTCCTCCTGGTCATTTTGTGCTTTCCTGCACTCTGACATTGTCTGCCTCCACGCATTCGTCTGTGCTCTGTCAGTGTGGAAGGACAGCATGAGCTCAGAGAACATTTCATCGTGAGTGCATTTTTTTCGCCTTCTAATCTTCACTAGCCTCTGGGAAGGAGAAGATCTTGTGATCCCTGAAACACATGCAGCTGGTGGAGAAAAAAAAAGGGACAGTGATATTTAAAAAGACAATTTATAGAACAATTGGTACACTCTTTCACAGTAAACCTTGCTGTTAACATTACATACATAGCACACGTGCTTTTGTTCCAAGGTCGCATTTTGCCTCCCCCCACCACGTGGCTAGCCTCTCACCCTTCCCCCGTCCCTGTGGATAACAGTGGGGAACATTTCTGTTCAGCCACAGGCAAACAGCCCAGTAGGAACAGGCACCTCTGAATGTCCCCTTAAGAAAAGCACCCTATTTCAACCAGGTGACCATGAATGATATCACTCTCCTGAGGATAACACAGAGAGATAAAGAACGGATGTTGTTTGAACGCCAGCAAACATACACTGCAATGCTTTGTTCTACAATGAATCCAGAGTACTTGCTACTGGCCTGGAGTGATAAAGTGTCCTATCATGGTGGACGGAATAAGGCTGCCCTCCCCAGAAACCTTTTGCAAAGGCTTGGGGAGTACATCCAGGAGAGCCGTGAATGCCCAGGCAAATTAATCATTAAACATGCTTGCTTTTAAACCATGTATACTATTTTAAAAGGTACACTCACCAGAGATCCCTTCTCCGCCTGGCGGGTCTGGGAGGTAGCCTTGGGTGGGTTCGGGAGGGGTACTGGCTCCAGGTCCAGGGTGAGAAACAGTTCCTGGCTGTCGGGAAAACCGGTTTCTCCACTTGCTTGTTGTGAGCTATCTATAACCTCATCATCATCATCTTCCTTGTCCCCAAAACCTGCTTCCATGTTGACTCCATCTCCATTGAAGGAGTCAAACAACAGGGCTGGGGTAGTGGTGGCTGAACCCCCTAAAATGGCATGCAGCTCATCATAGAAGTGGCATGTTTGGGGCTCTGACCCAGAGCAGCCATTTGCCTCTCTGGTTTTCTGGTAGGCTTGCCTCAGCTCCTTAAGTTTCGTGTGGCACTGCTTCGGGTCCCTGTTATGGCCTCTGTCCTTCATGCCCTGGGAGATTTTGACAAATGCTTTGGCATTTCGAAAACTGGAATGGATTTCTGATAGCATGGATTCCTCTCCCCATACAGCGATCAGATCCTGTGCCTCCCGTTCGGTCCACGCTGGAGCTCTTTTGCGATTCTGGGACTCCATCATGGTCACCTCTGCTGATGAGCTCTGCACTCACCTGCAGCTTGCCACACTGGCCAAACAGGAAATGAAATTCAAAAGTTCGTGGGCCTTTTCCTGTCTACCTGGCCAGTGCATTTGAATTGAGAGTGCTGTCCAGAGCGGTCACAATGGAGCACTCTGGGATAGCTCATGGAGGCCAATACCATCTAATTGCATCGACAGAACCCCAAATTCGACCTGGCAAGGCCGATTTCAGCGCTAATCCCCTTGTCGGGGGTGGAGTAAGGAAATCGATTTTAAGAGCCCTTTAAATCGAAAAAAAGGGCTTTGTCGTGTGGACAGGTAAAGGGTTAAATCGATTTAATGCTGCTAAATTCGACCTCAACTCCTATTGTAGATCAGGGCTAATACTATTATGCTGAAAGGCATTAATGGCTGCCTTCAAATGTGTCTTTGAGCAATAGGCCATCACAAACCACATTAAAGCTGATGTGCAAGCCACCCTTCATTCAGACTAAATGGAAGAAGCAGTTGAGTCCCCTTATGGCAGAGGTCCCCCAACTGTGGAGTGCCCCCCCGGCGGGGGCTCAAAAACATTTTGTGGGGGGGCCTGGGCCAACCCCCATGGAGGACAGGGAGGGAGCCAACCCCCATGGAGGACAGCTCCACTCCTGGCCCCAGCCTCCCACCCACCCCCCTTGATCCCCCTCCCGAGGCTCTGTTCCTGGCCCTGCCCTCACCTGCAGCTGTGGCCATAGCCTCAGAAATCCTCACCCCTACCTGTGTGTCCCACACCCCCAAAGCCATGGCCCCCTCCCAGCCCTGGCTCCAGAGTAGGTGTGCAGACAGGAGTAAGGGGGGTACGCGGTAAAAGGTTTGGGGACCATGTTTATGGAGTAAGCTAGTTGAAGTTATTGCCCAAGGCACTGGGCCACCTGGGAAAGCCTGCTCAAGAAGTAACTCAGGAGGAATCAGAGCATGTCCCTGGGGCAGATTGTAAATGCAGGGGCTGAGACATTGATTGTTTGCAGATGTGTTTGTGTGGGTGGCAGAGAGAAAAGCAGTCAGAAAGCCTAAGAGAGAGGTATGAGCGTGGCCGGCAAGTGAGCAGAGCAGGACAGCTCCTTGGGGCACAGGACTGGCTGTCAAGGCAGGCTTGCGGATCACTGAGCAAGGAAGCTGCCTGCTGGTGTTTGTTCCTACTTTGTTCAGGGGAATGGGACTCTGTGTGCATTCTTTGTAAACAAACAGAATTGTACCAAAGAGATACGTGACTCAGATAATAAATTTCTTGTCCTAACAGAACAACGCAGCGGGGTCAAAGAGACAATACATAGTTAAAAAAATCTGGTAGACCCGTATTTTCATTGAAAATGTATCAAAATTAAAAGAAAGGAAACTTGGAACTACAACGCTACAAAAACAATGGGTTAAATTTATCCCTGGTGCAACTCTGTTGTTAAACGTGGCCTGTCGAGAGGCTCTGGTGGCATTATATATGAAAGTCCTGATTCTCTTCTCATCTACAGCTGTGTAACTCCCCTCACTTTAGGCTACTGTTCAAATGCCTGGTGCAAAGCCTGTTGAAGTTGAAGGAATGAGTCCCACTGATTTCCATGCACACTGGCTCAGGCCCCAAAAGCCTCAGCTGTGATCCTGCTCCCTCTGGGAGTCAATGGGCATTTTGCTATTGACGTCCATGGGGAATGGATTGAGTTGTTAATTTGTTAACACTGGGCCAGGTCCTTAGAGGCATGGTTTCTGTGCTTGACACAGCACTGGTGGGCTTTGAGCCACTTTTAGCTTCCTCCCCTGCCTCCCTCCCACCCCCCCAAACACAAAGCTGGGGTTGTTGGCTTGGTCCTGGGGTGCAACTTACTTAGAGCACCTTACACTGGCTGGCATTGGCCACTAAGAAGCTGTTCAAGCCTCTAGGAATTGGCCAGCCATCATGGCTCCCTGGCTATGCCCCATTCCAGGGACCAGAAAATGAATAAGGTAGGAGCCACTTCCCCAGCATTCCACCACCAGGGGAACCCTCAGGCACATATCAGCCAGACAAGGGCCAGGATCTTTAGGCTGCTGCTGTCTCAGTGTTTAAGTCCATCAGGGTCGAATGCACCTTCAGTGAAATACCAGCCATCAGAAGTGGAGGAGCTCCAGGATTTTTAAAACTCTGATCCTAGGAGTTAGGATGGAATGGAGGTAGAACTAACATGGTAATGCCGGACCTCCCAGCAATAAAGCTACCCCTTCACTGTTTCTTAAAGACTGGTACACAGGCAGTAGAAATGGGTACTTGGCTATAGCTGTCACCGCACCATTTGCTGCTCGGGAATGGCTACAACCTCAGTCATTCGTGATCATATTTTGACTTCTATTACATGTGTTATGCTGAGCTTTGTTTTAGTCTTTGTTAAATGGAAGCTTGATGACTGTCCTACTGTGTAGATGGCCGATCAGGAAAAAGTCCTGGAGACACTGCGGCTTGTTCTTAGGATACTGTCCTCAACTCAATTTCACATTAGAGCTATATGAGGTTGATTTACATATGTGTTGGAATACAAGAGTGCCCAATATTGTGGTGTAAGATGAAGGCTTTATCACCATGAAATAACATGTTATCTCAAACGAACGCCAGTGAAATATTAATGCCACACCGTTCCACTGTATTTATATGACACATTTTAAAAAAAACTTTAAAAATTCTACTGGGACTAAGTTTTGTAAACTTCCACTTGTGGTCAGATTCCTTTGTTACCATGAGTCTAACTGTAGTGGGGATCAGAGAGAAAGAAACAATATAAGTGGTATGGGGCAGGTCTCAGCAGCCCTGGGACTCACTTCCGTTTATGTCTTATGTGCCTAAAAGCGCATGGTTCAGGGTTTCAGCTGGCCACCTGCAGGGGTCACGAAGGACTCCACCCTCACGCCCCAAAGTATTCTTTTTCTTTTTTTTAATCTCCATCCTCTGCAGCATCAAGGATGTCCACATCTGGAGATGAGACATTGGGCGAGGTGGGCCAGGGCTCTGAGGTAGAACCGAGCATTCTCTCTTTCAGGTGCTTAGATGGCTGGATCTGTCAGAGTCTAACAGATCACACCTCCCCTCCCCCCAGGTCAGATTAGCAGAGATAGCGGGGGTGGGGGGGAGGTTGCCTTCCTCTGTAGCGTGTGGGTAGAGGTCATTCGCCAGGACTCACTTAATCATTTCCCTGCCATTGTGCAGGCCTTGGGCATTGATGCACCTCCGTCCCTCCTATTCTCTTCCTGTGGCACATAACAGTCCAGTCTCCCATGGGCTGTAATACTTGGGGCTAATATCAGTGGCTGAGTTTAGTGTGCAGGTGCTGGGTGTTGGTGGTGGTCAAACTAGCTGATCTGATGGTCCCTTCTGGCCTTAAACGCTATGACACTACGATATATTTAAAAACCTCCAAAAGTAACAGAAGAGCTTTTCTATTCGTAAAGATATCTTGACTTCAACGTCTGATATCTCAGGACCTTCTGGTGCCTTGTGGCTCCTTGGGAAACTGTAAATAGGCACTTTCCAAATGTATAAAGCTTCCATTATTCACTTCGCGAGGTCACACAATGTCCAATCTTAATCCTGTCCCTGGTCCAGGTCTGAATATTGCCCATCCTGAATGGGAGACCATTTTAATTTTGGGGAGAACATTCCATATTTGGGGAAAGGATGAAACATTTTTTGTGTGAGGCTGGTTTCTTTTTTTTAAATGGCAGCTGTTTGAAGCTGTTCAGTAGTTTGCAGAACTAGAAAACATGCATTAGTGGGCAGGCTGCAGGTAAGGCAGTTAAAGGTGCAGTAGATCCCAAAATATTGTAATTTGCTACAACAGAATGCAACCAAAACATCCATTGCAATGGGCATATTCTGGACATGATTAGTACTTTAGGGCTCTGATCCAAAGCCAGTGAAGTCAACGGGAATCTTTCCATGTACTTCAATGGGCTCTGGATCAGGCCCTAGTGAAGGGAAAGAGTTTGGGGAGTGTAAAAGTGAGCTGTGGATATAAAGACTCTCCTCCACAAAAATGAATTGATTAGAGGAAGAATAAATATTTCTTATTTGTTTTTTTTGTGAGTTCATTCTCCATCTTGTATTGGAACAGTGGCAGTACAATGCCATATGTTTTTTTATTGTCCCAGAGCCTCAACTGATAGCCCAACAATATGTGGTTTAATGACCCTATTCCCCTCTACTGTCTCTGTTAACTGGTAACAATTAGTTGATGCTAAAAGCATCTGCATGTGCCTGGAATGCAAAGTGGCTTTAATAAATGTAGCATATACACAGAAATGGAAGTCCTGGGCAGGATTTGGATTAGAGGCGGAATGAATGGGACTCATTCTCCTCTCATTTACTTCAGTGTAACTTTATTGATGTCCGGGGGATCACGCCCAACTTACATTGGTGTCAGAGGTGAATCTGGCCCAGTCACTCTTAGCTGGAGGACACAATTTGAGTCTTGTGTACACTTAAGATTGTTTTCAATTTCAGTTTTTCAGCTCTAGTTATCCTGGTTGTAAAAGCACTGGCATCTGATCTACACTAGGGCACCCATTGCTTCTAGAATTGCTTCTAGAATTGCTTCTAGAATTAGAAAAAAATGCACAGCCTATGACTGCTGGTCTGTAGACATGGCCTAGGAGTTAAAACTCTTGGGTCTGGATTCTCCTCTTACTTATACCAGTTTTACATTGGCATAACCCTAATAATTTCAATGGAGTTATCACAGATGTACACTGGGGAGAGAGTGAGGAGGATCAGGCTACTTTGTTTTATTCCAACTCTGCTCCCAACATACTGTGAGACCTTCAACAAATCACTCTATGTTTAGCCGTCTGTAAAATAGTTATAATAATTAACTAATAAAACTTTCCTATCTCACAAGTGCTTTGATGTTGATTAATGCTGTGAAGGGCTTTGAGACCTTCAGATGAAAAGTGCTAGTACAGTTAATGCAAAGTGTTAGTCCCATTCCTTTAACACATTAGCACCAAATCTGAACTTTCCTGTCTTACCAACTCCTTTCCTCACGTTACCCTGGGCCCAGCAAGTAGCTGATGAAGTTATGAAAGCATGACAGTTCCAACCAACCTGCAATATAATAAAAATCTACCATTGTGTTATTTCACTACACGTCTGAGAATCTTGGAATAACCTTAATCTTGCCGGTTGACCACGAGTGCACCCTTGGCTTTTAATGTGAGTTTCCGCTTGAAATGGGTGAGGTTGACATCAGATGAACTGGAACCTATTAGTTCTAACAGACATCTGCAAAATACTACAAGATGCTTTAGATACAGGATTACCTGTAAGAGACTGAGGCAGCAAAAGCTATTGCAGCCTTTCTCATGTATAATATTAGAGAAGAGACTGAATTTCAGGCTCAGTCAGGCATCTACTGAGTACCCAGCCAGATAGAGGAGCTGGGGGCTAGGGGTCTCTGCAGAAGATGCAAGGATCCTCTCTCAGGCCAAAAACAGCAGTGGAGCTAGTCAAGAGGCTTCTGCTGCCTCATGGCTGGAATAACTTCCATAGCCTTACAGACCAATTACACCAGAGAACTCAAATAGAATCTAAATCTTTTATGTCTACACTACCCGCTGTATCGATCTAGCGGGGATCGATTTATCATGTCTAGTATAGATGCGATAAATTGACCCCTGAGCACTCTCCCGTCGACTCCTGTACTCCACCGCCATGAGAGGCACAGGCGGAGTCGAAGGGGGAGCAGCAGCAGTCGACTCACCATGGTGAAAACACCACGGTAAGTCGATCTAAGTACATCGACTTCAGCTACATTGTTCACGTAGCTGAAGTTGCATAACTTAGATCGACTCCCTCCCCCCGCACAGTGTAGACCAGGGCTCACTCTATTTCTACAGAAGTCTAGCCATGCCTCTAATCATTCTCATTGTCCATGTCTGAAACCCCTTTCTTTCTCTCCAATATCCTTTTTGAGCTCAAGTGACCTGAACTGAACCAATCAAAACATTCCCTGAGGCTTTCAAACCTTTCAAGTCTACCTAGGCCCAGAGTCGAGCAAACCTAGGCCGGTTTATGGTTATGCACAAAAAACGGGTGAACTTTGCAGTCCGATGTGATAGCAGATCATACTTGTCCTTTCCCCTGTTTCACTTTGAATCTGGGGGTTTGATCATAGCTCAAACTGAAAGGGAAAGTGAGGATGCAGTGACAGGAGTTGCAAGTCAAAAAACAAAGAAGATATCGGTACAAACTCAAGTACATGGAAATGCATGGGATCATGCTGGTTTAGTTAAAAAACAGAACACTCACATCAGTTCCGGCAAAACAGCTCTCCAATGAGGGGGTTAATAGATAATCTCTGAAGAAGCTATAGCCCTAAAGTTTGGTGTGAACTAATAGAGTTCCATCCTCAGGCAATGAGAGACCCAGCAATTCTAGTACAGTGACAAGGATGGGGTAAATGATTAGACAGATTGGACAGATATAATGGGGCAGATCCTCAGATGGTGCAAATTGTCCTAGATCAATTGCTTTCCATGGAGTTATGAGAATTTACTCCAGAAGAGGAACTGCCCCAGAATTCTTGAAGTCATGATGACTATGGCACTAATGAGAATGTGTTGCACAGCTGTCAGTAACAGGAAGTGTTTGTGATGGGGCTGCCTTGGGGCTTCCAAATTATGTGCCAAGACTACTTCTGCCCCTGCTTTCCCTGCCCTCCCAGCTTGGGTCTTCAGTGCCCAGCCTGGTTTGAGCCAGACTCGCTCACCTGCTGCAAACCCAGACCCAGGTCTGAACCATATCCCCTAACAGCAGTAGGCTTAAACTGAAAGCAGCTTAAGAAGCGTTCCTGTCTTTAACACTCAGATGCTCAACTCCCAATGGGGTCCAAACCGCAAATAAATCCGTTTTACCCTGTATAAAGTTTATACAGGGTAAACTCATAAATTGTTCGCCCTCTGTAACACTGATAGAGAGATACGCACAACTGTTTGCCCCCCTTCCCCAGGTATTAATACATACTCTGGGTTAATTAATAAGTAAAAAGTGATTTTATTAAATACAGATAGTAGGATTTAAGTGGTTCTCGGTAGTAACAGACAGAACAAAGTGAATTACCAAGCAAAATAAAATAGAACATGCAAGTCTATGTCTAAGAAAATTGAATACAGACAAAATTTCACCCTAAGTGGTGTTCCAGTAAGCTTCCGTTTACAGACTAGCCTCCTTCTAATCTGGGTCCAGCAATCACTCAAACCCCCTGTAGTTACTGTCCTTTGTTCCAGTTTCTTTCAGGTATCCTTGGGGGTGGAGAGGCTATCTCTTGAGCCAGCTGAAGACAAAATGGAGGGCTCTCTCACGGGCTTAAATAGATTTTCTCTTGTGGGTGGAGACCCCCCTCCTCTCTCCTATGCAAAGTCCTGCTCCAAGATAGAGTTTTGGAGTCACATGGACAAGTCACATGTCCATGCATGACTCAGATTTTACAGGCAGCAGCCATTGCTTACCTGCTACCTTGAACATCCTCACATAGACTTCTTATGTGGATTGGAGCCTTCCAAGATCCATTGTCCCTTAAGTGCTTCTTGACTGGGCACTTAATTTGCACATTCCTTTCTCAAGAAACTGACCAAATGCTTTACAAAGGCTACTTAAAAATCAAGCCAGTACACAGCCAATATTCATAACTTCAAATACAAAAATGACACGTACATACAAATAGGATTAATAGATTCAGTAGATCATAACCTTTACAGAGACATGTTATACGGCATATGTAGAACAAAACATATTCCAGTTATGTCATATATGACATTCATAAGCATATTTCCATAAAGCCTTATGGGGGGCACCATCACAGTGTTCACTCTCTGTCTCTTTCTTGCTCCCCTTCCCATTATCTGCCAGTTTGTAGCTATTAAAGCCCAGAGCTGCCCTGGCAGTGAAGCTGCAGTGGAGCACCACATCAGCAGTAGTGGAGTCAGCGGCAATGTCTCTGGTACTGCTGCTGGAGCGATGCGCCTCTGCACACAATTCCACTGCCAGGATGGCTCTGGCTTTCACAACATTCAGGAGCAGCTCTTAAGTCTCTTTACTGCAAGTGTACAGCATACACTCCCTCCACCACTAACCTAGAGCCACCACCAGTGCACACAGGGGTCAGGGCCATGGGCCCGTCCTTCTCAGCTCATCCCAGGGGAGGGAGGGAGGTGTAGTGTGGCTAGTGGGGCTAACAGTCCTCTGCACTTTGCACTCAGAGCTGTGCAGGCAAGTCCATGGGGCCGGATGTGCTGCATCCGAGAGTGCTAAAGGAGTTGGCGGATGTGATTGCAGAGCCATTGGCCATTATCTTTGAAAACTCATGGCGATCCGGGGAAGTCCCGGATGACTGGAAAAAGGCTAATGTAGTGCCCATCTTTAAAAAAGGGAAGAAGGAGGATCTGGGGAACTACAGGCCAGTCAGCCTCACCTCAGTCCCTGGAAAAATCATGGAGCAGGTCCTCAAGGAATCAATTCTGAAGCACTTAGAGGAGAGGAAAGTGATCAGGAACAGTTAGCATGGATTCACCAAGGGCAAGTCATGCCTGACTAATTTAATTGCCTTCTATGATGAGTTAACTGGCTCTGTGGATGAGGGGAAAGCAGTGGACGTGTTGTGCCTTGACTTTAGCAAAGCTTTTGACACGGCCTCCCACAGTATTCTTGCCAGCTAGTTAAAGAAGTATGGGCTGGATGAATGGACTATAAGGTGGATAGAAAGTTGGCTAGATTGTCGGGCTCAACGGGTAGTGATCAATGCCTCCATGTCTAGTTGGCAGCCAGTATCAAGTGGAGTGCCCCAAGGGTCGGTCCTTGGGCCGGTTTTGTTCAATATCTTCATAAAAGATCTGGAGGATGGTGTGGATTGCACCCTCAGCAAGTTTGCAGATGACACTAAACTGGGAGGAGAGGTAGATACGCTGGAGAGTAGGGATAGGATACAGAGGGCCCTAGACAAATTAGAGGATTGGGCCAAAAGAAATCTGATGAGGTTCAACAAGGATAAGTGCAGAGTCCTGCACTTAGGGCGGAAGAACCCCATGCACCGCTACAGACTAGGGACCGAATGGCTCAGCAGCAGTTCTGCAGAAAAGGACCTAGGGGTTACAGTGGACGAGAAGCTGGATATGAGTCAACAGTGTGCCCTTGTTGCCAAGAAGGCCAATGGCGTTTTGGGATGTATATGTAGGGGCATTGCCAGCAGATTGAGGGACGTGATCATTCCCCTCTATTCGACATTGGTGAGGCCTCATCTGGAGTACTGTGTCCAGTTTTGGGCCCCACACTACAAGAAGGATGTGGAAAAATTGGAAAGAGTCCAGCTGAGGGCAACAAAAATGATTAGGGGACTGGAACACATGACTTCTGAGGAGAGGCTGAGGGAACTGGGATTGTTTAGCCTGCGGAAGAGAAGAATGAGGAGGGATTTGATAGCTGCTTTCAACTACCTGAAAGGGGGTTCCAAAGAGGATGGATCTAGACTGTTCTCAGTGGTAGCAGATGACAGAACAAGGAGTAATGGTCTGAAGTTGCAGTGGGGGAAGTTTAGGTTGGATATTAGGAAAAACTTTTTCACTATGAGGGTGGTGAAACACTGGAATGCATTACCTAGGGAGGTGGTGGAATCTCCTTCCTTTGAAGTTTTTAAGGTCAGGCTTGACAAAGCCCTGTCTGGGATGATTTAATTGGTGATTGGTCCTGCTTTGAGCAGGGGGTTGGACTAGATGACCTCCTGAGGTCCCTTCCAACCCTGATATTCTATGATTCTATGATCACACCAGGCTGCCCCTTGAAAGACATCTATGCCCAGCCCCACTTGTGCCCCCTGCAGGGCAGTCAGAATCCTTTCCCTGTAATTCACTTATTTTAATACCTGCCAGCCAGTGGGTGACTTTTTACGATTGTTCACACTGCTTAGAATACCTATTTGGGTAAGATGAACAGAAAACAACATGGAAAGAAGCCCAGTGAATCTAACCCTCCTTATTTCCAAGTGCAGCACAAATATGCAGTGAGAACGAAAGCCTCCAGTTATTTGTTTACAGGATTTGGGAGCTAGATCTGAAAGACAACTTGTTGATCGGGCTCCATCCTGACTCCCATTGGAGTCAATGCTCCCACTGGAGTCAATGAGAGGTTGCACTGAATAAGGCTTGCAGGATCAAGCCCCCACCTTAAAATAGTGAAACACCTTTTATAGCGCTGGCTCCTGCTCCCATTGACTTCACTAGGGAGGGAGAGAAGCCATAGTTAAGTCCCATTGTACAAAGAGCATTTCAGGTTGTAGCAGATCACTGGTCTGGGGGCGCCTGAGTGGAGTGGGGCTTACACAGTTTTTACACAGGTAAAATGCTCAGTAATTTCAATAGGAACTCAAGATTTGGCTGATGAGGAAACTACATGGACTGGGGGGCAGTATTAAGAGGCTTTTACTTTATTTTAAATACTTGATTTTGCCAAGAAGAAATGGACAAGGGTAATAATTTCCATGTTGTATTATCCAAGTTTAAGTGACTAATTAAAAGAGCAAAACTGACATATTTAATACCTGAAGTTCTTTGTGTAGCCATATTCATCCGTGCACAGACGGCTCAATCACACTGTCAAAAGGAAATTGGTTTACATTGTGCAGGACTAGATTCTGAGATAGAGGAAGAAGGTTACAATGACTATTTAATCCAATGGGCAGATAATGAGCCAAAGTGAGTAATTATACCTCAATAATGAGGAAGAGACTGTGTATGGGCTTGAATCATTTTTAACATATTACCTTGAAAATTGATTGTATGTTCATGTACACCGACTGGGATTTCTTCTGTCTGCAGACACACTGTAATTATTAGTGCTACAAGCTATAGCCCTAAATTCCAAAGTAAGACACCTGAGCATCTACCAATGTGATATATGCCATCATGTGCCAGCAATGTCCCTCTGCCAGGTACATTGGCCAAACTGGACAGTCTCTACGTAAAAGGATAAATGGACACAAATCAGACGTCAAGAATTACAACATTCAAAAACCAGTCAGAGAACACTTCAATCTCTTTGGTAACTCGATTACAGACCTAAAAGTGGCAATTCTTCAACAAAAAAACTTCAAAAACAGACTCCAACGAGAGACTGCTGAATTGGAATTAATTTGCAAACTGGATACAATTAACTTAGGCTTGAATAAAGACTGGGAGTGGATGTGTCATTACACAAAGTAAAACTATTTCCCCATGTTTATTTCCCTGCCCCACCCCCCAACTGTTCCTCACACGTTCTTGTCAACTGCTGGAAATGGCCCACCTTGATTATCATTACAAAAGACTTTCCCCGCCCCCCCGCTCTCCTGCTGGTAATAGCTCACCTGACCTGATCACTCTTGTTACAGTGTGTATGGTAACACCCATTGTTCCTGTTCTCTGTGTATATAAATCTCCTCACTGTATTTTCCACTGAATGCATCCGATGAAGTGAGCTGTAGCTCACGAAAGCTTATGCTCAAATAAATTTGCCAGACTCTAAGGTGCCACAAGTACTCCTTTTCTTTTTAGGGAGAAAGGACTGTTTAATGCCTCTCCCTGGCCAAAGGTAGACTAGATGAAATAATTTGTCATAACTGGGGGAAGAATAAGATATTACTTTCCTCTCCAAGTAATACTTGAAACCTAAAAAAGACAGTGGTCTAGTAGGAATTCAGCAAAATAATAATCATTTCACATTTATGTAGCACCTTTCCTCCCCAATGATCTCACCATTTTATACACTGGATACATAAACCATCATAAACCATCACTGACATGCTACCACCTCTGGGGAGGAGGACAGCAGCCAAGTAGACAATTAGTGCACAGTGAATGGCTTCCACAGTGGGATATAAGGGAAGTTTTGGCCAGGAATATCAATTCTTATGAACACTGTTGTAAGGTATTTAGTGTTCACAAAGAGTAGATAGGATATCTGCCTTTCAGGTACCATCTGAGACACACTCAAAAAACAACACTAAGCTCAAGGGCTGAGTTGACCCGAGCAGGCTTTGAACCTCTGATCAGGATCAGAATTTCTATTGATTGAGCAAATTTTGTACAGTCTACATGTGGCTGCAGTTTCTGCTCCGCAGTTAGCTCTTAGAAACATTGCCTATAACTACAATAACCCAAATCACGCATCACATGCAGCACAAATGTGGATTTATCCTGTATCTTGGCAAAACAATGTACATAGCCACAGAAATGCACTAGCAATAGGACTATGCCTAACGCTAAACACTTTACAATAATATCTGGTTCTGTTCCTGGTCGCTATCTTAAAGCCCAGTGTCAATTATCATAATGTTTATGCCAAGTATGGACACGGTGAAGACCATTTAGCTAGGACCATCATAACTTTTTGTAAGGACCATAGCATCAAAATCACTGATCACAGGGGTAAAGAATATAATAATGCAGGTCATATTGGCTTTTAGGCAAGTTTTATAACATAAATCCACTGGCACCATTTGTTCCATGTTCAGCTCACCCAAGGCAGCAGCATCCAAAGGGGACAGCCGTGGAGTCCAGTGGATACCACACAAGACAACGGGTTCAAGAGACCTGGGCCCTACTCTCAGCTCCCTCAAAGATGTGCTGTGTGACTTCGGGTAAATCACTTAGGACAAGATTTTCAAAACTGATTGGTGATTTGGGGTGCTTCAATTTTGGGGTGCCCAATGTGAGACACCTGAAAAGGCCAAATTTTCAAAAGTCCTGAACACTCACCTCTGAAAATCAGGCCCCTTTAATGTGGCTCACATTGGGCACTCAAAAATGAAGGCTTCCAAAATCATGAGTGACTTAAAATCTTGGCCCATACCTCTCCATGCCTCAGTTTCCACATCCTCAAAAAGGGGATAATGAAGATACTTAACCAGTTTATAAAGTGCTTTAAGAACTATGGATGAAGAGCACTGCCTAAGTGCTAATTATTACCTCCTATGTTTTGACACTGTTTCAGTTTTCTATGTCCTTCATACCCTCTGTAGCTTTTTTCCCCTACATCCACTCACCAAGACACAAGCTGTTGAAAGCAGCTTGGAAAAGTGTATTGGAAACAAGAAACAACTTTGAAAACACTTTTGAAAACAGGGTGATAAACTGAAACTGATGCCACAAGGTGTGGGATAAGTGGTGTTTAAAAAGCCCTGGCACTAATAACACAGAGTGCCAACAAGTCCCCCACATCTGAACCAGAATAGAAGCTAGGTCACTTCATTCAAACCTAGGAAAACATGAAACAGCTGTGGTATGATACTGGAAACAATACTGCAAAAAATGCGCAATGTCAGCAAAACACTGTAGTCATTTAATGGGTATCTTGCTATGGTGCTTGCTCACTACAATTCCCTGAATCAGTTCATCCTGTCCTCTGGATAATTATACTGGGATGAAACTCAGAAACTTGTGGATAGTGACATTGGATATGTAAATCCTACCAACAGAACTGCAATAAGGAGATTCTCTTTGATGCCCGAAATAGCTTTGTCATTCACTGTAAACATACAACAGGACCAGCTTCTCAACTGGTGTAAAAGAGCATACATCCATTAAAGACAACGTTTACATCAATTGAGGAGCTGGCCTGACGTATCAAACACATCCCAAATTCATCAAGAGGAAACCAAGATACGAACATGTGGACTCACTATATGGGTTCATAATATGTTCCTGCACAATGACACAGACTGAGGTGCCCAATCCTGCCAACAAACTGCAACCAAAGTTCCCAGATCAGTTCCATCAAATGGGAGAGATTTTACTACTTGAAGCAACTGCTTAAGCTGTATCACCCCATAAGTAGCCTAGGATGTGTAAGTATGACTGCTTAGGCACAGCCCTCTGAGGCACACTTTCTTCCCTGTTTCCCCCTTGCTCCAGAGGGTGATAATAATTTAATGCTGGCCTATACCAGGCCTACACCCTCTGTGGCGGCTAGCATGCTGTGGGGTGGAGAAAAGGCTCTGCCTGTCTCCTGCCCCACCCACTCACCTGTTTTGGAAGGTATGCAGTGCCTACTACCTGTGCATAGTCCAAGTCAGAGTCTAGCCCACAGCAATACTAAAGAAAGGAAATCTAGAAACAAGTCTTTCACAGGATATGGCCATTAAATAAGCATCAGGGGGTAGGGGGTGGGTGGGGGGAAATGGACTGAGTGGTTCTTTAAAAGGAATCCTAGAAATTGGAGATGGAAACAATCTGTTAATCATCTAGTCTGTCCCTCTGCCAACCAGTGTATTTTCCAAAAGAACTTTTGTGTGGCACAACTAGTGCTCTTTATAGAATGAAGAGAATCCATGCCAGCTTGGTCTCAGAAGCTTTTCTGTTTCATTTTAATCAAATGACTTGATTGTTGCAGAAGGCCTATGTACCTCTGCTTGCCTAAATAAAGAAATGTAATAATCTTTTCTCCAAGTTATTAACCCATTGATTCCACTGGCATATCGAGATATTACTTTCACTGGTTTAGACGAAGTCTTGAGTTCTGGCAGCAGCAATTAATAAATCAATATACAGCCGTGAATTCTATTTGAGAAGGACTGGAGTCTCTCAGTCTCTGGGCTCTACACATTACAAGATTATACAATGTTTGAAATAGCTATATAGGCACTCAGAGTGCCCAAAGTAGCATACAAATTAGTCACAATATTTTAACATTATATTTAATTGTGTGTGGGTATTTAGCATTTCCATTACAATCTTCTATGTTTAAAGTCTGTAATTCAGCTGCATGATTTTGATATTTCAGGGTAGATATTCAAGGGGTGTGTTGGGCTTTAGCTCTGTAACTCCCACAGACTTTAGGGAGGCTGTATCATATAAAGTGGCCACCAGTCCTATCGTGTTTCAAATAACAGTCCCACCTTGGACATGGATGTCCTATGTCAGGCAAGGCATTAGAACAGTCCTGAAATATCTTCAGGGCTGATTTTGTGCCACAACAAAGACATCACAAATTATTACATTCCATCTCTCACTGGAATGAGTTTGTCCCTGAATGCGTAGTACAAAAAGTGACAACCGTGTTTGCTTTGATAGTGTGAGGCTGAATGAAACTGTTTTAGGCCAGGAGTGATTATATTAACAAACTTGGGGAAAAAATTAAGTCATGGGATTTATGTTGTATGACAATGACGGAGGGACAGATCCTTATTTACACCAAGGCCTCTTTACACCACTCTGACAATGTAAAAGGTCCTCAAAGTGGAGTAAATTACATATGCACAAACTGGAATATATACATATATAAGTTAAGAATTACTTAGACAAATTAGATGTCTTCAGGTCGGCAGGGCCTGATGAAATACATCCTAGAATACTTAAGGAACTGGTTGAAGAGATCTGTGAGACATTAGTGATTACCGTTGGAACACATTGAGGACAGAAGAGATCCCAGAGGACTGGAAAAGAACAAATATAGTACCTATCTATAAAAAGGGGATTAAAGACAACCCAGGGAATTACAGACCAGTCAACTTAACTTCCGTACCTGGAAAGATAATGGAGCAAATAATCAAACAATCAATTTGTAAAAACTTAGAATAAATAAGGTGATAAGTAACAGTCAACATTTGACAAGAACAAGTCATGTCAAACCAACCTAATATCCTTCTTCATCAGGGTAGCAAGCCTTGTGGATGGGGGGAAATAGTAGATGTGATATATTTCAACTTTAATAAGGCTTTTGATACTCTCTCACATGACCTTCTCATAAATGAACTTGAGCAATATAACCTAAATGAACCTACTATAAAGTGGGTGCACAACTTGTTCAAAAAGTATACTCAGAGAGTAGTTATCAATGGTTCACAGTCAAGCTAGAATGGCATATTGAGTGGAGTTCCACAGGGCCCTGTCCTGGAGCTGGTTCTATTCAATATCTTCATAAATGTTTTGGATAATGGTATACAGAGTACACATATAAAGTCTGTCAAGGATACCTAGCTGGGAGGGGTTGCAAGTGCTTTGGAGGACAGGATTAGAATTCAAAATGATCTTGACAAACTGGAGAGATGATCTGAAATAAATAGGATGAAATTAAATAAGGACAAATGCAAAGTACTACACTTAGGAAGGAACAATCAATTGCACAAATCAAAGTGGAAAACGATTGCCTTGGAAGGAGTACTGCGGAAAAGGATCTCAGGGATATAGTGGATTGCCTACTAAGTATGAGTCAACAGTGTAATATTGTTGCCGGGGTGCTGGAACAATTTATATAGTGGAAGTGCTGAGAACCATTGAACCAAACTGTAAACCCTGTATATATGATGGAAACCACATTGAACCAGGTTGTGCGGCAGCACCCCCACTTCCAGCACCTATGATTGTTGCAAAATAAAGCAAACATCATTCTGGGATGTATTAGCAGGAGTGTTGTAAGCAAGACACAAGAAGTAATTCTGCTCCACTCCGCGCTGATAAGGCTTCAACTGGAGTGTTCTGGGCACCACTCCACACTTCAGGAAAGATGCAGACAAATTGGAGAAAGTACAGAGGAGAGCAACGGAAATGCTTAAAGGTCTAGAAAACATGATCTATGAGGTAAGATTGAAAAAACCGAGTTTGGTTAAACTGGAGAAGAGAAGAATGGGGTGGGGGGAGATATGATAACTGTCTTCAAGTACATAAAAGGCCATTATAAAGAGGAGGGTGATAAATTGTTCTCCTTAACCATTGAGGATAGGGCAAGAAGCTGGGTCGCATCTTTTTGCAGGACATCAAGAAACCAGATCGTGATGATTGGGAGAATGGGCTAACAGCAATGGAGTGTGCCTTGCACCTGGAAAAGAATGTGAACCAGTCACTCCTTGATCTGCACAAGCTGGCAACTGACAAGAATGACCCTCATTTGTGTGACTTCATTGCAACTCAGTTGCAGCAAGGAAGATTTAGTTTAGACATTAGGAAAAAACTTCCTAACTGTCGGGGTAGTTAAGCACTGGAACAAATTACATAAGGAAGTTGTGGAATCTCTGTCACGGGAGGTTTTTACAAACAGATTAGACACGTACCTGTCAGGGATGGTCTAGATCAGTGGTTCTCAAAGCAGGTCTGCCGCTTGTTCAGGGAAAGCCCCTGGCGGGCCGGGCCGGTTGGTTTACCTGCTGCCTCCTGGAAGGGGGATGTGCTGTCAGCACATCCCTTGGCCCGCGCCACTTCCTGCAGCCCCCATTGGCCTGGAATGGTGAACCACGGCCAGTGGGAGCCGCGATTGGCCAAACCTGCGGACGCAGCAGGTAAACAAACCGGCCCAACCCACCAGGGGCTTTCCCTGAACAAGCGGCGGACCGGCTTTGAGAACCACTGGTCTAGATAATACTTAGTCCTGCCTCAGTGCAAGGGACTGGATTAGATGACCTCACGAGCTCCCTCTCAGTCCTACATTTCTATGATTTCTGTGATTTATGGTGTCTTTACACTGACAGACCAGCGTAAAGGTACCTTTATGTACATGTGAATATGACTCAGAGTGTTTGTTGGGTTTTTTTCTGTTACATTTGAATAAACATACTGGTTTCCTTTTAAAGAGATTGATGAACAAATGTGACTACCTTGAAGTCAGTGGAGTTACACCAGGAATTTACTTAGTCCCAGTAGATTAAAGGAGATAAGTAAACGCTAATTGCCTTCATAAAACTGAGGGAAAGGTACACCAAGGACTGATAGAAATATAAACTGAAACTGATACCACAAGGTGTGGGATAAGTGTAGATAAAAAAGCCCTGGCAGTAATAACACAGAGTGCCAACAAGTCCCTCACATTAAATGTATAAATTAATTTTAAGCGGAGGCTATGTGTATGTGGGTATGTTAATAAGAGAACTTCTGTGAAACATAGCATGTAAATATGTCAGGAGCCTGCTATTCAGTTTTGGACCTTTTACTGAATGACGTTTTATTTACAACTGGCTGCAACCAGGTGACATTTTTTCCTCACTAAATTTGTCTCAGTGATGTCTTGTCTTTTCTGTTTGATCCTGGGGACAGATATGACCCCGGTGATCCATGCATTTATAACCTCTAGGCCTGATTATTGAAATGCATTGCTAGAAAGGAAGACATTCATGCTGAAAAAGCTCCAGCTGATACAAAACACAGCAGCACATCCATTTAGCAACACAAATTGCTGTGAATATGTCACTCAGTGCTTAATACCATGTCTACACTGGCCAGGGAAACCATGCTAATCCCTATCTAGTGAATGATGTTTAAACACTGTGGTCTAAAAAGATGCTAACTAGTTTCTTTAGCCAGTGAAGACAAAGATTAACTCTTTTACATATATGTTACCCGGGGTTCTTTCAACCCAAAGCTCTTGGTAACTTTTACTCTCTGCGCGGTGGTGTCAGGAAATAAATCTGACTGATAAATGGCTGGCACACACAGGACAACACAAGAGTGCTTTCACTTAAAGCTAAACTTTACTTAGTCTCAAGCACCTATACACACGTCCTCAACAGGTTAGTAAAACACCCCCAACCCTTGATAATTACCAGAGCTGAGTGTGGCTCTCGAGTGGCACAGCGGCAGACAGGCTGCCGCTGGGAAACACAAGATGCATCCAGAGAGAGTCCAGTCCTGAAGAGTCCCACTAACTCAAACTTTTTCCCCTTATTTATACATTAGTAATAGAATGACATGTCCCTTAAAGCAAACTTGTTAAGTAAGCAGTTTCAATGGTCAAGCGAGAGGTTCCTTCTGATTATCGATTAACCAGGTGTGGGTTTTTCCAGAGTTTGCAGCCTTGACGCCCCAATAGACATTCCTGGGGCACATCCTGCTCTTCTAAGATACATGTATCAGCAACTTCAACACAATTCTTATCAGGAAGGACACGGGGTCAAGCTGCCCTCTCTGTGGCACCCCCTCCTGCCTTGGTTAAGCTAAGCCTGCTGACTTGGCTGCTTGTAGCAATAAGCCATAGTGGTTTCAGGCACTTTACTGATTTGCCAAAGTCTCCCCATACATATACACCAGTTCACAAAACTGTATGACTGCTTATGTAGGGACCTGATATTTTGTATTATGAGAATAGCAGAAAGAAAAGGAGTACTTGTGGCACCTTAGAGACTAACAAATTTATTAGAGCACAAGCTTTCGTGAGCTACAGCTCACTTCATCAGATGCGGAATAGCCCAGAGTCAGTGCTGGTGTGTTTTAACCAGCTCACAGCTACACAGTTAGTCCCTTTCTGTGCTGTGCAGGAAAGCTGCTGTATTCCAGTACATTCTCATTCTTGTACTGCACCCATTACCACGGTGTCTGAACACCAGCAGTTAGCCCTGCTCTACACTACGGGGTTAGGTAGAATTTAGCCTCTTTAGGTCGATTTTAAAATGACTACATCTATACAACCAGCCCCATTCCGTCGACCTAAAGGGCTCTTAAAATCGACTTCTGTACTCCTCGCCGGTGAGGGGAGTAGTGCTAAAATTGACCTTGCTGGGTCGAATTTGGGGTAGTGTGGACGCAATTCAACGGTATTGGCCTCTGGGAGCTATCCCAGAGTGCTCCATTGTGACCACTCTGGACAGCTCTTTGAACTCCGATGCACTAGCCAGGTACACAGGAAAAGCCCTGGGAAATTTTGAATTTCATTTCCTGTTCGGTCAGCACGGCGAGCTCAGCAGCACAGGTGACCACCCAGTTCCCCCAGAATCGCAAACTAGCTCCAACATGGACCACAAGAGAGACACTGGAACTGATTGCTTTATGGGGAGAAGAATCTGTGCAGGCCAAACTCCGATCAAAAAGAAGAAATGCTAATATATTTGCCAAAATCTCACAGGTCATGATGGAGAGAGGCTACAACAGGGACACACAGCAGTGCCGCGTGAAAGTTAAGGAGCTCAGGCAAACCTACCAAAAGACAAAGGAGGCAAACGGTCGCTCCCGGTCAGAGCCCCATATGTGCCGCTTCTATGATCAGCTGGATGACATTCTGGGGGGGGGACCCCACCACTACCCCATCACTGTCCCTGGACACCTGCAAGGGGGGAGTCTCACACAACAGGGAGGATGATTTTGTGGATGAGGAAGAGGAGGAGGAGAAGGAGAATGCGCAGCAGGAAGCGGTGAATCCGTTCTCCCCAGCAGCCAGGACCTTTTCATCACCCTGGAGCCAAGGTGGGATTCCTGACCCTGAAGCCAGAGAAGGCACTGGTGAGTGCACTTCTGGTGAGGGCACATCTGTAACTACAGTACAGGGTTTAAAAGCAATAGTGTGTAATGTTTGATTTGCCCTGAAGAATTGGGATGAATTTGCGGCCAGTACAGCTACTGGAAAAGTCTGTTAACATGTCTGGGGATGGAGCGGGAATCCTCCAGGGACATCTCCATGAAGCTCTACTGGAGGTACTCTGAAAGCCTTTGCAGAAGGTTTCTGGGGGAGGGCTGCCTTATTTCATCCTCCACGGTAGGACACTTTACAACGCCAAGCCACTAGCAAGAAGTCTGGAATCACTGCAGCACAAAGCATGGTAGCGAATGGTCCTGGGTTTTGGTCTCATTCAAGCAACTTTCTATCTTTATCTTTCTGTGTTAGCCTCAGGAGAGTGATATCATTCATGGTCACCTGGTTGAAATAGGGGAATTTTTGTAAGGGAACAGTAGAAGGACCCTGTTCATGTGGGCTGTTTGTGCTTGGCTAAAAGGGATCATCCCGGAGAATAGCCACACGGTGGGGTGGGGAGAGGTGTGTGCTGCACATCCACCCGAAAACCACAGCCCCTCCTTTTAAAAGTGAAACCCAACCGGCATTGCTTGCTATGGGAAAGGATGGTGCTGCAGTTTGAAACCATTCCCACATGTTATGAAGGCATAAGAAGTCAACCCCAGGTACCCTTTGGCTTATCATGGCTGCCTGGAACCCGAATTCTGTTTCCCAGGGCGTGTGTGATGTGTCACCAAAGCAGCAGGCACTCAATATAAAAGGCAAAATGCGACCTTGTCCCTAAAGCACATGTGCTGTCTGCTGTGAATTGCTTGATTCACTGTGAAAGAGTCTCCCTTTTGTTCTCAGAAATGTATCATCTTTAATTTTACTCTCCCTTCTTATCCCCCCGCAGGTGCAAATGTTTCTATGCTCCCCCTATCATCTCTGTCCCTGAGGTTATTTCAGATTAGAAGGCGAAAAAAACACACTCGTCATGACGTGTTTTCTGAGCTCATGCAGTCCTCCCACACTGATAGGGCACAGCTTAATGCATGGAGGCATTCAGTGGCAGAGGCCAGAAAAGCATTAAGTGACCACAATGAGCAGAGGCAGGAGGCAATGCTGAGGCTAATGGGGAAGCAAACAGACATGATGAGGTGTCTGGTGGAGCTTCAGGAAAGCCAACAAGAGCACAGACCCCTGCTGCATCCATTGTATAACTGCCTGCCTTCCTCCCCAAGTTCCATATCCTCCTCACCCAGACACCCAAGAACACAGGGGGCGGGGAGGCTTCAGGCACCCAGCCACTCCACTCCAATGGACTGCCCAAGCAACAGAAGGCTGTCATTCAAACAGCTTTGATTTGTAGTGCGGCTACAATAAGCAATGTCGCCTTGTCCTTCCCTCCTGCTCCACCCCACCCCACCCCACCCGGGCAACCTTGTCAGTTATTGCACTTTTTTTTAATTAATAAAGAAGGAATGCATGGTTTCAAAACAATAGTTAATTAATTTCCTTTGCCAGCTGTGATCGAAGGGGGGAGGGTGGTTGGCTTACAGGGAATTAAAATCAACAAAGAGGGTGGGTTTGCAGCAAGGAGAAACACACACAACTGTCACACTGTAGCCTGGCCAGTCATGAAACTGGTTTTCAAAGCCTCTCTGATGCGCAGCATGCCTAGCTGTGCTCTTCTAATCGCCCTGGTGTCTGGCTGCTCAAAATCGAACACCAGGCGATTTGCCTCAACCTCCCACCCTGCCATAAACATCTCCCCCTTACTCTCACAGATATTATGGAGCACACAGCAAGCAGCAATAACAATGGGAATGTTGGTTGTACTGAGGTCTAACCTAGTCAGCAAACAGCGCCAGCGAGCTTTTAAACATCCAAAGGCACATTCGACCACCATTCTGCACTTGCTCAGCCTATAGCTGAACTGCTCCTTACTACTGTCCAGGCTGCCTGTGTACGGCTTCCTGAGCCATGGGAGCAAGGAGTAGGCTGGGTCCCCAAGGAGAACTATTGGCATTGCAACGTCACCAATGGTAATTTTCTGGTCTGGGAAGTAAGTAAGCCCCTTCTTGCATCTGCTCAAACAGCCTGGAGTTCCTAAAGATGCGAGTGTCATGCACCTTTCCCAGCCATCCCACGTCGATGTTGGTGAAACATCCCTTATGATCCACCAGTGCTTGCAGCACCATTGAGAAGTACCCATTGAGGTTTCGTACTGGTTGGCAAGTTGGTCCGGTGCCAAGACAGGGATATACGTTCCATCTATCACCCCACCACATTTAGTGAACCCCACTGCAGCAAAGCCATCCAGTATGACCTGAACATTTCCCAGAGTCACTACCCTTGATAACAGAACGTCAGTCTGCATTGGCTATGTGGATCACAGCAGTGCCCACAGTAGATTTGCCCACTCCAAATTGATTACCGACTGACCGGTAGCAGTCAGGCATTGCAAGCTTCCACAGGGCTATCACCACTCCCTTCTCAACTGTCAGGACAGCTCTCCTCGGTATTCCTGTGCTTCAGGGCAGGGGAAAGCAACTCACAAAGTTCAATGAAAGTGGCCTTACATATGCAAAAGTTTCAAAGCCACTGTGAATCATCCCATACTTGCAACACTATGCGGTCCCACCAGTCTGTGCTTGTTTGCCGGGCCCAGAATCGGCGTTCCATTGTATCAGTCAGCTCCACTGCCACCATGATGTCTCAATTGCCACAGTCCATGCTTTCAGGAACATCTGTGTCCATGTCCTCCTCACAATCGTCCTCATGCTGGCGTCTCTTAGCCAGGTTATGCACATACTGTAGGATAATGTGCGAGGTGTTTACAATGCTCACAACAGCAGCGGTGAGCTGAGTGGGATCCATGCTTGCCGTGCTATGGCATCTGCATGGGTAACCCAGGAAAAAAGGTGTGAAACAATTGTCTGCCGTTGCTTTCACAAAGGGAGGGAGGGAGGGGAGACTGACGACATGAACCCAAAACCACCCACGACAATGTTTTTGTCCCATCAGGCATTGGGAGCTTAACCCAGAAATCCAAAGGGGCAGTGGAGACTGCGGGAACTGTGGGATAGTTACCCACAGTTCACTGCTCCATGAGTCGATGCTAGCCATGGTACTGAGGACGCACTCCGCCGACTTAATGCGTGTAGTGGGGACATACACAGTCGACTGTATAAAATCAATATCTAAAGATCAACTTCTATAAAATTGACCTAATTTCATAGAGTAGATATACCCTTTGAGAATTAAACAAGTCTACGCTGGCCCTGATGGTCAAAGCTTTCCAGAGGGTCCTGGGCCTTGCAGCAGGGCAAGGATGCATTCCAAGAGTGGGGATCTGGACTGATGATGCTCAAAGAACTGTGTTGAAGAGTAATTCACTAGAAAGGTACTAACGTAGGGCCTAGCTCCGCAAAGCCTTACGCAAGGGAGTCACTCATTGACTTGAAAGTAAACACTAACTGTAAGACTGGGCACACAATTTTCCTAGCTGACGTAGACGTAGCTGAACTGTTCACAACCACACAGCAATGACAAAACAGCACACACAGCTAAATATCCCAACTCAAGATTTCACCAGCTGTCCTCATCAAAAAGTCTGTGATAAGGTGCCTTGGAGCAAAAACTAAATGATTTCTGCTAGAAATTTTGTTTTATAACCAAAATTATTTCATTTTCGGTGAAAGGCTACGGTATATTGTATATTTAAGGCTCCGGGGGTGGTGTGGAGGTGTGTTAACCCAGCTACTCCTGTGGCCTTGTGCCTGTTTCAGGAGCTGCAAGGTGTGCAATGAGACCATTGTCATTACTACCCCTGTGGCAAGAATGCAATCTGTACTGCCCGCTGAACTGGGCCATCTCCATTCGCTGGTGAGGTACACAGATCTACTCTCTCCATGCAGGGGCTGTAATTCTCTGGGTTGCCTTTAGAAACACTGATTGCTACTAGCCTACCACAGTCCTTGGTCCCAGGAGAGTTCAAAGAGAGTGATTGCGTCGAGCCCCAATGCAGAGCAACAGTGATACTTTATCCTCTCGCCACTTCCCCACCCGACCCTACTCCCCACACAGTGTGTACCCATGCAGGACCAGTTTTTCCTAACACTTCATACCCATCATATGGTACACATATTTCAGAAGTAATGAGCAATTCTGGCTTTCCCCATTGTCTGAGAAATTGAATCCATGAGTGATAAAAACCCAGAGGCCTTTTTCCAGTTTCTGAACTGACAGCTGAAGCAATGTAAATGTCACAATCTTGGCATATCTGCCAACTCTTCCCACATAAGCGGCGGCTGTATCAGGATATAAACTTTTCCAATGAGCTCCAAGCTCTGTAACAGCGGGTATATCTCAGCAGCAGGAAGACACATATGATTATTTCTCCTATTTCCCTGTGCTGCAAGAACTATGCCATTGCTCATGTTTTCTGCATAATTTAAAATTCAATATGTTTTTAAAAAAATTAATTGCAGCTGCTGGGAATTTTGAGAGACATTTTTCTTTATACCTCCTGACACCTTTTCCATTATACGATCAGACTCCAAAGAACTGAAATAAATAGTCTCAACACAGGGTAACCGATCATGTTCAAAATCTGCAGTAGCTGGAAACAGATGCATTCAGGTTTCAAAACATATAAAAATGGATCACTCTTTCTCACCAGCTTTTAGATCTTGGCTTACTGTAGAGGGGTTTAAATACATTTAGCCCATAAGCAAACTTTTTATTCTCCCTTTTTGTACCTGCACTTATTTCTGGGTGCCATGGATGTAATTTAGTTGTCTCACTGTCTACCTGATATGCGATCATCAAGTAACTCTGTGTGCTGTTTCCACCCTCTTGTGTAGAGTTGTCAGAACTGGGCATGTTGGTAGCCACTGACGTTAGCCAGCCCCAAGCTAGCTCATAAATTCACTCATTTGATGCTGGACATCAAAAAATCAGCATAGTCTGATAATACCTGGGATAGATGAGCAGCTCTTTTCCAGACAACTGCTCCATCTTGAAAAGGAAAAAGGTGCCAGAGATGCCCTAAGAACTGTTCCTATAATCATTATGATTTATTAGTTGTATTGCACAGGCATTCCAGAGCCCCTAGCACAGGGGCGGGCAAACTTTTTGGCCTGAGGGCCACATCAAGGAATAGAAATTGTATGGCGGGCCATGAATGCTCACAAAATTGGGGTTGGGGTGTGGGAGGGGGTGAAGGCTCGGGTGGTGGGTGTGGGCTTCGGTGGGGCTGAGGATGAGGAGTTTGGCGTATAGGAGGATGCTCTGGGCTGGGACCAAGGGATCTGGAGGGCGGGAGGAGGATCAGGGCTGGGGTGGGCTGCTGGAAGGGGTGCAGGTTCCAGCTGGGGGTGCAGGCTCTGGGGTGGGGCTGTGGATGAGAGGTTTGGGGTTCAGGAGGGTGCTCCAGGCTGGGATTGAGGTGTTTGGAGAGCAGGAGGGGGATAAGGGCTGGGGCAGAGGGTTGGGGCATGGGGAGAGGCTTGGGGTGCAGGCTCCGAGCTGTACTTACGCTTACCTCAAGCAGCTCCTGGAAGCAGTGGCATGTACCTTCTCTGGCTCCTATGCATGGAGTGGCCCCCATCCCTTGGAGTGGGGCCCTGTGGCTGCTCCCGGGAGCTGCATTGTGCAGCGCCCAACCCGGCGCCCTGGCTGGAGCACCAGAGCGGGGCCGAGCCGTGTGGTGCAGCCCCCGACCCGGCGACCCGGCTGGAGCGCGGGAGTGGAGCAGGCCCCAGAGCCTGTTCCCCAGCGGGAGCTCACGGGCCGGCTTAAAACAGCTTGTTGGACAGATCCGGCCCACGGGCCATAGTTTGCCCACCCCTGCCCTAGCAGGTATGGAGCCTCATTGTCCTGTACAAACACATACAAAGACACAGTTCCTATCCTGAAGAACTTACATTCTAATATAAGTCCAAGTACACCAAGTGAGTGTAATGGGGACAGGAGGAAAAGGGGAACATCAGTGAGATCATGAGGTGACATAGAAATAATTACCAGCAGTCCTTGGCAATCCTTTGATCAATAGACTATGGGTAGCTAGTGCAAGACCAAACAAAACAAAAGGCATGCAAGTAGCCCTGTCATCATGGAATGTTACTAACCATACAGATTAATAGAAACAACATTTGTTGCAAGAAAATTCAGGAGCTAAAACATGACACCACTGTCCTGTAGTATCCCAGATTTGGCCATGAGGAACACCAAGGTGGGACTGGAGGAGGAGATTTCTTAGAATCCCTTGGAGCTGCTAACCCACAGATGAAGCATGCACTTCTGGGATGGACTTTTGCAAAACGTTCCATTGTTGTTGTTGCTAGGATTGAAATCATTCCTAAGGCAGCAACGCTGAAGCAAAATCAGTTTAATAGAATTTGGGTCTAAGTATGTATTAACTGTAATTGTGCAGTCATTGTATGGCCTCATTATAGGGCAGAGTTAAGGTTGATTTGGTGCCTTAACTGTGCATTTGGGCACCTTATCTTTGGATATTTTAACCTTAATTCTGAATTTCCTGGCTTTAAAATGGTTGTTTGGGGATAGTTACAAACTTCTTGCATTTTTTTAAAATCCCAAATTACTGATGTGTACTCTCATCTTTCACTGTAGCCTAATGCAGTTTATTTATCTAGGAATAAGTGAGCGGTTTGGTGGTTCTGAGGGAAGGGCTAAAAGTCAGAGTCTAACAGGATGCTGATGTGATGATTCTGCTGAGCAGACATAAGTCACCTGAAGGGCAGTTGGAGGAATGATTAGTGCGCAGTGAGTCAGAAAGACAGTGTGTCTGAGGGACCTGAGAGGAGTTTGGAAGCAGCTGGCAAGTGCTTTTGAGGGGAGGAGATGGCACAACTACACAGGGCTACTGATGTGTATAATTATGGGGGCACTATTCCTTTAACTTGCTGGGCTTGGTCAAATATAGTTGGAGAGGGCTTGTGCAGCAAAACTCGATTTTAGGGTAAGAATACAGATTGGGCCTAGCACAGGATTGTGAGGGGGACATCTGAGGGTCTGATTCTAACCTCATATTGGTTTTATATTGTAATTCCACTGGACCTTGCTGGAGTTACTCCTGCTTTGCAATGGTGAGAGACAGATCAGAATCAGGCTCTGTGTGTCTATCAAGCTGCAACATGAAGCACAGTTCTAGGGCCCGTACTCAAGATTCAGTTTGGTGCTTGGCTGGATTGCAGATGCCAGCATCAAATGTAACCAGATGAGCTTTGAGTGTGACACTACTCCAGCTGTGGTGGTAGAAGTGTTGGAATCAGGAGGTAAAGGAATCATGATTCTTTCTCCTCTCAAAGGCAGAGTTTTGCAAAGGGGGAGAAATGTGGGAAGAAACCCTTCTTTTCTAAAAGAGGGAGCTTTGGTTTGAAGGTTATTAAATGAAATTGCTTGATTTTAATGGGATACTTGAAGAAGGAGATTTCCCCTCTTAGGGCCTGCTCCAAAGCCCACTGAAGTCAAGGTAAAGGCCCCCCACTCTGAGTCAGGTCCTTAGCAGTCTGAGGAAATTACTTTTCTTCAATTAAATAGAGGTAGCTGAAATGTTTACTGTAATTTAACTGAGCAAATTTCGAGAAGAGAAAAGTTAAATTCCTCCAGATGCACTTGCTGAATGGATGGTTCTTTGAGTGTCTCAGAAGGAAACAACCTTTTCCCTTATGTGTTTTGAATTAAAGTCTCGGAGTGAAGTCCTGCTCCCATTGAAGTCTATGGCAGAAGTCCCACGAATTTCAGTCGATCAAGATTTCACCCTGGGGCAGATCTGGTGTTCTCAGTATATTAACAACTCCCCACCCCCACCTCCTCCCCCCCAACAGTTTTCTTTGTGGCCTGTGATAAACCTTGTGTCCTGCAGGGGATGAGGGGAGGGGGTGCTGCACAGAGAAGAAGGGTGGGACTGGGGAATCTATTCAGTTTTCATCCCTTTTACACAAATGTGCTTTTCACATAACCATAACCAGACACTCTGAACAGCAAGGGATTTTACTATCCCCATTTCACAGATGGGGACAGAGACCCAGAGATGCAGTGACTTTTCCCAGTTCACATGGTGACTCCATGGCAGAGCTAGCAATAGAACTGTTGAGTCAGGCCTCCTGGTCCCCCCTGCTCTAACCACAATCTACATAAAATACCACTTTTAAAATGGCTAAGAAGCCAAGAACAAAATTGGGGTTGGGGGAGCCCAACATGAGAGGTGAGGGGCAGGGGACCCAGCCGCCTTCCTGCTCCTAGGGCTGGTATTTGTCTAGTGAAACTGCATGACATTATGACCTCAGAGGGATCTCTCCCCTACCCTCAATCCAGGCCTCAGCATCTGCTCTGTCAAGTCTGGCAGGAGCAAGAGTGAGAAGGGTAGGGGGGAGGCAGCAAGAACTAGAAGAGAACTTCCAGGGAAGAGAGAACCAGGTCAGTGCTGATCCTGAGATCCCTGGCAGGACCTTTAATGGCAGGGTCAGAATAGGAGAAGGGCAGATGTGAATGAACAAGGAGAGAAGAGAAATAGAACAATGATGCGTCTGTGATGATGGCAAATTCCACAAAGTCCCAGAGGGGATTTTGTGTATTACTTGGAGTGTGTATTCAGGGCCTGATTGTTAACATTTTGCAGACTGAACAGCATGGCCACTCACTACTCCACAGCAGCAGTGGAGACAAAACTCTGGTGCTTATAGAGAACAGCAGGCCACTGCCCCCGGAGCTAAAGCAGAGTCTCAGGCCACGTCTACACTACGAAAGTACTCCGATTTGACAGAAGTCGATTTTTGGGAACAGATTGTATAAAGTCGAGTGCATGCGTCCACACGAAGCACATTAATGTGTCCACCGTACCGAGGCAAGCATCGACATTCCGAGCGGTGCACTGTGGGTAGCTATCCCACAGTCCCCGCAGTCCCCGCTGCCCATTGGAATTCTGGGCTGAGCTCCCAATGCCTGATGGGGCCAAAAATTTGTCTCGGGTGGTTATGGCTAGATGTCATCACTCAACCCTCCCTCCCTCCATGAAAGCAACAGCAGACAATCATTTCATGCCCTTTTCCCTGGATTATCCAAGCAGACACCATATCACAGCAAGCATGGAGCCTGTTCAGCTCACTGCAGCAATTATGACCATTGTAAACACCTTGCGCATTATCATGCGGTTTATGCAGAACCAGCAACTGAAAAACCAGGTGACGGAAGCGCGGTGATGAGGACATGAACACAGATTTCTCTAAAAACTGCAGTCCCCAGCAATTTGGAGATCATGGTGTTACTGGGGCAGGCTCATACCATGGAACACTGACTCTGGGTATGGGAAACAAGCACAGAGTGGTGGAACCGCATAGTGTTGCAGGTTTGGGATGATTCCCAGTGGCTCCAAAACTTTTGCATGTGTAAGGGCACTTCCATGTAACTTTGTGACTTGCTTTCCACTGCCCTGAAGTGCAAGAATGCCAAGATGAGAGCAGCCCTCACAGTTCACAAGCAAGTGGCAATAGCCCTGTGGAAGCTTGCAATGCCAGACAGCTACCGGTCAGTCGGTAATCAATTTGGAGTGGGCAAATCTGCTGTGGGGGTTGCTGTGATGCAAGTAGCCAACGCAATCATTGAGCTGCTGCTATCAAAAGTAGTGACTCTGGGAAATGTTTAGGTCATACTAGATGGCTTTGCTGCAATGGGATTCCCTAACTGTGGTGGGGATATAGATGGAACGCATATCCCTATCTTGGGACTGGACCACCAGGGCAGATAGTACATAAACCGCAAGGGGTACTTTTCAATGGTGCTGCAAGCACTGGTGGATCACAAGAGACGTTTCACCAATGTCAGCGTGGGATGGCCGGGAAAGGTTCATGACGCTCGCATCTTCAGGAACTCTGGTCTGTTTAAATGGCTGCAGGAAGGGATTTACTTCCCAGACCAGAAAATAACTGTAGGGAATGTTGAAATGCCTCTAGTTATCCTTGGGGACCCAGCCTACCCTTTAATGCCCTGGCTCATGAAGCCATATACAGGCACCCTGGACAGTAGTAAGGAGCTGTTCAGCTATAGGCTAAGCAAGTGCAGAATGGTGGTAGAGTGTGCATTTAGATGTTTAAAGGGTCGCTGGTGCAGTTTACGGACTTGCTCAGACCTCAGCGAAACCAATATTCCCATTGTTATTGCTGCTTGCTGTGTGCTCCACAATCTCTGTGAGAGTAAGGGGGAGACGTTTATGGTGGGGTGGGAGGTTGAGGCAAATTGCCTGGCCGCTGAATATGCACAGCCAGACACCAGGGCGATTAGAAGAGCACAGCAGGAAGCACTGCGCATCAGAGAAGCTTTGAAAACCGGTTTCATGACTGGCCAAGGTACTGTGTGACACTTCTGTTTTTTTCTCCTTGATGAAAACCCACCCCTTGGTTGCCTCTATTTTCCCTGTAAGCCACCCACCCTCCCCGCTTCGATCACAGCTTGCTTGCAAAGGAAATAAAGTCACTATCATTTAAAAAACATGTATTCTTTATTAATTGATTATAAAAATAGGGAGATAACTCACAAGGTAGCCCGGGTGGGGTGTGGGAGGAGGGGAGGAGGGAAGTAAAAGGCCACTTTAAAACTTCTTGAATGACAGCCTTCTGTTGCTTGGGCTGTCCACTGGGGTGGAGTCGTTGGGTACCCAGAGCCTCCACCCCCGCACCCTCCACGTTCTTGGGCATCTGGGTGAGGAGCCTATGGAACTTGGGGAGGAGGGAGGGTGGTTAAACATGGGCTGCAGTGGCAGTCTGTGATCCTGCTGCTGTTCATGAACCTCCACCAGATACGGGAGCATGTCCGTTTGATCCCGCAGTAGCCCCAGCGTTGCCTCATGCCTCCTCTGATCTTCCTGCCACCACCTCTCCTCACGTTCATCGGCCACTTTCCTGTACTCTGCTATTGTGTCCCTCCACACATTCTGCTGATCTCTGTCAGTGCTGGATGACTGTATGAGCTCAGAGAACATTTCATCGCATGTGCGGTTTTTTTTGCCACCTTTTCTGAGATAGCCTCTGGGATGGAGAAGGGAGGCTTGAAACATTTGCAGCTGCTGGAGGGAAAAAAGGGAGTGAAGTATTTTAAAAGATACATTTTACAGAACAATGGCTATACTCTTTCACGGTGAGCAACACTATTCACGTTACATAGCACGTGTGATTTTGATACAAGGTCACATTTTGCATCTTATATTGAGTGCCTGCGGCATTGGTGTTAGAGATTACACACACGCAGGGCCGGGCAACAGAATTCGGCTTGCAGGCGGCTATGGTAAGCCATAGTCTTTCGGCCCCTGCAACCTTCATAACAGCAGCCTCCTCCTCTCCCATACCAAGCAAAGCACGTTGAATTGGTCATTTAGTACTGCGTTTTTCCTGTTAACGTGCAGCAGCAGAAACCAAACTACCCCCTCACCAATCCAATTCTCTGGGATGATCACTTTACCCCTCCCCCCACCACATGGCTAGTATCAGGGAAGATCCCTGCTAGCCAAACGCAAACAGCTTAGTGCCAATGCCCCCCCACACACCGCGTGGCTAACTGCGGGGAGGATTTCTTTTCAGCCACAGGCAAACAGCCCAGTAGGAACAGCCACCTCTGAATGTCCCCTTAATTAAATTCCCCTATTTCAACCAGGTTACCATGAATGATATCACTCTCCTGAGGATAACACAGAGAGATAAAGAATGGATGTTGCTTGAATGCCAGCAAACACCGGGACCATACGCTGCCAGGCTTTGTCATGCAATGATACCAGATTACTTGCTACTAGCATGGCGTGGTAACGTGTCCTACCATGGAGGACGGAATAAGGCTGCTCTCCCCAGAAACCGTCTGCAAAGGCTTTTAGAGTACCTCCAGGAGAGCTTCTTGGAGATGTCCCTGGAGGATTTCCGCTCCATCCTCAGACACATTAGACTTTTCCAGTACCTATACTGGCCACGAATGCATCCCAAGTCCTCAGGGCTACTTAATCATTAAAAAACACTTGCTTTTATAACGTGTATTATATTTAAAAAGGTACACGCACCAGAGGTCCCTTCTCCGGCTTTGTTGGGTTGGGAGAGTATTTCAGTCAGGGTGATAAAAAGATCCTGGCTGTCAAGAAGAATGGTGTGCTGTGTGCTCTCCTCAAGCTCGTCCTCCTCCTCCTCATCTTCCCCATTCACAAAAATCCTCAGGCATGGCAGAGAGTACCCTATCATCGGAGTCCACGAACAGGGGTGGGGTAGTGGTGGCAGCCCCCCTAAAATTGCATGCAGCTCAGCATAGAAGCGGCATGTCTGGGGCCCTGTCCCAGAGTGTCCATTTGATTCTTTGGTTTTCTGGTATGCTTGTCTGAGCTCCTTAAGTTTCACGCTGCACTGTGTTGCATCACTGCTGTAGCCTCTGTCCCTCATGGACTCAGAGATTTTTTGAAATGTTTTGGCATTTCACCTTTTAGAACGTAGTTCTGATAGCACGGATTCCTCTCCCCGTACAGCGATCAGATCCAGTACCTCCCGTTCGGTCCATGCTGGAGCTCTTTTTCGATTCTGGGACTGCATGGGCACCTGTGCTGATGAGCTCTGCATGGTCACCTGTGCAGATGAGCTCGCCTGGCCAAACAGGAAATGAAATTCAAAAGTTCCCGGGGCTTTTTCTGTACACCTGGCCAGTGCATCCAAGTTCAGAGCGCTGTCCAGAGCGGTCACAATGGTGCACTGTGGGATAGCTCCCGGAGGCCAATACCTTCGAATTGCGTCCACACTAACCCTAATTCAAAACGGCGATGTCGATTTCAGCAATAATCCCCTCATTGGGGAGGAGTACAGAAATCGGTTTTAAGAGTCCTTTATGTTGAAAAAAATGGCTTCGTTGTGTGGATGGGTGCAGGGTTAATTCTATTTAATGCTGCTAAATCTGACATAATCTCGTAGTGTAGACCAGGCCTCAGTTAGTGGTAATGCAGGCCTAGGACACACAGATTTCATCCTTTAGAGGGCAACAGATCCCAGACACTCCAGCCTGAGCATTCGCCTGGTGCTCTTCTGCAGCAGCTTTCATCCTAAGATCTGTCACGCAGAAGCCTCAGCAGCACTGTGGACAGATGCTCTGGGTGGGGAGCACAGACACTTCTGACTAGAGCAGGCAGGAAAATGATTTTCCCATCCTGCAAACGTTTTCAGTATTTTGAATTTTTTTCCTGTTCCACAGGGAGATAAAACCAACTCCTTTCTAAATTTGGTTGTGCCTAATTGGCATTTTTGAACAAAAAAAATGTAAAAAAACTTTCCCAACCAGAAAGTATTTCTGTTCTGACTAAACCAGTCTTCTGTAACAGTGTCTCTGCCATCCTTCTCTTCCTTAGCCATCAGGCACAAGGCTAGCTTGGCTGGGTTCACTGGCTGGTCAGCTTTCGCCAGATTTAATCAGAGCTTTCACCACATTTTGGCTCATAAAAAACCTGGACTTTCCAAACACTGAATGTTCAGCTCTCCGTCTCTGAGTCACATGAATGCGATTTGATCTAGACATTGACTTTTAGGTTGGGATTTTCAAAGAAGTCCAAGAGAGTTAGGCACCCAGCTGCCCAATTCCCTGGACTCCCTCTGAGAATCCCAGCCTAAATCTCCAATCTCCTTCTCTACTTCTCTCAAGCTCTTTTCTTTAAGAGTGGAATGCAATGTCCAGCTGCACCCTCCCAAAGAGGATTTTTAAAAATACCTAACACCTGGTGCAATTTGGTGCACTCCAAAGACAAAAAATTAGTTTACAGAATTTTTATGAGCCCCAGAGGTCTGAGACTCAAACAGGCGGGGCATTTGCTTTTCATGCATCATTGCCACTAATACTGTTCTTGCAGAAAAGATTAACTCTGCCCTGTAGGGATCCCTTGAGGGGAAAAAATAAACAACCTAATTTATCTTTTAAACATCAGTTTAATCTGATCTGGGACATAAAATGCTTTAATTGTTATGATATGGTTATTGCATAGCATCTGTTCGGGGTAGACCTACTGTTGTTTGGGTGACTTCACTGAGTGTTTCTATACATTAATGTTGTGTTACCAACCTTGAGAAATCAAGAATCATGAGATTTGCCGAAATAATCATGAGATATTTTAAAAAAAGAAACTATATTGTGTTTCCATGATCCGTCTCTTGATTTGTAAACTGCCCATCCACAGTGTATAACAATTAGTGTTGTCCACTCTCCCCAGTTTATTGGGAAAGGTGATCTTGGCCCTACTGCAGGAGTTCTCACCCTCAGCTCTCCATCTCCTGCCCAGTAATTAATTCTATCTGCTCCCAATGTCCCTATCAACAACATCCCCCCCCATTCCTCCATCAGTTCAGCCCCCACCCAGACCTCAGTCCCCCCATCAGTTCATCCCCCCAGCCTCACTTCCGCTCCTCCAGGGGTTCTTCACCCCCATCTCCCAGGCCTGTGGGAGCTTTAGTGTGGTCCCTCTCCCTCTTGCTGGTTGGGGGGGAAGCTTCAGGTGCTCTTCACCTCCCTTACTTCTTTCCAGATGGGATGCTACAGGAGGGAGGAGCCATCCCTTCCCCCTTGCTTGAAGTAGGGGGAGGAAGGAGCAGAGCCACCCTGAGCTAGTGGGCTCTTTCTGTTCTCTCCTCCCCATACCTCTCCTGTGAGACTGGCCTCAGGTTGCTGAGGGGCAGAGGAGGGGGAGAGAGCTCTGCATGGCTGCTCTGCCCCAGGAGGTGAAGGGGGTCAGGGATCCAATCAGAGGGTTGCCCTCTCCCACAAGGAGGGGTCAAATTCCCTAGAGGAATGGAACTTCTCCTGTCATCACGTCACTGGCCCCAGCCAAGATCCTGCCAGTCACCAAAAATTGCAAAAGTTGGCAATACTGTAACATTCTTTGATTTCTTTTAAAGCTGAATGACCTGGGTAATCCTTGTATGGTACATAATTACAGCATTCTGGTAAGCCATTACACATCAGTAACGTAACCTTAACTCCTTCTTAACAAGTCTTCTGTCTAGGGATATGTTATTGATCAGTCCAGTCACAGCGACAAGGGCTCTCACCCTACAAACTTTTAGACTGTTTCAGTTTAGCAATCAAGCTTCACTGAAGCAATGCTACCATAATAGAATGTTCCGTTTCCATTCAGCAATGGCAAGATCAGAGAAGAGTCTGCTCAGCTTCACTTGGCTATGAACTAATGAACAAAGACCTTAATGATTATCCGTAGGATCTATTTATCTATATCTGTGATTGGAACATAGACTGCAGGAGAAAATGAGATTGCAAGAAGCCAGGAAGCTGGTGAGCTAATAATTACAGGAAAGGAAACTCATTCAGAAACCTCACATGATGATTCAGTAACTAAACCTTGTGGAAGATCATTCAAATAACGGAGTAGTATACTCTTCATTGCAAACTTGACAGTCTTTAGAAATTAAAGTGTCAAAGTTTTAACATGAATCTGGGCCAAACCCTGAAGTCCTTATTAATTATTTATTTATTATTATTATTAATTTATGCAAGTTTCAGAATGAAACCTGTCCCTTCCCCAAGAGTTCACTCCATACACAGCAAAACTCTCATTGGCTTCACTCACAGATGGAAAAGAACTTGTGCAAATATGGGACAAAAATACCTTGGACCCACCCACATGTAACAGGACAGCAGACATGGAGACCATGTATGGGAATGCAGGGCTTTTCTGCTGAGTCACCTTGTACTCAAGTGATACAATCCTGCATTAAGATTCAGGGTAATTACTCTGAGTAATACTGGCAGATAGGTCCAGCTATCTCCAACCTGGCTATAAAAGAGGTGTGAGTGTCTCTTTAGGCTAGTGGAAAGTAGAGAGCTAAGAACTGAGGAGGTCCTGGAAGGAAACCCTCAGAACAACCAAGCTCAGAGAGGGGGCATAGGATGAGGTTTATGTTGCATTAGGATTTTTGAGTTTCCTTCCAAACCCCAGGAAGGGTGAACTTAGATACTATCAGGATTTGTGTGATCTGCTGAGGATGAAGAAGGGATCTATCACATTCACATGGAAGAAAGGGGAAGCTGTATTCAGCTAATACAAACCACCACCAAAGCCAGACCTCAAAACCTGTAGAAGCCCTAGCTACACATTTGGGGTTTCATGAATTTTGGGTGGGAGATGGGGCTGGATCAAAAGAGCTCCACTGTCTTACCCCCTGTAGTGGTCCCTCGCTCTCCAGTGGGGAAGGAAGCTACTCTGCCTCACTGGGTCTGGCAGAAGGACTTGGGCCCGGGTCCCGCTGCAGGGCTGATCAGTAAGCAGTCTACCGTCAGTTGCCTCCTAGCAGCCATAAATCACCTTTAACAGTCTGGAATTCTAGTCTCCTTGAGTGAGGCTGAGCAGTAATCAGTCTTCAGCCCGCAGTCTCCTGGCTGGTGCAGACAACAATTAACAGTCTACAAGGGGACGCCCTGGGCCCTTTCGGGTGGGGAAGAGCAGGCTTTAGCCAAATCTTTGGGGCTAAGGCAGCCAGCAAACACACAGTCTAGGCTCTGCCCCTTTCGGGGGGGGGGGGCAAAGCAGGGAGCAGTCTTTAGCCCACAGACCCCCAGCAGGGGCTGACAACAATTAAGAATCTAGCATGCCCCAACCCTCAGACAGGGTGGAGCAACAAAAGATCTGGTGTCTTAACTTGGGCAGACAGCAGGCAAAGGCAGGCCTATTGGCCTATGGCACCCCCAGGTAGAGTAGCAGGGGGTAGTGGTAAATGGACCCACCTGACTCCACCACATCCCAGCCCAGGGCCCTAACAGTGGCAGAGTGGTCTGCCGCCGGGTCAGAGGGGGCATCCAGCCAAAACGCTGACTCGAGCTCCAGCAACAAAACCGGACTATAGTCTGGTTTCCCTGGGCTATTTCTTACCACAGTCTGGGTGGCGTGGTTTGTAGTGCACAGTGTGACACTGCACTCCATAGTCTTCACAGAGATATTATTATGATATAATTATGATATAGTTATGATGTATTTTATGCAAGATAAGTCATGTGAGATGTCATTGGAAGATTATGATTTGCTGAATATGCTTATCCTATTAGTATGCCTGTATCATTTTTGTATCTGAAATTATGAATATTAACTATGTATGTATCTCACATGTAGTTACACCTGGGTAACGCCCACTAGGCAAAAGGCTCTCAGTCTAGATGGCTGGCTGGGAAGGGCCCATTCAACTTAATGAGCCATTAGAGAGAACAATAGGCCTTAGGAGAAGCTTATCCCTCACCTGGGAAGCCTTCCTGAGAACTCTACAAATAGCCACTGAGTAATGGCTGCTGTGACACTACAGGGACATGTGACCAGGTCACCTTGTGCTGGACTCCATCTTGAGAAATCAGAATTTTTCTGCTGACTGGTGTGGGAACCAAGCTTTGAAACAAAGGGTTCCCTGCCATATGCAAAAAGCTATATAAGGCAGGGGAATGACACCATTGTGGTTCTTCACTGATGCCCCTCCAAGAAGAGAGAAGACTCCTGGAAACACTTGAGGAACAAAGACTGAACTGGAGGAAGTGCTGGATGCAGGCTAAAGGGATTTTTAACCTGTGAATGGAACACCTGGGGATTCCAAGCTGTAAGCAAGTGCAGCTTGCCCCTTAAGAATCTGCAGTCTGCTTGTATCATCACTTATCCAATCTCTTTAGTATATTAAGCTGAGTTTGCATTTTTGTTTATTTCCTAGGTAATCTGCTTTGATCTGTTTGCTATCCCTTATAATCACTTAAAATCTATCTTCTGTAGTTAATAAACTTGTTTTTGCTTTGTCTAAAACCAGCGTGTGGGAGTCATAACTCTGGGCAGAAAGCTGTTGTATATTCCTCTCCACATTGTGTGTGTGTGAATTTTATGAGCTTAAGCTGTATAGTTTCCTATGAAGCGCAAGACAATATACTTTTAGGTTTACACTCCAGAAGGGGTGCATGCCTGAGTAGCTGGGTAGTTAGAGCCTGCCCATGCAGGGCTGATCAGAACGTCTGCATGTAACTGCAGCTGGGTGTGTCCCTGCCTGTATGGTTGCTGGTGAAAGTGCAGGCTGGAGTCTGGAGAGAGCTTGTCACAGCAATACAGTGTAAAGGAGCCCAGGTTGGTGGGTCAGGGGGGCTCAGTAGTACTTCAGTTCCAGATGGCACCCTGCAGGAAACCCACCACACACAGATCCTCTGACTCCTCTGGATACATAGCGGATGGAAGTCCCGGCAACTCCTCTCCAGGGTCAGTCTCCTCTGGGAGCAGGGTGCTGCACAGCACAGGTTCAGCTCTAGGGTTCTGCAGTAGAATGGAGCCATTCATCTCCTTCCCTGGCTCCCACTCTGGTACTTCTGGCAAGGGGGGCAGGACGGGCTTGGCTCTGCCCACCAGAGTGAGTGTAGTGGTCCCTCACTCTCAAGTTTGGAGGGAGGCCTCTCTGCCTCACTACACTCCCCCCTCCGATTCTATAGGGACTTCCTGAGGAAGATGACACTGACCCTCTCTGCCTCAGAATCCCCAACCACTGTGATGTAAACACCCCTCACCAAAGAGTTTTCAAGTCAAGCACAGGTTATGCCTAAACAACACAACTGACAGAGTTAAGCTGTCTTGGAGGTTAGAAAGTAGCCCCCAATTTTTCCTGCTTGTACCCTACCTCAGTGGCTGTGTGAATTTCCCTCCAGCACCTCTTATGATCTCTTGTATGCCTCTTTCTGTAGTGTACCCCTCTTATGATATTTTGTATGCCTCTCCCTGCATCCCTCTTTATGATCTTTTCTATGCCTCTCTCTGTATCCCTCTTCTGATATATTGAGGCTACACCCTTTGACCTCTCCAGAGCGGGGCAGGCCGTTCTTACTACTTGTCCCCCAGTGGGGTAATATGTAGGAAATTGTAGTTACATTTTTTATGCAATTCCATGATATGTTTTTAGGTGTGTTTCTGAGTAGGTTCCACATGCCTCTCCTACCTGTTTTTCCCCCCGACCAATGTGTTGTTGCAAGAAATCTAGCTCTGGCGGTCTCCCTCTGCAAAAACTTTTGGATTATCATCAGCAAATATACTCCCACTTACGCAGTGATTCAAAAGTAGAGAAGATTGTGGAGAGAAGGATACCTAAGCAGTCTCTAAATTAGCAGCAAATAAGAGAAAAAAAGTCAAATATATAAGAGATGTTACTTGTATGGTGAAGCCAATATTATTATTGCACCCTGACAATCTGCTCTGCTGATACACCTCTCTGTGTTTCCAACACATTGGGCCGAGTATGTTCAAAGCTAGATACCCAATCCTGCAACCTCCTCCATTGACTTGAATAAGACTGCTGCTGGGACTAAGGACTACTCCCCATGAGTAAGGTATTGCTGGCCCTGGCCCTATAGCTACTTGGAGCCTATTTTGCCTTTTTTTTAAATGCAGTTGTTTGTATCTAAATCCAGAAACAAAGGGCTTGTATGGAGAGTTAGCACGCAGCAAGCTGGGGTATAAATCTGCAGCGCACTGACTGCCATGCACTAATTGGCTGCGTGGACCCTGCTACCATGCACTACAAGTTCCATAGCACACTTTGACCTCCTCCTGTTTCCAACAGATGTACGGAACTCTAAGGACATGGCGGGAGAGTCCACATGGCAACTTAATGAGCAGCAGGCCATGCACGGTAGATCCACATTCTGGCTCGCCGCACAGTAAGGGAATGCCTACGCTACAGAGACTGTGCAGGCATAGCTACGTCATCATAGCTATGCTGCCATGGCCCTGGAGTATAGATGCAGCCTACACGACCAGGCATTTGTCTCTCAATGTAGGAACATCGCCTCGCCCTCTTTCATCTATATAGCTGCAGCTCCACTGGGGGTTTTGTCAGCATAGCTACGTTGCTAGGGTGTGTGAGTATTTTGCACACCTTTGATAGATGTAGCTAGGCCAACAGAACTTTTTAATTGTAAACTAAGCCTGAGTCTCTGTGAGGACAAGCCCCAAGACGATACAGAAACCCAATTACAGGGGATGATAACATCCTTTTCCTTGAGCTAGCTCGTGTTTCCACATATTTTACAGACTATTGCACACCAGTATCCTAACTAGCCCTCTGGCCTCACCCTGTACCAACACTGACATGTGAGGCTGACTTTGGGCTCAGTCCTGAGCCTTGCTATGGCCCCTTTGTGCTGCCACCATTTAGCCCAAGCCCGCAGTCCCCTCCCACACTCCGAACCCCTCAGCTGCACCCGCCCCCAGCCTAGAGCCCCCTCCTGAATCCCAAACCCCTCATCCCTGGCCCCACCCCAGAGCCTGCACTCCCAGCCAGAGCCCTCACCCCCGCACACTCCAACCCCCTTCCCCAGCCCTGAGCTCCCTTCTGCTCCACAAATGCCTCATCTTCAGCCCCACCCCAGAGCCCGCACCCCCAGCTGGAGCCCTCACCCCCTCCCACATCCCTACCCCAGCCTGGTGAAAATGAGTGAGTGAGCAAGGGTGGGGGAGAGCGAGCAACGGAAGGAGTGAGGTTGGAGTGAGTGGGGGCAGGGCCTCGGAGAATGGGCAGGGCAGGGACGGGACCTCGGAGCAGGTGGCAGGGCAAGGGTTCTTGGTTTTCTGCAATCAGGAAGTTGGCAACCCTATTCTGATCCGTTTCATTGGTGTAAATCTGGAGTAACTGAGATCAGAATTTGGCTCTTTAAGCCTAGCCACTATGAAAATCCACACTGGACACCTGGCGCTCAGCTAAATTTGTCATTGCTTCCTTTTTCCTGGGGAGCTCTACTGGTAATGTATTAGACTACACTGTAAATCATGTAGGTATATTAGTCTGAAACCTCCAACAGACATTCATAACAGTACCTGCCAATGGCTTCCAGAGATTCAGCACAAGATAAATGTATCTGTTTCAAACTTATTTCATTTTAATAGTTGCTCCCAGTTCTAAATAGGATTTTGCTGTTTGCTTGGAAATTAGGTGCTCTAGATTACATGAATCATTCCTGATAGAAAAGATCATTTTACAGCTGCCTTGAGCGACAAATCATGCTGAAGCATGCAAAACACTTTAGCTCCTGTATACTGCGCTGTAAAAAGAAATCACATAATTCATTGTTTTAATTAAATGCTAAAAAGAAGTAGGTAATAATTGACACTGGAAAGACAGTGACTGTTCTGGAGGTTTCTTGAAGTAATTAAATAATAGACAACAATCAAGCCTAAAGGTTGCAGGCTCTGAATGCTGTATTCTGCGGGGTAGTTATGATAGACTCAACTGGGGAGTATGTTCTAAATGATGGGATGCCTTCCTAAGTGCATGACATTAACTGTCATTGAAGTAATAAGAGCACTTACATTTTCAAAGCACTTTACAAACATTAACTAATTAAGATCACAATATCCCTAGGAGGTAGCTATCATTAGCTCCATTTTACGGATGGGGAAATTGAAGCAGAAGGGTTAAAGAATTTACATGAGGTCACAGAGGCAGTCTATGTTAACTGAGATTAGCACTCAGGAGTTCCTGGCACCAAACTCAGTGTTCACTAGACCATGTGTCCTTCAAGTGGCAAGCAGTATATTTTAAATACCTAACTGAAGAAATATATCATGCAACCTTCTTTCTGGCCTGCATTTTCACAAAGGTCATCCCAAACAGTTTATGCAGCTGTGATATGTTCTGTCCAATGAACAAATGTTCATTGAACAGAGGCAGGGCCATCTCCACCTCCTCTCGTCAACATCTGCCACACTGTCTATCTTATTTCCTTCTTGTGTCAGGTCATGAAGCGAGAAGGGGAGGACTCAAACTATTTGCTAATGATTCTTGTACAACTGGGCTGATTTGCACTGAGATTCATGCAAGATGAATAGGGAAATACCTTGAGAACCTGTTCTTGCATAAATACCAAATATCTTAGAATCCAGAGCTAACCATTCTGGAGTGACTCTCAAGAGGGAGTTGCTGGGAAGTTTAAAAATGCCTGGCTGCCCTCCAAATTCACTGTAGGGAACTCTCCTGCATTTGCAGGGAAATGAACTCACTAGGCCACATTCACAGGAGTGTTTAAGACCATTATGAGGATACATAAATCAGTGTAATTTATACCTTCTTCCAGCCCTCTCAATGTGCATATTACACTATCTTAGACTCCTTTAGACTCACACCCACCCATTTACCAATGTGTCATTTACACTACCCCTCCTGTCACATCATCTCTGAATTTGTCCCTTTGAGCCTAAATTGATGTAACTCATATACTAAGGGGCCAGATGACAACAAAAAAGGGAGAAAAATACCAACAGAAGTATGTGAGAACATCTAAGCTATAGCAGGCCATTCCTTGCTTTAATTTACACAACTTTACACCATGTTCCAGCTCCTTAGGATGTAGGTTACACCAGCTTGGAGTCCCTGAGCAGCACACATTGGTAAGCAAGGTAAGCAGGCTTCAGGGAGTCTAAGGCAACGTAAAGGTATATAACTTGCTTTCCATCTCCAAACTTGGCCACACAGCACTTTTCAGTCTTTAAATTCTATGCTTCAGAATTTCCTCCTCCCCTAAAAAAAACCACTGTATGTTGTCCCTAAGTATAGGTATTATCATGACATTAATCCATTCACACCAGAAGGAAAAGTAGGAATATGTTCATCTTATTTTCACTTGCCGTCATTTCACTTGTCTGTAAGGTTTTTCTATCCTCCACACACTGATGCACTGTTTTTGTATTTTGCCATACCTCGCTTTTGCTCTTTACATAATAGATCAGGAGCTGTTTTACTTCAGACATAGTGCAATCTCTTTATTGTGAATTAATAAATTTACAAATGTAGATTTTTTTTGTTACAATAACTGCACTCAAAAACAAAACAATGTAAAACTTTAGCACCTACCTGTAAGAAACAGTCACAACAGGAAAAATCACTTTGAATAGGTGCAAAATAGTACAAGACCTCTTCCGGAAACAAAAGAGACATCTACATGCCTACCTGGAACATCTGTAAGCAATTGAGGTGGTTGCAATAATTCTTACAGTTTTTGTCTGAATTACATTCCCACTAGGGCTGTCAAGCGATTAAAAATATTAATTGTGATTAATTGTGCAGTTAAAAAAATTAATCTTGATTAATCACGCGATTAATCGCATTGTTAAACAATAATAGAATACCATTTATTTAAATTTTTTGGATGTTTTCTACATTTTCAAATTATTCATTTCAATTACAACACAGAATACAAAGTGTATTTTATATTTATTTTTATTACAAACGGTTGCACTGTAAAAAACAAAAGAAATAGTATTTTTCAATTCAGCTAATACAAGTACTGTAGTGCACTCTTTTTATCATGGAAGTTGAACTTACAAATGTAGAATAATACAAAAAAAAATAATAAAGTGCATTCAAAAATAAAACAATGTAAAACATTAGAGCCTACAAGTCCACTCAGTCCTACTTTTCATTCAGCCAATCGCTCAGACAAACAAGTTTGTTTACATTTGGAGGAGATAATGCTGCCTGCTTCTTGTTGACAATGTCATCTGAAAGTGAGAATAGGCATTCACATGGCACTGTTGTAGCCAGCATCACACGATATTTACGTGCCAATTACGCTAAAGATTCATATGTCCTTTCATGCTTCAACCACCATTCCAGAGGACATGCGTCCATAATGATGATGAGTTCTGCTAGATAACAATCCAAAGTAGTGCAGACTGACGCATGTTCACTTTCATCATTTGAGTCAGATGCCACCAGCAGAAGGTTGATTTTCTTTTTTAGTGGTTCAGGTTCTGCAGTTTCCGCATCGGAATGTTGCCTTTTAAGACTTCTGAAAGCATGCTGCATGCCTCGTCCCTCTCAGATTTTGGATGGCACTTCAGATTCTTAAACCTTAGATCAAGTGCTGTAGCTATCTTTAGAAATCTCACATTGGTACCTTCTTTGCGTTTTGTCAGATTTGCAGTGAAAGTGTTCTTAAAATGAACAACATGTGCTGGGTCATCATCCGAGACTGCTATAACAAGTCTTTCCATCAACTTCAGTGAGCATTGGATCAGGCCTGTGATGGATAAAAAAAAAATCTTTACTCAGTTTATTCATCCAAATAATCCCATAAAAGACAGTGGGGAGGACACATGCTAGTAAGGAAAGTAGCATTTGACCCACAGCTGTACACTGTGTAAAATGTTTGGACCAAGTAAGTGAAAAAGGCATCTATGTTTTTTCTATATTATTGACACAAAGTGAAAAACTACATAAACCAAATATTTCTGGTGTATTTTAAAATCATCACAGTAAAACTCATGGTCATTTTCAGACAGCAGAACAAGAATTTCTAGATATGAATACTATACCAGATGCCTAATTCTAAACTGTATGCCATTAACTTTCAGTTTGATAGACACATTATTTAATTTACAATATATCACTTCACAGGAATGCAATTCTGTTTTAAAGCAGTTTTTAACACCTCGATTATTTTAGATATCAGCTCTACCACAGATCATGTCTCCTAAATATGTTCAAGAGCATTCCATTTCAGACATTGCATGCTGGGAATGAAAAGAGTGCTCACATTAAGGAGAGGCTGTCATGCTTGGAGGACGGAGACGGAAGCAGGGTTTGGGGACTACTTGCAACTTTGGAATTACTTCATAATGGTTACTCCCCTCTGAATCTTAACTGATGACTCTTTGAAATTCTGTTCAATTCTGTGAAATAAAATACATTCTTGTAAAAATCAGTGGTAAAATGGCAGAATGAGAAAAACACAAAACATCAGCAGTAAATGATCAAAGCATTAAAAGTCCATTGCTGGTTATATCTTGAAATGTTTGAAATACCATATGGCCCGATCCTGTAGTCATTTTACAAGCAAAACACCTGAGCTTTTTTCCTGGGCAAGGATTGCAAGAGCAATGCGATAGTTCTGTGTTTCAAAAGACAGGTTAGTTAGTGTCCAATCTTGCTCGTTATGGTCCAATCTGGCACAACTTTATTAAGAACAGGATTGGGGGTATCCAGAACTGTAAGCATTTTGAACCATTTATTAGACAGAAAAACTGACTTTATTTTGTTTGTTGCAGCTAAGACTCTGCAAATCTCTAGAATTATTTTGGAAACAGACTGATGCAGCCACCATGTCAGGAGTAGCAAGATCCCAAGGTAATTCTCTTTGCCTTTCTAGCTTCTTTCTTTTGAAGTTGGTAGCCTCCGATGAGCTGTTCACCTGCTCTCCCTCTCTGATACTTATAAAGAACTTACATATATTTAGCCAGTAAAACATGGTGCACTGGTATTGTTCAATAGTAAGAACAGGAGATTGGCAGTAAGGATCCCTGAATTTTATTTCCAGCTGTCCCACAGACTCACAGTTTCTCTAATTCATTGTCTTTCGCATAGCTGCTGCCTACACGTCATAACTATCATGCAAGCACACAAAACATTGCATGGTGCCAGAACATTACAGTAAGTATTACACCCATTTTACACATCTGCAAATGGAGTCACCAAGGTGTTTGAGTGACTGGCAGAACGTCCCACCAGCTAAAGCACACTTTACTGGTGATATCCTCATCTTCTAAAAAGAACTGCACCACAGGGGAAACCAGGCATTTCTTCAAAAACTAACTGCTCTCCATTCAGATAGGCAGAACTAGGAAGACCATCTGACATAGCACCATCTAGCAGAGCAGGAACCATCTTATTGTTTAGTGTTTATTCAGCACCTAGCACAATGCAGGCCTACTCTGTGACCAGGGCTTCTAGGCCCTAAAGGAATACATAGACTAACTCCCAATAAACCCTAAGCGTTTGTCAAAGGCATACTGTGAACATTCAAAAGGTGTCATATAACCTATTATTATGTAACCTTTCTGCTAAGTATCCTTAGCGGGTGAGTAGGACCAGTTACATTGCTGTCCAGGGATTCCACTTAAAATAAACAAAATGTTTGGTTTGAGCTCCCACCTAAAACTTTAACTTCTCCCAAGTTTTAGGACCTTTTAATTCCTCCCTGTCCCCCAGTCACCATAACAGATGTTTCCTCCCCACTTGCAAGCACTCAGGAGTCCCTTGGAGGAATGTGAAATCACAAATAATTTTTATTTGGAAAAACAAGATACACATCTCTTTATAGATTTAAAAAAATGAAATGAGTAAAACCCAGACAGTATATGGCAAGGGGTGGCCAACCACACCATCCCAGTTATTAACTGCCTGGCTTGTCGGAGCCCAGAATTCTTATTCACAGAACAGTCCCCACCCGCTTAAGCTGCACTCCTAAATATCCAGTTAAACTCAGTGGGGGTCAAATGAGAACCAGAAGGCAGCTCTCCCCGCTCTGTCGGCTTCAGTCCATTGAAGTCTGCACCATCAAGTGTCACTCAGGTCAGCTACTGTCATGTTGGATTCTGTGAAGTCAGCTCCCTCAGGCCTGCTATCCCAAGGCACTTGATAATACATGGCCCAAAGATAGTTTTTTGCTAAATATTGGGTTAATTTACTGCAGCCGTACAACTGATTTCTATTTTTCTGGATAATGTTAAATTAGATTTATACTCCTATTTGCTTAATTCAAAAGCTGCACATCTGCCCAGGTGGACACCAGTGAGAATCCATAATTAACATGATTGGATGTGATCTGTCTGTCTAGGGTAAGATACCATGCTCATCAATGTAGTAGCAGTCAGTGAAGTCACTGGGAATTTTAGAGGTATAAGCAATGCAGGATTGAGGCACTGGAAGTGTTTTGCTTCATGAAAAAGTGCTGACTGAAGTCTGTAGCAAGATAAAGAGTTAATTAGCTGAAGAATTTTGGGCTTTTTACTGTTTTAAAACTTGCCTTTCTGTTTAAACAAATGGATAAAAGAAACAATGAAAGGAACAAGGATTTCCTATCACCAAAGAGAGAGTTTTACAGAAAGTCAATACACATTTTTGCAATAAGAAAAGAAGGAAACTGGCATTTTGTGCCTTCTCTAAACTTCAAACGGCAGGGGGTGTGAGTGCAACAAAAGCTAACGTGTATTTTGACATCAGAACAGGAAAATCCAGCACCTTTTGTAGGTGGTAACACCTTCAATTCAGAGAAACAACATTCTAGGCCTGCACTGGGTGTCTAAGATCACAGCAGTGAAGAGGGGCTACTCTAAAGGATGCTGACAGACTGTCAAGGGCTGAACTGATTTCTGCTACATCTGCTCATGCTCAAATAAATGTGTTAGTCTCTAAGGTGCCACTAGTACTCCTTTTCTTTTTGCGAATACAGACTAACATGGCTGCTGCTCTGAAACCTATCTTGGCCATGGTAAACCTATATTTTGTAACTTAAAAATTATGGAAAGATTTTCAAACACAAAGGGCAGTTAGGCGCCTGATTGCCACTGAACATCACGGGCTGCAAACTCATAATTCCCATTTGTGCTTTTGCAAATCTCCCATGAAGGCTGGTCTGAAGCTGCTGTTCACAGTTAAATATCCCTATCAGGTGTGTAACAACCTGTTTATTGCTGTTTCCTATCTACATGTAAATTGCCAATAAAAACTTCTTTTGTTTAAATAAAGATGAGCTGACATATCAGGGCAGTTCCCTGCTGGTGCTCTGAAGGGAAAAAGAACTCTGTAATCAAAGCAGAGATGTAAAGGTGACAAGACAAAAGAAAAGGCTATGGTCATTGTCTGGAATACGGTTTGAAGACATGTTGGGTACAGAGCAATCAAATGGCCTAAGACAGTGTTCCACAAACCTGGTACATGGGCTTCCTTGAGAAGGAACCGGACACGTTCAGGTCAAGGAAGGGGTACAAAGGAGAGGATCAGGGTGGGTGGTGGAGAAAGTTTCAAAAGGCCAGATCTAGGTCCCTCCTGACCCCACATGCTGCTTGCTGTATCTGTAGGTAAAGAGGCAGGTAACTCACTGAAAGTCTTCCCTGCCTGCTCCTGTGGTGGCCTCTCAGATAGCTGACTTCAGACAGAGTTCACTTGTACAGAACTGCAAGCCCAGACGACAGTCTGCCAGATCAAGTTTCCCCCGCAAGTATGTAGCCTTCTGGTGAGCGGGGGAACAAGGCGAGGGATAAAAAAAACAAAGGAAAGAAAGAGTCAGGAAAACCATGCAAAACATCCAGAATGGGAAAAAAGCACAGACACGAAGAAAAAATGGAGAAGTGGGAGAGAAAATGGACAGAAATAAGGAGAGATGGCAACATCTGGCTTAGGACAGGGTGAATGGGGATGTCCATACGTTAAATCTATCCTGGGCAGCTCCACTAAAGAGTGTTTAGAAATGATCCTTGGGAGTGCAGTGCTGTGCAGTGCTCCAGGAGAGTAGGAATACAAATGATAGACTAGGTTGTTATGGAGTTTGATGCATAACGAAGAAAGTCTTCACATCCCTTTGATCACCCAGTCATTGCTGATTCCTGGTTTGAGGAAAAAATGTCTTATTATTGCCATCACAGTCTTTCGCTCTCACCCAGGCCTGATCTGCTACAGAGTTAGGCCAACGTCAACCTAACTCTGTAAATGTCGACACTAAAATGTCACTCCTGCCGATGTAACTCGCCCACTACACTGACTTAATAACTTCACCTCCATGAGAGGTGTAGAGTCAAAGTCAATGTAGTTAGGTTGATGCAGTGTCAGTGTAGACACTGCATGGTTTACGTTGACTGTAGCTGCCTTCAAGAAGTTGTCCCACAACACCTCACGCTGACTGTTAAATCGGTGCAAGCGCTCCTGGCATAGGTGATGCACAGGAGGGGCATGTAGGGTCAAGTGCCCCCCAGATTTCTGCTTGGCCTGCTGAGGGGGAGGGAGAAGGGCTCTGTCCTTCTACTGTTGTGCCTTCCCCCCGGCTCACTTGGCTTCTGTCCCTGGCACTCAGGCCCAGGCAGGGAGTCATGGGTGGCCCGTGACCCAGCCAATTGGGGGAGGCTAGCCCCAGGCCGCTCCCCTTGTGCTAGAGGACCCTCCCTTTCAGCCTTCCCACAGGAGCCCGGAGCACCCCCAACGCAGCCCCTGGCCCTAGTGCCAGGCAGCCAGGGGATGAGGCCCCAGTCCTGGTGCGCCAGGTGGCACAGTCCAAGCACCAGGTGAGCAGCATAGCCCCACAGCCAGCCATCCCGAGTACCTGTGGGAGGCAAGCTGGCCAGCCCCAGCCAGCCTGGGTCAGGGGAAAGTGCTGGGAACTGCAGGAGGGGGCCTGGGCTGGGGGCGTAACATGGGCAGGGCCATGCTACTCTGTTTGAGAGGCACAGCCTCCCCCAGCCTACAATACCGGCTGCCCACGTTGGAAGTGGAAGGGGCAGGACCAGCCCTTGTCATGCTGGCTGCTCTGGGTCATTGCTCTGTACAGTGCGGCGGCTGCCTAAGAGACCCTGGCTGGGGAGGTGGCGGTAGGCCGTCCCCTGCCCAGGCCCAGGTGCCAGGGACAGGGGCCGAGAGACTCGGAGTCCCCACTCCTTCCCAGCATGTTTCTGGCTCACTCAGCTCGTGTCCCCTGCAGCTGGGCCTGGCAGGGAGTGGGCCACCGCTGCCTCCCCAGCCAGGCTTTCTCTCACGCAGCTGCTGCACTGCACAGAGTGAGCAACCCAGAGCAGCCAGCTTCAGCCCCATGAGAAGTGGCTCCATCCTGCTCCCTGCCCGGGCCCGGCTGCCAGGAAGAGTGGCCAAATGTGTCACAGGGGGTGGTGCAGCAGGAGAAGGACAGAGTTCCCCACCGCTGGTGGAGCGGGGAGAGCGCAGCAATCCCAGGCTGGGCGCAGGGCCGGGGGTGTCATTGGGCAGAGGAGACACTAGGGAAGGTCACCTGTCCTCCCATTTAGATTGTGCTCCCACAGTATGGGGAGGCATGAGTTGTCTATGGCGCCTGGTGAGGATGCACATCACTGACACAAAGAGCGTAGTGTGGACATGCACAAGTGATGTAATTAATGTGGTGGCAGTACGTTGCCATAACTTAGGTTGACATAATTTTGTAGTGTAGACATACCCCCAGATTGCTCCCCTGAAACCATTGATACCAAAATGGCCAGCGCAATCCCTTTCATTTTCCATTAGGAAGAGTGAGTACACAAGAGGAACTTTGAGACTACAGGCCAAAAACAGTGTGATATGTTTTCTTCAAACTATTCAGCTCAGGAAACATATGAGGGAGAAGTAAGGCAGAAAAGAAATTGTTTGTATTCTATCCTTATGTGCAGTCTGGTTTCTAGTAGCAAGCCAGGAGCTTGCTCAGGAGCTAAGAGCAATCACTGCTGTTGGATAGGCAGGCTGGATACCAGGACAGTGCAAAGGGAATTTTAACAAAGCCTTGCTTTTATTGACTGCAGCCACGCAAGCTTGTAATGAAAGGAGAAATGGATGATCAGTACCAGTGACTACAATGTAGTTTCAATTATCAAGCTTTGTAGTAATAAACATCACTTTAGGCCCAGGCAGTCAGTTTGAAGACAGGCTGAAATAGCATGGGTATGCAGTTGAATACCCACAGAACTGACTTTCTGAGTTTGTATTCACAAAGTCAAGCTTTAGCCCTGTTCCTGATTTTATGAAGGGTGAGATGGTTCCGAAAGTTTTAAAGCACTGCCCTCCATTGACACATATTAATACAATGACCAAGTGAGCCACTGAGCCAGCTTTGCTGGGAAATGTTCTGATATCTAGAGACTAAGCTGCTGTCAAGACTGAAGTCCGGATGCTCGGGAACTGGAACTGTTGCTACGCCCTTTCCTCTTGTCTCATGAACTGCTCGGTCATGGGAGCACCTTCCCTTTTAAACACATTCTGTCTGTCACATAAACAAACCCCTTCCTCTTCCGTCCGGAACCCAGCTGAACGATTAACGTTTGCTTTCCTCCTCCCACGCATTTTTCTCCTTATCATGCCCCTTCCAAGCTGCCCTTTTTCATTTTGTTTTCTGAAGTGTAGAAGTCAGACAGAGATTAGACAAAACTATACCCGGATACCAGAAGCAACTTTTTTAAATCAAAGTAAAGTGTGAAAAAGGGTGCTAGTGTCCTGTTGAGCTCAGAATTCTTCTTGGGTCTGATTCTCTGCTGCCTTGCACTCTCTGTAGTCACTTATACCTGTGCAAAGTGAGCATAAAGTGGATGTAAAATGCTAACAAATCAAAATTGTATTATTTTGTACACTTTTATTCATTTTGCACTCATGTAAATGATCACACACGCTGCAAGGCAGGGGACACTCAGGCCCGTCACACTATGCAAGTGGAACTGTGTTGCTTTGCAGTCAGAAATTATATATCATACAACTGAAGGGAAGTAATTGAAAAATAAACTGCATTGTACTAAACGAACAGAGTCTGTCCAGGGAAGCCGCATAAACAAGCCAGGTGAACAAAGGATTGGTGTAATCACAAGTCAGGGTACATCAGGTAAGTTCATATGTTCAAAAGTATGGGTTTTGTCAGCATTTTAAGGTATCCATGTCCTTGAAGTGTCTGTTATAAGCAGCCAACTTAGGTAGCTCAATCCTTTGCTTCCCCTCAATCTATCAAGATACAAAATACATTTGCCTTAGTGATCTTCTCAGGTAAAGGTTTGGCAGAATTTATGTCCCCCAGAATTCACAAATTTATCAAGAGAAATGATGGAGTTTTACAGGAATAGAAGAGCCACTTCACCTCCTAAGTGCTCACTTTTGTCTGGCCCGCATCCTGTGGCTTGGGTCAGAAAAGTCAGAATCCTGTTGCCCTCCTAAGTAATGTCTCCTTCAGCTTTAACAGCATTTAGGATCTGCTTCCAGCCTGTTTTATCAGACAGGCTGTTTTAACCTGCCTTTTTTGGCCACCTTTCTTACCTTTCCTGTACGCAGAGATTCTGTAACACCTTTCAACAGAGCTGGGGTTTTTCTTTAATATCTAGCTTCAGGGGTTTAGGTATTAGGTTATCCACTAATAGAAGCAAGTTATCACACTCTGTCATCTGGGATTCCTTGATACCCTACGGTTTCCAGCTTTTTTTTTTTTTTTTTTTTTTTGCTTGGTAACTACTATAGGCTTGGGGCAGGGACAGGGGGTTGGGGTGTGGGAAGGAGTGAGGGGTGCAGGCTCCGGCTGGGCAGCGCTTACCTCGGGCGGCTCCTGGGCAGTGGCACAGCGAGGCTAAGGCAGGCTCCCTGCCTGCTAAGGCCCTGCGACGCTCCCAGAAGTGGCCAGCACTTCTCTGCAGCTCCTGGGGCAGGGGCTGCAAGGGTGTGCTGGCCACTTCTGGGAGCGGCATGGGGCCAGGGCAGGCAGGGAGCCTGCCTTAGCCCTGCTACGCTGCCGGACTTTTAGCAGCCTAAAATCTCCCGGTTTGACTTCAGTCGCCTCCAGGAGATAGAGCCCAATTCCGGGAGACTCCTGGTGAAACCAGGAGGGTTGGCAATCCTACAAGGGGAGCTGAGAGATGCCTGAGTGATCAAAGTGCTGGCTTACCTGTGTAGCTTCTAGCACTCTGACACAGGGCCACAGGGAAGATTAATTTTATAAACTGGCTCATTATTTTGCCAAAAAACCTTCTTACCAAAGTAGAAAAAGTATGCTTCCCTTAACCTTAATCAGGAAGTCTTCTAGGGCTTGTCTTAACTAAACAATGTTATTGTGTTTGAACAAGACTGTACAAAGATGAATTAGGTGGCACAGTGTTGACCATGATGAATCAGTGTAGACTAGGACAAGTTATATTCAGCATCATGTCCGCTAATCATGAGCAACTGACGATACTGAATGTGATTTACTTTGGCCTACGCTGACTGAGAAGTTGTGGTCAACATCGTGCCCACTAATTTGTCTCTTTATAATCTTTGTCAAACAGAGTAACGTTTTCTAGTGATGAAAAACCCCTGGCCAATTGATGTAAATGTAACCAAACAGAGTGGCAATGAGAGCTGCTCTGGGGACATGTATGTGTGTGTGTGTGAGAGAGAGATTGAACGTAATAGGGCCATCTTTGGATGATTTACTATTATTATAGATTCCAAGGCCAGAAGGGACCACTGCGATCCTCTAGTCTGACCTTCTGTATAACACAGGCCATAGAACTTTCCCAATAATGCCTAGAGCAGATCTTTTAGGAAAACATCCAATCTTGATTTTAAATGGTCAGTGATGGAGAATCCACCAGAACCCTTGATAAATTGTTACAATGGTTAGTTAATTACTCTTGCCATTAAAAATATGGTTGCATTTAATGGCCACAGCTGACATCATGGCTCCATTGTAAAAGGTGACATCCATACACATAGGAAGAGACAGCCCTGCTCCAGGAAGCTTACAATCTAAATAGAGAAGACAAAGGACACGAAAATGAAGCATATCCTCATTTCACAGATTTGAAAGTAAGGCATGGAGATATTTGCTTTACTGCTTCAATTTGTGTGTGCCTCTATCTCATTTTGTTCAGTCCCTCTTCAGCTGTGGTAGATGCAGAAAACAGAACTAAGTCCTTCACATCTACCTGCTCTAGGCTGGTAGTCTGTTACTTCCACACAAACTATGTATGCTAAGGCCTCCATGCTTGGAGTTCCACAGTTGACCCCATCATCAACCTTGTGCAAGCAGTATCTCAGAGCCCTACCTCTTTCATTTCACAGCCATGGCCTCTTCCAGCTCCAACAGAACCTATTACTGAGGTTCTGGCTGCACTTCTCCCCACATCTCCTGATTTTTGCACACCCCATCCGTAGCCACACAAAGTCACGAGGCCTCTTTGTCAAACTCCTCTTGGAGCTATCCATGATGGCCATTCATCACACCAGAGCTGGACAGAGGGATGTTCTGTGACTGTGGCAAATACTTCTGATCCCTAGTGCAGTCACATCCCTAGTGAGTCACCCTTGTTGCCTCATCAAGCAGAGTTCCTCTGGGCGGTGTCCATTTCATCTTTGGATGCCTTTCAGGAGCACTGGGTGCTGTCGGGGTTTTCTCCTTAGTGTCTCCTTCCAGTTCCTTGATTCTCACCCTATGACCTTCACTCCTGTCACTGTTTTTTCATTTGTTGCCCCCAAGATTGAGTTGTGGCCTGGGTTCACTGGCCCCTCCTCAAGGCTATGGGGAAGGGCCTTTAACCTTATCCTTGGCAAACCTAACCCTATCCTGGAGATCCCTACACTTCACAACACTACCAATCACCCAGGAAACTCTACCCTTGGTAACCCTAACCCTATCCCAGGAATCCCATTCTGTCCTAACCCTAACCCTACCATTGGAAATGCTTCCTTAACCGTAACACTGGGAGTCCTACTTTTAGCAACACTAGCAGTAATCCAGGAATCCCTACCTGTCCTAACCCTAACCCTGGCCCAGGAGCCTTACCCATGGAAACACTAGCTCCAGCCAGGGGAACTGTACCCTTCTCAACCCTAACAATAACCCTGGAAGTCCTACCCTATGCAATCCTAACCATTTCTACCCTAGGCCAGGGTGCCCTACAAATGGCAACCCAAGCCCTAGCCCGGGGAGCCCTCCCCGGGCTCTTCCTTCCTGGGCGAGTCTTCTAGCCGGCTGCCATTGCTGCTTCTTCTGCTGCCAGAGGAGGGGGTGTGTATGCGCTGTTCCTGCTACTGCTGCTGCGGAGAGAGGGGGTAACCTTTGCTGTGGTTGATGAGGATGAGGAGGCTGGAGGTGCTGTTACTGGATCTGGGCTTTAGCTGCTGCTACCCCCAGACCATAAACTCCTAAAGTCCACCTGTGGACTGCCTCCACTTGCTCACCAACCTGCTTCCCTCCACCTCTCCACCTTTGCACTGCAGCAGCAGACTGCCACATGTACTTGTGAGGAATGTGATACCCCCCACGCTCTTGGATTTACCCCTCCCATCTCGTCCCCCAGCTTTCTCCCCCACTCTGCCTACCAGCCCCCACCCCTTACAGTTTGCCTCCTTCCCCTTTGCTGCCTGCCCCACCCAGTCCCCTCGCAAGTTTGTTTGCCTCTCTGCCTGCACTAGTCCCAAGAAGGTCACCTGTCTGCTTCCACTGCCTAGCCCAAGCCCTCAACTCCTTGTTGTTCTGTTTCCCCCTTCGTTGCTTGCTGTAGCCCCACCTGGCCCACTCACCCCATGCACCTGCACACTCCCCTGCACTTCTGACCTCCCATTCACTGATACAGTTGCCCCTCATCCGGTGCAACCAGAGGAACTGGTGCCCCCCACCCACACATACACAGTGCCTGTTGTGCCCTTCACCTTCCTTGCTTCTCTTGGCAACCCCCAGGTTTCATTTGAAACCTTCTCCCCCACATGTAGCTTAGAGTTCCCTTCCTTGTACCTTTCCCACCCTCCCTTCTGGTGGCTGTTCCCGCCACCGTCCTTAATGGTGGACCCCAACTCAGCAATGTGCAGGGCTTCTGCTCTGGAGCTCCACCCATGCGGGGAAGGGAGAGAGATTGAGGAGAGGGACCCCGGTCACCCTTGTTGCCTCATCTTGGCTTTCCCCCCGTCCGCCCCCACAGCTCCTACAATGACCACAGCCACAGGTATCATCAGTGCCTGCAATGGGGCAAGGGCAGCAGCAGGCACAGGTTAGGAGGGTTTACAATGCTAACAAACCTCCTCCACCATCACCAAGGAAGCCCCCTCGCCTAGGGGAAAAGGCCAGGGGAAAAAAAGGGGCAAAATCCCCACCTGGAAGTGATCCCACTCTGGCGACACTGGGGCAATCCCCACACAGTTGTGTCCAGCCAAACAGGTAGGCCCCGCCACTGATCATAGAATATCAGGGTTGGAAGGAACCTCAGCAGGTCATCTAGTCCAACGTCCTGCTCAAAGCAGGGCCAATCCCCAATTTTTGGCCCAGATCCCTAAATGGCCCCCTCAAGGATTGAACTCACAACCCTGGGTTTAGCAGGCCAATGCTCAAACCACTGAGTTATCCCTCCCCCCTAATGCCAGCTCTCAGGTAAGGCCCAAGGAGGAGAGGGGTGTTGAGATAGCTCAGGGCCTGGAAGAGGCACCCACGAAGGAGACCACCCTGTTCCCCCACACCTGCCTCCCCGAGCCCTGACTCCATTGCCTTAGGCCCCTGCTGGCCAGCCCTCCACCAATACCACCTCAAAGGGCTGGGTCCTGGCTCAGGGTAAATGCAGCAAGCGTAAGTCGAGGGTCCAGCACCTCCTCAAAGGGGGCCGCCATCTCTAGGCCTACTTCTGCACCCACCCACCCACCGCCTGAGAAAATCCAGTGGCTGGAGCTGCCAGAGGGTGGTGATGCTGCCTCCTCCCTCCAGGAGTCCTGTATGGAGCAGGCCTCAGAGGGAGCCCCTCCATCTCTCCATTTCCCACCCTTTCCCATTGGTGCTGAGGTGGAATTTGCCATGGTTGCTAATGGGGAGGACCCCATTTTGGCAGGTGAGGGTCTCCCAGGCCATGTTTGTGGAGATCGAGTCACTGGGTCTAATCCCTGTCACCCAGGGGATGGATGACTCTCTGCTAGTCTGGCACCTACTCTGTCAAAGTGCCCCCTCCTCCTCCTCTTCTTTCTCCTCTTCCTCAAGCTGCTGCCCTGGACACTGTCCCCATCCTCATCCTTGGGGTGCATCCCCCTTGCCTCTTCCATCTGCCTGGCCTTAGATGGCACACAGTCAGAGGCCACTGAGCCTGTTGAGGCAATGGCCAGTGCCGAGTAGACAGGCTCGGGGCTTTCTGGGGCATCCCTTCTTGGGGCAGAGCAGTTGTCACTTGAGCAGTTTGGGGGGCCCAACCTAGAGTGCACCCCACCTGATGGGCCCTCCCATGCCTAGCCCAATGCCCCTGGTGCCCAGGGAGCTGGTGGCATACCTCTGTGGGTTGGCCGCCAGGGAACTGTAATCCCACTCCCACCCCTTTCTCTTGCACTTCCTGTGCTGGTGCCACCCCCGAGGTTGTCTTCTTCCCTTTTTTGGGAGACAACCCTGGAAAGATGATTTTTTTGCTTATCTCTTCCCTGTACCACCTAGGGCTGCTATTCTCCCTCTGCCATGGTCCCTGACACAAGGGTGAAAGGCAGACAATGCAGTGCTAAAAGAAATGGGGCTGTGCTGAGGGTCCACTACCCTCAAGAGAAGGGCATGCCCACCCCTGCCTAAAGGCAATAATGATGCTGAGGGGACCCAGCTGGAGGATGACTGGGAGTCAGTGGGCTGACTAGTTGAGTCCACAGCGTTCGACCCCACTGCACTGCACTGCAGTCCCTGCACTAGTTCCTGGCAGACACCCACAGCTCCAAGGGAAAGGTAAGCTTCTTCTCCAGCAGAGGGGGATTTCGATCTTCTCCTCCAGGCCATGAGGGCCACAGTGAGGGAAGGCAAGGGGACCACAAAGCAGGACACCACAGCCTACCAGCAGGCCCACAGCTTCCATGATTCCCTGACTGCTTTTGGGATGGGCCATGGATTTCTGTGTGGCTCTGCGGAGGCAGCTGGTGCTCCTGGCCCTAAGGATTCACTCCCCCAGCAATGAGGCCCACCATCTTTGCCTCCCCAAATGTCAGGGGCTGTAGAGTGGGTCTCCATAGGTGCCAGGTGCTCTCCTTCCTTTGGTAGGAGGGTATTCTGTGCTCTTCCTGGAGGAAATTCACACCAAGCCGGCTATTGAAGCTAGCTGATGGCTGGAGAGAGGAGACAGGGCATACTTCAGCCACCACACTCTCAGGCAGTGTGGCCATACAGTTCCCCCAGACCTCTGGGCTGAGGTGCTGCGGGTGCTGCTGCACCTCATGTCTGTGTAGAGGAACTGACTCTCAATCTGGTCAACATCTATGCCCCATACCAGGGACAGAATGGTTGCTCATCTAACGGCAGGCATCTGCTTTCCTCGACACTTTGGATACTTAGGAATGCTTTGTCCTGGGTAGGAATTTTAACACCACCTTGGATGGGTGAGACTTTCTCAGGGCAAAGAGCCAGGCCACCACAGATGTTTTCATGGAGATTGTTGACCATCAATCCCTGGTGGACGTCTGGCATAACTACCACCTGGATGACTCCACCACCTTTGCCTTTGTCTGGGTGGAGGACACTCAGTCGTGCTGCTCCCAGCTGGACCATATTTACATCTACTGCTTTCACATCTTGCAGGCCCACTCCTCCAGCATCAGGCAAGCCCCATTCTCAGACCACTACCTGGTGGCCATGATGGCCTCGCTGACTCCTGACAGGCCGAAGCCAGCCTACTGGCACTTCAGTCACAGCCTCTTCTGTCGCAACGATACCCGGTGGGCCATGTTGAAGAGGGATGCAGCAATAGAGTAGTTGGAAAGGGAGATCTTGGAGCTAGAGGTGCACCTGGCAGCTTGCCCTGGGGATCTCTCTCTCTGCAGGGAGCATCAGGATAATCAGGACAAGGTCTGGGCTCTTAACCATCGGGCCCAGGACACCTTTGTTCGATCCCACATACAGCTCCTTCAGGAGATGGATTTTTTTGTCTCGCTTCTATGCCCTAGAGAAAAAGAGGTAGGCCAAGAAGCACGTCACCTGCCTCCTGGAAGAAGACAGCACCCCCATCACAGATCCAGTGGAGATGTGCAGAAAGGCCAGGGCCTTCTTCTCCTCTCTCCAGATTCAATCTACACCAACGCCTGTGGGGTCCTGTAGGATGAACTCTCTATGGTCAGCGAGGGCAACTGGGACTGGCTAAAGCAGTGTAGTGGTCCCTCACTCTCAAGTGGGGAAGGAGGCCCCTCTTCCTCATAGCGTCAAGCTGCAGTAGTTGCACCTCTGCGACCTAAGGAACTGGCACCCAATCTCGCTCCTCAGCACAGACTACAAGGCTGTAGTGAAAGCCATCTCACTACAACTGGGGTTCATGCTGGCGGACATGATATACCCCAAGCAGACCTGCAGTGTCTTGGGATAGACCATCTTCAACAACCTCTATCTGGTCCAGGACCTACTCCATCTGGTGAGTAGGAATGGTCTGTTGCTCACACTCCTGCCTCTGGACCAGGAGAAGGTGTTTGACAGGATGGATCATGAGTACCTCATCTGCATTCTGCAGGCATTTGGCTTCAGGCTCTATTTCATGGGCTTTCTCTGGGTTCTGTCTGCCTCTGCAGAGTATTAGATCAGGCTCAACTGGACTCTGACTGAGCCGGTCAGCTTCAAGCGGGGGGTATGTCAGGGGTGTTCGCTGTCAGGCCAGCTCTGGCAATTGAGCCCTTCCTCTGTTTCCTCCATTGGAGGTTGGCAGGGTTGGTGCTCTGGGAGCCGGAGTTGTGGCTGGTCCTGTCGGTGTACGCTGACAACGTGCTCCTTGTGGTCCAGGACACGGGCGACCTGGTGCTGGTGGAGGCCTGCCAGGTGATCTACTCGGTGGCCTCCTCCGCCTGGGTCAACTGGGTCAAGAGCTCTGGCCTGATGGTCAGTGACAGGTGGCAGACAAGCTCCCTCCCACCTGTGCTTCAAGCCATCCAGTGGAGCTTGGGTCCACTGCTCTATCCCAGCATCTACCTTTCTGCCATGCATCCTTCTCCGCCGGAGAACTGGCAGGATTTGGAGGCCAGGGTGGGTGAGCGGCTGCGGAGATGGACAGGACTGATCCGGTGCCTCTTCCTGCAGGGGAGGGTGCAGCTGCTGAACCAACTAGTCCTGTCCATGCTCTGGCACTGGCTCAACACCCTGAGCCTGGCCCCGGGGATCCTGGCCTGGCTCCAGAGGGTACCTCTGGATTTCTTCTGGCCAGGACTCCACTGGGTCTCTGCAGGGATCCTGAGTCTTTCCCTGGAGGAGGGAGGACAGTGCCTGGTCTGCCTCTGCAGCCAGGTCCATGTCTTCTGCCTCCAAGGCACTGCAGAGACTTCTTTATGGTGCAGGTTGTCCGGCATGGAGCACATTCGCACACACCTTCCTCTGCCACCTCTGAGGCCTCCGATACAACTGGCAGCTCTTTTTTCTCCACCCACGAGGTCTTCTGCGAGACCTCTCCAAGCTGCTGGTCTTCTACCAGGACCTCCTCCAGACCTGGAAGCTGTTCTCGGCAACCAGCTCCGTTGCAACCACCAAGGGGGCAGACCTCTTCATGGAACCCCTGCCACACAACCCCTAACTTTGTGTGCAGGTGGCAGAGTCCCCCTCGCTGCACCAGAGTCTGGTCCTGGCAGAAACCACTAGAATCAAAGACCTCCTGGACTACGACTGGAGGGACTGGGTGGATCCCCAAGCGCTTGGTCGGTGCATGGAGCTTTCCACCCTTCAGACCCCCCTGCACATACTCCAGGAGGTGGGGGCAGCCTTATCACCCACCTCTCGGGTTTTCTTTGAGCTGGTCCTGTGAGAGGGTACTCCTCGCCCACCCCTCACTCCAGATCCTCCGGACCTTTTCATCAGGCCCCTGTCCCATGAGCCCCCCTGGCCCCTTCCCTTCCCTTCCATAACCCGAGCCGGCTGCATGCCCTATACACACTCGTGCTCCATACATTTCACTTCCTCACCCTCATGTCCTGCCTCAATACCAAGTGGCGGGACTATCTACCATCTTTAGAGGGTGAGGAAGCCCGGTGGGCCAGCCTCTATTCCACCCTGGTCCCACGGCCTGCCAGGCATATCAGTTGGCGGCTCCTCCATGAAGCAGTGAGCATGGGTGTATACTTGGCGCAGTTCACCCCCCCATCCCTGATGCCTCTTCCTTTTGCGGCATTAGAGAGAACCTGTCACACACCTACCTAGAATGTGCCAGGATGCAGCCCCTATTCTGGCTCCTCCAGAACCTCCTGTTGAGGTTCTGGCTGCACTTTTCCCTACAATTGTTCATATATTCACACCCTGTCCATGTCCCCATGAAGTTGTGGCCTCGTCAAGCTCACCTGGGCTTTGACTGAACCCATCACTTTCAGTTAAGAGGTGCGTCAGGGCTGCCCACTGCTTGGCCAGCTCTAGACCATCACCATTAAGCCCATCCTCCATCTCCTCCACAAGAGGATGATGACATTGGCACTGCGAGAGCCAGACTTGTGGGTGGTCCTGTCAGCATATGGCAACGACATGCTCCTCATGGCCTAGCACCCAGAAGACCTGGTGCAGGTGGAGGCTTGCCAAAGCCTCATCTACTCAGCAGCCTCCTCCACCCCGGTCACCTGGCTCTAGAACTCTGGCCTGGTGGTGAGGTGAGCTCCCTCCCACCTATGCTCTGTCCATCCAGTGGGGCATGGGTCTGCTGCTCTATCTGGGCATCTATCTTTCTGCCATCGATCCCTCCCTGCTGGAGAATTGGCCTGTGCTTGAGGTCAGGATGGCTGACTGGTTGCAGAGGTTGACAGGGCTGCTCCAGTGCCTTTCCCTTCGAGGGAGGGTGCTGGTGCTCAACCAGCTGGTCCTGTCCATGCTCTGGCACCAGTTCAACACCCTGAGCCTGCCCCCAGGAACCCTGGCCAGCCTCCAAAAGAATATCCTGGAGTTTTTCTGGCTGGGGTTGCACTGGGTCTCTCTTGGGGTCCTGAGCTTCCACCTGGAGGAGGGTAGCTGGGGCTTGGTCAGCAGCTGCAGACAGGTCCATGCCTTCTGCCTTTCAGCCCTTCAGAGACTCCTTTACAGTGCAGGTAGCCCGGCATAGAGCGTGCTGGCACACGCCTTCCTCCACCACCTCCAAACACTCTGATATGACCGGCAGCTCTTATCTCCACCTTAGAGGTCTTCCTTAAGACCTCTGTGAGCTGCTGGTCTTCTACCAGGACCTCCTCAGGAACTGGAAGCTAATTTTGGCAACCAGATCCATAGCAGCTGCCAAGTGGGGAGGACTTCCTGCTACAATTGGAGGGAGTGGGTGGACCCTCCAGAGCTAGGCTGGTTCATGGGGTTGTCCATGTCACACACAGTGTGTCGCCCATTATGTGCTTGAGGAGGGCAGCCTTGCCTTCCACTTTTCTTGCTTTCCTTGAGCAGATCCTGTGAGTAGGTGCTCCCCGCCCGCCTCTCAACCCTGGCCCTCCAGACCTTGTTGTCAGGCCCCTGCCCCGCAAGCCTCCCCAGCAGTGCCTGACATGCCATCTGAGCCAGCTGAACACCATCCTGCTGGTCCGCCACCAGACCGTGCCCAGAAAAATCTGTGCATGCTCATGCTTCATACCATCCACTTCCTCGCCCTCATGTCCTGCCCCAACACCAAGTGGCAGGACCTGCTACCACCTGCAGATGGCGAGGAACCTGGTGGGCCAGCATGTACTCTGCTCTGGTTCCGTGGTCTGCTGGGGATGTTAGCTGGTGGTGCCTTCACAGTTCTGTGAGCATGGGTGTGTACCTGGCGTGGTACATGAACTCCCTCAACACCTTTCCATTTTGTAGTGAGAGGGAGACACTCGTGCACATCTACACTGATTAAGCCAGGTTGCAGTCCCTCTTCTGGCTTCTCCAGAATCTCCTACTGAGGTTCTGGCTGCACTTTTCCCTGCACTTTCTGAACTATACCTATGCTATCCATGGCCCCACAAAGTTGCCAGATCTCCTTGTCAACCTCCTCAGAGCGGTGGCCATGACAGCCATCTACCATACCAGGAAAAGGAAGCTGGAAGGGGTGGGAGGGACTTCTCTGCAACTGTGGGGCCTATTTCGATTCCTTTCTGAATCCTTTCCTTTCTGTCGCCAAGCATAGTTCCTCTGGGCAGCATCCACTAGCTCCTTGGACTCATCTGAGGAGCAAAAGGCACTGTCAGTTGCTCGCTGTGCCCCTCTGGAACCCTGATTATAAAGCACTGACCCTCACCTCCATTCCTGTTTTTTCAGTTGTTGTCAGTTGATGATCTGTACTTTTTCTGGGCCTTCCCCTTTTCTTTACTAGCTGGATCCCCTTTGCAGATCTATCATGTACACAGGGACCAAATAGGCCTACCCTTCACAACACTAACGATTGCCAAGATAGCCCTACCTGTCCTAACCCTAACTGTAGCCCAGGAAGCTCTGCACTTGGCTACCCTAATCCTAACCCTAGCCTGAGGGCCCTACCCTTCACAACTCAAACAATAACCAATGGATCCCTACCTTTGGGAGCCCTAACTATACCCTGGGGAACCTTACCTTTGGCAACCCTAAGTCTAGTCTGGGGACCCTAACCCAGGGAGGCCTACAAATGACAACCCTAACCCTAGACCAGGGAACCCTACTCTTGGCAACCGTAACCCTGGCTTGGGAATCCTTCCTTGTCCTAACCTAAGGGCAGGTTTAGGCCCACTGTCTCCCAGAAACTGCAATAGATGCACAGCTATGGCCTCTTCCAGCTCCTCTAGAAACTCTTACTTACTGGCTCCACTTCTCCCCACACCATCTGGTTTTCACACACCCCATCTGTGGCCCCCCAAAGTCTTGAGCCCTCCTCGTCAACCTTCTCTTGGCACTGGCCAAGATGGCCATATATCACTCCAGGAGGAGAAAGCTCCATGAAGGCAGTGCTCTATGTCTGTGGGCCCTATGTCTGGTACCTAATCCAATCATGTATCCAGGCAGAGTTCCTCTGGGCAGTGTCTACTGACTCCCTGAATGCCTTTGAGGAGCAGTAGGTGCTGTCAGGGGTACTTTTCTCATTGTTCCCCTCTGGATCTCTGATGCCTTACCTCTGGTCTCACTCACTTTCATTTGTTGCCCCAAGAAATCAATTAAAACCTGGGTTAGTGGCTCCTTTCCCTCAGCTGAGGGGGAGGGCCTTTAGTTTTGGGTGGGTCTAGGCCCACCTGAACAAATACTTCAAATAGTGCACAGCCATGGCCTACTTGTGCCTGACCATTGCGGTAGTATAAACAGCTTTCTCTCCCTACCTGGGGGCTAGACACAATTGCTGTCCCTCAACTCTCCTGAGTGCTCCCACTAGTGCCCCCTGGAGGCCAAGCCAACCTAAAGGAGACAGGGAGCTACTCACAACTTACTGGACCTTACTGCTTATTCATTACTACACTTTTGCGGCCTACTGTTTTCTGACTTGCTGCAGAGTGAATGAGGAAGGGAGCAATGCATTAGATCACAACATTTTTCAGTATGCAGCCTAGCTAACCATACAACCATGCACCGTGCAACCTACGTTTCTTTAGGACATGGGAGATATAAACAGTTGTGCATACTGTAACTAACAACTATCATTCAACAGCCTTTGAAACTTGTCTAGTTTCACTGGAATACTGAAAGCACTTGTCCTTAAGGCCTATTTTCCTGTCACATTTCAGTTTGCTCCCCGCACCCATTTCAGCACTCGAGCTGTTCAAAAAGATCTACAGCTATTGTCTTTTCTTTTAAAATATAAAGGCCGAGTATTTTCCTCACCCTCAGAAACAGCTGAGGCATTTTCACTTAAACTTTCCAGTGACATTTATCCTGGGGTGAGACCAGGTGAAGAAAAGTTCAGCTCAGAGGTTGAAAGTTTCAGCAGTAACTAACACCTGAAAAAGAGGGTCTTAAAACAGAAATAGCGTAACTATAACACTTCAACTAAAATATATATATATGGTGCCAAGGCTCTCCATTGACAGCTAGGTGAAAAAGCTCTGAATAATACCTTTTACAGACCTGTAAATAAAATAGCTCCAACTCTTGCCATCCTCACTCTCTCTTTGGTACTCATGTGGCCTCCAATAGTGTAGGATCTGAGCCACTCAGATTTAATGCATTTATACTCATAACACTGCTATAAAAGGCTATTATCCCCAATTTACAGGTGGGGAACTGAGGCACAGAGAGACTGAGGAACAGATCCTTTAAGGCACCTAACTCCCATTTAGGCACCTAAATGCTTTTGAGGAGCTGGGTCTCAAAGTAACTTGTGCAAGGTCACACAGGAAATCTAAGAGAAAAAGAACCTGGGTTGCCAGAGTCCTAGACTAGTGCTCTAACAACAGGACTATCCTTCCTGTCATGACTAATTCCCTTAACTTCAACAGGAGTTTTCCCACAATAAGAGGGCTTGGATCATAAACTATCAAAAGATAGCCAAACACCAGTCCTTCAATGAGCTTTTTTGGGGCAGACCCAACACCTGCATGGAACCCCATAGATTTCAGTAGTAACCCAACTCATTTTGACAAGGCCAAGAGATGAATTGTAGCTGTTCTACTATACAGAAGGAGGCCTCAAGGGAACAATTGCAGGTGTAGTACTGTAGCACGGAGGTATGGCCTCCCTCAGAGATAGACCAGAAGGGACCACAACCCGCCCCTTGGATTGTAGAGCCAGGATAGTCACGCCCACCCTGCTGGAAGCTGAGGGCAGGAAGTGGAAGTATAAAAGGCGGGCCCTGCAACTCAGTTGGGTGGGAGATAGATGCTTTTTCCCCTCTACTGGAGTGGGACAGCAAGGAGGACTGCTGTTGCCCTGAGGACTTGTGTGAGCTTCCAGAGCGCCCTGCTATTCCTGACACTGAGCAGCTGCTGGGACTACTGTTGGCAATATATTCTGGGAAAATGGAGGATGACCCCTGGATGCAGGAGGGGAGGAAGTAGCCCAGGGACAGCTGACTGTAGTCTGGCTTTATTGCTGCCTGCAGATAGGTCAGTGTGTTGAGGCTGGACTCCCCCCTGGGCCTAGTGATGGGATGCCCTGCCACTGTTAGGGCCCTGGGCTGGGACCCAGTGGAGATGAATGGGCCCAGGTCCTCCTATCCAGCCTCCCCACCATAGGCCAGGATCTTGTGCTAGTTTACCATCCACCAGAGCTGGGATGCTAGACCCTGTAATACTCTACCCTGTCTGAGGGATGAACTCTTAGAATGTTTGTTGCCTTGCCCTGGCTGAGGACTGGGGCTCATAGACACTTTGTTACTCTGCCCTGGCTGCAGGTCTGAGCCCTCTACACATTTGCTGCCCAGCCCTGCCTGAGGGCTGAGGTTCATAGATTCATTATTGTTCAGCCCAGCCTAAGTGGCCTGTCATAAATATAAAGGGAAGGGTAAACCCCTTTGAAATCCTTCCTGGCCAGGGGAAAACTCCTCTCACCTGTAAAGGGTTAAGAAGCTAAAGGTAACCTTGCTGGCACCTGACCAAAATGACCAATGAGGAGACAAGATACTTTCAAAAGCTGGGAGGAGGGAGAGAAACAAAGGGTCTCGGTCTGTCTATATGCTGTTTCTGCCGGCGATAGACCAGGAATGGAGTCGTAGAACTTTTAGTAAGTAATCTAGGTAGGTATGCGTTAGATTATGATTTCTTTAAATGGTTGAGAAAAGAATTGTGCTGAATAGAATAACTATTTCTGTCTGTGTATCTTTTTTGTAACTTAAGGTTTTGCCTAGAGGGGTTCTCTATGTTTTGAATCTAATTACACTGTAAGGTATCTACCATCCTGATTTTACAGAGGTGATTTCTTTACTTCTATTTACTTCTATTTCTATTAAAAGTCTTCTTGTAAGAAAACTGAATGCTTTTTCATTGTTCTCAGATCCAAGGGTTTGGGTCTGTGGTCACCTATGCAAATTGGTGAGGCTTTTTATCCAACATTTCCCAGGAAAGGGGGGGTGCAAGTGTTGGGAGGATTGTTCATTGTTCTTAAGATCCAAGGGTCTGGGTCTGTAGTCACCTAGGCAAATTGGTGAGGCTTTTTACCAAACCTTGTCCAGGAAGTGGGGTGCAAGGTTCTGGGAAGTATTTTGGGGGGAAAGACGTTTCCAAACAGCTCTTCCCCAGTAACCAGTATTTGTTTGGTGGTAGCGGCCAATCCAAGGACAAAGGGTGGAATATTTTGTATCTTGGGGAAGTTTTGACCTAGGCTGGTAAAGATAAGCTTAGGAGGTTTTTCATGCAGGTCCCAACATCTGTACCCTAGAGTTCAGAGTGGGGGAGGAACCTTGACATGGCCTGAAACTTTAAAGACAGCTAATTGCCTCACTAACTGATTGCTGTGCTAAGGGCATGACAGTGAGGAGACATGGCCTCTCTTAGAGATAGACCAGGACATTACATTTTAAGGTACATTAAAACCTTACATGATATCTGCATAATGTACAGTTTACACTTACACTGTGATGTAAAATTTCATATGGGTTCTTCTGAACCCCTTCCTTTGTCCTGACCACCAGCAAAAATGAAACTTCTCTACTTGAAGACTTGTCCTCTTCTCTTAAAGGAATGATCTTAGTCATTCCTCAGACCTTCAAAGTATAAAGATTAAAAATCAGATTCTTATAGAAATAATATATTTTTGGAACTGAGCCCTTAGTTTAATCTTCCTGAAACTTCAAGGATTTTACTGCTAGTGTTGGTACTTGAAAAATTACACCTTCAGCCTCCAATGCAGAAAAATGCCCCTTCTGTTAGCGGATTTAATGACTACTTAGATTCATTAGCAAAGGTAATTTTGGCCTAATTAGCCTTCTAATTTGTATGTTATCCCTTGTAGAAATATGCCCTCAGAAATTAACAAAATGGCTTATAATTTATGCTAATCACCATAATCTGATTTGTCTTTAATTATTATGTAATGGAGGGATCTAATTGGAAAACAGAGTATTTTGGAAGGGCCAAAACATATGTAAATTAGTGCAAGAGCAGCAGAAAGGAAGAAGAAATGAAAGTGGATTTTTGAGTTAATGGAAGAATATCAGCTTAGTGGAGAAGGAACATCGGGTTACTTAACTTCTCAAGATTTATACTTTTAGCAAAACTGGTTCATAATGTAATGACTCCAGTGTTGTCATTACAAATGATCAAACTGTTGCAGCATACACCACCACTGCAATTGAAAATTTCATTTTAGTAGCTGGCCAAAAATACCAGGAATGTTATTTGTAAACAGTGAGGGAGGTAGCTGCATTGTTTTTACTCAGACATTTCGATCCTGTTTTCAAATAAAATCTTTCTGGTTTTAGAATTTCCCAGTTGCAAGAGTTATTTCACCACATCCCGACGTCTCCTTTCACGTTTGAAAAATAGCCTGGTTTGATGGGTCATACCACAACATGTATATTCTTCTTTGCAATGGGTTTTTTCCTCTCTGTGATCTAAACAAAAATGATGGAAATAGCAATTTCTTAAGTATTTATTTTTCCTTCCCTTGAAAAATGCATTTTGCATAAACCAGTGTCAAAATCTATCCATGTTTCAAATCTTGTGGTATAATGTGATTTTTTTGTTTTGCTTGGCAGATAAAAGAATAAAAGTAATTATGGATCCTTTGCAATAACTTCAGAAGGAAGCCATTTTTAAATCCTTTAGTCTCAAACCGTACATCATTTAGTTTAAAAAGAAAAAAAGAAGAAAAATTCCAGCTGTCAATGAGTTTTAACCATAAATATTTGAAATCATGAAAATCTTCTCCTTCCCTATCCCCCCACCCAGTTATAAGGCTGATCAAAATCAGACTTGGAACTTCTCTACAAAGTATTTTTGGTATAATCTCAGATGTGAATTTAAACCAATTTAGTAATACTGGTATATCCCCCAGTGTAGACACCCTTACCCTTATAAGATTGGCTTTTTTACTCTGTTGCTTTTTCTAGAATAGGATTGTAGCTACAACCTTGGATATGCATATACTAGAGTTTTGTTTACTTTGTTCCTGTAAGGCAGTTGCAGTTCTCTTTCCACCTGTCAGGGAGGGAGACCATGCCCCTCACTGCAATGCTCTAGAGTGACTCCGTTCGGGGGGAATTAGCCAACAATTAATAGGCCCTAGTCTTCAGTCCAGGCTGGGTATCAATTGGGTCTGGTAGCCCCGACACTCAGCCAGAGTGGGGCAGCACACAGTTAATGGATCTGCCCCACAGTCGGGCCAGGTGACAGCAAGTCTCTAGGCCTAGCACCTTCAATCAGGACAGGGCCATAATCAGTTAACGGCTCTAGCTTGCAGTCAGACTTACGCGGGCAGATAGACTTACTACTGCTCAGCCTATCTGTCTACCAATCAGGGCAGGGCAGTAATCAGGTAAGGGGGCTCTAGCCTGCTGTCAGGCAGAGCAGCTCAGCAGTCTAGGGGGAGATTAGTTCTCTGATGGGACAGCCTGCTAAACCATCTGGTGTCCTAGCTCATGCTGGCTTCAGACCAATGCAGGCCTCCTGACCTAAAGGTGGGGAGGCTACCAGCCCTGACTGTGGGACAGTAGGGAGACATAGGCCCACCTGCTCCACTGTGTCCCAGCCCAGGGCCCTAACAGTGGGGGACTGGTCCACCACTGAGTCAGCAGGGAATCCGGCTGCAACACACTGGCCAGCTTGCAGTCAGTAACTTAGCTGAACCCTATTCAGCGTCCCTGGGCTCCTTCCTACACTCCCAGTCTGAGGGTACCTGGGTTCCGGGGTTGTCGTTGGTCTTGCTTAGGTAAACAGCGAGTGGCAGCCCCAACAGCTCCTTTGTACTGTTAGCTAACTATTGTAAAGTGCTTTGGATGAAAGCACTTTATTAAAAAAAAAACTTAATAAAAGTTTAGCACGCACTTTTGTGTTACCTTAGAGCAGTGGTTTCCATCCTTTTTATGTCCAGGATCACTTTTTTTAATTTAAGGGCAACCCAGGATCTACACTGCCCCTTCCCTGAGGCCGCACCCCTTCCCCAAAGCCCTGCCCTGCTCTCTCCATCGCTAGCTCTCCCCCACCCTCACTCACTTTCACTGGGTTGGGGTTCGGGAGGGGGTGCAGGCTTTGGACTGGGGCCAAAGGGTTCACAGTGTGGGAGAGGACTCTGGTCTGAGCCTGGGGTGCGGGTGAGGGGTGCAAGCTCTAGAAGGGCGTTTGGGTGCAGGAAAAAAGAAAAGGAGTCCTTGTGGCACCTTAGAGACTAACCAATTTATTTGAGCATGAGCTTTCGTGAGCTACAGCTCACTTCATCAGATGCATACTTCATCAGATGTTTCCACGGTATGCATCTGATGAAGTGAGCTGTAGCTCACGAAAGCTCATGCTCAAATAAATTGGTTAGTCTCTAAGGTGCCACAAGGACTCCTTTTCTTTTTGCGAATACAGACTAACACGGCTGTTACTCTGAAACCTGGGTGCAGGAAGGGACTCTGGGCTGGGGAGGAGATTGGGGTGCAGGAGAGGGTAAAGGGTGCTGGCTCTGGGAGGGGGGATCAGGGCTGGGGCTTGGGGTACAGGAGGGGGTTCAGGGTGCAGGAGGGATTCTGGGGTGCTGGCTGTGGGAGGGAGCTCAGGGCTGGGGGTTGAGGTGCAGGAAGGGGTTTGGAGTGCTGCCTCCAGGAGGGGGCTGGGGGTTGGGGTGCGGCCCCCTGCTGGGCAGCACTTACCTCCGGCAGCTCCTGGTTGGTGGTACAGTGTGGCTGCCACTACCTCCTGCTTACCATGGCCCCACGCCACTTCCAGAAGAGGCTAATGCACCCTGTGGCCCCCAGGGGGAGGGAGGGGGCACATGGTTCTGCACACTGCCCCTCTCTGCAAGCACCACCCCCGCAGCTCCCATTGGTCACAGCTCCCCTTTTCTGGCCAATGGGAGCTGCAGGGGCAGGGCTTGCAGGCAGGAGCAGCGGAGACAAAACCTTGCCCCCCTCCGCCCCATCCCCAGGACTGCAGGACCACGCTGCCTGCTTCCGGGAGTGGCATGGGGCCGGGGCAGGCAGGGAGCCTGCCTTAGCAGCAGCCCTGCTATGCCGCCGGAGATCACGATCGACTGGTTGGTGACCACTTCTTTAGAGCATGGAATACAGACATTAGAAGTAGGATAAATACATGTAGCAACTATAAGCATTTCATAAAGTCTAAGCACTAAATAAGTTATAAGTCCAATACCCATCTTAACCATCCTAACACACAGGTGAGCTGGACTGGTTTCCAGAAATAAGTTTGCCAGTGCTCAACTAAGGCCAAAAGCCTTGGCAAGAGCTGGCATCTGGTCTGCCAGCATCACATGGGTCATTTAAAAATGTTCCTTGATTTGAAATTTTGAATTTTGTCCAACAGTTCTTTGTTGTAGTCTAGCTGAAAAACAGCTTGTTACTGAATCTTCAAGTTTTCTGTACAGTTAAATCTCCCTGAAAACCTTGCACTGACTAAATTTATTGCAGATAGTTTTAGGCCTAATTCTACCATTGATTTTAATGTGACAGTGTTGATGTACAATGACTGGTTGCAGCTTAGCAAGAACATAAAGCTCCCTCAAGGAGCTTTTCCTTTAGCTTAGGTTTAGGGCAGAGGTTCTCAAACTGAGGTCTGTGGACCACCAGTGGTCCGCGAGCTCCATTCACATGGTCCGCAGATACTTCCCTCTAAGGTGTGCACCCGCACACGAGAGAATGAAAGACCACCCACCTAATTAGTGGAGCCACACCTGCACGGCTCCACTAATTAGGTGCCTAGACACTGGAGCAGATGCACAAGTAAGGTGAGGTGGTGGCCTTGGGGGAGCATAGGGGGTAGATGGAAGGGGGCAGTGCGGCGAGAAGACGGGGTGGGGGGAATTTGGGATGCGCAGGGCTGTAGTGGCCAGAGAAAGAGGTAACTTTCCCCAGGTCCAGGGCTGCGGCTGCTGGGGAGAGATAGCCCTCCTTCCCAGCCTCAACTCTGTGGCTGCTGTGGAAAAGAGAGAGACCCCCCCATCCTTCCCAACCCCAGTTCCAGGGCTGCTGTGGCGGGGGAGAGAGGACAGATCCATCACATTGGAAAGCTCAGAGTACTACTATTAAAATGAGTTGTTTTTTCACACCCCTGAGCAAGAAAGTTGCGGCGCTGTTAATTGCCAGTGTAGACAAGCCCTTAGTGCAAAATGCTAAATCCCTATGAAAGGTATTACCTCCTGTCCATCAGAAAGGACTGTCAAAACTAAATGGGCCACTGGGGGAAACCACAAAACAAAGACTGCTAATTGCCCCTGCACACCCATGAAGAGTGCAGAAGGGCTCATCCTATCAGCTTGAATTCTGGAAGAAGGAAATAAAAAAATTCATCTCTTTTGCTGTTTGGACTCTGGCAGGGCCGAAGCTATGAAACAGAAACAGAGATTCCCAGGGTCAACTGGGTTAGACCTCAAAGACACAGAGAGCTGACAGATTGTAGCACTCTGTCACCTTTTAAAACTATAGCCTGTAACTCATTTGTGTATATATGTTTGCTTGCTTTAACCTTGTAATAACTCTCTCATTTCTTTTCTTACTTAATAAATCCTTAGTTGTTTTGTTATTGTAGTGGCTAAAGCACTGACTTTGATGTGAGATCTGAGGAACAAATTGACCAGAGATAAGTGACTGGAAGCAACCTGAATCTTTTGTGATCTTTGGTGTATGTAAACCAACAATCACTAAGCCCAGCTTGCCTGGGTGGCAAGATAGATTAGAATGCCGAAACAGACTGTCTGTGACTCCATGGTAAGACTGCTATAGTGTGTCAGGAGTTCACATTGGTTACTGATTTGGTGAAAGTGAACAGGGGAGTTTGAGAGAGGACGAAGGAGATCCCCCTGCTGAACGAACAAGGTGCGAGTACTAACCTTGGGGTGAGTGAGTTTTTTTGGCTGTTTGTGTTCATGTTTTTCTTTTTCTTTCAGGTTTTTCAGTTACAAGGTCAATTGGGTCAATTGGGATTGTGTGTTTGGGGACAGTTTGAGACGTTTTTCCCTTGATCAGCCTTAATCAGCCTTGTGATCACCCTCCCCCTGTGTGATTAACGAGGGGGGAAGGCTGACCTAGGAGGGAAGGCCTTAAAAGCCAGAGGCTAAGCAACCAAAGGGAGCGACTGAAGAGGGGAGTTTGAGAGAGGGAGTTGGAGCTGTAATATAATCCTTATGGTTAGGAAGGGCTGCATCTCCAGTGCCAACACAGCTCTTGTCTCCTCCACCTGCGCCTGTATCCAGACAGAAAAGGAGTACTTGTGGCACCTTAGAGACTAACCAATTTATTTGAGCATGAGCTTTTGTGAGCTACAGCTCACTTCATCGGATGCATACCGTGGAAACTGCAGCAGACTTTATATATACACAGAGACTATGAAACAATAAGCTATTACCAGCAGGACAGTGGGGTGGGAGGAGGTATTGTTTCATATTCTCTGTGTATATATAAAGTCTGCTGCAGTTTCCACGGTATGCATCCGATGAAGTGAGCTGTAGCTCATGAAAGCTCATGCTCAAATAAATTGGTTAGTCTCTAAGGTGCCACAAGTACTCCTTTTCTTTTTGTGAATACAGACTAACACAGCTGTTACTCTGAAATGTATCCAGACAGAGAACCTAACCAGGAATGCCTCCACACAGATCCTGGTGTGGATTTGAAGAGATTGTGGCCTGCATTTCCCACTCTCAGAAAGCCAGGCTGGGGGCACCATCCAGTGTGCGAGGTGCCTGCTGGTGGAATCTCTCAGGAAGCAGGTGGGAGAGGTACAGGAGGAGGCGGCCAGGCTGAGGAGCATCCGTGCGCATGAGGAATTCATTGACAGTATTTATATGGAGACTTCCAAGGCTGAGGACACTATCCAGCAAGAGAGGATTGCTGTCACACCACTAGGGGAGGAGGATAAGGCTCTGGTACAGGGAGGACACTGGCTGCTGGAAGGTATGCAGTCTGCCAGGGGCCCATATCCAAGCTGTTACAGAGGGATTGTCGAGGATCATCCAGCCCTCTGACTATTCTCCCATGCTACTCATCCATGTGGACACTAATGATACTGTGATGTATGACTCTCAGCAGATCAGAAGTGACTACAGGGCTCTGGGACTAAGGGTGAGAGAGTTTGGAGTGCAGGTGGTGTTCTCTTAGAATAATAGAATCATAAAATATTAGGGTTGGAAGAGACCTCAGGAGGTCATCTAGTCCAATCCCCTGCTCAAAGCAGAACCAACAGGACCTTCAGTCCTTCCAGTCTGGTTGGAAAACCGTTCCCAGAGAGTAGTTATCAATGGTTCACAATCATGCTGGACTGGCATAACGAGTGGGGTCCTGCAGGGATCAGTTCTGGGTCCAGTTCTGTTCAATATCTTCATCAATGATTTAGATAATGGCATAGAGAGTACACTTATAAAGTTTGTGCATAATACCAAGCTGGGAGGGGTTGCAAGTACTTTGGAAGATAGGATTAAAATTCAAAATGATCTGGACAAACTGGAGAAATGGTCTGAAGTAAATAGGATGGAATTCAGTAAGAACAAATCCAAAGTACTCCGCTTAGGAAGGAACAATCAGTTCCACACATACAAAATGGGAAATGACTGCCTACGAAGGAGTACTGCGGAAAGGGATCTGGGGGTCATAGTGGATCATAAGCTAAATATGAGTCAACAGTGTAACGCTGATGCAAAAAAAGCAAACCTCATTCTGGGATGTATTAGCAGAGTATTGTAAGCAAGACACGAGAAGTAATTCATCCAGTCTACTCCACGCTGATTAGGATTCAACTGGAGTATTGTGTCCAGTTCTGGGTGCCACATTTCAGGAAAGATGTGAACAAACTGGAGACAGTTCAGAGAAGAGCAACAAAAATGATTAAAGGTCTAAAAAACATGACCTATGAGGGAAGATTGAAAAAATCGGGTTTGTTTAGTCTGGAGAAGAGAAGACTGAGAGGGGACAGGATAACAGCTTTCAAGTACATAAAAGGTTGTTACAAGGAGGAGAGAGAAAAATTGTTCTTAACCTTTGAGGATAGGACAAGGAGCAATGGGCTTAAATTGCAGCAAGTGCGGTTTAGGTTGGACATTAGGAACAATCTCCCTAACTGTCAGGGTGGTTAAGCACTAGAATAAATTGCCTAGGCAGGTTGTGGAATCTCCATCATTGGGGATTTTTAAGAGCAGGTTGGACAAACAGCAGTCACGGATGGTCTAGATAAAATACTTAGTCCTGCCTCGAGTGCAGGGGACTGGACTAGATGTCCTCTCGAAGTCCCTTCCAGTTCTATGATTCTACAATTCTAATCATAGAACATACAACCAGCTTGGGGCCTCACCCGCTCTTATTGAGAGTCTGTCCTGAGGTTGGCACTCACAGTCGTGAACCACTCAACAACCCATAACTCATTTTTCTGATAATCTTCAAACTTTGCAGGAACTCTCTCCTTGGTCTTCAGAATAACTCTGGCAATTTTCTGGTCAAACCAATTTTCCAAGCCAAAGTTATGGGGGAAATGGAATGCGTAAAATAGGGCCTCTTAACAGAAACTAGTTGCAACCTTAACTATGAAGAGACTACAGCCACAATATAATATTGTTAGCAAAGATTATGTTGGAGTCAAAGATTACTAAAATTTAATATTCTGGACCATCACTATAAAATGTTCCATTTTCATAGGGTTGATCCTAGCTGTTTCTTGGCTTTGAAATAAGCACTGGAAATAAAGGAGTCTCATCTGTGAGGTCTTTAGATTCTTACAGAGCCAGTTTCATTCCTTTTGTAGCTCTACTTATTTCCGTGGTGTTACATAAGGAATGTATTTGGCCCAGTACCTATTATGCTCTGATGTCTTCTACACCATGCAGTTGCAAAACACCAATAGCTTTATTTTGAAGTGATTTCTGTTGATCAACATGCTTGGATAATTCCAGGCTTTCAGACACTGACAATTGTCATTCCAAACGGGTTCAGGAGCAGACTGGAGTAACATCTGCTAAACTTCTGAAGAGAATTGACAGCACAGCAAGGAGTGCCTTGAATTTTTTTTTAACCTAAATAGGGAATTTGGGCATCATAATACATTCATCCATTTGTCACTTTCTCCATCACCAGGGAAAAATGTGCCAGTTGTCACAGATTAAACACGAGCTGGTTGAACTATTTGTTTTGAATATTAGTTACAAGTTTAGACCATTTTTTGTAAGCAAATCCTCCACAAGCTACTCCTGGTTTTCCTCAGATGTATTTGTTATTTGTAAGTATTTGCAAAACAGTTTGGACAAATCATTTTCAGCTAATGAGTTATTCGCAAACTGCTTCAAAAATTGGCTATTTTTGTTTTGTGGTTGGTCACCTAAGTCACATGGTGTTGGTTCCTGCTCTCTGACTGGATGATTGGAACTCTAAAAACAGGAGAATAGCGAACAAGTTACAGTAGAACCTCCGAGTTACGAACACCAGAGTTATGAACTGACCGGTCAACTACATGCCTCGTTTGGAACTGGAAGTACACAATCAGGCAGCAGCAGAGACCAAAAAAAAAAAAGAAAAAAAAAAAAAAGAAGGAAATACAGTACAGTACTGGGCTAAATATAAACACGAAAAAAAATAAAGGGAAAGTTTAAAAAAAAAAGATTTGACACGGTAAGGAAACTGTTTCATTTAAATTCAGATGGTTAAAACCAGCATTTTTCTTCTGCACAGTAAAGTTTCCAAGTTGTATTAAGTAAATTAAGTAAGTAAATGTTCAGTTGTAAACTTTTGAAAGAACAACCATAACATTTTGTTCAGTTAGGAACAGTTCAGAGTTACTAACAACTGCCATTCCTGATGTGTTTGTAACGCTGAGGTTCTACTGTATATCCAGCACACATTTTCAGACAAACTTTCATGCTGACATTCATGAAACTTGTCAAACGTTTTCATAAGTAGCTGGCATCTGTCAGAATATTGACTAATTATAAACTAACATGACCCTAGCTAATCAAATTTGGCACTTTTATTGATTGAGAATATTTCTAAACCATTTTTAAAAAACACACACTTCAAACAGCTCTAAAAAATTATAGTATGATACATAACCCATTGAAGAAAATGGAGAGACTCCCACTGACTTCAATGGGTTTTGGATCAGGCTCAGAACAATAACATACAGTCTTAACCTGATGCAGAAAGGAACTTCTATGCACTTCAATGAGAATTTTGCCTGAATAAAATTTGCATAATCAGGGCTCAATTCCCCTCCCCCCCTTTTTAAAAAAAAACAGATTCATTTAGAGAGCTATGAATATTTTAAGGCTGTATAAACAGTAAATTATTAATAATGATATTTCATTATGAAGTTCAAATGATGACAGTACTGATATCTCATCAGTCAAGAAAATAAGTATTTTTTTGAGGTATAGTTTTATATCTTTAAATTTAAGGGTTTGGTGCTGTTACAATCTGTTTTACGATTGAAACCGCAACCATGAAGGTGACTGTGTACTTGTTTAAGAAAAGTATGGTGTGAAATTCTCATTTCCCCAAAGACTAATCACACATCCTTAGGGGTTTACTGAACTGAATCTTGTAAGTTTCTACAAAAACACTGCTCAGGGAGTCCAAATTTTGACACGCACCACAATTATGAAAATCCTCTTCCTTGTGTCAGTCCCATCAAATGGTGTCTGGTCTATGAGTCCTCTCCCTTCGAAAGTATGAAAATACAGGCACAAAAGAGGCAGTGAAGTGAAGAATCATGTGAGCAACTCGGGATGACATTTGACATACTGTTAATGGTCATATTGTTCTCAGTTTTACTGAACATTACCAGTCAGTCTCTGGAAAATATGTGCTGTTGGGAATCTGTTCAAAGCTTTTATTAAAGTCACCTTACAATTAGTGGCAAATGAGTGTTCGTTCCTTTGGAATTCATTGTCATAAGCCCACTTTGAACAGGGCCTGATCTTATTCATGTGGCTATGACATATAATTTCATGGGAAATCTGTTTTAATAGCGAATGTAATGGCAAGGGATTCATATAGTGAGCAACAATGATAAACCTTGCACTGTATGTAATGTTTTCATTATCAAAGGACTTTCCAAACATTAACCAATTAATCATCACAACACCCTGTGAGGTACACATGTAAGTAGTTTTTCTCCATTACTAAATTTATACCCGAAGTTAATCAGTCCTGATGCTCGAATCACATTGTGATCAGCTTTCTTCTCTACCAGGCAGGGACCACAGCGCAGGGCCCCAGAGCTGATGTGCTGCAGTGGTAAGGAAGGACTCCAGGGTCAGCACGCAAGAACAGTTGGGGCAAGACTCCAATACCAACAAGCAGCAGTGGTTGGGGCAAGGCTCCAGCACTGACATGCAGCAACAGGAGTACATGGCTCCAGAGGGCCAGGCCTCCAATGCTGGCATGCAAAAGTGGTGGGCCAGGGCTCCGGCCAAAGGGCAGTGAACAGTAATTCAGAAATCCTCACCTCACTGAATAGTTCCTTTGCCATTGTTTGTTAAAGTAGCATGTTATTGTGTGTCCTAGTCAATCATAGGTAAAAAATATTTTTCGTCAAATAGTCTCTACTTTCATCATTTTCCTCTTCCATGTGCTTTTAACAAATTCATCCTCACAATGGCCCTTTGAGATAATTGTTAGGATCCCCTTTCTGCAAGTGGGAAAACTGAAAGAGAGAATTTGAGTTGCTCACCTAAGGTCTCAGTGTCAGAGCACAGATTAGGGTTCAGAAGTTTATCCCTGTCAAGGTTCCTCCCCCACTCTGAACTCTAGGGTACAGATGTAGGGACCTGCATGAAAAACCTCCTAAGCTTATCTTTACCAGCTTAGGTCAAAACTTCCCCAAGGTACAAAATATTCCCCCCCGTTGTCCTTGGACTGGCCGCTACCACCACCAAACTAATACTGGTTACTGGGGAAGAGCTGTTTGGACGCGTCCTTCCCCCCAAAATACTTCCCAAAACCTTGCACCCCACTTCCTGGACAAGGTTTGGTAAACAGCCTCACCAATTTGCCTAGGTGACTACAGACCCAGACCCTTGGATCTTAAGAACAATGAATAATCCTCCCAACACTTGCACCCCCCCTTTCCTGGGAAATGTTGGATAAAAAGCCTCACCAATTTGCATAGGTGACCACAGACCCAAACCCTTGGATCTGAGAACAATGAAAAAGCATTCAGTTTTTTACAAGAAGACTTTTAATAAAAAATAGAAGTAAATAGAAATAAAGAAATCTCCCCTGTAAAATCAGGATGGTAGATATCTTACAGGGTAATTAGATTAAAAAACATAGAGAACCCCTCTAGGCAAAACCTTAAGTTACAAAAAAGATACACAGACAGAAATAGTTATTCTATTCAGCACAATTCTTTTCTCAGCCATTTAAAGAAATCATAATCTAACACATACCTAGCTAGATTACTTACTAAAAGTTCTAAGACTCCATTCCTGGTCTATCCCTGGCCAAGACCCAGCATACAGACCGACACAGACCCTTTTGTTTCTCTCCCTCCTCCCAGCTTTTGAAAGTATCTTGTCTCCTCATTGGTCATTTTGGTCAGGTGCCAGCAAGGTTACCTTTAGCTTCTTAACCCTTTACAGGTGAGAGGAGCTTTCCCCTGGCCAGGAGGGATTTCAAAGGGGTTTACCCTTCCCTTTATATTTATGACACGCCCCCCAAATCTCAGCTAGGGTGAAACACTGGCTGGGATTTCTTCCTGGAGCTCTAGGAAAAAGAGTTAATAAGACACATGCATCTCTAAATATACTACCAAGTACATAAAGACTAACAATATTTTCCACATCTCAAGGACGATTTTAACCAGTTGATTCTGGGAAACTTTCACGGGAGAGTGCACCAGCCACTTTGTTAGAAGCTCCTGAGATGTGTTGGATGTCGAAATCAAAATCTTGGAGAGCTAAACTCCACCGAAGAAGTTTTTTGTTAGTTTCCTTGACGGTGTGAAGCCACTTCAGTGCAGCATGGTCGGTTTGCAGGTGGAAACGCCGTCCCCAAACATATGGGCGTAGCTTTTCCAGAGCGTAGACAGTGGCGTAACATTCTTTTTCAGTGACTGACCAGTTGCTTTCCCTCTCAGACAGTTTTTTGCTGAGAAACACTACAGGGTGGAATTCTTGATCAGGTCCTTTCTGCATTAAAACTGCTCCCACACCACGCTCAGACGCATCTGTGGTTACTAGGAACGGTTTGTCAAAGTCTGGGGCCCTTAGTACAGGGTCAGACATGAGTGTCGCTTTAAGCTTGTTAAAGGCCTTCTGACACTTTCCGGTCCACTGAACAGCATTTGGCTGTTTCTTTTTGGTTAGGTCTGTCAGTGGGGCAGCGATTTGGCTGTAGTGCGGTACAAATCGTCTGTAATAACTGGCCAAGCCTAAGAAGGATTGAACCTGTTTCTTTGACTTTGGGACAGGCCACTTTTGGATAGCATCCACTTTGGCCTGTAGGGGGCTGATAGTTCCTTGACCCACCTGGTGTCCAAGGTAAGTCACTCTGTTTAGGCCTATTTGACACTTCTTAGCCTTAACAGTTAGTCCTGCCTCCCTTATGCGCTCAAGGACTTTTTGTAGATGTTCCAGGTGGTCTGCCCAGGAATCCGAAAATATGGCCACGTCGTCAAGGTAGGCGACTGCATATTCTCCTAATCCCGCTAGGAGACCATCTACAAGTCTTTGGAAAGTGGCGGGTGCATTTCGCAGCCCGAAAGGGAGCACATTAAATTCATACAGCCCGAGATGTGTGATGAAGGCTGACCTTTCCTTGGCAGATTCATCTAGCGGTACCTGCCAGTACCCCTTGGTTAAGTCCAAGGTAGAGATGAACTGGGCCCGTCCCAGTTTCTCTAATAGTTCATCTGTGCGTGGCATTGGATAGTTGTCTGGGCGAGTTACAGCATTTAGCTTACGGTAGTCCACGCAAAAACGTATTTCCCCATCTGGTTTGGGAACTAGAACCACTGGAGATGCCCATGCACTTTCAGAGGGGCGGATTACACCCATCTGTAACATATCCTGGATCTCCCATTCTATAGCAGTTTTAGCTTGAGGAGACACCCGGTAAGGGTGGACCCTAATTGGGTGAGCATTACCTGTGTCAATGGAGTGGTATGCCCGTTCAGTCAGGCCTGGGGTGGCTGAGAACGTTGGCGCGTAGCTAGTGCACAGCTCCTGGATCTGCTGTCGCTGCATACGCCCAAGGGTCATGGAGAGGTTCACCTCTTCCACACCACCAGCACATTTCCCTTCGTAGCAGACACCTTTGGGCCACTCAGCGTCGTCTCCTCCATGGGCTGTAAACTGACAAACCTTTAATTCTCTGGAATAAAAGGGCTTTAGAGAATTAATATGGTACACCTTAGGCTTTCGGTTGGAGGTGGGGAATGCTATGAGATAATTAACAGCTCCCAGGCGCTCCTGGATCGTGAATGGCCCTTCCCACGATGCTTCCATTTTATGGGCCTGGAGCGCCTTTAAGACCATGACCTGGTCTCCTACTTTGAAGGAACGCTCTCTGGCATGTTTATCATACCAGGCTTTTTGCTCTTTTTGAGCATCCTGTAAGTTTTCTCTAGCAAGGGCTAAAGAGGTTCGGAGGGTGTTTTGTAGGTTGGTTACAAAGTCCAGAATGTTAGTTCCTGGAGAAGGTGTAAATCCCTCCCATTGCTGCTTCACCAACTGCAATGGCCCCTTAACCTCACGGCCATATACAAGTTCAAATGGGGAAAACCCTAAACTGGGGTGTGGTACAGCTCTGTAGGCAAAGAGCAACTGCTGCAACACTAGGTCCCAATCATTGGAGTGCTCATTTACGAATTTACGTATCATGGCCCCCAAAGTTCCATTAAACTTCTCCACCATGCCATTTGTTTGATGGTGGTAAGGAGTGGCAACCAAGTGATTTACCCCATGAGCTTCCCAAAGGTTTTTCATAGTTCCTGCCAGGAAATTAGTCCCTGCATCTGTGAGGATGTCAGAGGGCCAACCTACCCTGGCAAAAATGTCTGCTAGTGTCTGGCACACACTTTTAGCCCTGGTGTTGCTTAGAGCTACTGCTTCCAGCCATCGGGTGGCAAAATCCATGAAAGTCAGTATGTACTGCTTTCCTCTGGCTGTCTTTTTCGGAAAAGGACCCAGAATATCCACAGCTACTCGCTGAAATGGAACTTCAATGATGGGGAGTGGCTGGAGAGGGGCTTTGACCTGGTCTTGGGGTTTTCCCACTCTTTGGCACACCTCACAAGACTGGACATAGGTAGAAACATCCTTGCCCATTCCCTCCCAGGGGAATGATCCCCCCAAACGGTCTTTGGTCCTGTTCACCCCAGCATGGCCACTAGGGTGATCATGGGCTAAGCTCAAGAGCTTGGCCCGGTATTTAGTTGGAACTACCAACTGTCTCTGAGGATGCCAGTCTTCCTGGTGTCCACTAGAAAGAGTTTCCTTGTATAAAAGTCCTCTTTCTACAACAAACCTGGATCGATTAGAAGAGCTGAGAGGCGGTGGGTTGCTCCGTGCCGCCGTCCAAGCTCTCTGGAGGCTTTCATCTGCTTCCTGTTCGGTCTGGAACTGTGCCCTTGATGCTGGGGACATCAGTTCCTCATTGGATTGTGGACCTAGGCTTGGTCCCTCTGGAAGCGATATAGGGGATGGAGCTGTTTCTGTTGACTGTGAACCACTCTCCGCTGGTGCACTATGTTGGGATTCAGGCTCCGGCTGAGCCTCTTGTGTAGGGTTATCGGCTGCTGCCAGTTCAGGTTCAGTGGGGCCCTCTGGTGTTGAGGTTGCAAGTACTGGATTCAGTGCTGACACGGGGTCTGGTGTTGGTTGTTCGGCTGGTTCCGGTTCTGGGACTGGTTCCGTCTGGGTCTCTGGGACTGGATCCACTACTGCTGTTGCAGACATTGGCCTGAGGTCCAGGTCCATCACCTCTGACCGGGTCCTGATAGCAGTTTCTGGAACAGAGCTAGGCCTCACGGCTTGTTTAGCCTGGCTGCGGGTGACCGTTCCCACCCTCTTGGCCTGCTTCACATGCTTCGCCAAGTCTTCCCCCAACAGCATGGGAATGGGATAATCATCATAGACTGCAAAAGTCCATGTTCCTGACCAGCCCTTGTACTGGACAGGCAACTTGGCTGTAGGCAAATTGAAAGAGTTGGACTTGAAGGGTTGAATCGTCACTTGGATCTCTGGGTTGATTAAATTGGGGTCCACTAAGGAAGCATGGATAGCTGACACTTGTGCTTCGGTGTCCCTCCACGCGGTGACCTTCTTCCCGCCCACACTCACAGTTTCCCTCCGCTCCAAGGGTATCTGGGAAGTATCTGGGCCTGTGGACCTCTGGTGTGATTCCGGTGCAATGAACTGTAATCTGTTGGGGTTCTTGGGGCAGTTGGCCTTTACATGCCCCAGCTCGTTACATTTAAAACATCGTCCAGCTGACGGGTCACTGGGGCGAGGAGGGTTGCTGGAGAACGGGCTGGCAGGACGATAAGGGGTCTGGAGGGTTCTTTGGGAGGTAGGTGGGGCCTTGGGCGGCCCCCGGTAATAGGGTGTGGTCTGGGGTGGTCCCTTCTGGTCTCCGCTCCAACTGCGACCAGTTTTCTTCTTCTCTGCCACCTCCACCCATCTGGCTCCAATCTCTCCTGCCTCGATTACAGTTTTGGGTTTCCCATCTAGGATGTATCTTTCTATTTCCTCAGGAACACCCTCTAAGAATTGTTCCATTTGCATTAGGAAGGGCAAATTTACTGGAGATTCAACACTTGCTCCTGATATCCAGGCATCCCAATGTTTCACAATGTGGTAGGCATGTCGGGTAAATGACATGTCTGGTTTCCACCTTAGGGCTCTGAACCTCCGACGAGACTGCTCGGGTGTTATCCCCATTCTGACTCTCGCCTTGGATTTAAACAGTTCATACTTGTTCATGTGTTCTTTAGGCATTTCAGCTGCCACCTCAGCTAAGGGTCCACTGAGCTGCAGCCTCAGCTCTACCATGTATTGGTCAGTAGAGATGTTGTACCCAAGGCAGGCCCTTTCGAAGTTTTCTAAGAAGGCCTCAGTATCATCACCTGCCTTGTAGGTGGGGAACTTTCTGGGATGGGAAGTGGTACCTGGAGAAGGATTGCTAGGGTTTGTTGGTATATTCTGCTGGGCCTTTATCCTCTCCACCTCCTCCACATGCTTCCTCTCTTTTTCCTTCTCCTCCTCCACATGCTTCCTCTCTTTTTCCTTCTCCTCCTCCACATGCTTCCTTGCCTCCATTTCCCTCTTGTGGGCAGCCTCCTGTGCCTCCTTCTCCAGCCGCATGAGTTCTATCTGTCTTTGATGTTCCCTTTGTTTTTCCTCAGCCTGAAATTTGGCTAATTCCAGCTGTAGTCGAGCTGAGGATTTGGTCATTCTAACCTCTCTGTTTTTAACTAACTTTACACCCGAGGTTTAGAAATAAACAAACAAAACTTGGCTGTAAAATTTTGCTGTGCTGGAATAGAATACCTAGTCTCTGATAGTGATTGTCAGCCTACAGAAAAAGACAATTCCCTTGTCTCTGCTCTGGGCCCAAATTAAAGCAAAAAACCTCCAACTACTTGGAAACCTGCTTACCCAGCCCAAAGAAAAAGCAAATGGGTAGAACACACACCCCCTATTTACTTTTAGGAAGAAAGAAAAAAAAACTCTGGAAGACTGTGAATTTCCCTGCAGGAGTTAAGTACCCTGCCTCCAGGCAAAGAAAACCTGCAATTCACAAAGATAATCCCCTTTTGTCTCTGCTTGGCCACAGTTTCAGCTTTCAGTTTCAGCTGCTTTCCAAAGGAAAAAAAAATTTCCTTTTTAAAATCTGTATTTCTAGTTCAAAAAATCTCAGCTGGATCTCAAAATGATTTCAGGTTAATCCCACCGCTATGCCACCATGTCAAGGTTCCTCCCCCACTAACTCTAGGGTACAGATGTAGGGACCTGCATGAAAAACCTCCTAAGCTTATCTTTACCAGCTTAGGTCAAAACTTCCCCAAGGTACAAAATATTCCATCCGTTGTCCTTGGACTGGCCGCTACCACCACCAAACTAATACTGGTTACTGGGGAAGAGCTGTTTGGACGCGTCCTTCCCCCCAAAATACTTCCCAAAACCTTGCACCCCACTTCCTGGACAAGGTTTGGTAAACAGCCTCACCAATTTGCCTAGGTGACTACAGACCCAGACCCTTGGATCTTAAGAACAATGAATAATCCTCCCAACACTTGCACCCCCCCTTTCCTGGGAAATGTTGGATAAAAAGCCTCACCAATTTGCATAGGTGACCACAGACCCAAACCCTTGGATCTGAGAACAATGAAAAAGCATTCAGTTTTTTACAAGAAGACTTTTAATAAAAAATAGAAGTAAATAGAAATAAAGAAATCCCCCCTGTAAAATCAGGATGGTAGATATCTTACAGGGTAATTAGATTAAAAAACATAGAGAACCCCTCTAGGCAAAACCTTAAGTTACAAAAAAGATACACAGACAGAAATAGTTATTCTATTCAGCACAATTCTTTTCTCAGCCATTTAAAGAAATCATAATCTAACACATACCTAGCTAGATTACTTACTAAAAGTTCTAAGACTCCATTCCTGGTCTATCCCTGGCCAAGACCCAGCATACAGACCGACACAGACCCTTTTGTTTCTCTCCCTCCTCCCAGCTTTTGAAAGTATCTTGTCTCCTCATTGGTCATTTTGGTCAGGTGCCAGCAAGGTTACCTTTAGCTTCTTAACCCTTTACAGGTGAGAGGAGCTTTCCCCTGGCCAGGAGGGATTTCAAAGGGGTTTACCCTTCCCTTTATATTTATGACAATCCCAGATCCATAAAGATATTTAGGAATTAACAGAACGTAGGAGCCTAAATCCCTTTGTGGATCTGGGCTTTTCTGCCCAGCAGTTTTGTGGGCACAGTGCTAGAAAACATCCCCCCCCCCCAATAAGTGGTTTCTGTACTAACCCTTTACTTCACACTCCATAAGAGACCTGATCTTGATTTTTCAGGTCTGGCTTCTCGAAGTTGTGTCAGCAGAGGCTAGGAAAACCATAGACACGGTAGACTTGCTTTTGGGGTCTGGCCAAGCTATAATTGGTGCAGAATCCTACTAAGGGCAGAGGTTGTGGTTACATCAGTTTTGCAGCTCCCCAGTTCTGGGGCCAGTGTAAGCTAGAACAGCTCAAAGGGCTGTGTTAACTTACGCTCAGCTGACTATGGTCCCAAGGGGACAGATGGAAGAGTGTAGAGAAACTCTGGCTGACCCCCATTTCTCCCAGCGATGTACTGGGGGAATTCTCAGCTGGCCAGATCCCCTGGCTTTCTGTCCCCTTTGTGCTATTGGCGTAGTGCAAAGGGGTTGTAGTGGAACAGGACATTGGGATTGTATCTCCAGGTGACTGGAAGACAGGAAAGGTTTTATGTCACTTAGCAGCAATGCCTTCATCTGTTTCAAGAGTGGTACTGAGGGGCTCCAAAAGGTCTCTTCAATAGGAAGTTAGGTTACTACCATACAGGGCCTTGAGGAAAAGATGCGATTAATAGTTATATAAATAGGTAGGCTCTTCATTGGCCTGAAGAGGCACACAGATGGGGGAAATACTGTGCCTGATATAATTTCTTCTTTAAATGTTTGTCTAGCTTTGTTCATAACAATGTAATTCTTAGTCTTAGTATCACAGACGGTGAGAAATGATCATCATCATCAATACAAAGTGCAAAATACCTGAATGCAATTTATACAGCAAACTGCAGAAAGCTTTTGATTTTCCTGTGGATCAGTCAGAGTGAAGCAGATAATTTTTAAAAGACATCAAGATGTCCCTAACATTTTTTCAGAAAATACATGATGTAGACTGCTGCCTTTAAGAATGTCAGTAATTTGATTAATGAAGAACTTAGAGGTTGAGAATGTAGCCTGGAAATCTTGATTAGCAATCACAAAGTTAATGGTTGCTAATGATTTATGAGGAACTGCTGCTAACCCAAAATGAGTTCCTGTAGCAATTGGATGAAATTATATAGGAAATTACTGTGTCCTGGTACACTAGATAAATTATTCCCCAAGTGTGTATTTATAGAAGTAAACTGCACAAAGAAAGCAGCACAACAATTACCAGAACTAATCACTCCTGGAACTGGTGATCTTGTTTACTTTTCGTTTGGGCTGTGAAACGGACCAACATAGTATCTATGAAAAGCAGCATTCTGTTTAGTTGTGAGACTCAGCATCTGATAATGGGGGCTCGCTTAGCACTCTGCCTGTCTGATGACTAGAAAAATGTACTTTTCGTGTTACCTGATGATCCTCTACTTTTAAAGCATAACACAGACTTCTGGTAACACACAATTCTGTATTTTTCAATTATAAAAGCAAGGGAATGGGAATGATTAATAATGAATGTTTCTCTTTTAGAACTTTATCCTGCAACAAGATGCATGCAGACTGGCTCCTTGTCCACCCGTAGCCCCAAAGAAATCAGTCCTCATGCTAAGATCAGCCTTGCTTTTATCTCATTGTAGGATCAAGGCCTTTGACATTTATTCTACTTTGGCATTTTCGCATTAGTCTGAGGGAGGAAATGTCTTATTTTATGTCTCAAAGAAAACGTGTTGTGTACACAGGAAAAAATTAAGAAATCATAAATTAGTAATGTGAAACTAATACAATTTTAATAGTAAAAGATGCTTTTCTATTTTATGAAACACAAACCTACAACAAACATGTAAAGCTTTTTGTCATGGGGCTAGATTCTATTTAACAGGATAATTTTATTCCTGAGTGAATGGATGATTCACACGGAAAAAAATGTTCTAAATAGTTAGCATCTGCAGGCAAGTATTGTTACAACATGTACATTGTTGTTTCAGTGAGAGCAGTTTGGCTTTGAAGTTGAATGTGGGCTTCGGTGAAAAAAATTTCCCTGTACTACACAAAAATTATTCAAAATTTCAGAAATTAAACCTTATTCAAAGAAGAAATATTGGTCACTGGTTTCTTTTTTCTGAAAGAGCCCTACAAGGTTTACTATATTGTGACAGTACGTCATAACATAGTCTTCTCTGACTATATAATAATATACAGCAATACAGCTTGGTCTTCCCAATGTGAGCACATCTAAATTATGTTACAACAACAATGGTATTGAACCATTCCACAACCCTAGTGTCCTGGTAAGATCTGGTCCTGTCCACACTAGCAAAACAAAATTATTATAACACTACAATATTATAATAATTTTCCCCATCACAATAAATTTAGTAGTGTAGACTGATCCAAAGTGTGAGTAAAATAGTGCTGTAAGTCATAAAACAGCAGTCTGAGAGAAATGCCAAATCACACACAAATTCAATTTATCTTGTTGGGTTAGAACCCCCTAACTCCATCTAAAGCAATGCTTCTTTTCCTCTTTGCCCACCATTTATTCAACACAGGAATCTCAATCCAAACTTCTAAAACCAAGAACATGTTCTGTTAATGGCAAGAAAACCCTTCCCTTTCTTCTTAAGAAGCTTCTCAGCTGAGAGCAATAGTGTAGATTACAACCCCATTTAGCTTTTTGGAACAGAAGACATGAAATTTGTTTGTTAAAAGGAGGTTTGTACCTACATTCAGATAATGTGGGAGTTGGATTAAGAAGGTTTTCCTTGAAGAGAGCCACTGAATGCATGTCAGTGAGTTGAGGAGAGAGGATGGTAGTTCCTGATGGCTTTGGTGGCTGAAAAGAGCTCTCTAATGTTGGTAGTAAAGACATTTTGCATTTCTGAGATATGTATTAACTATATGCCCCTACAGTAATGGATAGGCACATTTTAACAAATTATAACACAAATTGTTTAAAGGCAAGAGGGATTCTACTGTACTGAAAAATAGACATCTCCTGTCTCGCAGGACTCTCAGAAGGCAAGAAGCTGGAATTAAAATCTCCTCAGTTCATTATGGAACAAAGTGAATTTAAGGAAGCATCATTTCTGTTCTTCAATCTTAACTTCCTGAGAAGCAATGTTTGTGGCCAGCGCAAAGATGGAAATACAACAAACCTCTCGCCCTATCCCAAATGTAAGGCAACTCATGTTTCAGTCCAGCAAAAATTAGCTACTGGGAAATCTTGCAAATAGGGGTAGACAGTTATCAACAGTCCTTTACTAGTGGCATATTCCTCCCTTCAGAATTTATAAAGTATCTACATAAAGTATTCTTGCACTTCCTGATATAACTTATATTGCCAAATTTATACTGTTAGGTACACAGCAACCCCCAAAAAACCAAGCAAAGAACTAGCCTCATTTGAAATGGCTTTATTTGATAGTAAACAGGAAATAAACACTTAATGTATGGATTTTGAGAACACTAGTGCAAGAACTTAAAAGCCATTTTTCCAGTTAATATCAGAGTAAGAACTGAGTTGCATGATAGAGGAGGAAGACAGCAGAAAACAGTATGATCCATTAAGTCCCTGACCTCACTGGGCTCAAAACCTGCAGCCTACAACTGATTGGTGACTAGCAGAACTGTAGCTTGTTACGGTGTGGAGAGACCAATATTTTGACACATTTCTTTTGCCTGTATCCCAAATTAGGACTTGATTCTGTGCATTGCTGAATGCCTCCTATGAGGTGCTGAGTGCCCTCAACTCCCAGTGATTCAAAGCTCCCTTCTGACAGTTCATGAAGATGTATTTAAGATGAAAGAAATACAGGTCCCAGTTACTCTTCCAACTTTCCTCTTGGGAGCCTTTTCAGGTCTGAGCAAATTCGGATCAGAGCTAAAACTAGCAGACCATCTCATGTTGATAGGAAAAATCCTGATTGCCTAGAAATGGGAGTTACAAGCAATTCCCTCAATGCCAGAACAGCTCTGCCAAGCTTGTCATGTAGCTGGAATGCACAAACTGAGCCGTGACCACAATGATGAAGTTTAAGAAAATGGCCTTAATTGGGATCCATTCTTTGAACATGCCAGAGAATTAAGTAAAACTGACGAGCCTGCAGTGACAACTATCCTGGAAATAACTACAGCAATGGAGCCAATCACAAGCCAGCCAAACAACTGAGCCATGAAGAAACATTATCTGAACCTATTATTTTGACATTTATCTTGTACGCTCTACTAGAATCTAGCTGGCTTTTATCTAGTATTTCCCGTATGCTTAAGACTTCCCCCCACTTCCTGCGTAGGTCCCCCATGCCTCCACCCTCTTCTCCTTCAAAACGATCTTTAAATCATATTTCTTTTGTCAGACATTTCAGCCCTAGTCTTCCTTTCATAATGTGTGAAATTCTCCACTTATGCTTAGTCTGTACTCAGGCAACTTTCTGAAGTTAGTGGGGGGTTTGACTGAGTACAAATGGAGTAAAGTGCTCAGGATTTGGTCCAGTAGTGGTATGTGTATATATTTTACTAACACTCAACTGTGAATTAATAACCAAAACATTCACATGAGCTTATTGTTGGACCCCTTTCCCAACCTTCCCTACCTCCTGCCCCAAGTGCTTGTTACCCTCTCTCCTCAGACTGTGTCTTAACTCAGATTATAAATTAATTAGGACAGCTCTTCCACCTGAAATGCACACAGAGGGGTCCCTGAAGCTGCAGATTTCTTCCACACACAATATTGGGGGAGCATTGCCCCTGGCACTGATTACTCATTCTTGGCTCCCATCCCATGGGGGTCCTTAATGGATCAAGAATCTGTGCACAATGGTGACAGGTACACTGTACACATATATGCTATGAGCACTATCCACATCATCCTACCCCCAATCTTGCACAGTTGCAGATGCATTGTTAGGGAGCTAGGTGAGAATCAGGGAGTCCAGGAACTGTTGCATAGGCCCTACGTGAAAACTGATTATGGATAGGGGATAGCTCTTCATTTTAAACTGGCTTCCCTCCCCTGCTCTAAACACACCTCACATAAGTTGCAGCAGATCAGATCAAAACTTGCTCCCTTCCTGAGGTTTGGTTTCATTTGCAAAATAAATACTCCATCTTTTTTCCCCCCACTCTCTCTCTCTCAAGCCACCCCCACTTCCCTTAATGAACACTGGCAATACAGGTAGAACCCACTTATTTCCCAGCATAATCATTACCAGCTATGAATGTGGCGTTATCAGGCAAACAATGCCAGCCTGTTTTAAATATTTTCATGAACAGGTATCTATGGGACCGATCCAGGACACACACACTTTATGCACGTAAATAGTTCCGGTGAGACTGCTTGTAGGTGGGAAGTTAAATACATGCATAAGTGTGGCACGCTTAGGCCCTATGCAGGGAAACTCAGTATTAGGGATCAACCAAAAAAATATCTCTATGGCAAAACTGGACAATTGGAGGGATTCATGTCGGTTGCTCAGATATTAAAAAATAACGGTGTGGCAAAACTTGGGAACATTTCAATTTAGAAGCACTCCAATCACATAACTATGTCAGACTGCAGAGCTTACCCAAGAGAACTACAGAGCCCAAATGCAAACTATCCCAACCTTACCACCTTTACTGAACTGTCAAGAAAATGTGGAACCCAGCGAAACCAAAGGCATTGCGGATTCTCTGATGTATAGATGGCAACAGGAGATAAACTTCCCTCCCTTTACTGGGTCAAATCCTGAGCTCCTCCTTCAGGGTGCAATTCTGCAACCCTAACTAAAGTGAAGGAGCACTTGAGTAATTAGTCTCATTGACTCCAACGCATGTACAAAGATTACAGTATTGGGGCCTCAAAGTGAGGGCCCAATTCAGCAAACTAGTTAAGTACATTCTTAACTTTAAACACTTGCTTAAGTCTCATTCAAGCTAATAGGACTCAAGCATATGCTGAACTGGGGCCTTACTCGATCCCTACTCAAGCAAACTCACAAGGATGTCAATGGGAATTCCCGGAATCAAGACAACATAAAAACTGAGACACCAATACAGCAAGTTGCAGGCTGACCCCTACACCGTTTAAAGTCTCACTGACTTCCTGGGGCTCACCCAGACACAAGAGTCCGGCCATAAGGAGTGTCTTGCTGAATTGGACCCACAGATGTAGGAATCAAGTTCTTTATACTTACACGCCACATAGAAAATGGAACAAAACTTGCACCAGTGACCAAAAAAAAAAAAGCCATAATTGAGCCGTTTGTGTGTTATATGAAAATTAATATTTGATATCTAGTGAACAGCAACAATGACAGCCACTGATCTTGGAACAAATTATAAATGCTGACATTGCAATGAACCAGGTACATTGCTGCACATGACCTATAAATGCCATCCCCTCCCTCACAAAAAAATTAAACCTTCCGGGAAGACATCCAAAAAAGATTACACCTAATACTAGGAACTAACAGCAACAGAAAATCTAAATCATAACAAAGCAAAATGTTTTTAAGAGCTATGTTGAGTGCCAAAAAACTAAATGAAAGACTTTATCTACTCCCAAAATAACAAACCGGTCTAGTGCCATAAATGGTTTAGCATTTCTGGAAAAAATATTATTTAATGCCAACAATAATAGACACCTTTAATCAAATATGAACTCCTTACAGTGATTTACTATATATGACTAAGATAAAATTTAGTAAATCGTACATGCCTGTGTCTAATCAACACATCCAATTATTTATAAGTATATTTAAATTCTAACATACCAGTAATATCCTGCATCACTGTTTTCCATTATATATTTAGTCTTCCAATAGTTCTTTCTTGTTCTACATCTAAAACATGAAATAAGAATTAAACTGTAAAAATGGAATGGAAAAGGTGCTGCTGAAGCAAATCAGAACAATACAGAGATTAGATCTGAGTTATTCAAAAAGTTCAATGCAATTAGATTGGAGAAAAGGGATTAGTCAAAACTGCGAAAGCAATGAAAAGGATTGTGTGCTAGAGGATGACTTGATCTAGTGCTCACTACAAGAATAAGAGGACACAAACTAAGAATAGGTCGGGCTCTAGAGGCATTTCATTATACAAAGAAAAAATGAATAAATTGCAAAGGGAATGGAAAGCCATAGGAACAACAACTTAGTTTTAATAATTTAGATGTAAGCTATGGATTTCAATTTCAAATTGAAATGAGGGTCCAGATCTTTCCTGACCAACTTTGATCTCTAGAATACCTCTTTTTCTTCTATTATGTGTTCTAAGATTAGATTTGGCATTGGATAGGCGCTGCATTAAAGCACTTGGTAAAGCATGTGCTATCCTGTAAAGACCCATGCTGTCCCAACAGCCCATATGAAAATGCTGAACACAGTACATATGGCATTGATTTTTCATCTCATCTCAAACTGGGAATAGCAAAACTAGAAAAGAGCCAAAGAAGGGCTTACAGGTGTGTGGGTGAGGGAGCGGTAGAGCTCCCCCACAAAGAGGGATTTAAAAGCCAATGTACCGTAATGTGCCCTGCACTTCCCATAATGCAAGAACAACAGAGCATTTCATGGAATTAAAAGAAAAGTCAAGTAAAATGGATAAAAAGAAGTATATAGAAGTATATGCAAATAAGTAAACACTATAACAAATTGCCATGGACATTACTGAGGCAGTTAGCTTAGTAAGAGTCAGGAAAGGGTTAGACTTATCTGAATAAAAACAACATCTGAAGATACAGTAGCTAGAAGAATCATTACAAAAAGCTATCAATTCTCCTCCTTCATGGTCACCCACTGGAGTGAAGAAGAATTTTGTCCCATTATATAGTGTTGTGCAATTATGCAACATATAGAGACAGGACAGTATTGATTCCAATGGCACTACGATAATTCACACCAGCTAAGGATCTAACTAGGATGCTGGACTATGTCAACCATTGGTATGGTGAGCCATAAGAGCTAAATTCACAGAGCATAGGCATTGTGATGCTGAGTTCTGCAGTGATTAATTTTTAGGCAACTGGGGGTATGTCTACACTGTGTCTGACCAATGCCAGCTGACTTGGGCTTGCGGGGCATGGTCTAAGGAGCTGCTTAATTGCAGCATAGAGGTTTGGGCTTGAGCTGCTGCCTGAGCTCTGGGACCCTCCCACCTCTCAGCATCCTAGAGCCTGGGCTCCAGCCTAAGCCAAAATGGCTACACCACAATTAAACAGCCCCTTAACCCAGGCCCTGTGAGCCCGAGTCACCTGGCTTGGGCCAGCTGCGGGTTTTTAATTGCAGTGTAGACATATCCTAGAAAACTATGGGGATTCACAAAGGGAGATAGGTGCCTAAGAATGGAAATCATAAAAACCCAGCAGGCGGAGCTACCTACGCTAGCCAGTGGGAGGGTGTGTCCTAAGCCCCACGCTGCCCAGGAAGTGCAGCACCGAAGGCCAGCCTGAAGGGAGGTGCCCATGTCTGCTTGGGATTCTCAGCTGTGAACCCACCTGAGGAGGAGCATGACAAGAACCTCCCTCATAACTTTCAGCCCAGTGATCAGAGCCCTCACCTGGGATATGAGAGAACTGAGGTTCAAGTCCCTGGTCTGCTGGAGGAAGAGAAGGGATTTAGAACAGAGATTTGCCACCTCTCAGCTGATGTGCTCTAAACACTGAGCTATAGGATACTCTGATGTTGGGGCTCCCTCAGCCTCTCCTGTTAAAGATGTTACACTCTGGATAACTAAATAGTCTCTAACAGGGGGACTGGATCCTCCACTGCCCCAATGAGTGCCCTACCCACCAGGCTACAGAGTCACTCTCTTTCTGGCCCAGTGATGATTTATTTATCCATCCAAGCAGACCTATGTCAACAGAAGAGATTGAGGGACAAGCCCATCCCACTATTCCATAGTCCAGTGGCTAGGCCTCTCACCTGAGAAGTAGCAGAGCCAAGTTCAAATCCATGTTTGCCCCATCTGACAGAGTGGGGCTTGAAACCAGTGGTCTTCCGCAGCCCAGGTAAAAAGTCTAACTGGGCTAAAAGTTATAAAAGGGAAAGTCTTTTCCCCCTCTCCACCAGCTGCTTTTTGTAGAATTAGGTGGCCTCTGCGGACACCTACTAGGTAAGGCCCTATATGCAAGATAGGTGGAGTAAATCCTATCTTCCCCCCTGTTTGTGAATTGCACTGGGGCTTTGGCATCTAGATACCTAGACTGAGGCAGCAGTGTGCATGCTTATAGACACAAAGAACTTTTACTGCAAAAATATAGGCATCAAGCGAGTTTAGGTGACTCCAGGGTTAGGTGGCAGCTGAGTGGCAGTTTTGTGGTGGCACCAAAATCTTAGACTTATGTGTCTCATGTGGCAGTTGGGGCCTAAGTCCCTTTGCAAGTCTAGCCCTAAATGACTATGTAAAACTCTGTTAAGTATCACTATCAGAGCAGGGCCCTAGGCGAATTAAGGCATAATGGGCCTCTCCCCACCTATTACTAGGTTTCCAGTCTCTGTGGTGGTGGTGATATCTCCACAAGTGAACACAAAGGCTGCTTGAACACATACAATCCAGCTACCAAGGCAGGAGCACAACAAGTAAAACAGGTACGTGAGCACACTGGAAAAAGTGTCTGGCATGGTGACATACTAGCCTGTGACCTCATTGCCAGACTTTGAATGGACAGGTTGGAAACAAAGGATAAAATTTACAAGTGCCTAAGCCCTAGTCTAGCCTAGGAGTTTAGGTCGAATGTAGCAGCGTTAAATCAATGTAAACCTGCACCCGTCCACACAACGAAGCCCTTTTTTTCGACTTAAAGGGCTCTTAAAATCAATTTCCTTAATCCACCTCTGACAAGTGGATTAGCGCTTAAATCGGCCTTCCCAGGTCAACTTTGGGATACTGTGGACGCAATTAGATGGTATTGGCCTCCGGGAGCTATCCCAGAGTGCTCTATTGTGATCGCTCTGGATAGCACTCTCAACTCAGATGCACTGGCCAGGTAGACAGGAAAGGGCCCACAAACTTTTGAATTTCAATTTCCTGTTTGCATGGTCACCTGCAGCTTGCCACGCTGGCCATAGCTCATCAGCAGAGGTGACCATGCAGAGCTCATCAGCAGAGGTTACCATGATAGAGTCCCAGAATCGCAAAAGAGCTCCAGCATGGACTGAACGGGAGGTACGGGATCTGATCACTGTATGGGGAGAGGAATCTGTGCTATCAGAACTTCGTTCCAGTTTTCGAAATGCCAAAGCATTTGTCAAAATCTCCCAGGGCATGAAGGACAGAGGCCATAACAGGGACCCGAAGCAGTGCCACACGAAACTTAAGGAGCTGAGGCAAGCCTACCAGAAAACCAGAGAGGCAAACGGCCGCTCCGGGTCAGAGCCCCAAACATGCCGCTACTATGATGAGCTGCATGCCATTTTAGGGGGTTCAGCCACCACTACCCCAGCTGTGTTGTTTGACTCCTTCAATGGAGATGGAGGCAACACAGAAGCAGGTTTTGGGGACGAGGAAGATGATGATGATGAAGTTGTAGATAGCTCACAGCAAGCAAGAGGAGAAACCGGTTTTCCCGACAGCCAGGAACTGTTTCTCACCCTGGACCTGGAGGCAGTCCCCCCCAAACCCACCCAAGGCTGCCTCCAGGACCTGGCAGGCGGACAAGGGACCTCTGGTGAGTGTACCTTTTAAAATACTATACATGGTTTAAAAGCAAGCATGTTTAATGATTAATTTGCCCTGGCATTTGCAGCTCTCCTGGATGTACTCCCAAAGTCTTTGCAAAAGGTTTCTGGGGAGGGCAGCGTTATTCCACCCACCATGGTAGGACACTGTACCACACCAGGCCAGTAGCACATATTCGGGAATCATTGTAGAACAAAGCATTGCAGTGTGTATTTGCTGGCATTCAAACAACATCCATTCTTTATCTCTCTGTGTTATCCTCAGGAGAGTGATATCATTCATGGTCACCTGGTTGAAATAGCGTGCTTTTCTTAAGGGGACATTCAGAGGTGCCCATTCCTGGTGAGCTGTTTGCCTGTGGCTGAACAGAAATGTTCCCCAATGTTAGCCATGGGGGGGGGTGAGGGGCTAGCCACGTGGTGTGGGGAGGCAAAATGCGACCTTGGAACAGAAGCACATGTGCTGTGTATGTAATGTTAACAGCAAGGTTTACCATGAAAGAGTGTAGCCATTGTTCTAGAAAATGTGTCTTTTTAAATACCACTGCCTCTTTTTTTTTTCTCCACCAGCTGTATGTGTTTCAATGATCACAGGATCTTCTCCTTCCCAGAGGCTAGTGAAGATTAGAAGGTGAAAAAAATGCACTCGTGATGAAATGTTCTCTGAGCTCATGCTGTCCTCCCACACTAACATAGCACAGATGAATGCATGGAGGCAGACAATGTCAGAGTGCAGGAAAGCACAATATGACCAGGATGAGAGGTGGCGGGCTGAAGAGAGTAAGTGGCGGGCTGAAGAGAGTAAGTGGTGAGCTGAAGAGAGGGCTGAAGCTGAAAGGTGGAGGCAGCGTGATGAGAGGAGGCAGGATTGAATGCTGAGGCTGCTGGAGGATCAAACCAATATGCTCCAGCATATGGTTGAGCTGCAGGAAAGGCAGCAGGAGCACAGACTGCCGCTACAGCCCCTGTGTAACCAACTGCCTTCCTCCCCATGTTCCATAGCCTCGTCACCCAGACGCCCAAGAACGCGGTGGGGGGGGCCTCTGGCCACTCCACCCCAGAGGATTGCCCAAGCAACAGAAGCCTGGCATTCAATAAGTTTTAAAGTTTTAAACTTTTAAAGTGCTGTGTGGCCTGGTCCTTGCCTCCTCTACCACCTCTCCTTGTGCTTCTCTCCTCCACCACCTCTCCTGGGCTACCTTGGTAGTTATCCCCCTCCTTGTGTGATGAATGAATAAAGAATGCATGAATGTGAAGCAACAATGACTTTATTGCCTCTGCAAGTGGTGATCGAAGGGAGGAGGGGAGGGTGGTTATCTTACAGGGAAGTAGAGTGAACCAAGGGGCGGTGGGTTTCATCAAGGAGAAACAAACAGAACTTTTGCACCGTAGCCTGTCCAGTCATGAAACTGGTTTTCAAAGCTTCTCTGATGTGCACCACGCCCTCCTGTGCTCTTCTAACCACCCTGGTGTCTGGCTGTGCGAAACCAGCAGCCAGGCGATTTGCTTCAACCTCCCACCCCGCCATAAACGTCTCCCCCTTACTCTCACAGATATTGTGGAGCACACAGCAAGCAGTGATAACAGTGGGAATATTGGTTTCACTGAGGTCTAACCGAGTCAGTAAACTGCACCAGCGTGCTTTTAAACATCCAAATGCACATTCTACCACCATTCTGCACTTGCTCAGCCTGTAGTTGAACAGCTCCTGACTACTGTCCAGGGTGCCTGTGTATGGCTTCATGAGCCATGGCATTAAGGGGTAGGCTGGGTCCCAAAGGATACATATAGGCATTTCAATGTCCCCAACGGTTATTTTCTGGGTCTGGGAATAAAGTCCCTTCTTGCAGCTTTTGAAATAGACCAGAGTTCCTGAAGATGTGAGCATCATGTACCTTTCCTGGCCATCCCACGTTGATGAAACGTCCCTTGTGATCCACCAATGCTTGCAGCACCACTGAAAAGTACCCCTTGCGGTTTATGTACTCACCAGCTTGGTGCTCCGGTGCCAAGATAGGGATATGAGTTCCGTCTATGGCCCCACCACAGTTAGGGAATCCCATTGCAGCAAAGCCATCCACTATGACCTGAACATTTCCCAGGGTCACTACCCTTGATATCAGCAGATCTTTGATTGTGTTGGCTACTTGCATCACAGCAGCCCCCACAGTAGATTTGCCCACTCCAAATTGATTCCCGACTGACCAGTAGCTGTCTGGCGTTGCAAGCTTCCACAGGGCTATTGCCACTCGCTTCTTAACTGTGAGGGCTGCTCTCATCTTGGTATTCTTGTGCCTCAGGGCAGGGGAAAGCAAGTCACAAAGTTCCATGAAAATGCCCTTACACATGCGAAAGTTTCACAACCGCTGGGAATCATCCCAGACCTGCAACACTATGCGTCCCACCAGTCTGTGCTTGTTTCCCAAGCCCAGAATCGACGTTCCACCGCATGAACCTGCCCCATTAGCACCATGATGCCCACATCGCCAGGGCCCATGCTTTGAGAGAAGTCTGTGTCCATGTCCTCATCACTCACGTCACCGTGCTGACGTCGCCTACTTGCCCGGTATCGCTTTGGCAGGTTCTGGTGCTGCATATACTGCTGGAGAATATGTGTGGTGTTTAATGTGCTCCTAATTGCCAAAGTGATCTGAGCGGGCTCCATGCTTGCCGTGGTATGGCGTCTGCACAGAAAAAAGGCGCGGAACAATTGTCTGCCATTGCCCTGACGGAGGGAGGGGCAACTGACGTCATGGCTTTCAGGCTTGGCTTTCAGGGAATTAAAATCAACAAAGGGGGTGGCTTTGCGAGAAACTGAATGTCCCCCTCAAGGATAGAACTCAAAACCTCAAGGGTAGAACTCAGAACCTCAAGGATAGAACTCAAAACTGGGTTTAGCAGGCCGTTGATTTCACAGAGGGAAGGACGGAGGGAGGAGAAAATGAATACAAAACAAATCTGGTCTATTTCTTGTTTTGAGCCACTTCATCTATCTTTATACATCTTGCTGGCAGCAGACTGTGCAGTATGACCGCTAGCCATCATCATCTCCTGGGTGCTCGGCAGAAGACGGTGCAGTATGACGACTAGCCATCGTATTCTGCTGGCTGGAGGTTAAAAGACAGCACACTGCCGGTAGGACTGAATCGCCACGAGACGAAACAAGGGAAATGACCTGGCTGATCACTCCCATGTTTGCCCAGGCGCCTGATTAAAAGAGCACCCAGGATTACGTCGATGATGGCTACCAGTCATACTGCACTGTCTGCTGCCAAAAGGCAATAAACTGCTGCTGTGTAGCAATGCAGTACCACGTCTGCCAGCACCCAGGAGACATATGGTGATGATTAGCTGAGCGGGCTCCATGCTTGCCGTGGTATGCCGTCTGCACAGGTAACTCAAGAAAAAAGGCGCAAAACGATTGTCTGCCCTTGCTTTCACGGAGGGAGGGAGGGAATGGGGGCCTGATGATATGTACCCAGAACCACCCGCGACAGTGTTTTAGCCCCATCAGGCACTGGGATTTCTACCCAGAATTCCAATGGGCAGCGGAGACTGCGGGAACTGTGGGATAGCCACTCACAGTGCAACGCTCCGGAAGTCGACAGTTACCTCGGTACTGTGGACACACTCCGCCAACTACATGCACTTAGAGCACTTGTGTGGGGACACACACAATCGACTGTATAAAAACGCTTTCTACAAAACCGACTTCTATAAATTTGACCTAATTTCGTAGTGTAGACATACCCTAAGTGACTTAGAAGACTAAGCCCCATTTTCAAAAGACACTCAAGCACTTAGGAACAGATTCTCGAAGGAATTTAAAGATGCAGCTAGGTGCCTAGAGGGATTTTCAAAAGTTCCTGAGAAAGTTAGGCAACTAATTCCCATTGCAACAAATGGGACCTAGGCAGCTAACTGGGCTTTTGAAAATCTAGCAAGGTACCAATCTGCATCTGTAAGCATTTTAATATTTCTGAAAATCTGGACCTAAGGAGTTGAAGTCTCATCGAAAATCAGTGGGACTTAATCTCTGAAGTGCCTGCCCCATTTGAAAATGGGACTTAAGTTCCTAAGTCTGATAGGCACTTTTGAAAATTGTACCCAAAGATGCTGAACAGGAAGGATGAACCACACAGTGCTGAGCGAGCAGGTGGTCAGTACATCAGAGGCTCTGTTGCTGGGCACTGGATTTGCCGAGCCCTCTTTGAACTCAAAGATAGCACAAGTGAATGGCTACTACTTGTATTTGTCAGCAAATACAGTACCACCAACAATTAAAGTGCTTATCTCTCAGCTGATTTTCCCAGTTTATATAGGGCCTGATCCTAAGCCCAGTGAAATTACTCAGTCTTTCCATTGATTTCAATAAGCTTTGGTCCATAGAAAGTACAATCAAACAATAAAAAGTAGTTTTAGTCCATCTTGTGTTTATTTGAAATAAGAAATCGTTGTACTTTGTATTACATTCCACATAAAATGCCTGCCTTTTAGCAACAGTTGCTCAGTTTTGATTTTGTTAACATGTTTGGCTAAGAAAATAATACTGAATTGAAAAAGATATCTGACTGCAAGACAAAATAGAAGGAATGTACATGTAAATAAATAAAAAAATAATTTAAATTGTGAATTTCAGAAACAGATAATTATTTGCTTAACATTCAAAGTTAGTTGTGAAGGAATATATACAGTGCCTGGTGGGCATAAGATGGAGTATTATTGCCAAGTAAGAACAGTCTGGAATGAAAGTTCCTGTGTTATAATGTACAATGAAATGTATAGGTTAGATTTCAGGATGAAAAAATAATACAAAACAAGCTTTAATATTGCAAAATCCTGTTTGATGGTTATACTTTTGCTCCATTATTTTAGCTATGAGATGCTCCATTTTGTAAGATACTCCAAATTTGTTAAATTTTGAATGTTGTCCAGGTGGCCAGTGGAGGGGAAAAAATCTGAAACTGCAGACCAGAAATGAAAAACAAAAGGCTGTTTGCTAAAGGAATGGTACCATAAGAATAACCCTGAGCACTTTACAACTTCAGAGTACCAGTTTGCATATGGTCTCATGATCTGGCCCTACCTACTTAGGCCTCACCACACCTCCTGTGAAGTTGGTTATTATTATTCCCACTTTACAGATGGGGGAAACTGACAAAGAAAAGGATTAATGGATGTCCAAAACTCACTGAAGTCATTGGGAGTCTTCTAATTTTCTTCACTGGGTTTTGGATTAGGCTCTGTGGTCTTGTCTAGACTAGGATTTAAAGGAATGTATTGTTAGAACATGCTTGCTGAAACATATTAAGTCTTTTGTAGACAAGACAGTATAGACTTTAACACATGTTAAATTGGCTAAGCTAAAGCCTAGGCTCCTCACTAAGCTTTAACATGACTAATTAAGCATGTGTTAAATGGCATGTGCCTTTGTCTACTCTAGACTTTTAAAATATGTTAGCTAATGTGTTAAGTAGCATGCTCTAACAACATACTCTGAAATCTTAGCTCTGGTCTACACTATGGGGTTAGGTTGAATTTAGCCATGTTAGGTCGATTTTAAAATGACTGCATCTACACAACCAACCCCGTTCCATCGACCTAAAGGGCTCTTAAAATCGACTTCTGTACTCCTCCCCAGTGAGGGGAGTAGTGCTAAAATCGACCTTGCTGGGTCGAATTTGGGGTAGTGCAGACACAATTCGACAGTATTGGCCTCTGGGAGCTATCCCAGAATGCTCCAATGTGACCGCTCTGGACAGCACTTTGAACTCCGATGCACTAGACAGGTAAACAGGAAAAGCCCCGAGAAATTCTGAATTTCATTTCCTGTTTGGTCAGTGTGGCAAGCTCAGCAGCACAGGTGACCATTCCCCCCAGAACTGCAAACGAGCTCCAGCATGGAGTGAATGGGAGACACTGGAACTGATTGTTGTATGGGGAGAAAAATCTGTGCAGGCCGAACTCCGCTCAAAAAGAAGAAATGCTAATATATATGCCAAAATCGCACAGGGCATGGTGGAGAGAGGCTACAACAGGGACACACAGTAGTGCCTGATTAAAGTTAAGGAGCTTAGGCAAACCTACCAAAAGACAAAGGAGGCAAACGGTCGCCCCAGGTCAGAGCCCCATACATGCCGCTTCTACGATCAGCTGCATGACATTCTAGTGGAGTACCCTACCACTACCCCACCACTGTCCGTGGACACCTGCAAGGAGGGAATCTCACTCAACAGGGAGGAGGACTTTGTGGATGAGGAAGAGGAGGAGGAGGAGAATGTGCAGCAGGCAAGCTGTGAATCCGTTCTTCCCGGCAGTCAGGACCTTTTCATCACCCTGGAGCCAATGCCCTCCCAAGGCGGGATCCCCGACCCTTAAGCTGGAGAAGGCACCTCTGGTGAGTGCACATTGGTAACTACAGTACAGGGTTTAAAAGCAATAGTGTTTAATGTTTGATTTGCCCTGAAGACTTGGGATGCATTCGCGGCCAGTATAGCTACGGGAAAAGTCTGTTAACGTGTCTGGGGATGGAGCGGGAATCCTCCAGGGACATCTCCATGAAGCTCTCCTGGACTTACTCTGAAAGCCTTTGCAGAAGGTTTTTGGGGAGGGCTGCCTTATTTCGTCCTCCATGGTAAGACACTTTACCATGCCAAGCCAGTAGCAAGTAGTCTGGAATCATTGCAGCACAAAACGTGGCAGGAAATGTCAAGCACCATTCGATCTTTATCTTTCTGTATCAGCCTCAGGAGAGTGATATCATTCATGGTCAGCTGGCTGAAATAAGGGAATTTTTGTAAGGGAACAGTAAAAGGACCCTGTTCATGCTGGGTTGTTTGTGCTTGGCTAAAAGGGATCATCCCAGAGAATAGCCACATGGTGGGGTGGGGGGAAGCTGTTTGCTGCACATCATCCCGTAAACCACAGCCCCTCCTTTTAAATGTGAAACCCAATCCATTGCTTGCTATGGGAAAGGATGGTGCTGCAGTTTGAAATCATTCCCACATGTTATGAAGGTGTAAGAAGCCAACCCCGTGTACCAAAAGGCTTACCATGGCTGCCTGGAAACCGAATTCTGTTGCCCACCATTTGTGATGTGTCACCAAACCGGCAGGCGCTCAATATAAAAGGCAAAATGCGACCTTGTACCTAAAGCACATGTGCTGTCTGCTGTGAATTGCTTGATTCACTGTGAAAGAGTCTCCCTTTTGTTCTCAGAAATGTATCATCTTTAATTTTACTCTCCCTTTTTATCTCCCCTCCGGTGCAAATGTTTCTATGCTCCCCCTATCATCTCTGTCCCTGAGGTTATTGCAGATTAGAAGGCGAAAAAAACGCACTCGCCATGACGTGTTTTCTGAGCTCATGCAGTCCTCCCACACTGATAGGGCACAGCTTAATGGATGGAGGCATTCAGTGGCAGAGGCCAGAAAAGCATTAAGTGACCGCAATGAGCAGAGGCAGGAGGTGATGCTGAGGCTAATGGGGGAGCAAACAGAGATGATGAGGTGTCTGGTGGAGCTTCAGGAAAGCCAACAAGAGCACAGACCCCTGCTGCATCCATTGTATAACTGCCTGCCCTCCTCCCCAAGTTCTATATCCTCCTCACCCAGATGCCCAAGAATGCGGGGGGAGGGAGGACTCCAGGCACCCAGCCGCTCCACTCCAGAGGATGGCCCAAGCAACAGAAGGCTGTCATTCAAACAGTTTTGATTTCTAGTGTAGCAACAATAAGCAATGTGGCTTTGTCCTTCCCTCCTCCAGCACCCCACCTCCCCTGGGGTACCTTGTCAATTATCTCACTTTTTTTTTTAATTAATAAAGAAAGAATGCATGGTTTCAAAACAATAGTTACTTTATTTCCTTTGCCAGCTGTGATCAAAGTGGGGAGGGTGATTGGCTTACAGGGAATTAAAATCAACAAAGGGGGCAAGTTTGCAGCAAGGAGAAACACACACTACTGTCACACCGAAGCCTGGCCAGTCATGAAACTGATTTCCAAAGCCTCTTTGACGTGCAGCCTAGCTGTGCTCTTCTAATCGTCCTGGTGTCTGGCTGCTCAAAATCAGACGCCAGGCAATTTGCCTCAACCTCCCATCCTGCCATAAACATCTCCCCCTTACTTTCACAAATATTATGGAGCACACGGCAAGCAGCAATAACAATGGGAATGTTGGTTGTACTGAGGTCTAACCTAGTCAACAAACAGCACCAGCGAGCTTTTAAACGTCCAAAGGCATATTCGACCACCATTCTGTACTTGCTCAGCCTATAGCTGAACTGCTCCTTACTACTGTCCAGGCTGCCTGTGTATGGCTTCCTGAGCCATGGGAGCAAGGAGTAGGCTGGGTCCCCAAGGAGAACTATTGGCATTTCAACATTCCCAATGGTAATTTTCTGGTCTGGGAAGTGAGTCCCTTCTTGCAGCTGCTCGAACAGCCCAGAGTTCCTAAAGATGTGAGTGTCATGCACCTTTCCCGGCCATCCCATGTTGATGTCAGTGAAACGTCCCTTGTGATCCACCAGTGCTTGCAGCACCATTGAGAAGTACCCCTTGACGTTTACATACTGGTTGGCAAGTTGGTCCAGTGCCAAGACAGGGATATGTGTTCCATCTATCGCCCCACCACAGTTAGGGAACCTCATTGCAGTAAAGCCATCCAGTATGACCTGAACATTTCCCAGAGTCACTACCCTTGATAGCAGAACGCCAGTGATTGCATTGGCTACTTGGATCACAGCTGTCCCCACAGTAGATTTGCCCATTCCAAATTGATTACCAACTGACTGGTAGCAGTCAGGCATTGCACGCTTCCATGGGGCTATCGCCACTCTCTTCTCAACTGTCAGGGCAGCTCTCATCTTGATATTCCTGCGCTTCTGGGCGGGGGAAAGCAACTCACAAAGTTCAAGGAAAGTGGCCTTATGCATGCGAAAGTTTCGCAGCCACTGTGAATCATCCCATACCTGCAACACTGTGTGGTCCCACCAGTCTGTGCTTGTTTGCCAGGCCCAGAATCGGTGTTCCACTGTATCAACCAGCCCCACTGCCGCCATGATGTCCCAATTGCCACAGGCCATGCTTTCAGGAACGTCTGTGTCCATGTCCTCATCACAATCATCCTCATGCTGGCGTCTCTTAGCCCGGTTCTGCACATACTCCAGGATAATGCTCAAGATGTTTACAATGCTCACATCAGCAGCAGTGAGCTGAGTGGGCTCCATGCTTGCCGTGCTATGGCGTCTGCGCGGGTAACCCAGGAAAAAAGGCGTGAAACGATTGTCTGCCGTTGCTTTCAGAGAGTGAGGGAGGGAGAAAGGGAGGGGCAACTGACAGCATGTACCCAAAACCACCCTCGACAATGTTTTTGCCCCATCAGGCATTGGGAGCTTAACCCAGAATTACAATGGGCAGCAGAGACTGCGAGAACTGTGGGATATCGACCCAAAGAGCACTGTTCTGTAAGTCATGCTAGCCACGGTATTGAGGACACACTCCACCTACTTAATGCACTTAGTGGTGTCATACACAATTGACTCTATAAAATGGATTTCTAAAAATTGACTTCTATAAAATCAACCTAATTTTGTAGTGTAGACATACCCTTAGTCTAGACAAGCCTACAGCTTGCTCAACAAAACACATGAAGTTAATATCATAATCAGGATCAGAATTTAGGCATTCCTTTCTCCCAGACCTGTGTGTGTTCCCGGCACCACACTGCTTCTCTAAACAATAGCATGTTGCAGAATGGTCACAACAGGCACTTCGACTCATGAACTCATAGACATTAAGGCCAGAAGGGACCATTGTGATCATCTAATCTGACCTTCTGCACCTTGCAGGCCACAGAACCACGACCATCCACTCCTGTAATAGACCCCTAACCTCTGGCTGAGTTACTGAAGACCTCAAATTATGGTTTAAAGTCTTCAGGTTACAGAGAATCCACCATTTACACTAGTTTAAACCTGCAAGTGACCTGTACCCCATGCTGCAGAGGAAGGTGAAAAACTCCCAGGGTCTCTGCCAATCCGACCTGGGGGAAAATTCCTTCCCAACCCCAAATATGGTGATCAGTTGAACCCTGAACATTTCGGCAAGACCCACCAGCCAGACACCTGGGAAAGAATTCTCCGTAGTAACTTAGAGCCCTCCCCATCTACAATTCCATCTCCACCGTTGGGAGTTTTTGCTTCTAGCATTCGCAGATGGGCCCCATGCTATTGTAGGCAGTCTCATCATTCCATCCCCTCCATAAATTTATCAAGCTCAATCTTGAAACCACTTAGGTTCTTTTGCCCCCACTGCTCCCCTTTGAAGGCTAGTCCAGAACGTCACTGAAACTCCTCTGATAGTTAGAAACCTTTGTCTAATTTCAAGCCTAAACTTGTTGATGGCCAGTTTATATACATTTGTTCTTGTTTCCACATTGGCCCTTAACTTAAATAACTCCATTCCCACCCTGGTATTTATCCCTCTGGTGTAGTTATAGAGAGCAATCATATCTCTCCCTCAGTTTTCATGTGGTTAGGCTAAACAAGCCAACCTCCTTGAGTCTCCTCTCATACGGTAGGTTTTCCATTCCTCTGTCATCCCTCTCTGCACCTGTTCCAGTTTGAATTAATCTTTCTTAAACATGGGAAACCAGAATTGCACACAGTATTCCAGACGATGTCTTTCTCCTCCTCTGTCACTTCCAGCTGATACATCCCCAGCTTATAGCAAAAATTCTTGTTATTAGTTTTTAATTGTATGACCTTGCACTTTGCACTATTAAATTTCTATTACTCCAGTTTTCAAGATCCTCCAGATCTTATTGTATGATGTTCCGGTCCTCCTCCATATTGGCAATACCTTCCAACTTTGTGTCCTCTGCAAATTTTATTAGCATGCTCCCATTTTTTGTGCCAAGGTGCGACATTATCTGATTATAGTATGACATGCAAATCATTATTGCTACCACTGTTATATAATTGCAACGAATCTTATACAAAGTGTGACGCATGGCCAGAAAGGATTAAGCAGCTTGCAGGCTAATTGACCCAGATTCAACCTTTAGGAACATATTGGTAGATAATGTTTGTGTTTTTGTGTATTTACATATATACTGGTAGAGGTTAACAATGTAATCAAACAGTCCCTGTCTAGGCTGTATTCTGTTAATTCAGAGATCAAAAGGACAACTTAACATTTAAATGAACTGTAAACATAGTAATATCACTGTATTAATCTCTCTTTGAAATGTATAGCAAATCACCTGTGAATGGTGGAAAAACAGACAATTGCCTTATGTTAATCCCGGTAGCTAATTATTGCTGATGATTAGGAAATAGGTCTACTTCAAAGTCTCCGTGATTGCCTATTGTTCACTTAAGGACTCCGACCTGTCAAGAGAAGGCCTAGAACTGTATAAAAACCCCTTGGGTCCTGATCCTTTTTACCTCAGATCTTCTTGGTGCTTCATGCAGGGGAAGTGTAAATCATAAGGCTGAGATCTCCAGTCCTAACTGGATTGCCCTGAACATGGACATTGGACTAATGGACTAATTCTGAAAGAACTCTTTGCAACTGCAAAGCTCATCATCTCTACTATGAATCTGATCTCAGAACTGTACTTATATCTGTATGTATATTGATCTTTTAACCAGTACTCTCTCTTTTTTCTTTTTTAATACAATTTAGTTTAGTTGATAAGAATTGGCTGTAAATGTGCATTTGGGTAAGATCTGGGAGGTAATGTGTCCAATCCTTTGGGATGGGTAGAACTTTCTTATATGATGAATAAGATTTTCAGTAATCCTCATCATATTTGACTTGGGTGTCTGCGTGGGAGCCTGATGTTGGGTTGCTTTAAGGGAACTGTATTGTTGGCTTCAGGGTAACCGGTGAGGTATTATAGAAGCAGTTTTGTGCTGGCTTGGTGAATCTAAGTATTGGAATATCCACCAGCTTTGGGGATTGTCTGTCCCATTCTTTGAAGTTCACCCTAACTGAGTGACCTCAGTGCAGCTCCCCGGGACTCTGGTCACACAAGGTCATTAATAAAAATGTTAAATAAAATTGGTCCCAAGACCGATCCCTGGTGAACTCCACTAGTAACTTCCTTCCAGCTGGAGAGTTCACCTTTCTGTATAACCCATTGTAGTTTCCCCTTATCCACCTTTCACCTCTCATGTTACTCCCCATCTTCTCCAATTTTACTAATAATTTCCCATGTCGAACTCTATCAAATGCCTTACTGAAATCCAGGTAGATTAGATCTACTGCATTTCCTTTGTCTAAAAAAAAAATCAGTTATCTCTTCAAAGAAAGAGATCAGGTTGGTCTGGCATGATCTACCTTTGTAAAACCATTTTTATGGTTCAAACTTCTATAGCCCACATCCATTATAGCACAAGCGGCTTAGAATAGATTTACCTGGAAAATCTGGTTTTGTATGTTTTAAACAGTCTGTTCAAAGCAGCCAGAAAGGAAATAAGAAGAAAGAAACAAGCAGGAAAACATCTGAAGAAATTTGAGAATCTATGAATTTATACTTGGAGTAGTAATGACTCAGTAAGTAAAAGCAGGAAAGAATGTTTTACTTTAGGAAAGAAAACACTAGTAAAGGTACAGAAGATGCAAGGGGAAATATTGCAGGCCATAATTTCATACTTTAGCCAAAAGGGAACTGCAATTTAGAGAAGAAAATGAATGGGGAACAATAGATAAAATCTCAGAAAAAAGATTTTCAGTGGCACTAGTCCTATTTCCATTGGGTTGGGTTAGAAGAAGACAGTTTTTACTTAAATGGCCCACATCTGTTTCCACTAAAGTCTGCTGGGCAGAATAAATAACATTGTATGTGACTATGGTGAATGAGACTTCATTATGTAAATACCAAATCCTACTTAAAATTCTACCTGCTAAGTCAGTCTCTATAAACTTTATTTTTAGACAAATACTTTTGCATTCAGGAGATATACTTTTGGGGGATGAGTTAATAAAAATCATTGTTGATGGTAATAGAATATAAATCAATGGGCTTTTTATTAAGAATACAGGTAATGCACTTCTAGATACATTAAGAGAAGCATCAGAGTGCCGGGGGAATTATTCTAACAACACAGCTGGCACGCAGCACTTGGGAAGAATATAGAAAATTCCTGTGCTTTACAGAAAATGTTTTTACTTCCTGAGGCCAGGAGGTTGAGGCTATAAAATTAAGTTTCATTTTCTATAGAAAAGGTTTTACAACCCTACTATTAATAGAAGTAGGTATTATTTCCTTTTATTATTTCCAAAATACCATTATCTTACTGTCCCTACTACTAAACCCCTTGTCAATGGTCTGGTCATCTCTTCCATTGATTACTGTAACTTGCCCCTGTTCAGCCTTCCTGCTTCTTACTGTATCAGATGTAGGCTGCCTCTCCGCATCTACAAGGCCCTACATAATCTTTCCATTACATACTTTTCTACTTTTACTCCCCTACTCCCCATCTTTCTTCTTTCTGCCATTTATGCTCTTATCCAGTCCTATTACATTTTTGCTTTCTTTGTCTTCTTTTGCCACTCTTGCCTTCTTCATACCTTCTATTGTTCCTGTGATGTTACACCCCATATTCTTCATAGAAATGTGGTTATGATATGAATATGGCATACGATATATTTTATGTAAGATGGGTCTTGTAAGGTATCATAGGAAAAGTTATATTTTACTGAATGTGATTATCCAATTTGTATGCTTGTATCATTTCTGTATCTAAAGTTAGGAATATTGACTATGTAACAATTACAACTGTGTGTGTATTTGGGAAACACACACCAGACAACGGGCCATCTCAGCCTTGATGAGCCATTAGGAAGAAACAATAAGACTGTGAAGACACTAATCTCTCTCCTTCCTGAGAGGCGTCCTGGGACATAGCTGTGACACCACTAAATCAGGTGGTAAGATCACCTGATACAAAATACCACCTTGGACACTGCTGGTACTTTTCCTCTGTAGGAGGATAGGGATCAAACAAAGGTTTCCCGCCTTAGGTAAATCCTTTTTAAGGCTGGGGAGGGAGTTAATCTGGACTCTCCTCCATTGCCTACCCAAGAAGAAAGACTGCTGAAAGTACCTGAGGAAAAAGGCAGGGGTGGGTCCAGACTGAGACGGGGGTCCCGTCTATAAGAAGAGATAACAGATAACTGGAACTCTAAGCTACAGAAACTCTGCATCTGGCCTTATTCAACATTTAGGGTGAGAAATTACATTTTGTAACCTGTTTCTTCAGTGAATCAAGCTTAGTTTGAATGTTTTGTTTTATTTGCCTCGTAATCTGCTTTGTTCTGTTTGCTATCCCTTATAATCACTTAAAATCTGTCTGTTGTAGTTAATAAACTTATTTCTTGTTTATAACATAACCCAGTTTGTGCAATCAATATCTGGGCGGGGGGTGGGAAGAAGCTGTGCACATCTCTCTTCATATTGAGGGAGAGGGCGAATTTTTATGAACTTGCGCTGTGCAGATTTTTCTATACAGCACAAGACAATATACTTTTGGGCCTGCACTCCAAAGGAGGTGGGCACCTGAGTGCTGGGGCAAGTCCCTTGAGCTGAGTCTTCCCAGAGCTGATCTCAGTGTCTGTCTCTTTCTGCAGCTGGGTGTGGCCCTGCCTGTGTGTGTGCTAGAGGAGGCTTAAGAGCCTGGCTCAGCAAAACAGGGTAAAGGGGAGCCAGGCTGGCAGGACAGGTGGGCTCAGTGGCATCCCAGTATATCAGGTGGCAACTTAAAGGAAGGCAACCCGTCACGGTGCCTATAATGTTCCCCCTGTTCTCACCCACCAAGCACCCTCCCTCATCACACATAGACACATAGACACATAGATATTAAGGTCAGAAGGGACCATCATGATGATCTAGTCCGACCTCCTGCACAACGCAGGCCACAGAATCTCACCCACCCACTCCTGCAATAAACCTCTCACCTATGTCTGAGCTATTGAAGTCCTCAAATCATGGTTTAAAGACTTCAAGATGCAGAGAATCCTCCAGCAAGTGACCCGAGCCCCATGCTACAGAGAAAGGCGAAAAAACCCCAGGGCCTCTGCCAATCTGCCCTGGAGGAAAATTCCTTCCCGACCCCAAATATGGCGATCAGCTGAACCCTGAGCATATGGGCAAGATTTACCAGCCAGATACCCAGGAAAGAATTCCCTGTAATAACTCAGATCCCACCCCATCACCTTTGAGTCCCCTCTTAAATCCCACCTTTTCAAGCAATAATCCCCATAGTCACCCTCTCCTGAACTCCTGTCCTTGTGTCTCATTTTATTTACACTGCAAGTTTTTTGGGGAACAGTGCGTGTCCTTCTACATGTGTACAAGGCCATCAACTTTATGGGGTAATACACTTTTAAAATTACTATTATTTACAGTTGAACCTAGAGGTCCCAACCAAGATTAATGCCCCACCATGCGAGAAATTGCAATGAATTAATTATTTTCATGCACTGTAAGCAAATACAAATGAAATTCAGTTTGTTAAACTAAACATTCCCCTGCAATGCTGGAAAAGCAAATACTACAGCCTTGTGCTGATGCACGTCAATCAAAATGATAAATTGACTTTCAACAGAGAGCAAAATCGATCAGACGCAGAACACCTATGCTCACTCTCCAGGCCCAATGAAATGTCAAAAGCAAACCAATGACATAAAAGAATAATTGATTCAAAAAACTATTTCAATCTCAATAATCAAAGTTGCTGCCAGAAGACAGGTAAGGAAAACCTTGTAGGTTGTGTGGTTTTTATGTGAGGAATTTCCCTTTATCTGAAGATTTTATATCACTTGAAAAAAGAAAACAACATTCTATAGAAATCTCTTTAGTGCTTTCTTCTCTTTTGTACATGAGTGTTTTGTAGCTAGTGACGAGTGTACTGGACATGTCCTGTTTTGTCTTGGAAAACTAGGTTTGTGCGCTGTTACGCAGTGTGTGTTATGTAACCAGGTCCATTCAAAGTGGAGCACATTGCTAAAGACAATTAATAAGCAAAGGCTTGAAAACAAACTGTCAACAGCATGGAGAAGTGGCCCTGAATGCCCTTGTAGCCATACTGCTGCTGTGGTCTTGTGCCAGGATATGAAGATCACTGCCAAGATTCTGCAATGCTGAGTGACCATAGCTCTTAGTACTCTTCTTTGATGCACAGCTAGTTTTTCTCAATATGTGAGGTAGGGAGTGATATAAATTATCATCCAAAGAAACCACACAAGAGAAGAATGCATTATGATGCCTGGTTACTCAGTGGTACACAGTCTGGGCTGCATGCCTCGGATTAGGTGTCCTGTTGACAATAATGAGGGCGCACTGTAGATTATGTTGGCCTATATGTCAGCATTAGCTAATTACCACACAGTGACATCTGCAAGCATTCAGTCTTGACCTGAATGCTTTTCCTGTTGAAACCTCCCCTTCTTTACCCCCGCCACACACACACACAATCAATGTTTCCAGGGTACATTTAATTATTCGCACCAGTAAAAGTAGATAATTAATTAGTAAAAGAAGTCATTAAAATACCTGCACCAACTATAGTAATTATAACACAGACTTAAGACTTGAGGATCATATGCTTCCTTCCATTACACAGCATTGATGGGCGCCGCTGAGTTTAAGTTATACCTGGGAAAATACAGCTAAATGGAGTCATCATGTGATAGCTACCACTAACCCTGCACACCAACTATACAGGTCAGACAGCACAGGCAGAAAAGGGACAACTGCTCTCATATATTCTTGTCCCAAAGTAGTGGAATTTATGCCAGATGGGCTGCCTGTGTGTACCCTGTCAACCCCCTCAGAAGAGCCACAGGAATGCAGTGGCACTGGGGGAACACCAGGAGAATGGCTACTGAGCCTGCTGTACCACTAGGAAGCCAGAGAGAAGAAGCGGTACAGCTGCTGTGCACATAAAGACTGAGCTCCCCTGAATCTGAGCAATTCTTAGCCACACGTCCTCAATCAGTATGGACTGGAGACCATGCCCACTGCCCTTGTGGGGAGACGCTGCTATTTTTATATATGGATGCGGAGTATGGCTGCAGAGACCAAAGGTCATCCTCCATTTTGGTCATCCCAGATGTCAGTGGACAGAACAGACAATAGTCGGCTGCAGGTTCTGGTTGCTGTTAGGTAAAGTTTAAATAAAAATAACCGAATTGATAAAAACAAGCTCCCCATGCTGTAATAAGAAGCACAACAAAGCCCTTTCTGCGATGCCACATATTCAGCTTTGCCAGGTGATTAAGGCAGCACAATTCTGGCTCATCAGCAGCCCTTGTATCTTTGAGCATAAGTGTTCTCCTTCAGTAGGTTTTCCACAGAATGGAGAACATCCACCCTTCAATATTTTGTTACTGTGAACTGAAAATGAAGGATTTCTGTGGTGTACCTCTGATGCTCCCTATCACAGGTGGAAGAGACAAAACAGGATGTGATCCCACCAAGCTCCTCTATAGAAACTCCAAGTCATTAAAACTCTATAAGTATGAGGAGACATGCTTGGGAACAAAGGAGTTACAGAGCAACCTCTCACTTCAGTTTACTCCCCTTAGGACCTGGCAGATTTCCTGCCAGAAATCTATTCAGGGAGTTAGTGCCCCTCCCTTTCCATTGCATTGGAGGGGAGAGGTAAGGGTGTGGTCGTTGTGGGGAAAAGACAGTGGCGTCATGGATCGTAAGCAAGCCATGCTGCCAAAGGGAGGGAGGCCAAAGGAACAGTATGAAGAGGCCAGAATCCACAGAGATGAGGTATGATTTTCCAGTGAAGTTTAGAATGCTGCTGAGTTTATAGATTACAACCCCTTGGCTTCTTCTGTGAGGTCCAGAGTCCCTCTCCTTTTATGGAAAGATGCAAAGGAAATTCCACTAGGAGAATCTCATGGAATTTTGAATGGAACTTGTGACAGTTCCCAGGGGCACTTAGGGTTGTGAGGCACTTCACTACCATCTGCCCTTAGCATGAGGAAGCCTTGTCTGTGCCTGCCGTGAGTCAGCTCCCCAACTCCGCTGGCAACCACGACACCATTCACTCCCCTCTAGGCCTCACGGGCCCCGCTGTCACAATACAGTTTAGCAATTGGCACACCCCAACCCGCGAGCCCTCCAAGGTTCTGCCTGGAGTGTACAGCCCCTGGTCCACTGGACACTCAGATTCACTTCTTCCAGAGAGACAGTGCACCCCAGCTTACCAGATCCACCTCAGATCACTGCTTCACTTAGCACACACAGCACTTAGATATGTTTGTAGTGAAATGAAGTATAAGTTGAACAAACAAAGCATAGAGATTCAAGAAGTAGCAAATACAAGTATTGGAAACAAATGGATACCTATAAAATAAAATTATAACATGCCTCCTAGGGCCTAGACTTAATTAGCAAGATATTCTCATGTCTGTAGAGTATTGCTCACCCAAAATCCTTCCAGTGCTTTACAGCCAGGCTGGCTGTGACCCTCTTTTCATGAGATAAGCATACTGTGAGTATGCCTGCCAGGTGAAGTATTAAGTGTGTCTTCTTGTATTCCCAGATATACCAGACTAATCCTGTATCTTTATTCATGGACAGGGCACTCCCTATTGTTCATTTAATCCCGTAGACTTCTTCTCTTGCAGATCTCTCAGTATTTCATTCATTCAGCCTCTGGCTCAGTATGTAAATAGGTACACAGTGTGAGGTATACAATACACAAATGGCCAGACAAGAAGATAGGTGTCTCTTACCTTCTGCCTGAAAGGAACATTTCCAAGTTACCTCATCTCGAGGTAACCAGCCTTAACTCCAAGACCATAACAACATAAGCTACATATAGCTAAATAATTCCTTAAATATTATCCACCCATACATTTCACAATGATTATGATGACCAGTGGGCTACTGGCTCTCAGTAGAGACCTCACATGCCTCCCTTTGGTGAACTATTATGCAGATATCTGATCCGGGGATCCCTATAAAATCCTATGGACTCCCTGTGCCCTCTGCCAGTTGGCACCAAAGGGATCCTTGGGTCCCTCCTCTCCTTTCCTACCAAAGCTTACAGTGGGTTGGGTCACCTAGGACCTCATAGTCAGCCAAGAAAATTAGATCTGAGGTGGGTATGAGAGGGGTTGGTTGCCAGCAAAAGAGGGGTGACACAACCAAGCCTGAAGTGATGCTCTTTAGCTGGCAAACAGAGAATGCAACAATAATCCCCTACCCTGGGGTATTTTCTTTTATGTTTTCTGCTCTTACAGGATATGAAGCTAGATGCAATGGTGCCGCAGTGCTTGGGAAGGCCACAGGGTGATCATACTGGGAACAGAGTTTGTGTAAATATGAGATTTATTTCCAATCTCATCGATATATTTCGGTTTGTCGTCTGATTTTTCATCTCATGGCAATACTGCCATCTGCTAATCAGATGGTCCCATATCAGACACTGCTGTGTGACCAGTCTGGGCCCATCCCCAGCAAATCTCTCAGCAGTCATGCCACATTGTGGCAAAGTCAGCCCATTTCACCCTGATAGCCACTCTGTGTCTGCTATCGAATATTAAAAGCACTTCGTTTCTGTCTTCAAAGAAAGTCACAGCATTATTGAAACAAGCTGTTTGGGACCTCAGCTTTAGTTCTGCAACTAATGAAATTCTGTCAGACAGTGACAGCTCCTGTAAATCTCTGAGACCAGTTAAGCCCTCACCCACAGGTTTTTCCATGGCACAATCTGGCCCTGTAAGCACAGTGAGTAAGTCAACCTTTATTAAGGAAACCAATGCTTTCAACCAAAATTATGTTCCCTGCCAGGAGAGTGATGTCATTACTAATACAGGTATTAGCATTCTGCTGAGCTGGCACCTTAAATGGAGTTCAAGTTTTGCTAAGCTTTTCTGAGAGCTCTTCTGAAAACCTCAGAACTTGAATATAATAACTTCAATATTTTGCTCAGCTTCTAAGCTCAATGACCCTGATAGCATCAGCACCAGCGGTCTGCATGGCAAGTTACTTCACTAGATGTATTTAGGATTAAATACAAATTGTATGTTTTTTTCATCTTCTTTGTGGGTTTTTGATAAGCCTACAGAGACCTCAACCAGGATTTAAACATGGGGTAGAAAAAACAGAATAAATATAAGACATCTGCCTCTTCAAGCAATGTATTATAAAGAGTTGCTTAAACAAGGAATTTCACTCCACTCACGCTTCTTTAATGAGGAGCTGAGCCATTTACAAGACTTCCTTTACAGCCCTGATCAAACTTAGCTGAAAATGTTTTGAAAGCCCACATCTAAGGATTGTAAAACAGTACAGCCTATTTGCAGGCATGTTTCAGAAAAACTGAGGTCTTGTGACTGCAGGCTGGCCTGCATGTGTACAGCCCTGCACATATCATGACCCCGTTTAAGTCAATGGCACTCCACCAGGGCATGAGGACAACTGAGCAGAACAGTTTGCTGAATTGGATTCTGAGAATATGATCCAAAGTTGAAAGATTCCCCTTGATATCCATGGGCTTTAGATCAGGCCCTAAGTACAGATGCAGGTCAGCATTAGTTATCATTTAGAACAAAGCTTATCCTTAAAAATAACCTTTTCTAATCTTAAAAGCAGGCAAATCTTCAATGAGAGCCAATGTGTGAATAACAAACTCCTTTGAAACTATTAGGCATTGAATGTCATGCTGTATGTCATTCGCAAGGTCACTTTGCATAGACTTGAAATAAGGTCACAAATCTGACCTATGACCTTGATGTTGAGTAGCATCAATGATCTTCATGTAGGTAATATACAGGTAAACAAAGATGCAATTCATAGAATCATAGAATATCAGGGTTGGAAGGGACCTCAGGAGGTCATCTAGTCCAACCCCCTGCTCAAAGCAGGACCAATCCCCAATTTTTGCCCCAAATGGCCCCCTCAAGGATTGAACTCACAACCCTGGGTTTAGCAGGCCAGTGCTCAAACCACTGAGCAATTGTTTGTAGATTTGATAGAACTGTATTGATTAAGGAGCGGAAGATCATGTAATTCAGTAATCATTAATAAAGTAATTGCTCATTGTCACTAGGTGATAATGATTTCCATACAGGTGAAACACATGTAAACAAACAGGGCTTTTTAGATTAGCTAGAATTGTATGAATTTACAAAGAGAACCTCTCAGGTTAGGGGAATTACTTTTAAAAATGTAACTTACTTATACAGAAAGCTTCCTTGGACGTATATCTCTAACTAACTCTATATTTTGGAACTTAACAGCTCATTCAAAAGTCATAATCATAGGTCTTTGCACAGTAAACTCTACAATTATGTTGCCTGTGCTTCCTTCTTTGTGCATTTGTTCAAATTTTGTTGATTTATCATTAGTTTATATTTTTGTTCAATAAATTAAACAGTTGGTTGAGATTACGACTGAAAAGCACTATGTATGAGGAAAGTAGTATTAAAACGTATGCAAATTTAGACAAGGAAAAAGCATATCTGATGAGGGGCAAATAAAGGTCACAGCATGAATTGCTTTCGCTTCTCTTTCTCACTAATACTGTGTAAAGCTTACTTTACAATCCCCCTTTGCTATGAACAGGTTTTGAGAAATTAATTGAGATACTGAGGATATCACCGTGTAATACTTGGCCTTTAAGGTTTATAGCAATGAGAAGGCCTACCTTTGGCTTTAAAATAATCTTTCATATTAAGTGGGGGGGAGGGATGACTTACAAATCTTTTTATTGTTGTTTTACTGACTACAATATTTCAGCATTCACAAGAATGCTTTTATTAATAGTACAAGATACTCTGAATAATAACCACGTCAGGGTATAACTATCAAGGCTCATTAAAATCCAGAAAGGGAGAAGCAGAATAATTCCCCACCACACAGACACACATACAAAATAATAACAAGGAGCAGTAATAGAACAGCAGATTGACATTCTTTGTTTTAAGTAGACAGAAGTTGGGGCAACATTTATAAAAGCAATCCAGGATAAGATGATCCCAGGTGCGTGGAAAGACCTTAGTGGTTTGTAAAAAGGCTAAAGATTGCGACATACAACAAATGTTCTGGAAGCAAACTAGGTCAGACAAACTGTGATTTATTCAGCCTCAAAAAAAAAAAGAAGCAAAACCTACTGTCATATATTACAGCACAGCTATGACCAAAGATTTGGGGAGAGTGCGCATGCTTTGTTTCAACGGTTTTACAAGTGACGGGAGAGTGCTGCTTGTTTATACTTTCAGAAACTTTATAAAGTCATTCAACACAGGCAAGGAAATCAGAAGGAAACAGAATAATACTTCCCTACCAACAATCTAAACCTATATATGCCACTGCCATAAAGGGAGCAAAAAAGTCAGTAAATGTTTTCAAATCTTTTTATCCAAACTTAAAACATTTTTCTAATTATAAATTGCTGAACTCAGAATGACCGCTGGATCCAGGTACCAGATCTGGATTTTTGTGGCTGTGGCACTCTTGCACCAAGGCATGTCAAAGGTTAGGTTGGGGTTTTTTTACTGGGGAAGAGGGGGAGGGAGGGTTGTGTGTGCAATTGCAGCAGCCACATTTGTTCTCCATTTAAGCCAGTAGTGGGCAACCTGCGGCCCGTCAGGGTAATCTGCCGGTGGGCCGGGAGACGGTTTGTTTACATTGAATGTCCGCAGGCACGGCTGCCCACAGCTCCCGGTGGCCGCAGTTCACCGTTCCCAGCCAATGGGAACTGCCAGCGGCCGTGCCTGCGGACGGTCAATGTAAACAAACTGACTCGCGGCCCGTCAGTGGATTACCCTGACGGGCTGCGTGTGGCTCGCGGGCCTCAGGTTGCCCACCACTGATTTAAGCAGTGGAATTTGGGGGCTGGGGCCAAACACTGGCAGGATCCAGTTTTATCTAGACTCAGTGTCATGGAAATAATAAAGCTCCCCTTACAAAAAAATAAAAAGCAAAAAAACCCCTAAACAAATGAAAAAACACCTCCCCCCCCAAAAAAAACCCTGCCTTTCACACACACCACAGTGAATCTAAATGTTGATTTATAGGAGATGGACAAAGAAAGCCTTTTTTCACTACTTTTAGAGTGACTGGGCACATACACACTGTCCTTTGCATTGAAGTTCTATACGACTGATTGAAGAAAGGTCTATTTACAATGACAAAGGTGTATTTACAATCCACAGGAAACCTTCATGTGGGCACACACAGGCCAGGTTTTAACTCACCCAGAACTCTTTCATAGCTGACAATGCTCACAGTTGTGATATTCCACTGCAAGGCAAACACATCGCTCTGGAGTACAGCTGGTCCAAATCTTGGCCTACTCTTGAATTCCAGCCTGGCAGCCAGGCCTCACCCCTACCCCCTGGACATTGGAATCTGGAGTCTCCTTCTTTCTTCTTCTATGTCCAGACTTGGGCAGGCTGGCTATCCTCTCTAGTTAGTGGGTGGTGATTGCTGGCTGGTGGATCTGACTTCTCTTTATGCCCGATGTCTATGGTAGCTGAGACTTTTGGGGACAGCTAGCTGGGTTGGGGACACTCCCTATGAAGTTGGGTGTTTTTTACGTCATCTGGGTTCCTGCTGCTGGGAAGCAAAATCATTCTCCAAATGTTGGTTTGGCCTGGCTGCATATGTCAGGATGGCGCTAACCATGTTTGTGAAGGCTATTGAGGAGATGGGGTTGGCTGTCCAGGTTTGTGAGTCAAGCTTCCAGCCCACCAACTCCTCCTCCTCCCCTTCCCTGTCCCAGGCTCCAGTGGCTGCCAGTTTCATTTTCCTGACCACTGCCCCGTGCTACTATCCGTCTGAAAGAGGAGCTCCTGCTCACAAGTTCCCAAAATGGCACAGGAGCCAATTATGATTTTATCATTATTTATATTACTGTGGTGCCTGGAAGCCCCAAACAGGAAGTAGCCTTCCCCCACCCAAGTGTTAGGTGCTGTACACATATATAATTAAAAAGACAATTTCTTCTTTAAAAAGTTTTCCCACACAAAGAATTTACATCCTAGCATAGGGTGTAACAAACAAACAAACAAACAGAGAGAACAAATAGCAGTAAAACAATCCTGTTTATTCAAATAAGCAGTGATTGGAGGGAATGAGCTACCGCTGAGCTTGGCTGGGCAGACCTTGTGAGGGTCAAAGGAGGTGTCAATGACTAGACAATGGAGGAAAGGAAAGAGAGAGGGTCTTAGAGCAGAAGAGCAGTCATGGTCACTGATAGACTGGAAGTTACAGAAGGCCTGGAAGAGGGGATAGATGAGCAATGTTGAAAGAGTCAGGGTGGAGGTCAGACAGAGAATTCAGCAATGAAGAGTAGGAATTAACCATTCAGCATGATATCTTGAGGTGCTGCACTAATGGAGGTGCCATCCTTCTGATCAGATATAAGTAGGAGGCTGTGTCCATTTGTGGGCAATAAAGACCTGATCCAAGGTTGCAGATTAAACAAGGAGGGAAACGTAATGAGACAAGGTGCTAGGGGATCAGATGCAAATTTTATCTGTACAAAGTTCTGAATATACAATTTCCTCCCTTTATATGACCTTTGAAAGTACAGAAAAATCTCAATTTTTGCTCCCTTGACTGGAAAGTTTATGTTTATCAACAGGAACAGCCAGAATCAAAACAAATATATTATGTGGAGAAAAGCAAAACACAGGTGAAAATGAGTCCTGATTCTTGTTTTCAGACAGTGATTCTACAAAATATAGTGAATACAGAGCTATACAAAATTCTCAAATATACAATACTGTTAATTTTTTTTCTGGAGGATTTTGCTGTGCGTCAACACAGTCATTGATTTGTCAACAAATTTATGATTGTCTCCCTTTCCCCCATAGTTATGCCCCTACATTAGACTGACAAAAGATCAAAAGTGGGGAAACTTAGTCTTGGAATTAAGATGGTCAGCTAATCTATGTGAACTCACTCCATAGTGTCAAGCTATTGTACAGGTCTCAGCCTCTAGTTAGTTACAATAAGACAAGTTATTAAAAACAGTGCCAATTGGTTTCTGAATTTCCTTGTGTTAGGTAGTTTCAGAATCTTTACAGAACTGTAAAGTCATTTTATTCTAATTTAGATTTCCTTTGTTTATATTTATAATAGTCTTTAGAAAGCTTTATCAAAAGAAAAAAACTTCTTAGCATATGGAGGGGAACCATGGTGAAGTGATAAATATTCTATCTCCACGCTAGCTCACTGTGGGGCTGGGAGCGGGATTGGTCAGACTAGAGGAAATGTGCATTAGACACGATAAACAGAATCTGCAGTAGCCAAACTTCTGGCTCTGTCCACCTCTTTTGTTCTTTCAGAGGAGATCCTTTCTCTTATTGCAGTGTCAAAGGAAGGACATGAAAGTCAGCTAACAACTACTTCTTTTTGTTTTTCTTTTTTCTCTAAAGCCCATAGGGCCTCTCATAACATAAATGCTAGCATTTTTTGTGCTGCATCACTGTGGAAAATCACTTTGGGGCAGGCTACCATGGTTACTTACGATGAGTACTACCTTACTCCACAAGAGAGCAAGCAATGAGTTTGATCATAGAGTAAAGCTCTAAGGAGTGCATAAGCAAGGCAGCAGAATGTGGCCCTTCATCATTCATTGCAGTGAGAAAGAAAAATAATAATAACGAAGGAAAATATCTGCAAATAACCATCACAAACACAGGCAGCAACTTCTGAACACTAAGTGCTCCTATTATCTCATTCTAATGGGAGAGGCCAGCTAGCATTTGTTCTTGTTATTCACATGCCTGTTGTGCATGTAATTTTTAATCTTATAATACGGACAATTTGTGGTCTCTGAATGTGCAGCAGGTGTTGTGATTTAGGGCTTACATGAAGTGGTGCTATCAAAAATGCCCTTTTACTTTAGAATAATTATAGTGTTTTGTAAGAAAATGCCCACACATAAGAGTTTGCTGAGAAAGTACTCCCTGTGCTGAAATAAAGAGCACCTTTGTCTGAATAATCTGCTGTTTAGTGTTTGGTTAATAAACAGGGCTTCTTCTTGATCAGAGAAAACACTATAGATAGAGAGGAATCAAAAACAATCAACGCACTAGATCCTGTTGATACTAAAGAAGGAGCCATGTTTAAAATGACATTAAAACACAATTCAAACATGGCTCCCAGAGAACTGTTTTCTAACACAGAATTAAACATTATTCAAAACCCAAGTTCACCACTAGTCAAGAATTCAATTAAGAATTCAGGATGATATCTTGAGGTGCTGCACTGATGGAGGTGCAATCCTTCTGATCAAATATAAACAGGAGGCTGTGCCCATTTGTGGTCAGTAAAGATCCCTCAGCATTTGTGCAAGAGTATGGAGTTGTTAGCCATGGTTAAATTGTAATTTGGATATGTACCTTTCTATATCATTATTACGTATAGGATTTTTCACATCCTGTCCTTCTATCCTGTAACTCAGATGCTACACTCTGCTCCAGAAGCGGCTGCATTTCAAATCTGGGTGAAGTGATTCATGGCCATATGCCTTTCGTAAAACACCTTCGGATCCTTTTGGATGAAAGGTGTTGTAGAAAAGTAAGCTGCTTTGTCTTATTAGCAAATCTCTCTCTTTAGTAACAAGAGGTTATAGGTTACTGACTTTCAAGAGCCGGAAAAGTGCTGCTCGCACAATTATTTCCTCACACATTTATCAAAAAATAAGGGTTTTCTCCTAGACAGATTTTCTGCTTTACGGCTTTCTTTTTTAGATGTCTACCATCGGATTGCCACCGTCCTCTGAAGTGGGTTCTGAAGGATCGCTGCGAACGCAGCCTGAACACTTACTCCAGACGCCTGCGTTGCTATGGCAGAAAGCAGAGTGAAACGTGCCGTTTATTGTGGTCACCCCGGATTGCAGTTGTAGGCGACGCTCAGTCTCAGACCAGCTAGCGGAGCTCAGCTGTCTGACACAGCTACGGGCTGGGAGCGGGGAGAGAAGAGGGGGAGGGCTGGGAATAAGACCCCGTCTCCAAACTACCTGCACGCCCAGCCCTAGATTAACACTCCCCCCTGCGGCCGCGGAGCCTTGAAATCCAGCTCCCCGGCTGAGCACTCCCAGAGCCGCCCGAGCTGAGCTCCTGCAAACCGGGACCCCAACCTTCCTCCAGGAGACGTCCGGGGCGTGGGGGGAGGGGCTGCAGCGGAGGCCGCTGGTTCAAGGTCCCCAGTGGCTGGGGCCTGCGGCCGGCCAGGGGCGGGGGCCGGGGACTGGCCGGGGAGGCGCGCGGAGCCGGGCGGGTGGGGCTGGGCTTCCCGCTCTAGCTCCGCCCCGGCCGCGCTCGGACCCTTTAAACAGGCGCCGGGGCCGCCCCAGCGGCGGCTAAGGAGAGTGAGTCCGGCTGCCGCCGCCGCCTTTCCCCGAGCTGCTGCGGTGAGTATCCGGCTGCCCCGGGGCCGGCGGCTCCTGGCGCTGCAGCGGGGCCCCGCCTTGTGACTGGGGGTCCGGGGGGCAGCGCGCGGGGGCTGCCGGCTGCTCTGCCCTGGGCGCTGCCTTGCCCGCGCTCCCCGGGGCTGCCTCACAGCCCGAGCGCCCTGCCGCTGGGCGCGTGCCGGGCTTCGCGCTCCCCCCGCCGGCTTGCGGCGCGGGACGAGAGAGACGCGACCCCCCCCCCCCCCGCCCCAGCGCACACTGACTCCCTGGGTGGTGAGCGGGGGCCCGCGGGGTCGGGCTAGAGCGGACCGCTGCCCTGGCCGGGGCTCCTCCGTACGGCCGCCCGTTCTCCAGCCCCGGGCGCTGGGCTTTCCGTGCGAGGCCGGGCGTCATCACAGGTGGCTCCCCGAAGAGCGTCAGGATTCATGGCACCGTGTAGGGCCTCTGAAGCCGAGCCACTCTCTGCCAGTTCCTATCGCGGCATCCTTCGGGTTGGGAAATCCCTGGCCTGTCGGACCTCCTAGATGCAGTGACTGCTTGGGGCGGTGCATTCGTGTTGGAGCCTGAAGCTGGCCCAACCAGCCCTGGGGGCAGATGCACCTCGAGTGAGTAGGGCAGTGATTTCAAATGGCAGCGAAATGGCTTTCGCTACCTAATGAGACCAAAATGCCACCTGTGCGGGTTTTGTGGTCTCCCAGTAAACTTGAGTATGTGCCCCCAATTCCGGGCATTTCTGCAAAAATATATTGGGTTAATTAGGCTAAGGGCTGGATTTACGCCATGCGTGCCCCTGGGAACAGCACCCACCCTGCCTACAGCTGACATTCGTGTTGCACAGAGTTTTAGAGGGGTCAGGTGCCCCTAGAACACTAGTGCCCCTAGGCACCTGGCTAATTGGAAATCCGGCCCTGCCTTTCTCCTGGGCCAAATTAAATCCCTGGATATTGGATGGTTTAAATAATGCGGATATCGGTGGGTGCTTGACTAATTAGTATTTTGCTAGTTTGCTAGAAATGCCTTGAGCCTGACACGTACATCTGTTTGGATACACTAGATTGATACTTGCAATAACTTAATCTCCTAAAACTATGCTATATAGCATTAAATTAGCTAAGTTAACTAACTGGCAGTTTCTGTGGGGTAATGGTAGTGTAGAATCAGTAGCCCAGCTTGTTGTGGGGTACTGAGTTCAACCATATCTTCTACTGTCTATGAATCTCCAGCATCTTGGGGGGCCGGGAGGGCAAGAGAGCAAAGAGCTGCTTCAAAATCACTTAAGAATAGTGGGTCTGGAGGGTTTGCATTTCAAAGTTTGAGTTGACGGAAGGCAGGAAGGTGTGAGTGGACTAACGTACATAAATTCAAAACATCAGTTTATGAAGCAATCTAAATTCACTTGCTATCTGATGATACCTGTGGAAAAGAAGCACATACAGTAGAACCTCAGAGTTACGAACACCTCAGGAATGGAGGGTGTTGGTAACTCTGAAACGTTCCTAAAGTTGTGGTGGTTCTTTCAAAAGTTTACAGCTGAACATTGGCTTAATACAGCTTGGAGACTTCACTATGCAGAAGAAAACCGCTGCTTTTAACCATCTTAATTTAAACGAAACTAGCACAGAAGAGTTTCTTCACCTTGTCTATTTTTTTAAACTTTCCCTTTATTTTTTTTGTTAGTTTACGTTTAACACAGTATGGTACTGTATTTGCATTTTGTGCAGGGGGTGGTTGGTTTGTTTGTTTCTCCTGCTGCCTGATTGTGTACTTCCAGTTCCAAATAAGGTGCGTGGTTGACCAGTCAAGTCGAAACTCTGGTGTTCATAACTCTGAGGTTCCACTGTAGTGGATATGTGTGCACATAGCATTAGCTTGCCAAGCTGATTACTTATGTTCCTGGCCAAAACAATTCCATTTTCAACAATTCTATTTTTGTCACAATGGTTACACTAACAAATTTGGAGTAGTACATGACTAGAATGGCTTGGTGGGGTCTCTTATTAAAGCTATTAGAAAAGCTAGTCCGATGTACATCTAAAACTGGCTTGATGTAAGATTAGTAGCTTGAAAGATTTCTCTCCCCCCTCCCTCAGCGCTCTTCATAAGCAGGGGCTCACTTCCCTGAAGCAGGGTTTACTTCCAGAAGTTCAAGTACACAGCAGGTAAAACTTGATTATCTGACTATTAAGTGCTAAGTGCTGACAATGCTGTACAAGACAGTTCTTGCCCTAAGAAAGTTGCATGGGTGGGTTTTTGGAGGGGGAGGAATCTCATGCTACAACAGCCTATCAATAGAAACTATAAATACTAAACACTAAATAGTAAATGCTTCACATTTCCCTGTTTCTAGGTTGCCATTGTATGAAAGCATAATGGAGTTTTTTATTTTTTTTTTTAAAAAACACTGCATCGGGGGCGTGGGGGGGGCGGAAGTGTCTCTAAAAGTAGTGCAACGTTTTCCAGACTCTAAGGTGAGTTGTTTTTTGAGGCAGTTTTGTACAGTGTAGTTAAGTTTTGTGCAGATTTGGACAGTTGGGGTAAGGTCTCTTGCTATTTTGTCAGGTTCCATGACTGAATGGTTGAACCAGCTCAGAGCACTCAGCAAATAAACTTGCAGGGCTTTTGCAGGAGACAGTCCTCTCATCCAGTGGAATGACAGAGAACATTGTGAAGCAACAGTCCTCTTGTGGTGTTGAGGGCATGGGGGAATCTCCATTGGCTCAGAGAGCATCTTAGTTTTACCCTGCCTTTTTTAACAGGATTCCAAACAGGTCACTGCCCCATGACGTATCCAACCAGTAGTGCGTGTTTGTGGAGTTTTTTGTTTTTGTGGTTTAGTATCGAAGGTGGCTAACTGGGCTCTTCTGTGCCATAGGGAGATTCTACTAGTGCATGCTCGTATATGGAAGTGTTGTAGTGATAATCCTAGTATCTGCATACTTGTTTCCCACAACTAGTTCTAGAAGTGGGATAAATATTGAAGTGGAAAATGGAAAGTGTCAGTTTGGGGGGCAGAGCTGAGCAGGAGAAACTAAGTATAGAAATGCTGCATTTTCCCATGGGCCAGGACTCCAAAACCCAGAAACAGTTAGTTGTTTGCAGTTCGCTTGTGAAGGCAACTTGGTTGTGAACTGTTCAGCTATGTGAACATTTCATGCAGCTCTATGTAAAATATTATGTGCAGGGGAGTAACCCCACTCTTTAAGTTCCTATTGCTTTAATTTTATAGCTTTTCTGCTTCTGGCTGGCTCTGACAAAACTCTAGTCTTTTGACTGCATCCAGTGGAAACTCAAACCCAGGTATCCTTTTTAATGTGTAGATAATGTATAAGGTTCCTGGATGGGGAGCTGCCTGTAAGGCATAGCTCTACCCATGCACCTACTACTGTGTGTACGTATCTCTTCTTTTGGTAGCAAACAGGGTTGGTCGCCTAATTGCAGGGCACAGTAGCTGCCTCTAGGTGTTCTTGAGGCATCCTCACTGCTTTGATCCCTTTGAATTGCATGGGAGTATGGCTTAGCACTTTCCTCACATGCTGCTGTTTAGCATATTGCCTGTAAAATATCTTGATCAATTTTGGCTCTTGTGTCCTTCACTAGTACATTGAGTTCTGTCATCATGGCTAAAACTTCTGAAGGGTTAAAGTTGGCTTCTTTTCCGGACTGCTGCTTAGGCAAGATGTCCTACTTGTGACTCTACACACTGTGCATGTTTAAATGCACAAAACAAGAGTCCAATCTTCAATAAGAATCAAAGCTTTAAGGTCAACCGCCTACAGAATTTTTGTCCAACCCTCGGACAAATGCTTTACTTAACATAGTATGAAATGTGAGTTTCTAGACCAATCACTGAGCAAGGGCAAGCAAATCCATTTAAGATAAGGTGTTTTTTAATGTAGAATGAAACATTTCAAACACTTGTATTGTTTTATTTTTAAAAAAATTGCTTAAATATTAGTGACTGCTGACTTAACCCTATATTCCCATCAGAGAATGGCACCGAACAGGGGAATGGGAGCGGGGTAGTACAGTCATGGCTTTCAACGTGGCGTAAATCAGAGCACCACTCTGAGAAGGGGTGCAGGGTATAGAACTGAGTACCTCTTGGCAGGCGCATACTGCAAGTCCAGGTGTATGCTCCTGTGGAGAGGAGGGTGGCTGCCAAGAACTCCTAAAAACAAAATAGTTCAGAATTATAGGGTACCGTTGGTACAAACATCTGGAAAACTTAGTACCACGTCAATGGCTCTTAAATTCATTAAAGGCCTGCCTGAACGAGCAGAAGTTTTATCAAGTTCTGCAAGCAGCTTTCATGAGCTACAACATCCTCCCTACCCTTCGGAGGACTGAAATCAGAATGCTATTAATCTGCCTGTGGGGCTCTAATGTGTAGCATAGCTCATGTTGGAATAATGTAGACAGAAAACATGATATCTAGCTTTTAAGTGGAAAGAATTGATCTTTAGGGCAGGACTACATACCGTGTTCTCTAGCTATCTGACCACTCTGAGGTGCTGTATGTGGAACAGATTAACAGACTGCTTCTCACTGAAGTCCGTCTTCTAATCTTGACTGCTTGGGGGTGACTTGTGCTGATAGCTCAAGGAATACTGCTATAGAAGCTCCTATGGAAATGTTAAAGGGGAGGACAGTTGGCCTTGGTCTCCTCAGGGACACCCACCTTCTTGAAGCACTAACCTTTGTTGAAGTTTGAAAATCAAAAGCCTTAAGAACATCAAATTCTGACTTCCTTTAAATTCTGTCTATATACTTGCATAGCCTTTATCACAGTAGTATCTGTGCATCTTGTAATTCATAATGGATTTTATCCTCCCAGTGCTTCTCTGGGGTATGGCAGTGCTTTCCCTATTTTACAGCTGGGGAACAGAGACACAGGGTAGATTAATTGACTCTCCCAGTAAGGCTGTAACTGAGCTGTGAACCTGGGTCTCAGTCCCTGTACACAATCACTGGGGCTATCCTTCTTACTAAATATTTTTGTAAGAAAGAAGAGGCAATTAAATAATGTGTGTGTACATAGGGGGGTTCAAATGTGAAAACAAAAACAAAAGGCAGGTCAGTCCCTTGTAACAGTGCCAAAGCCCTGTGAGGCCCAAGAAAGAAGCTTATTTAATAAACAAAATTTCAACTTGGCCTTTTCTCAGATGCATACAAAGTGGGAAGGAATCTCTTCTCCATTCTGCAGCTAATGTACAAGGGTTTGGAAGAGGAATGCAGCCTGTATCCCTCTTTCAGAGGACCCTGTTTGCCATGATTGATGTCAGCTGCTGTGTGGTAACACAGCCAAACACTTGAATAAAAGAAATGGAATCTTAATTTTTAGACTCTACCAATGCCAAGAATGATGCCAAGAATGACAAATAGTGGTGTCATAAAACAAATCTTACTAGCCCGCTCAGAGTATTAGTTATTGCCAACCCATTGAGAAGCAACTGTGCTAACCTCTTGGAAAGGGTGCACAAAGAAATATTTCAGTAGTTAAATTAATGTCACCACCACAAATGGAATAGCTACTAAGCCACTTCTGTATTAAACAGAACATTTCCGTAAACCTCTGCTTAAGAATTTGCTTAAGATGTCCCAATTTGAGTTAATCAGTTAATCTTGTTTTCCCACATTCCACTAGTGGCTGTCGTCCCCCCACATTGAGCAAAGGTCTCTTAGCAGTTACTAAGCAACATTCCTTTTGAAGGGCATGCTGTCACCCTTGTCCTGAAACTGTATTTTCCCCTCTGTGATCCCCCCAAGGGCACCCACTTAAAGGTTTCCAGCTCCCAGTCCTTCCCTCTCTGGGCAGAGACCTGTATCTCACTCCCTTCTGACTGGATTTTTTTTTTCAGGATGCACAGCTCCCTGATCTATGCTGTGATATCCCCAGCACGCCAGTCTGCCTAAAGTCTAGTGTCTACACTTGGCTTTCTCTCCAAGGGCAGTGAACAGTGTATTGCTAGCTGTGATAAGTTACCACACAGCTCCTTCTAAGCAAGCACATTTACTCTTAAGGGAAAAACCATTACAGCGATAGCATATAACAGTAAAAGAACCTACATGCATGTTTAAAAGCACACCAAGGGTCACCCCAAAGCCAGTCTGGGGCTCTAGTAGGTGTCAGTCCTTCAAATCCCCACCACTGGGTTTTCCCTGTGGTTAAAGTTCTGATCAGTCTCTAGATCAGGAATCTGAATGAAGACCCCAAGTCAGTTTAAGGTCAGTCCATTTATCCCAAAGTTCTTTGTCTATTGGTCTCTGGAGAATCTGGTTTGAGAGCCTCCTAAGAAGGTGGTACTTCTCTGGAGGTGTTTATAACCACTGTGCTTTGCCTTAATCATCCCCACTATTGTTTTCAGTTCCTCAAGGAGCTGTGGTAACCCTAGAGACACAATCCTTGGTCTACAAAGATACAGAAGCCATTCATACAGCCTGGTTTCCCAAAGATAGTGACTCGGAAGCATTCCTTTATAGGACACTAGTCAGCCTTACAACTCCAATTCAAAACCCTGCAGACAGCAGTGAAACTATCAAGGGCATGGGTGGTGGGTGGAGCCCCCCTTTGGAGAGGCTAGCCCCCAGAGCCACAAGCCCCGCACCTGGAGGAGTCATGAGCATCTGCCCCCCCTTGGCTGGGGGTGCCTTGGGCTGGCTGGATGCCCAAGCACTCCTCCCTTGACTGGAGGAGCCCTGGGCCATCTGCAGCTGCGCCATTCCTCCCCTCCCCAGACCCCAATCAAAGGTCTCACTGTCATCAGAAGAAACTTTTTCATATGCCCCATGCAGGTTCTAGGGTGGCTGAGGAGGCAGAATTTGCCACTCAGCTTTCTGGGTTCATCTGTAACCTCTCTGAAGTCTCGGGAATGCCAGCACTAGGGGAAGCTGAGCTTCCCCTGGCCTATTATACCCACTGGCCATGGTCAGGAGTCGTACTGACTACAGTACTTGCTACTGCTCTTTGGGGGAACTACTAGGAACAGCAAATGCAGGTTTGAAAGTTGAGGGGGTGGGAGAAAAATACTTCTCCACTTTTCTTTCTTCACATCCTCCCTGAACAGAAGGTCCTGGATGGGTGAGTGTAAGAGTGCCGCTTCCAGCAGTTAGAGGGGAGATGGAGCTTCAGATGTCATTCCTATCAACCTCTGACTAATAAGATGGAGTCCAAAGCACAGATCAGGGACAAGTCTGCCTTTTCAGTAATTGGAGGTAGCAAGAGAGGCTGAGTTGTGCCAGGGAAGCCTCCACTTTTTCCCCCCCCTCCATGTCTACCTCTGATTCGTATAGGAGAACTTTTCAAAGGCACCAAGGGCTGTTAGGCAGGCCTTGTGGCCCTGTAAACTTTCCCTGTGTCAATAACCTACTGCCGTAATATTTACACATAGGTGAAATCCTTGTCTTAAAACTACAACATCCATGGAATTCTGGGTCTGCATTAAAAAACTAACAACTGGGCCTCCACTGTGGTGTTCAGCGTACAGTCATGGGCCCTGCCCCAAAGAGCTCACAGTCTCCATTTGAACAAGAGCCAACAAATGGAAAAAAGGAGGGGGAGGGAGCATGAGGAAACAGCTGAACTCTAAGATTTATTTTCTCATTAAAAATCCTGACCTCTCACTGCAACAGCACTCTATAAAGAAGATTTAAGAACTAACAGTGTTTTTATCTTGACTGTCTGGAAAATTACATCTAATGAACAGTCTCATTTGAGAAACAAAATGCAGTTGTCCCAAGGGCCTCCCAGTGTCTACCTTAACTGTAGTGCTCTTCTGCTTAAATTGGAATTTTTTTCAGCAGTTAGCTTTTGGCATTCACAGAAGTGCCATCCTAGCAGCACTAGTTTTCCTTTACAGCTGTAGGGGGTGGAGTGTCTCTACTAGCAAATATTTAAGTATCAAACCAGTAAGTGCAATAATGATGGTGTTCCTAAAATTTACTGCAGCTTAGTACGTGACAAGAAATAATACTACATGCTTGTGGTTGTCAGCCATTTTCTTTCACAAAATTACTACTTTGAATATTTGGGCTCACTGCACATGCCTGCCTGGTGAAGGTGAGATTTTATGTCACTAGCACGAGGATGCCTCAGAAATGATCCCCATTAACCACTAAATTTCAGACACTAGTTCAGAAAAACACTGTTCTTAGCATAGCAAATTGCTCTCCAGTTAGGCAAACCTTGTGGTTTATGCCATTTTCCAAGGCATAGACTCTGCAGAAAAACAAAAAGCCTTTGTTGGCACAATTGGTTGGCTTCCATCAGAAGAGAGAAACCGAATTAATGAAGTATAGAAACTGAAATTACATCCGTCTGGGAGGGTGTTCATTCAAGGTACAGTAAAGCCATTATGCATGCAACTTTGTGCATATCCAATTCATGTAACTTTCAAAATTCTGAACAGGGAATGTAAAACAGGGAATGTAAAAAAAAATTGTTTTTGGGGAGGCATTATCTTCTGTTTCCAGGTCTCCTGCTTAATGCACCAAGCCATATTGCATACAACAGTGGGAACTTAAGGGTTTAAAGATTTGTTCCTTATGCTTAATTGGAGGCTCCTGCAACATTGCAGATAAGCCCATAAAGGCTGTTTGACCCTATGAGTACTATCTGGGATGTAGAATGTGTTTAGTACTCACAATCTGACTACTATAGACACTTTTTCTTATAGAACTAGGCTCAAAACGGCCAAAAATCTGGCAGACTGGCAGCATTGTGTTAAATTACTACAGTTCTTAGCTCAGACTCTTTTGTATTGACTCTTTGAGAACTGTACCTGTGAAATAATTCAGTGAACAATCTCGATCTTGCTGCTCTGTCTCAGATTCCTGGTGTATCTTCACAGAGTCAGGATGCCAAACTGGGGAGGCGGTAACAAGTGCGGTGCCTGTGGACGAACAGTCTACCATGCTGAAGAGGTTCAGTGTGATGGGAGGAGCTTCCACAGATGCTGCTTTCTCTGCAGTAAGTATTCCTCACATGCTGCTTTTCGTGTCATGCCAACTCTTGTCAATGAAAGTTTCAGTGGCTCTGTTGCATGTCAGACTGAACAGTGTCAGAGCAAGATGTTCTTCTACAAATGTATCCATAGGGGTTACATAATAAAGGCTCTGAGTTGGCATGTGGGAAACTGAATGGCAGTGCAAGTTACCAGAGTGGTCTAGTTTTGGGGGCCCCCAGGAATGCTATGAATGCTGTCAGATTTAGGTTAACTTGTCACCCTTTCCCTTATGCCTCATAAGGACCTCCATGTCAGTAGAGTAAGAGCTCATCCAGAACCACTGAAGAAAGGTGTTCCTCTCTGGTGTGGGAGAGGTCCTAAAGAGACTTGTTAAACTGAGCCTAGATCTCTCCTTCACAACCTTATGTCTGGAAAAAGGCAAGGAACATGTTTTAGAGTGAGAAACCTACATTTGAATTCTGTCCAAACAGGTAATGGCACAGCAAGAAGGCTTGATTTGTTTCGATACAGTTTTGTAGAGCCAAGCTTCTACCTCTGTATCTGTTGGAAAGTAGATGGAGGGCTGAAGGAATAATTAAATGAGTCCTCCCTTTCTCTCTTTCACCCAGGTCCATGTAGATTGCGTAGGATATTAAAGCATCAGTAGTTTGGCTGAATTTCTAACTAATACGTTTAGCGGAGCGAAAATCCTAGCCCTCCTTGGCATAGGAGGCTGTGGGTTATTTCAGATGAATAGAGTCCAAATCACTATTTTTCAGTCTAACCAACTCATTCAGGCATCAAAACTAGCTTTTTCTGCTGTAAAGATTGTTTATTAGTTGGAAAAAAGGTATTCTTATAAATTCACAAACTGCCTGTCTAACAAAATCAGAGTACTTCAACTTATTGCAAATATGCAGTGTCACTTTGCCCAGCTTTCTGGCCTCAACTATCTGGGGACAGAATTAGGGTTCAGCCTTGCTTTAAGGAAACTACAGTTACAAACAGGAAGACTTTCAAAATTAGCTTGCCACTAATATCTGCAACATCCCATCTATGTGTGGTGATGGGATATAGGTGTGTTTATATTCCTTTTCCTGGTACTCTACAGCAATTGTAGCAAATTATTTGGCTGTGGCTCAGTTGGCTTAAGTTCAGTTTTTATAGAAGTTTCTTCTATTAAAACTTGGAACATGCAGTCAAACAGTTGGTTGGTTTAGTATATTTCACTATGAGCGAAGCCAAGGTCATGTTTAGTTTTGCTGAGCTTAAAACATAAAGACTTAAAGACATAAAGACTTGTATTTTAAAATTGATTAATTGCTCTTAATTACTATAAAATGCCATGTAGCAACTGTCTACTGCAGGGGTTCTCAAACTTCATTGCACCCTCTTCTGACAACACAAATTACTACATGACCCCAGGAGTGGGGACTGAAGCCTGAGCCCTGCCACCCTGGGTATGGGGGGCTGAAGCTCAAGCCAGCCATTAAAACAGGGTCATGACCCACTTTGGGGTCCCGACCTACAGTTGAGAACCGCTGGTCTACAGAATCCATGCAATAAACAAAGGTTTCTGTGTATTTTGAAGCTCTTACAGCTTTTTTAAACAAAGTCTTAAAGAACTGGGTTGTAGTTGGGCTTTCAGTCCAACCTGCATCCTGTACAGGCATCAAAATGCTATGACTGAAGAAAGGGCACTAAACTTAGTTACAAAAGCAATGTTTAGAAGAGGGAAGCAGAAATAGCTGTAGTCCTTACAATGTGACCTTGGGCAAGTCTTAACTTCTGTCCTCCGATCAATCTGCATAATACATCTAATTCTTTCTTGCCTGCTAAAATGTTGCTGTTCACACATGCTTTCATTCTTCCTGAAGTTCTGCATTCCTCCGAAAAGGAGGATCAGCCACTTGCAATAGAAAGATGCCTCTGATGAAATTATTGGGTTACTGAAAGCAATCTGGTTCTTGGGTTTACAGTTCTAGTCTGGTATCCATAAAAAGTAAAACAAACCCCAGGGTCTAAAATAGCAGTACAAAAGCTGTGGAGAAGCAGCTTGCCCATGTGAACAGAGGGCCCTGAACTGTCAGACAATTAAATGCTTCTGCACTGATGCAGATGCTTGTTTCCATGTAACTTGAAGCAAGAGTGGAAATGGCTGAGTTTAGTATCTGGTTTTCTGTGTAACCTCATTAATCAAACTACAACAAGTTTCCATTCTTTAAATATCATCACCATGAGGGTGGGAGGGAATAGAGCCTCTTTATGAAGCTAAACATAATTCACCAATTCAAAAGAGAAGCTGCCTCCTCTAATTTTCAGCAGTCCCACAGCTCATTAGGAAGAGTTCATAAGGAACAACTGTGGACAGGGGAACCCATGACATCTGGCATTTGACTTTTTTTTTTTTTTATTTACTGCATGTGCTATGGCTGAAAATTGCCCCTTCTGGCAATTTAAAACTTTTCTTTTTCCCCAGTGGTTTGTCGGAAAAACTTAGACAGCACAACTGTAGCAATTCATGACGATGAGGTTTACTGCAAGTCCTGCTATGGAAAAAAGTATGGTCCTAAAGGTTATGGCTATGGCCAAGGAGCAGGCACACTCAACATGGACAGAGGCGAGAGACTGGGCATCAAGCATGACAAGTAAGTTCACTCTTCACTATATCTCACTGCAAGATGTACAGTTGGCATGTGATCTTCATGTTGTGCTAAAGATTCTTCATGCAGGAGTTAAAGGCCAAATGCTCTTACAGATGTATAATGTGGCTATGCTCTAAACACACTAAAATGCCAGCATATCCCACAGCAGAATATTGAAGCAGAGAGACACTGTAGGTCAGAGGTGCACTGAACCCATGATGCCTGTTGCTGCAGTCCTGCTGCACACAACTTCCACTGTTATCAGTGGGAGTTACCTGAAGGCAAGACTTTAGGATCAAGCTTTTAATCTTTCTGGATTATGAAAAATTATATTGTGCTGGTTACTGGCTTTATGCAAGTTTAAAGATTACTGAACATGTCTTGTTTAGTATTCAAATCCTACTTATTGGCTGATAGGCTCATACGCTAAGCTTTGACAAGGTTGTGTTCTTTTTATGAACTAAAATAAAGGAGGATTTGAGGTGGTATACAGATTTATTGTCTATATGGAAAACTTAATCCTGCTCTAAATTGAAGTGCCTTACTGCATTTCAGTCTGTCAGGTATAGCAACTAGTTGGCCAGGCAGTAGCAAAAGTGTGATAGAATTGGTTCTTTAAAGCAGGTCAGGTAAAAGTACTTAAAGGTATATCAAAACCTGTTCAGAGTAGGAGTTTGCTATCTAAACAGCAAATGCCATAACTAGTACACACTTCTGATGACTTCATGAAAGGTTTAATTGGACATCTAGTTCCATTAAAGTTCAACTGTTCGTAGCTCAGTCTTGCTAAAATTCCAGCTTCTAATCTTAACAGTTGAGATGTAAATTCTCATGAGGTTGTTCATTCAGTATCTCCAAATTTAATTTAGAAACTGGCATTCTGACTTGGGCAATGGCTCACCAAGTCAGCATCCGGTATTAGATACTACTTTGTGGTGTTTACACCTTCTGGGTAACTGGGAAGTACTATGGCATGGAGGAAACTTAACATCATGTTGTCATTAACTAAATACAAGGGTCAGATAGGTCAATTATTATGCAAAATTGCCTTAAAATAACAGCTTCTCAGCATGGAAAACACCATTAATCAAACCACTTCAGTGTCTTGATTTAAAAAAAAAAGATAAGGTGAGGGTGGATTTTAAAGACAAATGCATGTGGCTGGGGCTGCAGTTATTATGGATTCTGGCAAAACCTAGGTGTGTATAGTTACAAATAATTATTTGTATCCTGTATTCAGATATCCCCCGCTCTCCTCGTTTTAGAGCAGTTGTCTACAAACTGGGGTGTGTGCCCTCATTGAGGGGCATGGAGGAACGTTCAGGGGACGTGACAGGGCTGGGAGGGAGCACCACCCAGCCCTGTTCTGCCCTCAGCTAGACTATTTGGCCCTTGGCTCCTAGGCCCGACTACAGCTCTGGCCCCAGCCTAGGCCTCCTTACCCCTGTCCACCCTTCCCCTCGAGTTGCGGCCCCACTCCTGGCCCTGGTTCCTGACTGTGGCTTGAGGAAGGCGGGTACAGACAGGGGCAATGGGGGCTTTGACATGAAAAGCTTGAGGACCACTGTTTTAAAGGGTAAATAGGCACACAAGACTGACCTACTATATACCTCTTCCTTCTAGCACACCATCTCCTCACCGACCTACAACAAGTCCAAATACTTCAAAGTTTGCTCAGAAATTTGGAGGTGCAGAGAAATGCTCTAGATGTGGTGATTCTGTTTATGCTGCTGAGAAAGTAATAGGAGCTGGAAAGGTAAAATAGATTTTGATAAAGTTCTTTGCTAAATAGGGTGTGGGGGGGGCAGGGACACACACAATCAAAGCAAGGTTTGGCTAAAAACCGTTTTTTCAGCATATTTAGCCAGAAAGAGTCAGGTAGGCCAATTACTGTGATGCAAAATTCCCTTCATATAGCAGCTTCTCTGCATGGAAAACACCATTTAATCAAACCAGTTCAGTGTCCTTTAAACCAAGATAAAGGTGGGGGAGGGTTTTAAAGATAAGTGCATGTGGCTGGGGCTGCAGTTGTTAGATTCTGGCAAAACCTAAATGTATTTAGTGTTTTACCTAAAGCATAATATTTCTTTGCTGACTTGCATCTGAAACAATCTGTTAAAAGAGCTGGTCTCTGTCATCTATCATGTCGTTGCATTATTTAAGTGAGAAACAGAAAACTCCTAGAGTAGGATCCTTGTCTGCTTTAGGCTACAGGAGTCTGTGTACCTATTGCTATTTAAAAGTTACTCTCAAGAGTGTCTAGTAAATACAATGACTTATACTCTTTGCTTCTCTTAGCCTTGGCATAAAAACTGTTTCCGATGTGCCAAGTGTGGGAAGAGTCTAGAATCCACAACCCTGACTGAGAAAGAAGGTGAAATTTACTGTAAAGGTAAGCTGAAGAAACATACTGGAACCCTAACAGTCTACAGTTCAGAGTAGCATGTGTTCTAAGGAGCAGAGATCTCCAGTTCGGATCTGGAGTGGGAATCCTGTGCTGACATCTCAGAAGGATTCCTCCCTTTTGACAGGGTTTGACATTTAGCACTGCAGTATTGCTAAAAATTGTTCTGCAACTATGCAATATTACTTATTGATCTGTTTGAGGAATAGTTAAATGGCTCTAAATGCTCTATTCTCTAGCATCCTTCCATGAACACTGCTTTTGCTGAGCAGTCCTGAGCAATAGAAGTCCAGTAACTTGCAGGCATCCTAACATGTCTTTTCTGAAAACATTGCTTTTTTTTTCCCTTCCTTTCAGGCTGCTATGCAAAGAACTTTGGCCCCAAAGGATTTGGATATGGGCAGGGAGCAGGTGCCCTTGTTCATGCTCAGTGAAAGAGTAAAATCCAAGACTGATCATGGTTCATAGAGACTCTTCCTCTGCAACAAGGCACAGCTTAAGTGTTACTAGTTACTGTGAAACTGACACTAGTGTATTATAATATTGCTTAGATCAAGCTTTTACCAAATACTAAAGCACTATATATTTCTCTATTTTTCTTGTAGACCACATGTTAATGAACACTGTATTAGCACTGTCATTCCACTTCAATAAAGCTTTGCATATTGTGACTTTTTTGTTTAGTTTATCTTTAAATTATCAGGTAAAAACTGCTACCCTCTGACTCACCAGTATAAAGAGCTTGAGACAAGTGCTGGATGAAGGCACTTGGACCTAGTGCCTCAGCACCTGGAGTCATGTGGTTACACCAGTTTCTGCTTAACTTAAAAAGCTTCTAGCCCTTATGACTGGGGGAAGGAGAAGAGCCTTGAATTGCCCTGTGTATGCCATTGGGGGTTTCATTCAGAGACCTGCTGAATAGGGGCACCCTTGGCAACACCTCCTCAGCAATGGACTCTGGCATGAGAAGTGGGGAGTGGGCCCTGCTCACTTACCCCATAACTAGAATGCATCTGCATTGGTAAGTACTAGAGGATGCAGGGGGTATTACTAGGTATTCCATATGGAGACAGAGCTGTGGGGGAGCATTGTGAGTGTACCTAGGGCCTTGGGTTTGCCTTAATTTAGTCATGTTTCTGTCTACTTTTCCGTTTCCTGCCCACTGTAGAAATCCTAAGTGAAATCCTGTCTCCTTAGAAGTCAATGACACAACTCCCAGTAACTTCAGTGGATCCAGGATTTCACCAATAGGGTATACAGTGCTAGACCTGAAAGATTCTTGGAGAACTAGTGACACTGCATCAGAAGAATAAAAACCTGGGGAAGTGACCATTTCTTTTGCCAAAGCTCTAAAGAAACAATGAAAAGAACTTGAGTCGCTGAGTTCCTGAGCTGAAAGCATAGGTCTCCACAGCTTGAGCTCAAGCACCAGGCTCTGTTGGTGAAGTCTGTTAGACTGATAGCCTCTGTGTTTCAGGCACAGAAAGGGACACAACCCACACCCACTAGTGGGATACATAAGCACCTCTGTCCACCCAAACTGGGCTGACAGCCCCTTTCCAAACTCTTTTCAAGCAAAAAAACAAAACAAAACAGGGCACAAAGGACCATCTTTCCATAAAGTACACACTTCAATCTGTGACAGTTCCTCAGATTTGTCACCTACAAAAGATAGCTCCACTTTGGGAATCTCCCTCACATCCTCAACTGTGAAGACTGAAGCAAAGAATTCATTTAGTTTCTCTGCAATGACTTTATCATCTTTACGTGCTCCTTTTATATCTCAATCGTCCAGGACCCCCCCCCGGTTGTTTAGCAGGCTTCCTGCTTCTGATGTACTTAAACATTTTGTTATTACCTTTTGAGTTTTTGGCTAGCTGGTCTTCAAACTCCTTTTTTGGCTTTCATATTACATTTTTACATTTAATTTGGCAGTGTTTCTGTTCCTTCCTATTTACCTCACTAGGATTTGACTTCCACTTTTTTAAAAGATTCCTTTTTATCTCTCACTGCACAAACTAACATTTAAAGTTCAAACAAATTGTTAGCAGTCTTCTAAAACATGCCTGGGAGAACACTGCAGTCTTGTTCTAATGCTTGAAAAACAGATAATGAGTTAATAGAAACTAGTTAGACTTGAACTGACCAAGTGGGCAAGTAAGCCTTGCAAACAAGAACCCCTCCCTTTTCTAAAAAAAAAAAAGGTGGTGAGGCAGTTAATGGATGTAGTCTTTGAAATCCTGCAGCTCTGTAATCAACTATAAAAAGAAAAGGAGTACTTGTGGCACCATAGAGACTAACCAATTTATTTGAGCATGAGCTTTCGTGAGCTACAGCTGACTTCATTGGATGCATACCGTGGAAACTGCAGCAGACTTTATATATACACAGAGAATATGAAACAATACCTCCTCCCACCCCACTGTCCTGCTGGTAATAGCTTATCTAAAGTGATCATCAGGTTAGGCCATTTCCAGCACAAATCCAGGTTTTCTCACCCTCCACCCCCCCCACACAAATTCACTCTCCTGCTGGTGATAGCCCATCCAAAGTGACAACTCTTTACACAATGTGCATAATAATCAAGTTGGGCCATTTCCTGCACAAATCCAGGTTCTCTCACTCCCTCACCCCCCTCCAAAAACCCACCCCCATACACACACAAACTCACTCTCCTGCTGGTAATAGCTCATCCAAACTGACCACTCTCCAAGTTTAAATCCAAGTTAAACCAGAACATCTTGGGGGGGCGGAGGGTAGGAAAAAACAAGAGGAAATAGGCTACCTTGCATAATGACTTAGCCACTCCCAGTCTCTATTTAAGCCTAAATTAATAGTATCCAATTTGCAAATGAATTCCAATTCAGCAGTTTCTCGCTGGAGTCTGGATTTGAAGTTTTTTTGTTTTAAGATAGCGACCTTCATGTCTGTGATTGCGTGACCAGAGAGATTGAAGTGTTCTCCGACTGGTTTATGAATGTTATAATTCTTGACATCTGATTTGTGTCCATTTATTCTTTTATGTAGAGACTGTCCAGTTTGACCGATGTACATGGCAGAGGGGCATTGCTGGCACATGATGGCATATATCACATTGGTGGATGTGCAGGTGAACGAGCCTCTGATAGTGTGGCTGATGTTATTAGGCCCTGTGATGGTGTCCCCTGAATAGATATGTGGGCACAATTGGCAACGGGCTTTGTTGCAAGGATAAGTTCCTGGGTTAGTGGTTCTGTTGTGTGGTATGTGGTTGTTGGTGAGTATTTGCTTCAGGTTGCGGGGCTGTCTGTAGGCAAGGACTGGCCTGTCTCCCAAGATTTGTGAGAGTGTTGGGTCATCCTTTAGGATAGGTTGTAAATCCTTAATAATGCTTTGGAGGGGTTTTAGTTGGGGGCTGAAGGTGACGGCTAGTGGCGTTCTGTTATTTTCTTTGTTAGGCCTGTCCTGTAGTAGGTAACTTCTGGGAACTCTTCTGGCTCTATCAATCTGTTTCTTTACTTCCGCAGGTGGGTATTGTAGTTGTAAGAAAGCTTGACAGAGATCTTGTAGGTGTTTGCCCCTGTCTGAGGGGTTGGAGCAAATGCGGTTGTATCGCAGAGCTTGGCTGTAGACGATGGATCGTGTGGTGTGGTCAGGGTGAAAGCTGGAGGCATGCAGGTAGGAATAGCGGTCAGTAGGTTTCCGGTATAGGGTGGTGTTTATGTGACCATTGTTTATTAGCACTGTAGTGTCCAGGAAGTGGATCTCTTGTGTGGGCTGGACCAGGCTGAGGTTGGTGGTGGGATGGAAACTGTTGAAATCATGGTGGAATTCCTCAAGGGCTTCTTTTCCATGGGTCCAGATGATGAAGATGTCATCAATATAGCGCAAGTAGAGTAGGGGCTTTAGGGGACGAGAGCTGAGGAAGCGTTGTTCTAAATCAGCCATAAAAATGTTGGCATACTGTGGGGCCATGCGGGTACCCATAGCAGTGCCGCTGATCTGAAGGTATACATTGTCCCCAAATGTGAAATAGTTATGGGTAAGGACAAAGTCACAAAGTTCAGCCACCAGGTTAGCCGTGACATTATCGGGGATAGCGTTCCTGACGGCTTGTAGTCCATCTTTGTGTGGAATGTTGGTGTAGAGGGCTTCTACATCCATAGTGGCCAGGATGGTGTTATCAGGAAGATCACCGATGGATTGAAGTTTCCTCAGGAAGTCAGTGGTGTCTCGAAGGAAACCTGTAATCAACTATGTGACAGCCCCAAAGGTTGGGGGAGGGCAAGTTGTGTAGAATGGGGAAGAAGGAAACAAGCATTATTGATGGAACCTCTTAAAAGTCTAGAGAAGATAGGCATGTTCCTGCATTGTTTGTGCATGCAGCCAAAAACTGATTGACCTCTGCTGCTACTGCCAAAAATATCAAAATATCAATCACATCTTATCAAGGAACTTTCACCACTGTCTCTACATGTAATGACCACTAATATTTTCAGTCTTCCACACTACCATGGTCTTACTCTAGAGTCTTAGGTTGCCACGGTAAAGTCCAATCCTTTCATTCTTATCTCTTTTAGTATGTAGGTAATCAGTCTAGAAAGGAAAAACTTACAGGGTCCTAACGTAATTTAAAATGAAGTGCTTCCTTGCTTGCCAGACATGGTGGAGAAAGGAAGAGGAATAAAATGAAGCTGACTTACTTTTAATAAGAGGAGATACTAGCAATCACAAACTACTCTGAAGTGGCTCTGTGACCACTCCTACTGTGTGAAAGCACTGTATGTGATTAAAGCCATTTCTCCAAGTCCAAGGATGCATAGCTGTTTCTAGCTTCCAGCAACCCATGGAAAGCCAAGTGCTTAGTTCATCTTGTGTGACTGCCTGCTCATTGCAGGACACAGACCATCACACACCTCCCCCTATATTAGACCCCCCTAACCACCAGTTGAGTTACTGAAGTCTTCAACTCCTGATTTAAACATGTCACATTACAAGGAATCTACCATTTATACTAGTTCAAGCCAGCATGTGACCCATGCCCCATCCTGCCAAAGAAGGTGTAAAACTCCTAGGGTCTCTGCCCTGGGGGGAAATTCCTTCCTCACTTCTCTGCCAACCCCCTAAATCAATAAGTGTGTGAGCAAGACCTAGCAGCCAAACACCTGGGAAAGCATTCTCCATACTAATGCTTCTTTGTCCTTTTTGTTATTGGAACACAGTCTCTGGTTTGCTGCGCCCTCTGCATAAGGAACAGTAACACAAGGAACCATCTCAGCATGTTTGTTAACAAAGCAAAGTATTTTGTACACAAATGGCACCTTTTAACACTAGCTAAGTGCTGGTTCCACACGGGGCCTTCCAAGGTGGTTTGTACGCAAACTGAAACAACACCAGCCCCAGGGGAAAGGTTGATGTCAGGCCAGCTTGCAGACCAAGGTTAAGTTATTAACTTCTGGGGTGAAGCCAGCAGAGGGGACTTATGATTTGGCTTTTCTTAAGGAGGCTTACAAAGCCCCTGACTCATGGTTTTTTTTAATACTATCACTTATTCTTTCCTAGGGATGGTGCTGTAGTTCAAAAATAAAATGTCAAAAGTTGCAGACTTAACCATAGCTAGTCAAGAGTGCTTAACATCAAAGCTAGCAAGTGCAAACACCTCCTCCCTGGCTCTTGATTGGGAAGCTCCAACAACAGGAGCTAGGCTCCTACACTGAGTGGGGGCATATTCCTGAGATGGTTCTACTGGGCTCATCTGACCAGTTCACATTAAGTAATATGCAAGGAATGCATATGACTTAATCAAACCCTCAAGGAGCAAACTGATACATGGGCCAAAATCCCCTTTTCTTCTAGGCCCTGCTCAGCAGGCACACAATGGATGACTAATCCATGGATGAGGACAGGAGCAGGCCTGCAGCTCTGTAGTACACCCCTGCCACAAGTAAATCTGAGCCCCAGCACGGTCATTTCTATTACGCACACGCCTCTTTATCCTGTCTGTGCCACTGGCAGCAGAATTTTATTTGACAATTTCTAGACTGGCTGGAACAGCCATCAAAGGTACTTAGCTTAAGATGCACAGTGGTCATGGCCTATGTTTTCCCTGGTTTTCAGAAATAACTTAGTCACACACCCCCAGTCCAGGTATCAGCACCAGATGGCAGCATAAGGTGGATTCATGGAGCTAGGATTTTTTTTTTCTCTAAGGAAGGCTTCATTCTTACTCTTCACCCATCTCCTTTTTTTTTTTTTTTTTTTTTTTTAAAGCTAGCCCCAACAGGACGCATTGGTTGGTTGCCCTTGGAATAAGCTATATTCATCACTGAGAGTGAGTAGGGTGAGGCAGAACAGCACTGACAAAATAGAACCGAGGAGGCGGTGCTATGGCAGCTCAAAGCAGACATCTGCCTCCTCCCCCAGCCCAGCTGAAAGTGCACTAAGAAAAATGGACAATGGTGGAATAACTTGCCAACTGAGGGGAAGTTTCCTCCTACCCCAAGGCAACTAGTGGGTGGATTATGCAGGAGGATTTACATTCCCTCTAAAGCTTTGCTGTTGAAAACAGAACTGTGGATGATGCTGTTTCAAAGCGTCTAACCCTTTTGAATCTTGCTTAGTTCTTGGCCTCAGTAATAGCTGGTAGCAGTATCATAAATTAATTATGCATTGTGTACCCCTTTTTAAATTACTGACAATTTCACCGGGCATGGCCCAGCTCTAGCATTGTAAGAAATAGTACATGGGTGCTTCTACAGTTATATATTGCTATCGTGTCACCTCTCCCTGAAATATTAGTCCTAACTTTTCCATGGCGCCAGTCAGTTTCATTACCCTTTCTATCTCTACAGTTTATGCACCTACCTCACACTGATGTCAATGGGAGGTAGGTACCCACATTTCTTTGGGGCTTTGGGCCACTGTATCTAATGCTTCCCATGAAGTTGATAAATTGACTGCAGTTGTGTTCACACTCATGTTGAAGTATAATCTAGTCTAACAAGTCAAAATATTCTGATAGTTGCACAAAAGTATGTTTCATTTGAGACTCAAAGAGGGCTATTGTAATGGACAGTATGGATTTATGGGAAAAGAAAAGAACTTAAAGTTAATCTTCCCTCCTCATTAGTTCCTTTTACCGTACCCAATACAGTACCTGAATCCTTTTATTCACCTACCATGAAGTGTGTGTGTATGTATGCCATTTCCACACCTGTTGAATTTTTTGAGCTTTCTTATATTAGTCCACCTACTTGGGCATAATTCCTCCATCCCAAAAGATGGCAACAGCCCCTTTCAGTTTTGACACAAGCCCTTCATATTTCTCAGGCTGGCTCAGTTGACGCCAAAAGCAATTCGGGAAAAATTGTCTACAAAATAGAACTCACTCCCTGCCTGAAATCAAAACTGCTAATCTGAAAACCAGGGATCTATATGACTGGTGTAGGGGACCCTGCGGAAAAAACTTTACAGGTCAGAAACATTTCCCCTTCTTTCTTCAACTTTCTATGCCAGCCCCACATGCAGCCTCTGTAATGCCAGTATTGCCAATCCTGAATTTATGCGGCAAGGCAGAAGTCAACCAATGATACTTTGTAAATGTACATCAAGGGTTGCCTGCCAGAGAGAGAAAATGCACTGAGACCAGACCACGGTCCCATCCTGGGCTGTACCCAAGATGCACAGTGCTAGGGGAGACAGGTCCTTTACACCCCCAATCCTGGGACAGGCCAAGCACCAATCTGGTCCTCAACATAAGTGTGGACAGCCTTAGGGTTGCTGTAATTTAACTCCTGGCTGCCAGTTCTCACAAGGAGCCAATCCAACAGCTGGGGAATGCCAGGGCATGTTAATACCCCCTTTGCCCAGCTACACTAAAAACTACTTGAAGGGGGGTTGGCGATCCTCCTTTAGCTGGTCAGCCTGCTTTATGGCTGCTTTGTGCTACTACAGTGCATGAAGCAGCCTTAGTATGACTGAGGATATGGCCCCAAAAGGTTAATTGGGGCATCATTCTTAGTTTCCCAAGGTACATTAACAACTTGGGAAATTCACCTCATTGGCAGACCTTAAGTGAGATGGATTTTTCAGGCTCAGTGGTAAGTACCTTGCACTATAAAATAGCTCCATTGAGCAGAAAACCCATGAAGCTGCCTCTGCCAGGAGCGTATTTATTTTCAACATGAACTTGACTGGGGAACCATTAGTATGGTTCCTAGGTTGGATTAATTCTTGGTCTCCACATAATCTGTATTCCAGAGGGCAGGAGTACACAGGCTACATTTATTAACTGTACATTAATTCTTTACACCCATACATGGAGTGAAGCCCTTCACCTTCTCAGGTGCATGCTGAAATGCTGATGCTGCACTGTACGCTACGGAGAGTCAAAAGAGTATACTTAAACATATCTGATATAGACTAAACAGAGCGTAGTTCAAAGAGTCCTTTTCATTATTTGTTGTAGCTACAGGCAGTAGACACAAACACTCACAGACAACAGCATCAGCAAAATTAGGGGATGCTTGGTCTATAGCTGCACATTTTGGCATATTGTGCATTGTTCATTTCACCATAAATAACACTGCTTTTAAGTCTTGGAAAGGAAATCAGAAGTGATTTATATCACAAAAATTGGGGGTTTTCTTGACATGCCTTATGGCAAGTCACAATGATTAGTCATGGCTCCATTTTGCTCCTAGTCCCCAGGGCATTATGTTATTTAAACCACAGAAAAGCAAGGAAGCAAAATATAACCGTAATGATCGAAATTATGCCTCTCAATGTAATACAGTTAGACTACCATTGAAGTGACTTCATCCCTCTTTCACAGTTATTCCAAACGTTTCAGCAGCAACAAAAACTTTTTATGAAAATCTGCTCTGTCACCTCACCTTACGTCTGGAGTAACCCCATTTACTTCAGTGGAGTTACTCTGGATTTATACTGCTGTAAATTAAGAAAAATTTAGACCCAGGAGCAGTAATTAACATGACATCGGTTTGTGGTCTAAAAGGCTCTTAACAGTACTTAGGAGTTTGGGTGATATAACTACAGGACAAAAGTTAAAGTAATTTAATTCCAAGAACTAAATTCAGCCTGGAGTTAGGAAGTCTGAAGGGAGACTGGGTGAGGAAAGTGGTCAGTGGAAACATGTGACTAAAAGAACCAGGCAGAGGAAAAGATGGGCTAGTGAAGGAGAAATAGAGCTCAAGAACAGGTTTGCGGAGTTGGAAAATGAAGAAGGGGCTCAGCAGGTAGTCACTGAAGGTGGAAGGGCAAGGAAGAAGAGAAGAGCAGCTAGTCCTATAGGAAAAGGGGAAGAGTCAATGGAGACTACACCAAATATGAGCCCCAGGAGGATACAAGATGGGTTGAAGAGGATTACAAGGGAGAATAGGAATGGAAAGAACTTGCAGCCAGAGGGAACAGGGGATAGACTGGAGAATAGCACCGTCACCAGGAAAAGGCAGGTCTATGAGATCGGGTTCTCTTTACTGAGAAGAATAGACAGGCCTGTAACCAGAGCTGATTCAGAGAATAGAAGGGTATGCGGTCTTCCAGGTGCTAAGATACGGGATGTAGACCTGAGGTTGAAAAGGATCCTAAAGGGAGCAGGAAAGAATCCCCTAATTATCCTTCATGTGTGAACAAATGATACAGCTAGATTCTTGCTGGAAAGTATTAAGGGAGACTATGCTAGGCTGGGGAAGACGCTTAAGGAAATCGAGGCTCAGGTGATCGTTAGTGGGATTCTGCCTGTTCCTAGAGAAGGGCAACAAAGGTGTGATAAGATGATGACTATCAACAGATGGCTTAGGCAGTGGTGCTATAAGGAGGGCTTCGGGATGTATGGCCACTGGGAGGCATTCATGGACAGAGGACAGTTCTCTCGGGATGGACTTCATCTGAGTAGGGAAGGAAATAGACTTCTAGGATGGAGGCTGGCACAACTGATTAAGAGAGCTTTAAACTAGGAATTTGGGGGAGATGGTTGGGAGATGTCCAAGTAATCTCCACGCCAGATTCTAGCACTGAGAGGGAAGAAAACAAAGTAAGAAAGGATACAGCCGTGGGTAGGAGAATGTATATAAGGAGGAAGGGCAGTGTGGATACCAGTCTAATAGGTTATACTGGCTGTAGAATGACCATGCTTAAACAGGTACAGAATGTGAGCCAGGCCAAACAGCAAAAATTAAGATGTTTGTACACCAATGCAAGGAGCCTACATAACAAAATGGAGGAACTAGAGCTACTGGTGCAGGAAGTGAAACCAGATATTATAGGGATAACAGAAACATGGCAGAATAGTAGTCATGACTGGACTACAGGTATTGAAGGGTATGTGCTGTTTAGGAAAGATCGAAATAAAGGTAAAGGTGGTGGAGTAGCATTGTATATCAATGATGGGGTAGAATGTAAAGAAATAACAAGCGATGGAATGGATAAGACAGAGTCCATCTGGGCAAAAATTACATTGGGGAAGAAAACTATTAGAGCCTCCCCGGGGATAGTGCTTGGGGTGTGCTATAGACCACCTGAATCTAATTTGGATATGGATAGAGCCCTTTTTAATGTTTTTAATAAAGTAAATACTAATGGAAACTGTGTGATCATGGGAGACTTTAACTTTCCAGATATAGACTGGAGGACGAGTGGTAGTAATAATAATAGGGCTCAGATTTTCCTAGGTGCGATAGCTGATGGATTCCTTCATCAAATAGTTGCTGAACCGACTGGAGGGGATGCCATTTTAGATTTGGTTTTGGTGAGTAGTGAGGACCTCATAGAAGAAATGGTTGTAGGGAATAATCTTGGTTCAAGTGATCATGAGCTAATTCAGTTCAAACTGAACGGAATGATTAACACAAATAAATCTGCAACTAGGGTTTCTGATTTCAAAAGGGCTGACTTTCAAAAATTAAGGAAATTAGTTAGGGAAGTGGATTGGACTGAAGAATTTATGGATCTAAAGGCAGAGGAGGCCTGGGATTACTTTAAATCAAAGCTGCAGAAGCTATCGGAAGCTTGCATCCCAAGAAAGGGGAAAAAATTCATAGGCAGGAGTTGTAGACCAAGCTGGATGAGCAAGCATCTCAGAGAGGTGATTAAGAAAAAGCAGAAAGCATACAGGGAGTGGAAGATGGGAGGGATCAGCAAGGAAAGCTACCTTGTTGAGGTCAGAACATGTACGGGTAAAGTGAGACAGGCTAAAAGTCAAGTAGAGTTGGACCTTGCAAAAGGAATTAAAATCAACAGTAAAAGGTTCTATAGCCATATAAATAAGAAGAAAACAAAGAAGAAGTGGGACCACTAAACACTGAGGATGGAGTGGAGGTCAAGGATAATCTAGGCATGGCCCAATATCTAAACAAATACTTTGCCTCAGTCTTTAATAAGGCTAAAGAGGATCTTAGGGATAATGGTAGGATGACAAATGGGAATGAGGATATGGAGGTAGATATTACCATATCTGAGGTAGAAGCGAAACTCAAACAGCTTAATGAGACTAAATCGGGGGGCCCAGATAATCTTCATCCAAGAATATTAAAGGAATTGGCACCCAAAATTGTAAGCCCATTAGCAAGAATTTTTAATTAATCTGTAAACTCAGGGGTTGTACCGTATGATTGGAGAATTGCTAACATAGTTCCTATTTTTAAGAAAGGGAAAAAAGGTGATCCGGGTAACTACAGGCCTATTAGTTTGACATCTGTAGTATGGAAGGTCTTGGAAAAAATTTTGAAGGAGAAAGTAGTTAAGGATATTGAAGTGAATGGTAAATGGGACAAAATACAACATGGTTTTACAAAAGGTAGATCGTGTCAAACCAGCCCTGATCCCCTTCTTTGAGAAAGTAACAGATCTTTGAGACAAAGGAAATGCAGTGGATCTAAATTACCTAGATTTCAGTAAGGCATTTGATACCTTGCCACATGGGGAATTATTAGTTAAATTGGAAAAGATGGGGATCAATATGAAAATTGAAAGGTGGATAAGGAATTGATTAAAGGGGAGACTGCAACAGGTCCAACTGAAAGGTGAACCGTCAGGCTGGAGGGAGGTTACCAGTGGAGTTCCTCAAGGATCAGTTTTGGGACCAATCTTTTTATTACTGACCTTGGCACAAAAAGTGGGAGTGTGCTAATAAAGTTTGCGGATGATACAAAGCTGGGAGGTATTGCCAATTTAGAGAAGGACCGAGATATCATACAGGAAGATCTGGATGACCTTGTAAACTGCAATAATAGTAATAGGATGAAATTTAATAGTGAGAAGTGTAAGGTTATGCATTTAGAGATTAATAACAAGAATTTTCGTTATAAGCTGGGGACGCATCAATTAGAAGTAAAGGAAGAGGAGAAGGACCTTGGAGTATTGGTTGATCATAGGATGATTATGGTGAGACCTCACCTGGAATACTGTGTGCAGTTCTGGTCTCCCATGTTTAAGAAGGATGAATTCAAGCTGGAACAGGTACAGAGAAGGGCTACTAGGATGATCCGAGGAATGGGAAACTTGTCTTATGAAAGGAGACTCAAGGAGCTTGGCTTGTTTAGCCTTACTAAAAGAAGGTTGAGGGGAAATATGATTGCTCTCTATAAATATATCAGAGGGATAAATACCGGAGAGGGAGAGGAATTATTTAAGCTCAGTACCAATGTGGACACAAGAACAAATGGATATAAACTGGTCATTGGGAAGTTTAGACTTGAAATTAGATGAAGGTTTCTAACCATCAGAGTGAAGTTTTGGAATAGCCTTCCAAGGGAAGCAATGGGGGCAAAAGATCTAACTGGCTTTAAGATTAAACTCGATAAGTTTATGGAGGAGATGGTATGATGGGATAACATGGTTTTGGTAATCAAATATTCATGGTAAATAGGCCCAATGGCCTGTGATGAGATATTAGATGGGGTGGGATCTGAGTTACCCAGGAAAGAATTCTCTGTAGTATCTGGTTGGTGAATCTTGCCCATATGCTCAAGGTTTAGCTGATCGCCATATTTGGGGTCGGGAAGGAATTTTCCTCCAGGGCAGATTGGAAGAGGCCCTGGAGGTTTTCCGCCTTCCTCTGTAGCATGGGGCATGGGTCACTTGCTGGAAGATTCTCTGCTCCTTGAAGTCTTTAAACCACGATTTGAGGACTTCAATAGCTCAGAAATAGGTGAGAGGTTTTTCGCAGGAGTGGGTGGGTGAGATTCTGTGGTCTGCATTGTGCAGGAGGTCGGACTAGATGATCATAATGGACCCTTCTGACCTTAGTATCTATGAATCTAAGTCTCTAGGGTTGCTGCAGCTGAAGTGAGCCTCCCAGCCCAGGTAGACACACTTGTGCTACCAAGGCTTGAGCTAGCATGTCAAAAATAGCAGACTGGACATTGCGGCTCCAACGGAGACCTGGACTAGCCATCTGAGACCACACCCAGCGGGTCCAAGCAGCCACCTGAACTGCAAGGTTCACACTGCTATTTTTAGCATGTTAGCTCAGCCCCACTAGCAAGAGTCTGTCTACCTGGCCTGGGAGACTCGCTCCCAGCTGCAGGGTGGACATATCCTAAGTGGCAATCAGTGGTGTAAGCTGCTCAGAAAACGATTGTGAATTATACTTGTGTAACTAGGACTAATTTGACATTAGGTGGGCTAAGGGGAAAGCAGCCCCTGGGAGATTCCAAATTGTAGACATTCCATAGGGAGTTTGCAGAGGGTAGGTTTTATCCCAAATGACAGGTCTAGGAATCAACCTCAAAGCCCTCAACAGCCACCCTCTCCCCAGCAATTCTCATTGCTGGCAGCTGCCTCAGAACTACCCACCGCCTATCCCCTTTTTAAAATGGGACTTTCCACAAGAGTGCCCTATGATAGGAAGGGTCATTATCTTTCCTCCCTGATCTTCGTAGAGCTCGTACAAGAACAATATACCTCCTCCTCCCTGACCACAAGGCAGGCTCTGGCCTCAGCCTCAGCCAACCCATTCTACTCCTAACAGGTCCAAGGAAAAGGGGGAGTGCACTGCCTTGGAGATGCTGTCCCTTTACATTTCTTCCCTGTGGGATGGGAAGATCAGTGCAGAGAGGGTCCCTTCCATGTGCAATTCTAAGGGGCTAATCCAGCCTGGGGTATGTTACACATGTGTAACACATGCAGGCTAGCTGGAATAAAGGTATACCAGGAACAGGAGGATGGAAGATACAGCACGGTCCATCCTCTGTTTCACATCTTGTTTCTGCTGCTGCAGAGTGTAAATTACATTTATATTGCTCATCTGCTAAAATGCCTGACTAGTGCAAATTACACTAATTTACCCCTTCTATTTTATTTTTGATCAACTGATATCACGATCCAATTCTCATCTCATATTAGTGAAAATAGGACTAACTGCATTTCAGTCAGTGTGTCAAATGCTTGGCTGTGGTCATAAGCTACCTTTGCACTGTGCTGATCCCAAGGTCCATCCCAGCATTAGTTTGGTCCCTGATATAAATGACAACATCTTGGGCAAATTTAATTTGTCTGTCAGGAGCCTCAAGGAACTCTTCTGTCAGTCCAGGATCTGGCAACCATAAGAAAGTCTGGGCCATACCCATTTCTCTCCTCCATGTCCTCACATTCAGGAGCCAGGGGTGTGTTTAATTTGCTACTCAACTTTGCACTTAAATTCCAGTGGCTGGCTAAGCTGGCTTTAGGGCATGTTTGTGCTAGCAGAGTGGCACAAAGTTGCCCCAATATACACAAGAATCAGGCCCAGTGGATGTGAGAAGAACTGATGTGAGAAGAGATGCAGACCACCACTAATTTCTGTGTCTTTTCAGAATCTGACATCAGGAATGAAAACAAGTTATTGTATCTACCAGTGAGGCTGAACCAAAGATGCCCTTAAAGTTGTTTCCAGTCTTTATTATAGGTGAAGCAAAAGCAGGGGAAGTTTCTAATTTACTTTCCGTCTCTGCAAAGTTAAATTATTAAAAGAAAAGAACCCAGTTCTTCCTAAAAACAGGAATGGTGTGTTGCCAGCATATTCCACTTCAGAGAATGATACAAATCATTAGTGGATAGTATTTATTTTAAAACACAGAGCAAATTTACTTGATGCAACCCCACCGATGAAAAGAGAGGTGTGCCAATGTTTATGTTAGTACAGAATTTGGCTCATGCTATCTGTAAAACACTTGGGAATCTTTTTGGAAAGGTGCTACGAAAGTAAATACAAGATATTACAGTATTATGATATTGCTATTTTCTTTTTCAAAACACTGTAGAAAACAATTATATTATCCTCTCTTCAGAATTACATTGGACAAAATAACATCTGGAAATGTGCTGTGCTGCACCATAAGTTCATTTAGACCCTGTCATGAGACAACTGTTCAACCATATTGCTGATGGAGCTAGACAGCTTATTGAATAAACTTAGTGTGACACAAAAAGTCAAGACAAACACTGAAACTAAGAGTCAATATTTATTTGATTAATAACTTACAAAAATTTCACAGATTTAATTTATGTAAGGAGAGCTAATTTATTAAACATTTTACAGATTTTTGTTCACCATGTAATACATCAAGATCCTGACAGTAGTAAAATGATACTTGGCACAGTTATAAATAAAATACAAAACAATGTATCCATAAGCTTAAAATGTAATGATGCTGTTTTATGCATATTAATTTTCAAAAAGAAAATCTGGTGGACACCAAAGAACACAGAAACCTGCAAAGAAACAGCACATGTTTAGGGCTGAGACAAAATTTCCATTTACTCAACCTAGATGAGATAAAGCTGATCTGATTTCAGTCTGGATCAGCTTCATGAAGTTTTGGAAGTGATGTAGTTTTGCTGTAATACGCAAATTGTAAGTTTAATAGTTTACTTGACAGAAAAAGGCTGCAAAGATGGCTTTTCCCATTCTGATGGTTTCAGGTCATAGGTCTCAGTATTCCTCAAGATAATTAACTCTTTGTATTAGAATTATTTATATGCCCTAAATCCAGGACATTTGTAAGTTGATTCTAAACCTATTATATTTTCTATTAGCCAAACTGTGAATGAAGCATAATGAAGCATAACTCCCACTAGGGAGCTATGCTCAATTAAAAACTGCAAAATTAACCTCATATTACCACCAAAGTCCACCCTTGTTTTGCAAACATTCTGGTACACAGACTTTGTTAGTTAATTGGACAACTAAAATAATAATGTACTTTAAACATCAGATGACTGGTGCTATGAAAGGTATTTACTAAACACTGTCAATTGATTGAAGTTCTTTATGTCAGCCAACCCCAAATAGAAACAGGAAAAAAGTTTTTCCTGGAGGTGCAGAACATTACCTTTGATTGTAAAATAAGTAATGAAATTTTGAAGGCTTATTCCTGCTTTTTTTCCCATTTAGAAATTAAAAAGATGAATAATGGTGTCATTTGTTTTTGTTCATGTTAACAGAATAATTGTTATAATTCTAAATTCTGACAAAATGGCACAAACCCCTTGCCACCCTGTAACCAACTCCTCCCAAATATTGTATAAAAGATAATGTTGATTTTTCCCCCAGTATTAAACGTTCAAGTACACTAACGTTACGTTTCTGTAAATCTTGATATCTGGTACTTGCAAACTATGCGAGTGTCTTGTGTTCAAAGAAACAGATAAAGAAAAAAATGTCTACTTGCAAATACTGAACATCACCTATTTACAGTTTCACTGGTCCTCTTACTAAGGCAAGGGGCTGGAATACCACTAGATTGCTTTTATACTTGTAATCTGCATATTACAGAGAATGCTAATTTTGCCAAGCATCAAACATGCAGTGAATTTGCAGGGTATAACGCCTATTAACAGCAATATTGAACATCACTAAAAGCTCATTAGATATCTTCCTACACTTTTTGGTTGATAAAATGAAATGAGCAACCTTAAATATACTAACACGCACTCACAAAGAGAAAACTATTTGATAAATTATTTATATACAGATACACATTCTTTACAGTGGTCTCATCAACTACTTTCAGGTCCCCTCTGAAAACTCCCTTCACAGATTTCTCGAACCACTAGGTTGCTACAGCACTTAAAAGAGAACTAATCCAAGTCTCAGTCTCTCTGTAAACAATAGTTAAGGAAACAGTGAATAATTCACCATGAGTATAGGAAAACGCCATAACAGAAAATCAGTGCATCACATTCAAAAACAAAAAGCCCATTTGGAATGAGATTTCAGATCATTCCTTACCTTTCAAACATATTTGCAGTGTGAGAACTTAACAGAAAAAAATCTCAAGGGTGATTTCCACTTGCTGACATACCATCTTCTTCAGAATGTCCTATTAGATTTTCCATTCATATGTGCTATTAACAGAGATCACACTTTACTTAAGCTTGGATTCAAACATTTTATATGCAAAGAAAATGAGTGTTTTAGTCAGTTTTCACGATTTGTTTTGCAATCACATGGAATTTAAAACGGTTATAAACCTTTCTTTTCCATTACTAAGATTTTGCATTCACATCTTTGGTACCCCTATACAACTTCTCTTCAAACCTTTCCAGTCACTATGCAATATATTATACTGGATCACTCTTAGTATTAAATGGCTTATATCATTTGTTCAAAGATATCAAATTAAATTCTGTTTTATTTTTTGCTGAATATCATATAGTATATATTGTGGTCTATTTTTAAAAGGTATATCATGCACTTAAGCAGGGCTTTAACTTCGACAGAAGAGCTTTACTTACTTGTGCAACTGTTTATTTTCAGACTATACAACCTCGAAACAAGGTTATTACAAGTATTTCACTGTACCGGAAACAGATGGCCATAACTGCTGATAGCCATAAAATATAGGTAACACACTTATTTGTGAACATTATATTATCCTCATGTGCCCTGCTTCCGAAGCTTAACACATTACAGTGGATCCCCAATAAAACCACATGATTTTAATCACAGTATTGAAATGCACATTTTCCCATGTACATAATACTACAGAAAATCAATATAAAATCACATTACAGGAACTTAAATGCAGCAATCTTAATGAAGTCTGACTGCATTGTGAAATTTAGTTTTAGACTCCAGATTCTTGCTCCAGTGGAATTATTCAAATTGGGAAATTAATATTTCTGTTCAGCACAACATGACTAGGTATGTCAATACTTTAATAATCTCATGCTCCTTTGTAAAAGGTGTTAAATAAAAAAATCCAACAACAAATGCAGTGAATATGTTGTTGTGAATAATTCTCATGTTAAGAATGGTTAAAATCCCTTTTTGATCTTCCTCCTCTTCCTTATCAGGGTTGGCAGTTTATTCTGTCCATTTTTACCTTTGTTAATAAAACTCTGATAAAGAGAAGGTATCGTAAGATTCATCATTAGCCCTACACATAGCATGCTACGGTTCAAAGGATGTGGATTCGAGAGAGAGAAATTTTCAGGCACCACTCAGATATGGTATGCTCACAGGACGAAGGTGGTGCTACACTAGCTGGTAGCCTGCTCCTGAAGTTTGGTCATATTCTATTGTATACTGCCTTGTCCAGTCCACAATAACAGGACGAAAAAGACCACAGCATCTGAATTCAAAGAAGTCTATAATATTCCTTATACATCCATGGCTAAAAAAAACCAAACAAGACGACATATGTTAGTAAGTAACATCACAATTCACTTAGCATAGTGCAAGTTTGTCTACCTCCAAATTTACCATGTCTGCTTGCTCTCCAAAAAGTTCCCCAAATGTAGAAAACCCAAAGTGGACGCTGAATCTCTGAGAGCACAACTGACTCTTTAACCTTAAATCAGCCATTCCCCAAGTATGCCAGGGTTATACAACAATGACTGGACATCATCCTATCTTAAAGTTAAGAAAAAATGAGAGGGAAATAAAGACTTACTAGAATATATTTGATAGACAAAGCAAACAATAGCAACAACAGAACATTAAATAAAAAGAATTGCAGCATTATCCTGCCTTTAATCTCAGATAATCCTATTTTATTTTTTCCATTTTATAATATGTGAATATTACAACTTCTAAGCATAGACTGTAAAATTACATGAACTCAAAAATAACAAAACTGAATCAGCTCAAGAGAAATTCCTGAACCAGGAACCAATCTCTACCCCACCACAGGCAATAAATAGTTTGAACCAATAAAACAGGCATTACAATGCATCCTGAAGGTCATGCTCTGTTGAACCAACAGGAAAGCAAAGTTCAGAGATCGGTGCCATCCACTAAGACCACAAATAACATTGAAATTTAGGGAAATATGAGAACAAGAGCTTCCAAAGTACAGAGTATGAAGAAGCTAAGACACAAACTATCTAGAGATTTATAGACAAAAATCAACACCTTGAACTACACCCATTGATGAACTGGAAGCCAAGGTAATCTGCAGTGCACAGGTGTAATATATTGCATGCCACAAACATTGCTAACTGGGCGGCCACGTTTTACGCTAGCTGAAGTTTCAGAGTGGTCTTGAAAGCTAGTCCCACACAGAGTGTATTGGAACCATTCTGGAAGTGGCAGAATGGTTCCATTCTGGAAGTGGCAAAGGCATGGATAACTTCGTAAGTCCCCTATCCAAAAGGCATCGCTGCATCATTAAGAAGTGCCAGACATGAATATGAAGTGATTGTCCTCCCAGGATCACCTTCAATTTAATTAATACTGGTCTTCAGATTATGTGGTGGTTCATAGGCTACAGATCAAAGATCAGTGTGAACCCCTGAACACTACAAAATATAGAGTATACACATCTCTGTGGACCTAGACAAGAGTGATAGCTTCCAAGTCCAACAGCTGTTACATCATAGAGCTCATTGTCAATTTCTTAAAGTTTTACAGTCTCTAATATGTAAAAAAATCTCAGGAAGGAAATTGATTTTTCATCAGAAAGTTTCTTTTTGCTTGTAATTACACTGAAGCTGAGTAGGCCTTGATTTTCTGGAAATTAAAACTTAGGTAACAGGATGTAGACTAGAAAGATCAGAAGTAACAACGAGAATATCTGAATTCCTGAAAGGACATTGAGTAAACAAACCGTGGTTGACACCTTTGCTCCATCTTGTAGGCAGTGCTTATTTAGTCAGTTCAAACACTTGTTTCATCATTTTAAGAAGCACATCCTCTAAAAGCTCCTAAGCTGATAGAAATGGCTACAGGATGTGGAATTTGAAATCATGAGGAAAGCAATACATTGCATCTGCTCTGGGCACAGCCTTGTGTTCCCCAGACAAAAAGAAATCTGATTGCGGCTGTGCTGCATCTCTAGAAAGGTCATGACCACAAGAAGTCATGTTACTAGTCTCACTTGCTAATTTCGTTTGCATGGTGGGACTTGAGAAGAAATGTTGAAGGCAAGTCCTTTTACTAGCACAAAAACAAACTTAGTGAAGTAGCAGCATCCCCTACAAGGAAGGTGCTTTCTAATTTTTTTTACCAAGACTATTACCCTCCTGGGAGCAAAAATTTTTTTTATGTTAAATCATCAATGGCTGGATTCATTTAGAAATATTAATAGTAATTATAAGTCACTTTCCATAATCAGATACATTAGCTTATGGTAAAAATAGCTGTTCAAATTCAGCTTTTAAAAACTGAAATTTTGGGATCCTATCAGCATATGGAAGACAGTTTTCAGCATTCAGTTGTGAAGTTCATTTGTGGTTTGGCTATCCATATGAGAAATAGCGTTTTACACATTTTTATAAACTTACTTGAATGGGCTTTCAATAGATGTTGTTGTGACTTTAAAGTGCTTGTATCGTCTTGCATTCATCCTTTCATTGGTAGTGATACCTAAACAAGATATCTAGAAAAGATGGGAGATACGCAAACAAACACTTAGAATTTCCAAAATTAAAGGCAAACCAGGAGAGAGAAAGGCTGGAAAAAAGACTCCACAGGGCTGTTTAGTGTGGGACCACACACAATGCAAGCTGCATCACTCTGCCTGTACATTTCAACCACCTGCGTTATTCGAGTCTTTCTTGAGTGAACAGAACCAGCTGTGTCAAATTGTGTAGTAGTTTTCATTTTTAATAAATCTTGATATCCAGAAGAAAAATCCCTAATAATCTATATTGGAAATAATAAATAAGATAAGCAATTATTTTTATTATAGTAGATATTTAGGAATTATCTTAAACAATTTTGAAACAACTCTTCTTCCTTCTTGGCGCTGATACTTAAAGTAACTGTGAGATATTTTTGTAGTTTTTTCCCCTAAAAGAAATAATAAATTGGGCTGAAAACACCTTCTGCATGGGTCACTTGGCTCAAGCAGTGTTAACAGTTTTCAGCAACTACTCCATCATTGTTTTGTCTTAAAAAGGGGGAGTCTGAAGAAGTCTTCAATTATGCAAGGCCTGGATTTACTGTAGTGTATTGCATGTGCAACACTGGAAACAAAAGTAGTAGAACTCCCTTAACAATTAGGAGCACTATCATAAGCTAAAACGTTAGAATTCTTAGTGTCATATGGTAACTCAGCCCCATGTTATGGGATCAACAAGCCAGGTCTGAGAATCCTGAGCATTCAGGAAATTACACTCAGGTTTACTTGCCTTTTCTGGATATACTGAAGTTTTGTCCCTTTAACAGACAGGTATCTAAAGAAAGAGGACATGATTTAAAAAAAATGAAAGCCTAAAGTTAGGCACCTATGGCCAGGTTCTCCAGGAAGAGGCCTGATTTTCAAAAATGAATGAGAACTCCTGAGTACTCATATTCTCTTTTAAAAAATCAAGCCACTTATTTAGGAGTTTAACTTTAGGAAACCATTTTTGAAAATCTTGGCTAGGTCTTTTAATCTTCTCCAGGGAATAAGGAAGCTGTTTGGAAGACAGGACAGAGAGTGGTAAAGAATGATAGGAGAGTGATCCCATCAGAATGGTCAGTCAAGGGATCAGTCAACTTTACTTTCAAGCCATCAAAGAGGAATCAAGAGACGGGCTGTGGAGTTAAAAAAGCAGAGAACAAAGCTCCTAAGGAAGGCCAAGTTAGGATCTCTAAGAACAGATTTTGGCAAGTTCTTTTAAGTTACCTTTTATCTTCCTTCACACAATCGTAAAAATAATTATTTGGACACATTTAATAATGAAGTTATTGCACGTTTCATTTTTCATATTTCCTACACTGCATGTTTTCTGCCTTGTAAATAGTATTAAATACTACAATTATAATAACTTTGTCTTCATCACATTTAAGGGTGTAAAGCATTTCATGAGGCACCGTGAGAAAAAAGTGTTCTTCCAGGTTCCATAGAATTTGAAGAAATATCTACCAACATATCCCATTCTAAAGTAATTTATGTATGGAGTTTAATGGATCCTGGGATTATTGGGGATTGGAAGGCACATTGGAAAGTTGCATGTTCACGTTGCTTTAGTACTCTGGTGCTTTATATTGGTTTGGAAGCCACACTGAATAGATATGGTCACCCTGGCTCATTTATCTTGGGCAGGAAATCCCACTGGAAGGTAGTGTGGTGGCCCTGGTTCACAAGTATAAACTTGGAATCTATATTTGTGGTTGCTCTAAATCATCGTTACAGGAGAGAAGGAAAAAGCTGAGATGCCTGATAGTTTACTTCAAAGTTTGGAGTGTGGATCTTATTTCTGATATAACGGGAAACACTGAAGTGGTAACTAAGCCCTTGTGAAGAGACTTGTGATAAGACTTTGTTCTTTACTGTTAGAATAGATAAGGAAAATACAGCTAATGTGATGTATTTGAATATTATTTTCCTGTCTAAACCTGTAGTTGATAATTCCATTAACTACAAACACTTGGCCTATGATTTTGTTAGGATATTTTAATAAACTTTCCTCCTTTGGCTTTTGTACTGACAGATTGTGCAAAACACACAATGGTCTCATTAGATGGGCAGACATGGGAACATTTGAAATACAGATCCCAGCCCCCACAGAACATATTGAACTGTTTGGCTCATTCCAAGACTACTCAGACATATTGTTCATCCATGCTACTGTTTTGGGTATTGGTTAGAGTATCAGTCTGTGTTACAAGAGTGCTGGTCAGACATGGTAATGAGGTGTCTGGGAAAGAAGACTGACAATTACATTCAAAGGAAAAGCTAAATGTCTGATCACAAGAGATCTTTAGTGTGAGAAAATTCAAAGAATCTAATTCTATTTCTAGAATTACATATTATGTGAACATATTCATTGATTTCAGTGGGATACGTGAATACGCAGTGATTCTTAGTGAGGAAAACGCACAAAATGCATGAAAATTGTTTCAGTATAGTGCATCTTTTACTCCTGACAGAATTCTGCACCTCTCTAGGGGCAGAGAATTTATATGGTCCGCGTATTTCTGTGCCCCACCCCCCCGGGCACAGAAAAATGGAAAAGAAATCTGCAGGGGGACATACACCTCTTCCCTGGCAACGCGTGTGTTCCAGTGTGCCTGTAACAGACTCAGACATGCAAATCACTGGGGGGGGGGGGGGGGGGGGAAGAGGTGCCTGTGTGGGAGACGTTGATCACCATCAGTGGGTGGGGCTAGGCGTGTGTGCCTGCCAACAAGTGAGAGAAACTCTGTCCCTCTCACTTGCTACTAAGGCTCACCTGGCGTGGAGGGGTAGGGCTTTTTATTATGCATGAGGTAGACTTTGTCCTGGAGGCAGAAATGTAGCAGCCTGCCTGCACAGTAATATTGTTAATGTTCCTATTGTTAGTTAACTGTTCCCATTCTCAGACAATTCCCCCAGGAGCATAAAACCTCTAAAAGTTTTAAGGCCACTACATTGCCAGAGTGATGTAAAGCCTTATAAATGACAGTAAGGGAATCAGCTAGGAAGATCTATGTGTTTTTTCCTGTGCCAAAGTGGCACAATGGAGTTAGTTAGATTACAGCTCAGAATTTATTTTACTTATCCATTAAAAAAAAAAAAAAAAAAAAAAGACTGAGGGCAAATAAAATATTTACCAAGCAGTCAATACAATGTCAGGACAATCAGAACCAAGCACTTCCCAAAGTACCCAGCCAGGTCCAGGACAATGATTAGCAAAGCTGAATGACTTTCATGTGTGAAAATCTGAGCAATTTAAAATGACATTCTACTTTTTCTTCCCCCCCCCCCCACCGTTTGGTGTTCTGTAATGTAATTTAAATGACAATCCAGGATTATAACTGGAATGCAGGGTATCAGTTACCAAGTGTTTGTAACTTATCTTTCATGTGTTCAGGTAATGTTGAATAGTTATTGTGACTTTTTTCTGTATTGTAGTTTAAATAAATTACCAAAACAATTGAAACTGGTCTGATTATATTGCATTATTTTGACAAATAAATATGGAGAATTTTGCAGGATTATTAATTTTTTTGGCGCAGAATCCCTTCAGGAGTACTCTTTTCCCAATGGAACAGCTACATAGCTCTTTCCTTGTCTAGATGTCTGTTCAACCCTCCCATGCATGTGTATGCCTCCCATTATCATTTTTGAGAGCTTTAAGAATGGATTTATAACTGCCACCATCCTTTCCACAAACTATACCAAAATATACGTAAATAACCTATTGACTTTGAAAAATTAATATAGTTCTTGGTATAAGAAATATTACCTGCATAGTATCAACTTTGATGTTTTGTATTGTACTTTACAGAGATGTATACATAGACTTTTTTTGAAGAGTAAAGTTAGGTTTACAAAACTGGATCTCATCTGTAACTACTCTGATCTACAGCAAATACACACAATTTATTTCTTTATTATATGCATTTGTAGTTCTATTACTTTTATTTTATGTAACCAGCCAAGAGCCTGAACTAATTTTGCATTGAGCTAACAATATGTAGACCCAACTTACTATTTTTAGACTATATACGTACTAGGAAAATCACCACTGCTGACAATAGTTAACAATGGGTCCCCTCAACTGGTGCTGGAAACTGTTTAACTATTAGTGTAGATTCCATTGAAAAGGTTTTGTCCAGTTAGTTATACAATGCATAACTGAGACCAGACTTACACAACTTGTATGCACTCACAGTACTGAACTGTTTTAATCATGTTTCACTGAACTGTTTTAATCATGTTTCACTCCTGCCTTCTGCAATGGTGTTAAATATTTTTGTCCCATTACACAAGCAATTAAACAGTTTGCAAACACGAGTTGAAAAAGAGACAGTGAAGACCTACTACTGACAACCACTATCAGCAATGGGCTAGTTTCCCAATGTAGACAAACCTATAGTCTAGGGGTAGGCAACACATACTCTGCTGCAAGCTAAATGCAACTTCTGTGGCAAAGCCATTCATATCTGTGTGCTCCAGTAGGAGAAACTGGAAATTCTGTGGCAGTTTCTGCTAAACTAAGGATGAATGTTTTTACTAAATTAAGATGAAATTGAATAATACAAGTAGTACAGTATTGCATCTATAATTTATTTTGATATCAAATTAAATTTATTTTACTCCTCTATATTTTCCCTGTGCCACAGGGTTTTTTTAGGGCTGTCAATTAATCACATGATTAACTAAAAAAACCTAATTGTGATTAAAAAAATTAATCACACTGTTAAACAGAATACCAACTGAAATTTATTAAATATTTTTGGATGCTTTTCTACAGTTTCAAATATATTGATTTCTATTGCAACACAGAATGCAAAGTGTACAGTGCTCACTTTATATTATTATTTTTATTACAAATATTTGCATTGTAAAAGTGATAAACAAAAGAAACTGTATTTTTCAATTCACCTCATATAAGGACTATCGTGTAATCTCTTTACCGGGAAACTGTAACTTACAAATGTAGAAATTTTTTGCTATATAACTGCACTCAAAAACAAAACTATGTAAAACTTTAGAGCCTACAAATCCACTCTGTCCTACTTCTTGTCAAGCCAATCGCTAAGACAAAAGTTTGTTTATATTTATGGGAGATACTGCTGCCAGCTTCTTATTTACAATGTCACCTGAAAGTGAGAACAGGTGTTTGGATGGCACTTTTGTAGCCCGAGTTGCAAGGTATTTACATGCCAGATACGCAAAACATTCGTATAACCCGTCATGCTTTGGCCACCATTCCATGCTGATGATGCTCATTAAAAATTAATGTGTTTGTTAAATTTGTGACTGAACTCCTTGGGGGAGAATTGTACGTCTCCTGCTATGTTTTACCCGCATTCTGCCATGTATCTCATGTTATAGCAGTCTCGGATGATGACCCAGCACATGTTCATTTTAAGAATACTTTCACAGCAGATCTGACAAAATGCAAAGAAGGTACCAATGTGAGATTTCTAAAAATAGCTACAGCACTCGACCCAAGTTTTAAGATTCTGAAGTGCCTTCCAAAATCTGAGAGGGATGAGGCGTGGAGCACACTAAGAAATCTTAAAAGAGCAACACTCTGATACGGAAACTACAGAACCTGAAACACCAAAAAAGAAAATCAACTTTCTGCTGGTGGCTTCTGACTCAGATGATGAAAATGAACATGCTTCAGTCTGCTCTGCTTTGGATCTTTATCAAGAAGAACCCATCATCAGCATGGATGCAAGTCCTCTGGAATGGTGGTTGAAACATGAAGGGACATACGAATCTTTAGCACATCTTGCACGTAAATATCTTGCAACGCCGGCTACAACAGTGCCATGCGAATGCCTGTTCTCACTTTCAGGTGACATTGTGAACAAGAAGCCAGCAGCATTATCTCCTGCAAATTGTAACCAAACTTGTTTGTCTGAGCGATTGGCTGAATAAGAAGTAGGACTGAGTGGACTTGTAGGCTCTAAAATTTTACATTTTTTTATTTTTGAATGAAGGGGTTTTTTTGCACATAATTCTACATTTGTAAGTTCAACTTTCATGATAAAGAGATTGTACTACAGTACTTGTATTAGGTGAATTTATTTTGTTTTTTACAGTGCAAATATTTGTTTTAAAAATAAATATAAAGTGAGCACTGTACACTTTGTATTCTGTGTTGTACTTGAAATCAATATATTTGAAAATGTAGAAAACATATAAAAATATGTAAATAAGTGGTATTCTATTATTGTTTAACAACGTAATTAATTTTTTTAATCGCTTGACAGTCCTAGCTTTTTTTTATGACAAGGAACTACATGGAAAATGTTGTAAGAGGAAAAAACTGGAAGTTTGGTAAGTTGGGGACCTCAGCACCTGGGAGGACCCCGGTGGGAGTCAATTTAGCTGGAAGCTTCTGCTAAAATCATTAACAATGAACAGTTACTGTTGACATATAAACCATTGCACTGAATTTTTGAAACAAGACTATGCAGATGCAAATTAGATACCTTTTAGAGCATGCCAGCAGGGTCTACCTGGGACAATTAGACCACAACATGTTAGAGTGCTTTATAAATCACACCCCTCTAGAGAGCTGTGCCGTGCCATGTAGACAAGCCAAGCAGTCTCAAGTTCCTGATGACTGCTCCACTAAAAGCTAGGAGCGTCATGAAGGTGATAAGTGAAAGAGTATCAGCATTTAAATCTCTTTGAGTGCCATTTAGAAGCACTAATAATTTGCAACAGGCTTTACCATGTAATATGAAATAAGGGTACAGTTTTCAAAAGCACTTAAGTGACTGAAGAGCCTAAGTCCCATTTTGAAAAGTGACTTAGGAGGCTAAGTCTCATTGAAAGTCAATGGGACTTAGGAGCCTAAGTGCCTGAATTGCTCTTAAAAATGTGACTTAGGCACTTTTGAAAAAAATTATCCAAGGTTTCAAACCAAGAAAATGTCAGCCAAAAGTGATTGAAGAAAGCCTTATAATCTAATTCAATGACTGTCCTATTTAAACTATCTTCACTTGTATGGCTGTCAAGGGAGCTACTGAATAGAAACTTCTGATCCCTTTCACTCTTACTAAAATGATCACTTGTACATGTATACAAAGAACTTCACACTCTTTCAAATCCCAATAAAACAATTCCCCTTTTGCTTGGTGACCCTAGATCCCCTCCCTATCCTAAATGAGGCAACCCCTATGACTGACAACACAATCAGCTTTCTATTCCCTCTGCAAACCTTGTTTCTGTGATCACTGAACCTTGTTTTATAACAATGTTAAGTAAACTGAAAAGGAATATTTGATGTAATGGGAATGCAAATTTACTTTTAATATTCAGGGTTGACTATAATAAGTAACAAATAAAGTGCCTTTTCATACCTGATACATCTGACACATGAGTAACACAGCCACCCACATGAAATGAAACACACTATTTAGAAACATCCAAAACATCCAAGGTGAACAGGTGGCAATTTGTGTAATATATGTCCACAATCCATCCTTTGTGTAAGTAGTCTCACAGTGGATTCCCCAGTCTGGAAGAAGAAAAAAAAATTATAGATTTAAAAATCATATAAAATCCTCAGATCACACATTTTTTCTATATATCAATGTACTATTTAAATTTGAACTGATCAGAAAACTGACAAAGAGCAATTTTTTTAATGAAATATGGAAATAATTTGCAAAAATCTTCCCAATTTCTCCCTCCCTTTCTAAGCAGCTGTAATTTAAATTCACAGAGATGATAGTAAGTTAATGAAGGGTATGGAATAACAGTAACAAGGACTACATAGAATTCTTAATTAGATATTTTTTCTGTAATAACTAGGTATTCTTCTTTCTAGAACACCTAAACTGGGCAGTTACTAAAGCATACCTCAATTCCTGGAGGTAACTGGAATGGGTTACCTAGGGAAGTGGTGGAATCTCCTTCCTTAGAGGTTTTTAAGGTCAGGCTTGACAAAGCCCTGGCTGGGATGATTCAGTTGGGGATTGGTCCTGCTTTGAGCAGGGGGTTGGACTAGATGACCTCCTGAGGTTCCTTCCAACCCTGATATTCTATGATCCCAATACAAAAATGATATCAAAGTATAACTCTGATAGTGCAAACACTCATAGGAGGAACTAAATGAAATATTGTACTTAAAAACAATTAAGAAAAAATTTACTCACAAGAGATACAGCCATAAATCATCCAACAGATCATAAAAAGCAAAAAGAACAGATAGCCCATAAAATAGCGATGGTTCCCTGCCCCTAAAGATGAACACAAACAACAGGAATTAATTTCTTCCACCTTGAGAAAAGGTCAGTAATACGCTTGAGGGCTGATGTACATGTGAATTCAATTTAAATTATTTTAAGACAACACTGCTAATTACTTTATATGGAAACATTACTCTCCAGAAACATTACATTAGTCTGTAAAATCTATATGACTTCTTAGAAGCTTGAAAATAGGTGTTTTTCTCCCTTACAACTTTGCCCTTTCAGTAGGGCCAAACATTGTTTTATTTTTCTGTGCTCCTACCATACTGCAGCTGAAATTCACACATGCTTGTGTAATTTACGATCTGCTTTACTGATATCAACACAGCTTTAGGAACTGGTTAGTTAACAGCTGTTGCAGAGCCAGGAAGAGCTCAAAAACTGTTTTGGTATGTCTCAAAAATACTGAATTACTTTTGTTTCTTGGCAGCAGAGGGCAGGTATTTTTAATAAGACGGACAAAAAATAGAAATCTGGACAAAAATCCACATCCTGTTTTGACAATTAAAGGTATAGGAAAAGTTGACCTTAAACTGCTTGACAGCCAACTGAAAAGAAAACATACAAAAGATGGATAGACAACAATTTAGTTTAAACAAGTTGTTAAAAAAACTGGTTATATTAATGAATGAAATTTAAAAAAAAATTCTACTTGTAATTGAATTTAAAATTGAGTGAATGACCCATACCATACCATACCATAACAGCATTTGCTCAAAATGAAACCACTTTTACATGTGTTAATATACCTGATAGATGCATTTCTAATATTGTGATATGTTTATTTGTATATATACACTATTCGGAACTTCTCTACTTTCCCTCAATTTGTAGAATACATTCACTAGTACAGCACTCCAATGACCCAAGGATGTGCACTAACCACACAGACACTGCAGACGATAATAGGCTACAAAAGATGTGTCCCTCTGTATCCAAGAAGCAGAGCACTTAATTGGTCATTTATGTCAAATATTTTGCCGATTAAACCAAGAGCTTCCTCCAGAGGCAAAAAATAATCAAGTGCTTTTAACAAGTGAAATGAACAAATAAATAAGCAGAAGCAGAAAACTCAAACATAAAAATTAGAACAAGCACACAAGGCACTTCCTTCCTCCAAAATCAAACAGCTTCCTTCATCTGTAAACATGTTGTAATGTTGTTTTTATAAGCAAAGAATATATGAGGAATGATGTTGGAAGTACCTCAAGTATATGTTAGAAGGTGAGTGTGAGAGACACAGAGACTGTGTGTGTGTGTGTGTTGTGTGTGTGAGAGAGAGAGGAGGGGCACCCGAACACATGCTGCTGGTTGTGCACGCTCTGCTAATCAGCTGGGAGGCACTTTAATCTCTCCTGCGCAGCCACCCAAGTGCGCAGCTTACAAAGAACAGTTTCAGGGCCACATGGGGACAGGGTGGTGCAGGGAAACATGGGGATGGTGTAGAGGTACGGGGGCAGATGTGCCTGACTGAATGAGAGTCAAAAGAATTGTTCTATACTCTCACCCACACGCAACAACCCTCCAGGTTCACTGCCAGGATCCTTCCCAGCAATTACTTCCCTCTCCCTCAGCTCCCCTGACTCCCCCAAGCCTTTGTACTGCTTCTGAGGGGTGCAGGAAATACAGTTCTGTATTGTAGTTTAAATGAATTATTACGCAAAGTTCTGTATTAATATGCCTAGTAAGGAATCTATTTGTAAAAAAAAAAACATTTCCTGAATCTTTTTTGTTGTCTGTATTATTTCAGACTTCCTTGCTGAAGGTGTTTTGAAATAATTTACCAAAATAACTGAAACTGGCATGATTATATCGTGTTATTTTGACAAATGAACTATTCAGAATTGTGCAGAATTTTAAAATATTGTGCATAGAATTTTTTTTTTTTTGTGCAGAAATTCCCCAGGAGTAGAAAATCCACCTAGATGGGAAGCCATTTTGAATCTACTGACACATAGCAAGAATTAATTGAGCACTTGACTACAGTTCCCTAATGGAAAATACTTCTTTGTGAGTTTCCCTGTTACCCAGACTTTAATTTCCTAGTACTCCACGCTTCACCTCATATATATATTAAAGAGAATAGTCACCACTGCAGTCAGTATATGCGCTCTTGTTTTTGTAGCAAATGAAAAAGCTGCTGTATTGATAAGTATCTGAAAATGTGATTAACGATTTGCTTTAGAGTTCATATTTGACAAAAACATACTTACATACTGTTTATGTGGTGTTATAATTATAGCTGAAATAAAATGTTTAAATAGGGATGAAAGCAATTTACTTAGGACTTGTCTACACAGAGCAGAAATGTGCACCAGAGGGGTTTGCTTTCTAAAGGACACTTACGTGTCATATGTGAACTGGCCTGTGTAAAGCCTGGTGATGCAAACATTTTAGTTCATGTCAGCAGGAACACCATGGGTCAGTTAGTGCACACCCCTCCAGTGCACATTTCTGCTCCATATAGGTAAGCCCTCAGAAACAAAGCTAGAAGTACCTATGCGTGGATTGGTAACAGAGAGGAGAACTGTGAATAATGCAATGAATCAGAAAGAAAGAAAATTTAGGCTGAACATCAAGATGCTTTTGGTGAAACTGAAGACCTAGAATAGTCTTTCCCAGGAAGTTGTCAGAAACCATGTTACTGTGGTAATTTAAAACAAGAATTTACAATGTATAGAGGAATATACTGTAGAGAACGATCCTGCACTGAGAAAGGGGTGGACAAACTGACCTAACTGTATTTTTCCCCTCTCTATTTGTTAAGATTCCATGTTTGAGCAATCACTTACCTACACAGTTACCCACCCATGGGCAGTGGTGGTCAAACTTTGCTATACATCGATTGCACACGCCACAATGTTTAGACCTCACTGGCTTCCGTATCTGTTTGACAGATATTTATGGACATATAAATTACAAAAAGCTTTACAGCAAAGTGAAAATAAAGGTCTGACATTTATACTGGCAGAAAAAAATGAATTTTAATGCATGTTAAAATACTTTGCTGCTGTTAATCCCTTAGATCAAGGTCAACAGGAATTTAAAAGCCTAATGGGTAATTCAGATTCCATTAAACAATTAGTGTCTTAAAATTTCATCATACGTCAGTTATAATATGCATGGTATAAAAATCTATTTAAAATCTTTTCCCTTAAATAAAAATGTCATATCATAAAAAGTATCAAATATTTATTTCTCTTTCCATCCACCCCAAGCCCTCTAAATCCTCTAGGTATCTGAGTTTTGGGTGCAGATTTGTTTCATTTCAGCTATTTTATGTTGACAGAGTATTGACATTATGATTGAGATGATTCTTTGGGCATTATTCATAAATGAACCCTAATGTAAACAGAATGCTGTTAATGAAGCCTATTTACCAAAGACAAGAATATGAATTTAAAGAGAACTTCCAATGGGACTTTTGCTCCAATGTTCACTTTGACAATTTTGAAAACCACTCCCAAACTGAGTATATTTTGTAAATTAAATATAACATGGTTATGATGAAAAATCAAGAACAAAATACACGAACAAACCTTGAAATACAAAATATATGAACAAACCTTGACATTAAAATACATTTAAACTTTAAAACTAAATATTTAAAAAAAACTTAATTACTTATCCCTTTAAATCTGAGTTTAAAGTTCTATGTTTATTATACAAAAATTAATGACACCATAAACATTATAGAAAAAGTATTTCCAATAGCTGTTTGTCATGTCATTAATTCTTCCATGGGAAACAAAATGCATACTTCAGGTCTCAGTAGGTAAATGCAGGAAGAAATTATTTTTAAACAGTTTGTTTCAAAATGTAAACATAACTTGCAAGTCTAAGCAACTAATCCACAATTAGGAAATGTTAAAACACTTCAGGATTTAGAGAAACTTTCCAGTTAACCTGGAAAATATCTAGACAGTTATGACACAAAGCAAAAGATACTTCTTTTTCAGGCTCAACGTGTCATTTAACCCAAAGTTTGTTCTAGCCCATTTTAAAATAAAATAATAGTTTTGAAAGGCTTTGTGAAGCTTACTTATCTCTTAAGAGCCTTCCCCAAATAGATTTTATTGTACATAGATCCTGAAACAACTAATCTGCAATGCATATACCCAGAGGGGTTTTCCTTTGTATGGTAGAAGGGAGTATAACACAACAGTTCAAGAAGCTTTCACAATAACTAATAATGATTTTGTGATGTTGCCTATACGGATCAACAAAAGACAAAGCCCCATGTGACTAAACTGTATGTAGACACACATACATGTATATAGGTAGGTACATCATGTTACATTACATCAGAAAAATCAAAGTACTTCAGTTTCACAAAACCTCTGAAAGTATTAAAATTTTTAAAAAACCATTACAATTCTCATGATTCAGTAGAAAAAGGCCTAAACTTTTTGTTAAACCAGCAATGGCAATTCTGAGTCAAACTGAAATGTTTACTGCAAATATTCATAATTCTCCCCTTTCCCCCACCTCCAAAAAATCACAGAATACAAAGGTACATAAACTTCTTAACATACTTTTCTTTTTTATAACACAAAACTTCTTCAACCAGGATACTTGGGAGAAACTGAATGCTTGTTCAAAATATAACAGTTTCGCTACATAGCTTGAAGTTGCTGTAAGGATGCAACAACCAATCACATTGGTTTATTTCAATAAACCTTTTATAAAATGTTATTTTTATTTGTCAAAACTTTGCAGCTTCTCACAAGATGTGTCCTGTATAAAGGCCAGAAGGGGACACGGTCATCATCTAGTCTGACTTCCTGTACAACACAGGCCATAGAACTTCCCCACTCTTGTGGCTCTTCTCTCAACCCTCTCCAATTTATCAACATCCTTCTTAACTTGTGGGCACCAAAACTGAACACAGTATTCCAGCAGGGGTCACTCAAGTGCCAAATACAGAGGTAAAAGAACCTCTCTACTCCTACTCCAGATTCCCATCTCCTTTAACCGCAGCAACATGCTGGAAGCACACATTCAGATGATTATCTACCACATCCCCCATATCTTTTTCAGAGTCACTGCTTCTCAGGATAGTCTCCCTCATCTGTAAGTATGGCCTACATTCTTTGCTCCTATGTGTTTCCATTTAGCTGTATTAAAATACATAGTTTGTTCACACCCAGAATACCAAGCGATCCAGATTGCTCTTCATTATTTATAGCTCCCCCAGTTTTTGTATGATCTGCCTAAATATTGATTCTGATGCCCAGGATTAAGGCAGCCAACTTTGAAAAGGTTGCCAACTGTAGTAAAATAGGCCCACATTAGGCTTAAGCAGGCTATGGTTTCAAACTGAGTTTGTATTTTTAGCATGAGTGGTAGGACTGAAGCATGTAAAAGGATGAGATCATGAGAAAACACAAGTTATTTGTGTTAATCTTGTAGTGACCCTTAAAAATACCAGTGTTATCTCATTTAAGGTTTGGGTTGAGGTAACAGAAATAAAGAAAATATAGTTAATTGGGCACCAGGCATTGTAAATAATTGGTTTGTTTAGTTTAGTATAAAGAAATGTGTAGTTTGGTAGTCAAAAGAGAAATACAGCCAAATGAGATAAGATGCAAACCTTGAAGAAAGAGGCCCAGTCATTAATCTTGTCTTGACCGGGGCAGAGGACAAGGTTCAAACTTAGCTCCTTCATCTGGAGTTAGTAAGGTCTGACAACAAACAATGACATCACCTGTTTGTTATAGTGTATTAAAAAAGCAAGGTTTTCTCGGGGTACTTTGTCAGTGCATTTCCGTATTCCTCTGGAGTCACCCCATGATGGGAAGGTCCCTCCCAGGCCTGATCTTGTTGAGAGTATTTTGGCCAGTATTTATAACTGTATTGCTGTTGGGTACATAATACAAGAGTATATGCTTATGCTCGTACATTGGGTGTAATTATCACTAAGCGGCCATTGAATTAATGAAGGAATGTGTGTGGAAACTGTGTGAAAACTGAGTCGTGGTAAACCTTAATAAACTTATTAAGAAAATAATTTCCAATACCAATAATACAATTTTGCATGTTCTTTGATCTTGATTTGCTTTTTCCACGCCAATGCCACATAACAGACTGCTACAAAGGATATTATTCAGCTGTCCCTTCTGTTGGCTCTAGGGAGGCAGCATGCCTTTTGTTATATGGCAGATAGCTCCTACTCCCAACTGCATGGAACTTCAGGTAACAAGATGGGTTCTCCAGCTCAGATAGAACCACTACTATTAAAATGGGGTTAAGATTATTAGTTAAGTGGTTTCTCTTAATAGCAGCAAAAGGCCAATGCTTGGCCATTTGGACGAATAAAACCGTACTGTATGTGTGCATATTTAAGAAGATTTGACAATTTTTTAAAAAGTTGGCATTTTGTTATTAGTATTCCATCTCATGCAAAGCATGAGTATGTACTTTATAAAGTAGACTTTATAGTCTTTTATATTTGCTAATCACACTTTAAAAGGAATGTGCATATTATGTTTTCCTGTGGAACTGGATAGCGGCCCTTGTTTTCTTGAAGCTGATTTCTATTTTAAAATGTTTTGAGGAGGGGTGTGAAAATTAGTATTTTTTCTTTTTAAGATTATAGCCAAATTTAAAAAGTCCAGCTTACTTTGGAAAGAAACTATTTTCACGCTCTAAAGGAGATTATTTTAGTTATGGCAATGCCAGATAGAATGTTGTAAAGTCCAACACCAGAAAAAAAATGGACACATCAATGTAAAATATTACTGAGTTACTAGAAACTTTAAAAAACAAAACTGAATAGCGCATTTAAAAACTGTATAAAATTAAATTAGTTATCCAATTCTCTTTTTAATAAAAAATGTAACACACATATTTCCTTTAACCCTCTGTCCTTTCTAGTTAGCCTAACAATCTGAAAGTCCTAGAAATGTGAAGAGCTAGGAATGGTTCACTAGTTTTCCAAAACTGAAGCAATTACATTTAGTCTGGTTTGGTTTAGATATCCTTCAAAGTTAAGCTAAGGTGTTCACAAAGATACAAGATTTAGCGCAAATTTTGTCCCCTAATAAACATGAAGTTAAAACAAAGACCTTGATCCTCCAACTAAGAGCATGGGGGAATATACTTTTGAGCCTGCATGGAGGCTAACTGACTTCCAGCGGGCTCTGCATGGATGCAGCTATCTATTTACACGCTATCAGTTGCAGGACTGTGTCAAAGTTAGCAAAACGCAATCCATAGGGTGTTCTCCATCACAATTTTTACCCCATGCTGATCCTTGATTTTACCTGCTGCTATAGAAACTATCATTTTATCTATAGAAATAGCTAATACCTCATTAATGAGAAAAACAACTTTACATTATACAAAGGCATAATTTAAAGTTGTCATCTTTTTTACTGTCAGACAATTATCTAAAGAAAAATGGTTCCTCATACTAAATGACTCCATAAATGATTGTATGCCATATGGAAACTGCTAATCAAAGCACTCCTTTAATATTATTGATTAAAAAGTATGCTCTTCCAAATAATTATCAAAACACAAAAGGGTTTAAAAGTGTACAGGTATTAAGAAAACAATAATGCTTATAAAGTCATCGGCAAGCATGCCTGGAAGTACAAAATACATTGGTCAGTAGCGTGAACTGATGGTCAAAGCTCTCTCATCAGTGCATTAGCTAAACACAAGAAAAAAATGAGATGAGAGTTCTTGACTGCAACCCAATAATTGGATATTATTAATCAACTTGCAGAAGCGAAAAAACTATTAAACTAAATTCTGTGGATAAATGTTTCAGCTCAAGGCAATCAGGATACTGAAGAAACTATTTAACTACGACATTTATTAACAGCATTTAATTTAGTTAGTTTTACTGAAATTTCACAAGTCAGTGAATTTAGGAAGCAAAAGACTAAAAGGTGGAAACAGTATCAAGTTGAAGAAGGAAAAATGAGCCAACCTATATACAAACTAAACAAGCGAGTTAGATGTGAGTCAATGAGATCAAATATTGGGCTAAATTTTGCTCTCATTTATATCAGTCAGTACAATCCATTTACTTCAGACTGCTTGCACAGAGAGAGCAGAATTTCACCCCCACAATCTTCATAATATGTAGCATGCCCAGCAAATAATTTTTTACTGGGTAAAGACACTTAGATTCTAGCATTGTGTTAAGATTAACAAATTCTCTGCATAAAGTCAAAATTATCTCCCCCTGACATTACCGTAATTCTTATGAACAGACCCACTTGAGCTTTTTGGAAAACACTATTTTGATGTAAGTTTTTTTAAATAACGTCGATCTCTGAAATAACGTGGAGAAAAGGGGTGGTGGTGTCTCATTTACTATATAAATATCCAGTTTTGCCCACCGCACACAGCCTCCCACCCCCAACACTGATATTTACATGTCAATTAAGTGGAAACAAAAATAAATAAATAAATAAAAATAAAAAGTATACTACCAAACAGGTACTGCAGAATATACTGAGGTCCAGACTTCCTGTCTCTGCAAGTTCAACTATTGTCTTCAGAAGAAACAAGAAATAAAATTAGTATTTAAACTTTTAAACACATACCCATCAAATTTCCCATGTTAAATTATTTCTGTAGCTCATATTCAGGCCTGTATGCTCAGACTATCTCAGGCTTTGCCTACACACGGAATATTTAATTTAAATAAATTTTAAACCTATTTCAACTGGAGCAAAACTCTATGTAGACATTTATTTCCAATTAAAAGTGGCTTATTTAGTTTACCTGAAACCTGTTCTTAGTTGATTTAAGCTAAACAGATATAAAGCAGGTTTAGACTGACTTAGAACATCCACACAGAATTTAGCACACAGGTTTAACTAAATTGATTTTAAAATCACACATTTAAACAAACTATTTTGCATTTTGATAAATCCTCAGAGATTACCTTCCAGTCAGGACCCATCAGTCAAGAAGGAGACATTTAAATTCAGTGGTATACAGTCCAAAGTCTCAAAGCTGCAATTACCTACTCCATAGAATGTTCTTCTCGTAACCACAAAAGTAGTAATAAAAGCCAAACCTCCAACCCACTATGCATCATGCTACGCTTATGGCTCAAGTGATATACAACGGTGGATTTCAGTTACAAGATTCCAGTTTCCTTACATTAAATTAGATCCTTTCATTTTATATGTCCTTCCAGTATCTATTTTGTTATTGGAATAGTGGTGAGTTATTACTCTAGGAAATGAAAATAGTCTACATTTCCAACAAACTTTATATTTCAGCAGCTGAAGATTGTGCCACAAGAGGCTTTTATATAAAGTCTGCAGTGTCTGGAAAATGTATAGTCACAGGAATTGTCCTGAAAATGTCTTTTGCCAAAGCTACTTTTCTTGGCTCGGGAAGAATTCACTCTGATTAGCATGAATAGTTAGGGAATAAAATTAAAGACCAATACGCTTGTCTAATGTGTACCTTCAGCCATAGTACACAAAATATATTTTAACCATGGTTCTGGGTTTTAAGTGCCCTGTCACGTTGGTGTCTTTGGATCCATATGATTTTAACTCCTTCCTCACCTCTCTCGATTAGAAAAGGAGCAGAAGGTACTTACGACTATTCTGTCAGTGGAACAAGCCAAATGAAGTTGGTATGCAAGAAGGTTTACCTTTACTTCCTAGTTTAGATGATGGCCACCAAGGGGGATACCTCAATCGAAGATCCCCAAATGCCTTTTCAATTCTTCCAAGACACTACACGGAGGAACTGGCAGGGGGTGAATATGGAAATACACTAGCCCCTGGGGCTCCTTCTCCAAAGCAGCCAGTAAAAGCTACAGTCAATGGTTCAGGGAAAAACCAGGGCCTTATAGTCCTCTCTGCAGAAATCAGAGGAACTAACTGTGGCACTAGGACCAGTAGCCTCTCCTCCCTCCTCCAAACGGGAAGCAGCAGCAGTTTCCTTCTCCCCTTACTCATTCCTCTCTCTAACAATCCCTTCCTCTACGCTACACTTCAATTCCAAGTGACTCCTCCAAAAAACTAATATAAATAAAACAAACAGATGAAAAACAAAATACACAGAACTAACAGGAGGCATGTCCACCATCACTGTGATCACTTTGGGCTGGCTTTTGATACTGTCTTGCATGTTTGGGACCTCTCCAAAGTAGTTCCATTGAATTCAATGGGAGTAATTGTAGAATAAAGCACTATTCAACATGGTCTGTTGCTTATACAATACACTGCATGCCTTTTACTCTTTGGGGACTGTTTTCCTGTATGTTTGTTCAGTGAGACAATCCAGGCCAGATCCTGACTGGTGCCTTTGGGCACTACCAGAATAAAAGTAAATAAATTGCTACTACTACACTTAATAATAATCTGAATACAGTTTGGAAAGTGGGGAATTGCCTGAACTACTTCAATAGCTCAGCAGTTTGAGCACTGGCCTGCTAAACCCAGGGTTGTGAGTTCAATCCTTGAGGAGGCAATTTAGGGATCTGGGGCAAAAATTGGGGATTGGTCCTGCTTTGAGCAGGGGGTTGGACTAGATGATCTCCTGAGGTCCCTTCCAGCCCTGATATTCTATGATTCTGTGATTCTGAAATTAGTCTAGGAAGCAGAAATATGTTACTGAAAAGGGCAAGCATGTCAAAAGAAAAAACATCTGGAAACTCTGATGTTGCTGGCATTTCCAGATACACTTACCGTGGTCTGCTGGATTGCCTTGCCTATTTGTTCAACAGGGAGGGGAAGCACAAATTATTTGGTGCCCTGACTTTGGTTCACTTTAAGGTAAGTTACGAAGCAATGTGGGGAAACTACTACAATGCCCAGAATATTTTAGCCGGTCATTTTTATGATGGTCCATTCTAGAGCTGAATTAGTTGCAAAGTGTGTGCATCAAAAAATCCATAACATTAGCACAATGACAAAATCCTGATGGAAGAAGACTGGAAGCTGGCTAATTTTTTTAGACCCTGATTCAGCAAAGCACTGAAGCATGTGCTTAATTTGAAGTAGGTGAGCAGTCCCATTGACTTCAGTGGGACTCCTGTGTTTATGTGGTTTGCTGACCTGAGGCCAAAAGGAGGCTTACTTACTACTCGACAAAGTGTTAAAATTCTACTTACCGTAATTATTTAGTCCTGCTGAAGGAATGGTACTTAGATTGGACTAACCCAGCATCCAACTTGGTGGATGTACAGTAACGGAAAAGCGGTTCTGTATGCCTGAATCTGCACATTCACTGATATTAAAGAAACAACTGATCTATCATGTAAACAAAAATAATCTAACCAATCACAACCTCATCAGAGATTACTACTCAGCACATGGACAAATATATAATTCCAGGCAGCCTGATGTCATTCCGCTGTGATTTGCAGAGAGTTGCATAGCATGCTGGAGAGTGAGATTCCTAGGTTTGATTGCTCAAAAACTTCATTTCAAAAAAGGGCAAGTTAGAACTGCTAAGAGTAACGGGCTTGAGTATCAGAAAATGATTATGGTAAAAGATTATAAATGCATCTGGTCACAAATTATATGCCAAGATGAATTACTCTCAAATGCCAATGAAAGCTAATCTCAGATGTCTATCTCAGCGTCAGAACCAAAGAAGAAGCTTAACTCTAACAGAAGTCAATATTTTGTCAGTAGAAGCTCTAGCTTTATTGGTGTAGTATATTTAAATTACAGTAACTTGTAAGTTTTATTCATTTTTAAAACAGAATTGGCAAAATCTTTAAGCAATGACATTTAAAGTGACAGCTAGTGTAACACTGAAAGACCCCGGTCGTCGGGATTGAACCTGGGACCTCTGGAGCTTAGTGCATGAGCCTCTACAGCATGAACTAAAAGACAACTGCTTTTTAGCTACAGCTGTAGAGCAGACTCATTGAACTCTAAGTGGTCTCGGTGCCACTAGATGGGACAGAACACCACACCCAGGAGGTGTGTGGGTTACATACTTCCCTTAGGTGAGGAAGCGCATCCTGAGCTTCAGAGACTTCCCAGTTGAAATCCGGACGAGCCCCTACTTAGAACGCAGACAGACCCCAGTCGTCGTCGGGCAGGATCAAACTGGGGACCTCTGGAGCTTAGTGCATGAGCCTCTACAGCAGACTCATTTAGACTCATCTCTAAGTGATCTTGGTGCCACTTGATGGGACAGAACACCACACCCAGAAGGTGTGTGGGATAGGCTAGTATTAGAGACAAGATGAGTGAGGTAATATCTTTTATTCAACCAGCTTCTGTTGCTGAGAGATGCAAGCTTTCAAGCTTACACAAAACTCTTCTTGAGGACTGGGAAATGTACTCAGAGGGTATGTCTACAATGCAATTAGACACCGATGGCTGGCCCTTATCAGCTGACTCAAGATCCTAGGACTTGAAATAAGGGGCTGTTTAATTGGGGTGTAGATGTCTGTGGTTGGGCTGGAGCCTGGCTCTAGGACCCTACAAGGTGGGAAAATCTAAGAGCTTGGGCTGCAGCCTGAACCCAAACGTCTACATCACAATTGAACAGCTACTTAGGCTATGTCTACACTAGAGAACTTATGCTGACAGGAAAGAGCTCTCCTGTCAACATAATTAAACCGCCTCCAAAGAGTGGTGGTGGCTATGTCGGCATGAGAAGCTCTCGCACTGACACAGCGCTGTGCACACTATCACTTATGCTGGAGAAACTTGTCACTCAGGGGCGTGTTTTTTTCACACCCCTGAGCATCAGAAGTTTTGCTGACATAAGTGGTTCAGTAGATATGGCCTAAACCTGAGTCAGCTGGTACAGGCCAGCTGCGGGTGTCTAACTGCAGCGTAGGCATGAGTGTCACAACTACACACAAGGTGCAACAGATTGTTTAGCATAAAGAGTTAAAACGTATTTCACGAGATCATTCAAGGTGAAGGGGCCAGTTAACACCTCTCCAGGTGTTAGGGGGGGGAAAACTGGGACGGGTGTTAGTGGGTTATAGATCGGGGTGGGAAAAATACAGCCCGTGCGCCAGATCTGACCCATCTAACATTTCTGTCCAGCCTGCCAGGCTCTTTGGCTGCTCCCTCGCAAACTCTGGGCAGCTAAAAGTCCCGCAGTGCAGTGGGGGCTCAGACAGGCTGCTTGCCTGCCGTGGCCCCATGCCACTCCTGGAAGTGGCCGGCTGCTGCTGGCATGTCTCTGTGCGCCTCTGGCAGGCGGAGGAGGCGGCTTCGCGTGCTACCCCTACCCCCAGCACCATCCTCACAGTTCCCATTGGCCAGAAACTGCAGGGGATGGTGCTTGTGGGCGCTGGAGCGCATGGAGACCCGCTGCCCCCTTCCCTCCAAGGGGCACGCAGAGACGTGCCAGCAGCAGCTGACCACAGCCACTTCCAGGAGTGGCGTGGGAGCACAGCATGCAGGCAGCCTGCTGAGCCCTGCTGAGCTGCGGTCCGGGAGGGCCACCTGTGGTAAGCACCTCCCGGCCAGAACCTGCACCTTGCACCCCCTCCCTCTCCCCTGCCCCAGGTCGGAATCCCCTCCTGCACCCAAACTCCCTCTCAGACCCTGCATCCTCTCCTGCACTCCAATCCCCTGCCTCAGCCTGGAGCCCCCTCCTGCACCAAACTCCCTTCCAGAGTCCACACCCCTCACCCTCTCCTGCACCCCAACACTCTGCACCGGCCCGGAGCTACCTCCTGCACCCAAATTCCCTCCCAGACCCCAAGCCCCCTCCATTAATATAGTAGAAATGTGCGGCCCATGATGACTTACCAAAATTTGTGGAGTGGCCCCTGTGAAAATTATAGCCCACTCCTGTTATAGATTGTTGTAATGTGTCATAAATCCAGTGCTTCTACTCGGTCCATGATTTTTAGCATTTAGCAAAGTTATGAATTTAAGCTCCCAGGCTGGTCTTTTGAAGGTGCTGTGCATCTTTGAGGATGGGGACTGAGAGGTCTGATATAGAGTGATCTCTTTGTGAAAACTGGTCATCCACAGGCGATAGAGTGCTTTTGTCATTTTTCTGTGTGAGTTCATTCAAGAGCATAGTGATTGGCTGGGTTTCACCCACATAGTTGCTATTGGTGCATTTAGTGCATTGTGAGGTACACCACATGTTGTGATTAGCATGTGTAAGACGCATGGATCTTGATAGGTATGTTGTGGGGGGTGTTGATTACCTCCCGCCCCTAGCTTTTTTCCCCTCCTTTCTTCTGGAGAGGTGTTCACTGGACACTTCACCTTAATGGTCCCTTGAAATATATGTTAACTACTCATGCTAAACAATATGTTCAACCTTATATTTAGCTGTGACACTGAGTACATTTCCCAGAACTGAAGAGCTGTGTAAGCTTGAAAGTTCATCTCTTTCACCAACAGAAGTTGGTTCAATAAAAGATATTCCTCACCCAACTTCTCTCTTCAATATCCTAGGATCAACATGGCTATAACATTGTATACAGCTAATATTAAGTTAGTCCCATAATTAAGTACATTAGGCACTCAGGTACTACTGCAATGAGAGAGGTACAAGAACGTACGTAGAACAGAGCAGATTTTTAGGCTTCCATAAAAAAAATCTGGATTACCTAATTTATCATCACTTTTAACCTCATCTCCTCACTTTTTGAGCCTAATATAAAGGCTTACACACACTACCATCTCATTAAATTTAAACTACAATTTTATTTTGTTAATTAAAACATCATGAATGTTAAATTTAGAAAGCAAGAACTGCACACTACTTGCAAATAAAGACAAGGGAACGTGTAAGATAAATGCAGAATCAACCTTTTGATATTGCTATGCTTTTGTTTCACAACAATTTACTCTTATTTCCCTGTGCTAAACAGCAAGTGACTCAACATTTGGAAACACACAGGTAACTCATCCTTCAAAAAGGACATGGTATTTTCTCCCCATCCTCCTAAAAAAGTCTGTCGTATTTTTTACCTTTTTCTTTTGTTCTTCCGTGGCTTTAATGATTCCTGGGTCTGATTTCCAGGATTTTCCAAAATTGTAGAAAAGTGCAACACTATTGGCAAGGAATGGAAGATGTATAAAGAGAAAATTGAGATGTGTTTAAAGTCAAGGAATCTAAAGAAGTTCAAAATGAAAAAAATTACAGAAAGACCAAACCGGGCTGAATTAACACCATCTGTCAACTTGAAATAAGATGACCAAGAATCATTTTGTTCTAAAAAGTTGCCAAAATCAACAACACTTAAAAGAAGCACAAAATATTGTGTCCTAAGGACGTCTATTGTACTCTATAGTCTGTAGAAGTTTTCTTAAGGCAGTTTGACTGTCTGTTCATAACTATTTACACTATGTTAAAATATGAATTATCATAATTCAGTTATTCCTATCTGTTCTTTGTTTTTAATTTAAATTCCATATAATATCTCCTTAAAGTATTTCCTAATTTTACAGTAAACATCCAGAAGTTCTATTTATAAGATGCTCATTTGTCTGCTTATGTTTTCATTGTCTTAAAATTCCAGTAAAATCACCAAAAAGAATGCTTTTAACCATATAAGGGATTGTCTAACAGAGAATGATGTTACATGGCCATAATCCCTCAACCTATGCTCATTTCCAAGATACTCAACTCAGAATTTATACACTAATTTGAAAGCTCTCCCAGTGTAAAGCAAAATAATTGAAAAAGCAAAACTGTTGGGTTTTTGGGTGCTGTTTGAAACATGATCCTCTTATAAGCAAATACTCATATTTCAGACCAATGAAAACCATTTTAAAATATATAATCTAATACCTATAAAATAAGAATTCTTAGTATTCCTGAAAGTGTTTATAAATTCAAAAGCAATATAAATACAAGGAATAACCACTAGTTTAAAAATGTTTCCTATGCTAGAATATACACAGCTTTATAGTGGTTTAAATCATAGAATTAACAGATTTCTTGGTAATAGCCAATAATGAGCATGAAGTACAGCACTTCTGAGGGAGCCAAAAATCTGGCACGTTAGTGTACCATTCCGACTAACATGTACATGAGTAAAGTCACTCATGTGTGAAGTCCCACTGACTTCAGTTGTCATTGGGACTACCCATATGAGTAAAGTTTGTTATTTATGTACATTTTTGCAGCATCAAACCCTGAATATGGATTGATAAGCATAGTGTTTTACATGGCTGTGTTTACTAAAATTGGCATCTGAACATTTTATGCATTGATAATCTGTAAAATTTTATGTGAGGAATTTTATGGAAAACTCTGAGAATCAAGCCCACAGTATTTAAACAACTGTTTGCTGAAATGAAACATATTTCATTAATTCTGTATGTCTTGTACCCTATCGTACTCTAAACAAACTTCCTTGCTCTGATTCGGTTCTCTGAAGGAAGACACTCATTGTAGATTTGAACTGTAACTGAAAATGTTTGATAAGCTAATTTTAATTTTAATATTGTGCTCTTCACAGTAGCCTCTTAGCATTTTAGCTCACTATAAAGACTAATTAAACTTGAATAGAACAAGCTCTTTTTAGTAAATGTATAACTCGCATACCTCCATGTACACCATAACTTACTATATGCCCCACTGCATTTGATCTCTACTGATTAAAAGTTGAGTTTAATCTTTTTTTTACTAACTCAGTTTCTTGCTAAGTGCATTTTTTGAAATTAGCTCTTGCCAAAAATAAGTTCACTTTATTTATATTGCTTTAAGGGTTTACATTTTCTCTAAAATACTTACTATTTTCACTGATATTTGTGTCATAACAATAAAAAAGCAGAACAACTGAAACATCTTCTATTTAAAATCCCTTAAACAGACATCTGCTATGAACAATAAGGTACAACTGAAAAAAATTACGATTCATTCCAAATTACTAAATGTCACGTCTAGACTGCTAAAAAGAAATACGACAATTTATTTTCTGTCCAGTAAAATTGCTTTATAACCTTCAGTTTGTGGCCTTACTTTTAATCCACTGTATTAAATCTACTGTATAAAATTTGGACAATATGTTCCTGTGACCAAAACACTGCTCATGCACCTGGGTCCCACAAGCAGTAACTCAGAGATATTTTTTTTCTGCATGTTCCTCTCACCCTGTGTACCCTTCACTCACACAGATTATATGGACAGAGTCTAAGGATATGTCTATACTACAAAATTATGTCAATCTAAGTTATGGCGACGTATAGCCACCACAGTAATTAAATCGCTTGGGCATGTCCTCACTACGCTACTTGGGTTGTGGTGTGCATTCTCACCAGGAGCACTTGCACCAATTTATCTGACAAGTGTTTGACATTGTGGGACGGCTTTTGAAAGGCAGCAACAGTCAACGTAAGCAATGCAGTATCTACACTGACACTGCATCGACCTAACTACATCAACACTGACTCTATGCCTCTTGTGGAAGTGGAGTTATTAAGTCAGTGTAGTGGGCAAGTTACATCGGTGGGAGTGACATTTTAGTGTAGACACTTACAGAATTAGGTGGATGTAAGTTGCCTTACATCAACCTAACTCTGTAGTGTAGACCAGGCCTAAGAGTCCTAAGATAAAATGGCAAAGTTCAACCCCTCCCTTGCTATCCTTTATTAGGAGGACTCCATAAGATAAGTGCAGCGTTGATAGGGAAACTATCCTCGTGAAGACAGAAAATAGGCCATATGCGTACTGCAACTGAAAGGAAGGCTGAATGGGGCAGTAGGATTATGGATGAATGATAAGGGGATGGGAGTAGGTCAAATCTCAGCAGAGAATTTTGGGAAAATGAAAACAGGGAGCAAAAAAGTGAGGTGAACAAAGAAGAATCTGAGTGGGGGAAGGTTATGCTGACAGAGGCAATTCAGAAGCCTCCTGGGGAAAAGGGCAGGCACACTCTGGACATTAGAGTAATTTACTTCAAGGAAGACCTATGGCAATTTACAGGACTTTTACGGACACCTGCAGTGTATGTGGAAAAATACATGACACTTTGAAACATCTACAGTATAGGTGACATTCTACCTGGAGGCAAAGCACTGATGGCTGGAGCGGGATGAAATTTTTTGGATGAAGAGTTTATTTATCAGAAAATGCAGTTTCAGGTCTACAAACTATTTGTGAATTCATGTCAAGTTCATGGACTAATTTTGATGGAACCAAAAGAGTCAAAATGCTTTGTTAATATCAAAATGAAAATTTTGTTTGGACTTTTAGACAGACATTTTCACAACAGCAAGCAAAGGATTCACAAAGATGGTGTCTTTCCCCCCATAAAAGAGTTAGCCCAGTGGTTAACATGCTCTTCTGGGAGGCAGGGAGACTCAGGTTCAAGTCCACACACTAACTGAAACTGATGAGGAAAAGGGATTTAAACTTGGGATTCCCACATCACTGGAGACTGCCCTAGCCACTGTGCTAAGGGATATTGTGAGATGGGGCTTTTTCACTCTCCCCTCTGGAAGCTGTTTTCTTTTCTTTTCTTTAAAGGAGCTTATAACGGAGGCCCCACCCACCTCTTCCCTGCTGCCACTTTTGTTTGCTTGCTTTCGTCAAAATGCCTGAAAGTCTAAACGAAATTTTTCAGGTTAAAACTAAACATTTCCTTTTGACATTACCAGAAAGTTTTGTGTTGAAATTTTTCATTTTGGTAACATTAAAACATTGTGATTAACCCTTTGTTTTTTTTTATTTGTTTTGTTTTTAATTTCTACGCACTGAAAAATTTAAACAACTGTTTTTGGATCAAGCTGAAACTATTTTATTTATTTTTCAAAACTCCCAATGAACTCAAAACTCTGTTATCTGCCCAGCAAAAGTTGTGGCCTCACTTTTCAGCCCTAATATTTTCCTTACTCAGACCCAAGTAAAGAGAAGTACACAGCTGTAGGGGTGGCTGCAAAGCTGAAGCATAATGTTGGCAGCAACTGCCCCTCTGCAGATTTCCCACTCGGCAACTTTCTATGCAGTAAAGGGTTCCAGAAATATTTAGGTCTTAACCCTAAAGCAAAATACTAAAATGAACTTAACCAAGACACTTCCCGGTTTTCACTGTGTGAAACAAAGTGCAAAAATCCATGACCCATTTATTACCTTACTACAAAGTAACACCTTTCACTGTAATTATCAGAGCAGTCTGAACAATTATTATTGTCCCATTTAAGTGACAGAATACATAAATGGTGATGTGAATATTTGATTAGCTAAGTTCGATCCAAAACTGCAACCTATTTAGTGGCTTCAATTACACACAAATTGCTGTTAATTTACAACTACATATCAAGCAAAATATTGGTTGGAACCAGAGCTGTACATTGAAGGAGGGGGCTAGAGGGGGGAGAGAAAGAGAGAGTGTGTGTATGTAAGTGTATGTATATAAACACCGACATATCAGGACACTCCCCCAGAGCATTCTGAAGAAATCCAATTACTCAACAGGTCTCAAATCTACACTTCCATAACTAGTAGCCTCTTTGTCTTTCTGAAAGTAAGTCTTCCTTTGTTCTTTTCTTGGATTTGTCTCTATAATTTTGACTGTATGTATGTGTGATTACTTCATTTAGTAAAGTTTTATTTAAAAAAACTATGATCGTCTTATCTGTTCAGCTATCAGCATTAACTGGCCAACTAGTAGAAATTTAGGGAGGGAATTTCAAAAGCATCTAAGGGAGCTAGAGGTCTAATTCCCATTGAATGTGAATGAAAGTTTATGCCTAACTCCCTTATCTGCTTCTCAAAATCCGACATTCAACCATTATAACATGAGGGGATATCAAAGGTGAAGAAAGGCATAAAAATGATATAATGTAGTCAGTTTTTAATTGGACTAGTGATTGCCATTGATTTGTTTTTTTGACTTGCGAGTAAAAATTATACTAGAAAGGCAGATCTGCTGTATAAACAAAAGGGTTTTCAAGCAGCATTTCTTGAAATAGACTTAATATTGTTCCTAATTCTTTCAGATTGGTGAAGCAAGACTAACTGCTTAGTAGGGTGCACACATGAAGTGTAAGATCAATATATGGTGGAAAATGAAACTCATCTGTTGTTTGGAAGCCAGATAGCATCATGTTCAATTTTTGGCAAATAAGCGCCAAAATGCAGAATCCTTAGACACTAAACCATCTCAGATTTGTTTCCCTCTCCTTACAGGTTTCCTTTTGGTTTTTCTTTAGTTGTTTACTTGTTAGATCTTTACTTGGGAATTACATGCCGAGTAAGAACATTCACTGGCAAATAAACATAGTAAATACAAGAAACTAGATAGTATTATAGGTTTCAGAGTAGCAGCCGTGTTAGTCTGTATTCACAAAAAGAAAAGGAGTAATAGTGGCACCTTAGAGACAAACCAATCTATTTGAGCTCACTTCATCAGATGTATTCCACTGAATGCATCCGATGGAGTGAGCTGTAGCTCACAAAAGCTTATGCTCAAATAAATTGGTTAGTCTCTAAGGTGCCACTCCTTTTCTTTTTTAGCTAGTATTATATTGATTTTTAAAAAGTTAAAGTTGTAGATCATTAAGAGTCATTTTGACATTTAAAGGTAAGTGCCCCATAAGCCTTTGCAACAACCTCATTGTATTCAAAAGTGACATTGTGAAAACTAAGTTACTATTAGTATTTTTTCATTAGGGATGAGTGTTTTGTGACAACCTAGTTGAGAGACTGAATTCTGTGAGCTGTCATAATTTAATTGATAATTTTAAGTTAGAAGTCTTTGTAATAAGATGCCAAATTCATTCTAGTTCTTCTGGCAAATTGCCCTACAGCTTTATTGAAAAAAAGAAATTACATGCCTGCTTTATTTTTGTAGCATAAGACAGAGAACTGTGGTCAGAGTAAGAATCTTTATATTTTTACAGCTTTACATGATTACTTAGAGCAGAGCACAATATTTCTTTATTCTCTGTAGTGTCGGTAAAGTGATATCTGATGAAATTCCTCGTTGTGGCAGTTTTCATTAAATGAATCTGGCAAGTCATTTTACTCAAACACACTTCCAAAAGGATTCATTACACATCAAGTTGCTTTATGGGGACTTTCAAAGCAATAATATTAAGTAAAAATAATACTTTGCATTTCATATTGCCTTCTATCTAATGATCTCAAGATCTGTTTAGTTTTCATGATCTGTTCTACTTTAAATTTATGTTCATTTCTGAAAGTGTTATAAAGTAACATTTAACAGTCCAGATATGTTTTATAATAAGCACTCTTATTTATATAGATAACAATTCAGTATACACAATTCAACGTCCAGTTAAGGTAATACAACTTTCTACTTCAGAAGCCAGTGAGTTAAGAAACTGAATATCATGACAAATATTTAAAAACTTTAAGGTTAACAGCTGATTTTCTGCAATTCCAGGGTAGTCACGTGAAAAGTGAAGCAACTTAGCTAAATCACAAGGTTTCACACATTAGGCTTTCTGTTGTATCTTAAACTGATTTGTTTGTTACAATCCCTGTCTGACGTGGCTCTAAGTGGTGGGAGTGATCACACAATGCAAACAAAATCTATGTTTATTTCTGTGGAAATGAACTGAAATAATTTAAAAGTAATTTACCTGAAAGTACATTATTATAGTAATATGTGATACAGCGGGTCCCCAGTATACGTCGGGGTTGTGTTCTTGAGAAGGGTGACGGATACCGAAATGACATATACCGGGGACCTGCTGGTAGAACAGTGGTAGAGGCAGAATGGGACACTCGGGTGAGAGCCGGAGGGGTAGGAGTGATCTGGCCAGGGGCTCCCGGAAAAATGGGGGGGAGGCGTAAAAATGCACCCCCACACCACCACCTGCTCTGCCCCCCCCCACCCCCCAGTGCTCGAGGCTTGCCCAACTCTGCCTGGCACTCCTACTGGGAAGGGAGCGGGGTCTGGGCACCGGGGCTTGCCCCGCTCCGCGCTCCAGCCAGACCCCACTCCGCGGCTGGAGCGCCGGAGCTAGGCAAGCCCCGGTGCCCAGACCCCGCTCCTCAGCTGGAGTGCTGGGCGGGCGGTGTGGGGCAAGCGCTGAAGCGGGAGCAGAGCCAGAACTGGGGAGGGGTGGGCCTGGATGTTAAGTAGGTGGACTGCAGCCCACCCATGACTACACATAGCTGTCGCTCATCAATAGGGGAACGTGTTCCAATTTACATCAGTCCCAATCCACATCAGTCCCAATCCGCACATCCGTCGTTTACAACTTACTGCAAATGATGGATATGCGGCTCGGGATGGACGTGAATTGGAACACGTTCCCCTATTGATGAGTGATGGATATACAAAACAACAGCTAAGAGGGAGACATATACCCCCCAGCAGTAATTGAAAATGGCTCCATGTGTTCCAGTGTGTCTTTTTTGTGTTTACAAGTGGAATTTCACCCCATATCTGTCGTAAAAATACAGGATATACAGTAGTGTATGAATAATAAAGCTGTTTATGCAATCTCTTCTCAAATACAGCTGAGTAAGATATTTGCAAATAATCCCTAACAAATATCAAAATGCTCTTTTATAGGAATAATTTTCCAGGATATCTGCATTTCATAAACTAAACTGTTCATAGTATCATTTTTCTCTGTATAGCCACAGCATGCAACTGATTTTAGATATTTTCTAGCCTCTCTTTTATACAATGCAAGATTTATAACTTAAAGCAGCTTACAGAATGTGAGCCAAGTTAATTCCAGGCCAAAAGAAGTTTGTAGTTAAATTTCTCCACTGATATGAAAAGGCATTCCCGTTTGTGTATTTTAACTTGACAAGGAAAGGGACCTGAAATTTCTCTTTAAATTGATAAGTTTTGCAGGGGAAAGGGGAACAAAGATACTATGTGCAGCATATCATTTCATAGAGGTGTTTTTTTTAGTAATGGTGCTGAATGCAAGACAGTTCATCATGATTTTCAGATACAAATCAAAGAGCCTTCTATAACTTTATAGAATGTGCATTGTGCTTAAAATTTTAGTGTGTAGCCTTCATTCTTTTCCATATTGTATCTGGAAATGAGAGTCATCAAATTGCATAAAGCAACATTATCCAGCTGATGTGCATTCATTTGCTTTAAAGAGGATTTAATCGACACGTCTGCTTCCGTTTTCATAACATAGCCACATAATACTACAGCCAGTTATTTAGTACAATCATCAGAAAAAACAGACCTAAAATTCTCTTTCCCTTGGTTTGCACAAACATTTTCTATTTGGTTCAGGACTGCTTCTGTTACATAAATCATCCATTGCGGATTCTCAGCATGTGTTCTGAGGTAAAATAATTTGCCCCGAACATTCTAATATCCAGCATTCATTCTTCTCACTACTTTTTATACTAGATGTTTAATTTCTACACTTATAGATGAGGAGGTTACTTATCTGTAATCGGAGGTTCTTTGAGATGCGTGGTCTTTATCTGTATTCTACTGAGGGTTTATGGATATGCACCATGCATCCTGAGCCAGAGATTTTTCTTGTAATAGTGTTCATTGATCCACACATGCACCTGTGGCTCACCTCACGGGTGCATATCAAGGTGATAAAAGCTGGGGAAGACTGACCGCGTCTCCAGTTCCTTCTCTACCGCAAATCCAACAGATCCACAGCAAAGGGAAGGAGTGTGGGAAGTGGAATACAGATAGGGACCACACATGTCGAAGAACCTCCAGCTACAGGTAAGTAACCTCCTCTTCTTCTTCGAGTGATGACCCCATTGTATTCCACTGAGGGTGATTAACAAGCAGTATCTAAGCCAGAAGAGGGTGCAAGGACGAGAACAGTTGAGCGTAGGACACCGTGCTTAATGAGGCATCTGTCGCAGAGTTCTGCACCAAGGCATAATGTATGGCAAAGGTATGCACTGAACTCCATGTGTCCACTCTACATATATTCTGAGGCAGCACATCATGGAGGATGGCTGTGGTTGAAACAGTAGAGGCAGTATTGATCTTGCTTGCTGACCTAGAAGGAACGTGGGCAGGAGGAGCAGATTTTTAAAGCCTGGATTTTTGGCATAGTCCAGTACCCGCACGTGGGTACTGCAGTGGCAGTATTCACGGGGATCCACAATAGGGCCAGCACAATGGATCCGGAGGGTGCTGAGGAGGGCCTTATGGCACAGGAAACCAGTGGCTCTGCAGCAGCTGGAGTGGAGGATACTGCCACAATGTAGAAAGCCTCCGTTGGTACTCGTAGTGGCAGGAAAAGATGGATGCCCCCTGACTTTCATTCAAGTCCTCCAAGCACGAAAACTCAGCCCTGGTCTACACTAGGACTTTAGGTCGAATTTAGCAGCATTAAATCGATGTAAACCTGCCCCTGTCCACACGATGAAGCCCTTTATTTTGACTTAAAGGGCTCTTAAAATCGATTTCCTTACTCCACCCCTGACAAGTGGATTAGCGCTTAAATCGGCCTTGCCAGCTCGATTTTGGAGTACTGTGGACACAATTCGACGGTATTGGCCTCCGGGAGCTATCCCAGAGCTCCATTGTGACCATTCTGGACAGCACACTCAACTAAGATGCACTGGCCAGGTAGACAGAAAAAGAACCGCGAACTTTTGAATCTCATTTCCTGTTTGGCCAGTGTGGCAAGCTGCAGGTGACCATGATGGAGTCCCAGAATCGCAAAAGAGCTCCAGCATGGACCGAACGGGAGGTACGGGATCTGATCGCTGTATGGGGAGAGGAATCCATGCTATCAGAACTCCGTTCCAGTTTTCGAAATGCCAAAACCTTTGTCAAAATCTCCCACGGCATGAAGGACAGAGGCCATAACAGGGACCCGAAGCAGTGCCGCGTGAAACTGAAGGAGCTGAGGCAAGCCTACCAGAAAACCAGAGAGGCGAATGGCTGCTCCAGGTCAGAGCCCCAAACATGCCACTTCTATGATGAGCTGCATGCCATTTTAGGGGGTTCAGCCACCACTACCCCAGCAGTGTTGTTTGACTCCTTCAATGGAGATGGAGGCAATACGGAAGCAGGTTTTGGGGACGAAGAAGATGATGATGATGAGGTTGTAGATAGCTCACAGCAAGCAAGCGGAGAAACCGGTTTTCCCGACAGCCAGGAACTGTTTCTCACCCTGGACCTGGAGCCAGTACCACCCGAACCCACTCGGGCCTGCCTCCTGGACCCAGCAGGTGGAGAAGGGACCTCCGGTGAGTGTACCTTTTAAAATACTACACATGGTTTAAAAGCAAGCATGTGAAAGGATTAATTTGCCCTGGCATTCGCGGCTCTCCTGGATGTACTCCCAAAGCCTTTGCAAAAGGTTTCTGGGGAGGGCAGCCTTATTGCGTCCTTCATGGTAGGACACTTTACCATTCCAGGCCAGTAACACGTACTCGGGAATCATTGTACAACAAAGCATTGCAGTGTATGTTTGCTGGCGTTCAAAATCTGTTCTTTATCTGTGTTATCCTCAGGAGAGTGAGATATAATTAATGGTCACCTGGTTGAAATAGAGTGCTTTTCTTCAGGGGACACTCAGAGGAGCCCATTCCTGCTGGGCTGTTTGCCTGTGGCTAAACAGAAATGTTCCCCGCTGTTAGCCACGGGGAGGGGGAAGGGTTGAGGGGGTAGCCACGCGGTGGGGGGAGGCAAAATGCGACCTTGTAACGAAAGCACACGTGCTATGTATGTAATGTTAACAGCAAGGTTTACCCTGAAAGAGTGTAGCCACTGTTTTATAAAATGTGCCTTTTTAAATACCGCTGTCCCTTTTTTTTTCTCCACCAGCTGCATGTGTTTCAATTATCACAGGATCTTCTCCTTCCCAGAGGCTAGTGAAGATTAGAAAGAAAAAAAAACGCACTCGAGATGAAATGTTCTCCGAGCTCATGCTGTCCTCCCACAGAGCACAGACGAATGCGTGGAGGCAAATAATGTCAGAGTGCAGGAAAGCACAAAATGACCGGGAGGAGAGGTGGCGGGCTGAAGAGAGTAAGTGGCGGGCTGAAGACAGGGCTGAAGCTCAAATGTGGCGGCAGCGTGATGAGAGGAGGCAGGATTCAACGCTGAGGCTGCTGGAGGACCAAACCAGTATGCTCCAGTGTATGGTTGAGCTGCAGCAAAGGCAGCTGGAGCACAGACTGCCACTACAGCCCCTGTGTAACCAACCGCCCTCCTCCCCAAGTTCCATAGCCTCCACACCCAGACGCCCAAGAACGCGGTGGGGGGGGCCATCAGCCAACCAGCCACTCCGCCACAGAGGATTGCCCAAAAAAAAGAAGGCTGGCATTCAATAAATTTTAAAGTTGTAAACTTTTAAAGTGCTGTGTGGCATTTTCCTTCCCTCCTCCACCACCCTTCCTGGGCTACCTTGGTAGTCATCCCCCTATTTGTGTGATGAATGAATAAAGACTGCAGGAATGTGAAGCAACAATGACTTTATTGCCTCTGCAAGCGGTGATCGAAGGGAGGAGGGGAGGGTGGTTAGCTTACAGGGAAGTAGAGTGAACCAAGGGGCGGGGGGTTTCATCAAGGAGAAACAAAGAGAACTTTCACACCGTAGCCTGGCCAGTCATGAAACTGGTTTTCAAAGCTTCTCTGATGCGTACCGCGCCCTCCTGTGCTCTTCTAACCGCCCTGGTGTCTGGCTGCGCGTAACCAGCAGCCAGGCGATTTGCCTCAACCTCCCACCCCACCATAAATGTCTCCCCCTTACTCTCACAGATATTGTGGAGCACACAGCAAGCAGTAATAACAATGGGAATACTGGTTTCGCTGAGGTCTAAGCGAGTCAGTAAACTGCGCCAGCGCGCCTTTAAACGTCCAAATGCACATTCTACCACCATTCTGCACTTGCTCAGCCTGTAGTTGAACAGCTCCTGACTACTGTCCAGGCTGCCTGTGTACGGCTTCATGAGCCATGGCATTAAGGGGTAGGCTGGGTCCCCAAGGATACATATCGGCATTTCAACATCCCCAACAGTTATTTTCTGGGTCTGGGAATAAAGTCCCTTCTTGCAGCTTTTGAAACAGACCAGAGTTCCTGAAGATGCGAGCGTCATATACCTTTCCTGGCCATCCCACGTTGATGTTGGTGAAACGTCCCTTGTGATCCACCAGAGCTTGCAGCACTATTGAAAAGTACCCCTTGCGGTTTATGTACTCGGCAGCTTGGTGCTCCGGTGCCAAGATAGGGATATGGGTTCCGTCTATGGCCCCACCACAGTTAGGGAATCCCATTGCAGCAAAGCCATCCACTAGGACCTGCACATTTCCCAGGGTCACTACCCTTGATATCAGCAGATCTTTGATTGCATGGGCTACTTGCATCACAGCAGCCCCCACAGTAGATTTGCCCACTCCAAATTGATTCCCAACTGACCGGTAGCTGTCTGGCATTGCAAGCTTCCACAGGGCTATCGCCACTCGCTTCTCAACTGTGAGGGCTGCTCTCATCTTGGTATTCATGCGCCTCAGGGCAGGGGAAAGCAAGTCACAAAGTTCCATGAAAGTGCCCTTACGCATGCGAAAGTTTCGCAGCCACTGGGAATCGTCCCAGACCTGCAACATTATGCGGTCCCACCAGTCTGTGCTTGTTTCCCAAGCCCAGAATTGGCGTTCCACAGCATGAACCTGCCCCATTAGCACCATGATGCATGCATTGGCAGGGCCCATGCTTTCAGAGAAATCTGTGTCCATGCCCTGATCACTCACATGACCGTGCTGACGTTGCCTCCTCGCTCGGTATCGCTTTGCCAAGTTCTGGTGCTGCATATACTTCTAGATAATGCGTGTGGTGTTTAATGTGCTCCTAATTGCCAAAGTGAGCTGAGCGGCCTCCATGCTTGCCTTGGTATGGCGTCCGCATAGAAAAAAGGCGCGGAACGATTGTCTGCCGTTGCTCTGACGGAGGGAGGGGCGACTGACGACACGGCTTACAGGGTTGGCTTCAGGGAACTAAAATCAACAAAGGGGGTGGCTTTACATCAAGGAGTATTTCAGGCAGGACTTCATGAAGGGTTCCAATAAGAAATGGTGCACCTAAGTTATTGTTCTTATTGGAACAAGGAGGTTAGCCTGGCCTCTGATTGATACATGGCTAGATTTACCTCACTGCACCCTCTTTGTGAGTGACTGCAGTGTGACCTAGAGGAATGAGTCCCCTAGATGGGGGAGGAGGCAAATGAATACAAAACAAATCTGGTCTATTTCTTGTTTTGATCCACTCCATCTATCTTTTACATCTTTGGCTGGCAGCAGACAGTGCAGAAGGACTGCTAGCCATCCTCATCTTTTGCCTGCCCGGCAGAAGATGGTACAATACGACTGCTAGCAATCCGTATCGCCTGCCTGCTCACCATAAGACGGTTCAATAGGACTGACTGCAGGACTAAAGAGAATGACCTGGTCAAGTCACTCCAAATTTAGTCCCTGCGCCCATGTCTGCCCAGGTGCTCCCAGCCGACGTGGCCAGGAGCACCTCGGACACGACGAGGATGGCTACCAGTCGTACTGCACCGTCTGCTGCCAGAAGGCAATGGGTTGCTGCTACTGTGTAGCAATGCCATACTGCATCTGCCAGCACCCAGGAGACATACGGTGACGGTTACCTGAGCGGGCTCCATGCTTGCCGTGGTATGGCGTCTGCACAGGTAACTCAGGAAAAAAGGCGCGAAACGATTGTCTGCCCTTGCTTTCACAGAGGGAGGGAGGGAAGGGGGGCCTGACGATATGTACCCAGAACCACCCGCGACAATGTTTTAGCCCCATCAGGCATTGGGATCTCAACCCAGAATTCCAATAGGCAGCGGAGACTGCGGGAATTGTGGGATAGCTATCCACAGTGCAACGCTCCGGAAGTCGACTCTAGCCTCGGTACTGTGGAAGCACTCCGCCGAGTTAATGCACTTAGAGCATTTTCTGTGGGGACACACACACTCGAATATATAAAACCGATTTCTAAAAAACCGACTTCTATAAATTCGACCTTATTCCGTAGTGTAGACATACCCTCAGAGGCTGGTTCACTGGTGGAATCGGCAGAATTGTGCACACCGTCAGAGTGGGGGGTCGAGCAATGCCTCAAACATGGCATGTCTGGTGCCAGAGATAATATCTCCCTGGAAGTAGAGGGCCCCAGAAGGTGTGGAGACCTTGGCTCTCCAGGGCAAACCTGATTGGAGCTCTGGCACTTCTCCCAACCTCCCCGGAGTCAAGTCCCTGGAACTGGAGCAACAGTCTTACCCAGAGTGGATGATTCTCTGACCCTGAGGGATGCCGATGTGTGTGCTGGTTCCACTTGATACCAGTGGATCCATCAATATATGTGGCTTCTTTCTGTGTTTGTGTGCTTTAGGGCACTCCATCCCTATGACTGGAACTCATGGAAGGAGTCTCTCCCTTCTTAGGCTTAGAGGAAGACTTATAACCTTACCTCCTGACTAGGCCCTGGCGCAGGGACCACAATGGTGGCACTGTTGGTGCCTGCCTCAGACTTTGTAATTAGAGGTGCACTCCTGGCAACCTCAAACCAATATATTGGGGGGAGAGGGAGGTTGCTTGGCCAGGGTCCGAATGAGGTCTCATAGTGACTTCCACGAGGTGCTTCCATATCGGAGAGTCTGGCATTCTCAGGTATGACTTGGAAAGGGCTGGCAGATACTGCACCTGGATGAAATGTGGGCTTCTCCCAAGCAGTAGAGGAAGTATTGATCTTCCTTGCTAAAACTACCCCCAAAAAGGAGCCCCAATCCTGCTCCTAAAACTATCAAACTACTAAAGATTACTATAAAAACAATAAAAACGGTAAAATTATGAACTGTATATTTTTAAAGTATGTCACATGTAAGAGGACACTAATAGTTCCAACCCAGACGATGAGGCGGTGAGAAGGAACTGGAGACGCAGTCTGTCTGCCTTGCCCTTTATCACCTCGGACGAAACCATGAGGTGAGCCAAGGGCAGATGCACAGACCAACGGACACTAGTACTTAAAAAATCTCCAGCTCCGGATGTGTGGTTTAGATGTGTAAACCCTCAGTGGAATCCAGTAGGGACCATCAATCAAAGAAGAACTTAATGTTATATATCTTTGACTGATTATGTTAGACAACACTTTTTAAACAAGATTCTCAAAGATTTTAGGCACAGTGGCACTCAAACTTGTATGTTTACATCCTAAGAGACATGAAAGACCCAAAAAGAAAAACAAAATTTGCAACACTACTTTTTAACTTCAAAGTTGGGCTTAAATAGTATCTAGGAGTAACAGATCACTCTTTAAGCATGAAAAAGCAGTGGTAATCAAAGGTATATCAGTGACTGCAGTGATATTGGATTGTCAAGCCAATATCTTTCATAAGCATTACATTCACTTAAAAATACTTAAAACTAGGAACATTAAGTAAAAATTAAACAGGAGTTAATACAATGTGTTTGTTGATTCTTTGTTCAAATGATAAAATATTATTAAAATGTGTGATCCCAGAGAAAGTAGAACAGAAATTTAACTCGATTAATATGGTAAACTGAATTTTTGATGAAATCTGACTCAATTTCTACTTTCTTTCTGAACATGGCAAGTTTATGTCTAGGCAGATCTAGTTATATGTTCTGTCCAGTGGCTAATATTTATTAAGATGTGATGTTGTCAAATCCCAGCAATTCTAATTATTTTCGTAGAATATATTCTATTAAGTTTCATAAGCTGTTTGAAATATTTTATTTAACACATTTTTTAAGTCCATATAAAATGGAACTTGCAAACTACTTAGGAATAGCTAGTTATGGCTGCACTGCCAGTAAAAATGCCATAAGTGATAAATATGAGTGAACAGGGAAAATGAAGTTATCCATTTATCCTAGGAAAAGCATATATGCTACTGAAGTTTAAAGACTATAGGTCACGGTGAGTTCATGTAATTATAACCTTTTTGGCAACATATGGCCTTGACATGTCTATACAGCCACTTGCATTTCTCTGCTAAAGAAATGAAAAAAACACAGAGAAAGTTTGGATAGACATTTTTAAGGAAAAGGTTTGAGAAAAACATTGTTACTGGCATAAAGCAATAATGTAATTTTAAAGCAGTACAAAAATAACCATTAAGAGTTTTGATTACTATGGCATAGTAAAGTTCTATTTTAATAAAACCAATTAAGCATTAAGAATTTTAAACGGTTGTAGTTATTTTTAAAATTACTATTCATTCTTTACTTTTGAGGTCATATTTAGAACTCAGCACTGACGTCAAACATATACAAATCACTAAAATGAAAAAGGATATCATTCCAAAACCAGAAAAACCATGTCACATACATCCAGAATTTAGTTGCCAGGTATATTCCAAGAGGCAGTGCACTATGCATTGAGTGATCAAAGAATGATCTGTAAAACAACAGAAGTGATGTCATCACATAGTATGTTCTTTTATACATAATTTAAATTCAGTATCAGTACACATGAAAAACCTCCTTTTAATGTAATACATTAAATAACAATTAGATCTCCCAACACTGTTAGTAAAAGATTTTGCTTCTGGAGGTCCTCAGAGCCTGTAGAAGTCCCATTTTTCAAGATGCCCTGATGCAGAAGGATGGATGAGAGTCAGTTAATGTCACTCCTCAGATGGTCAAAGGGGTAACTATGGTGTAATATAAGACACAAGGGAAGCGGGGCTGATATGAATCTTTAATCAAACATAATGTTAATGTTTTATGCTATCCCTAGGTCAATACATAAACTCTTAAAAAAACAATTTTAAACCTAGTCTAAAATAAGATATTAATGGTTGGACTCAATCTGCATTGAGTTGGACTCAATTACCCCATTCTCCTCTATGTTCATAGACATCATATCATTTCCTATTAATAGATTCCAAGACCTGAAGAGACCACTGTGATCATTTAGTCTGACCTTGTACATAACAGAGGTCATAGAACTTTTCCTCACTGTTTAAAATGTATGCCTTATTTCCAGTCTGAAGTTCCAGCCACTGGATTGTGCTATATCTTTATCTGCTAGATGCAAGAGCTCATTATCAAATATTTTTCCCCATGTAGGTACTGATGGACTATGGCCAAGTCACCTCTTAATCTTCTCGCTGTTAAGCTAAATAGATAGAGCTCTTGGAGTCTACTACTACAAGGCATGTTTTCTAATCCTTTAATCATTCTCATGGCTACTCTCTCAACCCTCTCCAATATATCAACATCCTCCTTGAATTGTGGGCACCAGAACGGGACACAATATTCCAGCAAGGGTTCCACCAATGACAAATACAGAGGTAAAATAACCTCTGCTTCTACTTGAGATTCCTGTTTATGCATCCAAGGACTGTATTAGCCCTTTTGGCCAGAGAATCGCACTGTCAGCTCATGTTCAGCTGATTAACCACCACAACCCCCTAATTTTTTTTTCAGAGTCACTGCTTCCAAGGATAGAGTCCTCTATCATGCAAGTATGGCCTGTATTCTGTGTTTCTAGAGACATATATTTATCTTTATACATTTTATTTATATATTCATATTTAGACATATTAAAATATGTATTGTTTGCTTGTGTCCATCTTACCAATGACCTGTTCTCATTATTTACCACTCCTCCAATTTTTGTGTCACCTGCAAACTTTAACAGTGATGATTTTATGTTTTCGTCCCAGTCACCGATAAAAATGTTAAACAACATAAGGCCAAAAACTGATTCCCACGGGACCCCACTAGAAAACATACCCGCTCAATGATGATTCCCCATTTACAATTATATTTGGAGACTTATCAGTTAGCCACCTGAATCTTATAAATTATATGTGTAATCAGTGATCAGGCTCTTCACTTTTTACCACAGAAACATCAACAACAAAACAAAGAAAAGGCATTCAGTCTTCTGTGTAATCAACAAAAATCTTTGAATTGATTATTTTGAAGTTGCTCACACAAGTGTCATGTTGCCTTAATCAGTGACTCAAAATATTTTTAGTAGGATAACATGCTTAGATTATAATACAATACTTCATATGCCACTGACATTACACCATTTTAGAACTGTTGATGAAATGGAGAAGTCTTAACAAATGTTTACTCTAAAGCCACATGCTGACAACAGTTAGAAATCACTGCTAAAGTGCTCACTCAGCAATATTCACATTGCGGTTATTTTAATAGAGTTTGAAGTGAATTCCTAGCCAAGAGAATGGACAGAAGTTGTGAATTACATTTACACAAGAGATTCCAATGTCAGAGTGTTCAAGAAAACCATACAACACAAAATATATTTTTTAAAAAAGATCTAAAAAAGGAAATATATATGCCTTGTTTTCCTCAGTCTGTAGTTACAACAAAAATGCCTGTTTTCTCCTATCTCTTGCTTTTCTCTCATTAGAGCTTCAGACAGAGATTCTTCACAGAAACATTATCAGAAGGAAAACAGTAGAGTCAGTTTTCCATTTCATTTAATTCACTTATTTCTATGACAGGAAGCTAGTTCTTCAATTAAGCCAAAAAGAAATTTAAACACTGCATATAAGCCAGCTAATTCTCAAGAGCTGTCCTGAGTTCCAGCTAAGAATACCTATGAAAACATTTACCATTAAAAACATAATCTCAACGATACATATAAAATGATGGAGTCTAAATTAGCTGTTACCACTCAAGAAAGAGATCTCAGAGTCATTGTGAATAGTTCTCTGAAAACATCCTCTCAATGTGCAGCGGCAGTCAAAAAAGCTAACAGAATATTGGGAATCATTAAGAAAGGGATAGATAGTAAGACAGAAAATATCATATTGCCTCTATATAAATGCATGGAAGGCCCACATCTTGAATACTGCATGCAGATGTGGTTGCCCCATCTCAAAAAAGATACATCGGAATTGGAAAAGGTTCAGAAAAGGGCACAAAAATAATTAGGGGCATTAAACAGCTTCTATATGAGGAGAGATTAATAAGACTGGGACTTTTCAGCTTGGAAAAAGAGATGACTAAGGGGGGATATGACAGAGGTCTATAAAATCATGACTGGTGTGGAGAAAGTAAATAAGGAGGTGTTATTTACTCCTTCTCATACCACAAGAACTAGGGGTCACCAAATGAAATAAATATGCAGTAGGCTTAAAACAAATAAAAGGAAGTATTTCTTCACACAATGCACAGTCAACATTTGGAACTCTTTGCCAGAGAACATTGTGAAGGCCAAGACCATAACAGGGTTCAAAAAAGAACTAGATAAATTCATGGAGGATAGGTCCATCGATGGCTATTTGCCAGGATGGGCAGGAATGGTATCCCTAGCCTCTGTTTGCCAGAAGCTGGGAATGGGCGACGGGATAGATCATTTGATAATTACCTGTTCTGTTCATTCCCTCTGGGGCACCTGGCATTGGCCACTGTCAGATGACGGGATACTGGGCTAGATGGACCTTTGGTCTGACCCAGTGTGGCCATTCTTACGTTTTAATGAAAAAAATTGAGCCTACCTGTCACAGAATAGGTCAATCACTGGGAAGCGGGCCATTCAAGGACACACCTCAAGATTCCTCTCCACAACACTGAACAACTTAAACAACCTTCCCACATCCTGCCTTCCATCATACCTACATAAAATAGTCACCCTCATCCAATGTTCCCTCTAAATTTTTTTCCATCCACATGCAGAATGAATTTGGTTATGTGCACTATATTGAGGTAATGTGCAGATGTGCGCCACCAGTAGAAACAAAAAACCTAGATATAATATATATTTTTAAAAAGTTACTATGGGGATAATTACTCCAGCCAGGACAGGTTAGGCATTTTATAACTCACTATTCAAACAATTAAATTTAAGCATAAGAGAGAAATAAAAATTATGAAATGCACAGATCAGTCAAAAAACTAAAAAAGCACGCTTTGAAAACAGTATCAACAAGTAACACCACCACCACAAGTATGTGTTGGGAGATGAGAGACAGAGAGAGACACACACACACAGACTCTGTGTGAGTGTGTGAGAGAGAGAGAGAGAGAGAGGCTTGCCCCTTTAAATATGCTGCCCCTTTAAGTAGATTGACACTCACCAGGCTGAAGCCTGCTTGTTCAGACACAGCAGCAGCTACCAGCAAGCTCTCTCCGTCCCACTCCTGAGCCCTGTTGTGTCCTGTCCCCCAGCTCTGTGGAGATGGGGTACAGGACGGGGGGGACACCCTGACATCAGTGCCCCCCTCCTACTTCCCCACTCTGCGAAGCAAGCGGGAGGTTCCTGTGAGCAGCTGGCCAGGGGCTGCAACGCAGAGGCAGGAGCAGTGCGCTAGTGGCAGGAGGGGCACCTCAAGTGCGTGGCACTTGATAGATTGCTGAGCGGCCACGCAGCTTAGAGGGAACTTAGCCCTCATCTACATCACACATTTACACCAAGGGGATTCCCTGGTGGAGACACCCATCTTTAGAAGAATCTTGCTTTATGATTAAAAGGAAAAAGGAAAATTAGCTTTTAGTTTTTTTTCAAAAATTTACTTCTGGGGTGCTTTATAATAAGTTTGTAAACTGCTCTGAGGCTTTCCTCTTGAAATTAGCATGCTTCAATCAGAGTTCTGACACAGAAATAAAACAGACCCTAGACTGAGGAACACTATAACTCTCAAAGGCAACTTTGGAGCCAATCAGAAACTTACTGAAGTGGTAACTGTGAAAAGTAAAAACTACTTTTTCCATAAGTAATTATTATATGAATGCTAAATATATCTAGCACAGTACGTGTCCTACAAACTATCTACAGGGCAGACTGAAAGGGCTTCCAAACATCTTTCTTAGGAAAACAAGCTACACATGCATTTGCTAAACTTTCCTGAATACATACTTACAGATTGATCTGAGAGTTTGTTTTTAGGTTAAGAATTTAGAATGCTATGTAAGTTTATCTAGACACAGAGAAATCACCACCACAGGAATCAGATAAATATTCTAGCAGTAATATTATATTGTAGCCATCCAATAAAATATTCTTTCCTTAAAAAATAAACAAGGAAGCTAAATACAAAGAGGTTAATTTAATAATATTACAATTATAACGAATCAATAGAACTTAAGGACTTCAAATTTAAAGGTATTCCGTACCCAAAATTTACACTGAGAGTTTTCTGTTTTAATTTGGTAACCTGTTGTTTGCTCTGTGGTATTGAGACAAAATTGGTGTATAAAATCTGTATTTAACCTGAAAACTAACAAAATAATATAAGTCTAAAGAAAAAAAAACCCTTATAATTATTTGGATTAATTAATTCTAGTTGCAATTTCCCATCATTTTAAGTGCCTGTGAAACATATAGTATGGCAGCATTAATATTACAGAACACATTAACTTTTCTTCTTACAGTATAGAAGAACCACTGATAATTATATAAAAAGGCAAAGAAAAATGTAATAATAATAACAATAGTTTGGTATACACCTGGTTTTAACTTTAACCCAATCACCAATTCTCATACCCTTTCAACCTAACTCTTTCACATATCCACCAGCCTACTCCCGCAAGCTCACTCACCTGTTTACCAAGACATCCAGTAAGAACAATCCCAGCTTCTGTTCCACTATCTTGCTGTCTGACCACCACTTTATCACCAAAACATTTCTGTCAGCAGTTAATACCCACCCTCCAATGGCTAAGAGACTATTCTTCATTACCTCTCCTTTACCCAGAATGGGAGAAAGAAACTGGTACTACATCTTGGATTTACACAATTACGTTTCTCTTCCCGTCAACTGTTATCCATGCATTATCTTGCTTTTCTTCTCAGTTTGTCTCATATTCTCACTAGAAAGACAAGGTGAGTGAGGCAATATCTTTTATTAAGAGACAAGCTTGTCTCACCAACAGAAGTTGGTCCAATAAAAGATATTACCTAACTCACACTCTTGTCTCTCTAATATCTTGGGACCAACATGGCTACAGTAACACTGCAAACAACAACGGATCATATCCTTACTGTTATTTAAGTTTGTTTTTAAAAAGAGAGGTTACTTACCAGGAACTGCTGTTCTTTGAGAGTGTCGCCTCTGTGTATTCACACTTGTGGGATTGGCACCTCCAGTCCAAGATAGGGGAGTCTACCAATGTCACTGGGTCTTTGCTGACCCTGAAGCAGAACTGGAAATAATGGGTGTTGTCCTTGGTAATAATGAGATCTAGTTGGGACTTACTCCCCTTGTATAACAAATACTGCCAGATTTATACCTAAGACATTTGTGCTGCTGTACAAAAATTCTGTTTAAATAATCTGCCTGGACATAGTTTTTCTCTGGCAAAAAGTTTTGGTCTTGAGCAAAGGGAGAGAGTCTTGCAGGCTAGGCAACCAGCTTTCAACTCCAGAACCATGATGTGTAGACAACTCCTAGAGAGTCCACAAACCTTAAAAAGACTGAAAAACAAGGAGAACATGCCAGTCCACTATGTGGAAACAACACACTAAAGGTAAAGGAGGTGAGAAGAGAATCCCCTAATAAGCTTGTGCTACTTTCACCTTTTGCATTTTCTATGAACCAAGACATTAATGGGTCAGGTGTAAGTAGAATAAGAAGCAGTACCTTTGCTATCAGTCGTATGGAGGCACAGACATAGCCTGGATAGCAGTATCACCTAGTTACATTGTTACAAAACGTGTCTGTGGATCAAAGTCTAGAAACTTGTGAAATCAGGGACTTGTTGCCACTTATACCATATATCAAACCATTTCAGGCAAGTGGCTTATCAGAGTCAATCGTGCTGAAACCTCAACACCAGACTCAGTCAACCTAAATGGTTCCAAAGACCAGGTAGATTTTCGGGGAGGGCAAGCAGGATGGTTGCCCTGGATGCCAACTTTTGGAGGCACCTCATCACTACGCCTGATTTTTTTTTTCCTCCTCCTGAGCTTCTCAGGGGGCACCGAAAACATTTACTATCCTGAGAGGAAAAATATCTTGGGCCAGCCCTGCTGAGGACTAATGTCACTTGTACTGGTACTGGATCACTTCACTGAGAAGTTCACCAGAGTCCAGCATGCTGGACTCTAGACACTGGACTCAGTCGACCGAGATGGATCCAGAGATCTGAGTGCCACATACAGTATGCTCTGAACCACTCCTTGTTCTCTAGTCTATGGTGCCAAAATTTTGGTGCCAGTGCCAAGACTTCGGCACCAAATTAGGTAGACAAGTCCAGATTTCCACGTGGACTCTGGTACTGTGACGGTGCCAGAACCTTCATACCGAATTATGCCAGTCCAGCCAGAGCCATATCTAAGGGACTGAGACCACAGCACTGAATTAGATCAACCTGGAGGAATCTGGGGATCTTGGTGCCTTGTTCATGGTTTAAGAACCTTGGAAATGACTGCCAACCAATTAAGTCTGAGGAGTTGGATAATATGTAAGCCAGACACAGAGCCACTTAGGTTAGCACATTGCCAGACTTAGCTGACCAGGCCTGAGGAATCTCTTTTAGCAGTAGGGATGTGTGAGGCAGCCCTCGTGGTCCACATAGTTCTAGATGACACCTGTGCAAACAGATACCATTTCTTCTTTTAAATAAAGAAACCCATAGTGATAATTTAACTAAAACAGCCCTGAAAGGGCAGAAGAAAACCACTGACAAAAGAAGCGAGGACACTGCATGTGACCCAAACTCACTACCTCTTTTGGCAGTTAAGGAGGAACTGAGGGACAGTTTTATACCTTTGAAATCCTCCACATGGGGCAAAAGAGGAAGAAGAAAGTGGACACAGAGGACACTGGGTCACTCAGTGCCAGGGAGCACCAAGCTCACATGTGGGAATATTCAGAGGCTACTCAAAGAATATAATGTATAGTACTGAGAAGTAGATTAAGGGTCAAACAGTCCGCATACTTTGCAAGTCCTCTGGACAGCTACGGAGGATATTGATATTTACAGTCATTATTCAAAACATAGAACATAATTATTTTAATGACTGGATGACAGATTTAAAACAACAGATTTAACTAACTTTCTGTTTGACAGTCATCTCTTCTGGCCACAGCAATAATTCCTGATGTTATATTCCACTTTGTATGAGTTTCTGAAGGACTTTAAAAATGTTTCAGAATTTTAATTCTGAACAGTAATTAATTATTAACTTATTTACAATTCTACCCTGCTTCCCCTATCCCTCTCTAATAACTTTCCTCTTGACTGTTCCCTTCACAGTTTACACCAATGGTTTAACAGACATTCAGTACCCTCCCTCTGGAGACTGAATGTTTCTCTGCTCCTAGCCTTATTAGCTCAGTGCCTTTCATCTAAAATTAATTCAAAGGCTACATTTCTGAGATGACACAGCATTAGAGAGCCAAATCTCACAGACCTTTTTCTGAAATGTAACAGTGATAAAACAGAAGTTCTTGCAAGGAATGCTATATATCCAAAAGATGCATATAGATCTGTCAAAGAAATCTAATACAACTTTTATTAAGTAAATGAACAAGACATATTTTAAACATTTGTCTGGGTGTACTAGATTGAAAAAGTTGCCTGATAAAATACTTACTTTGAAAGAAACTGTACCATAGCCCATACACCACCATACATTAGCCCTTTAATGAGCCACGAATCAACATCTAGGTCTGCTATAAACCCAACCAGCCAAATAACTAGGAATGGAGTTCCTAGCATCACCTTCTGACGAAATTCCTGCACAGAAACAAATATTTCAGTAAGCAATTTAAAGTTCTTTTAGTTTCTTCTTTACAGTTCTTTAACAATCTAACTAAAACAGTCATAACTCTAAGTCTAAGAGCCTTAGTATGGGAAGGGGGAAAAAAGCTGCTTTTTCTAAATGTATTTTTATTCTTTTAAGCATGCTCATACTATGCAAGCCATTTCTTTCCTAAATGGAAACTAGAGATTTCCTACTAAAAGATGTCTTAATTTCTCTTCTAGCATCAGTGATTAGTCAAACAATTTTCATGTGTAAAATGCTTTATATTCAATTAGACTAGTTAAAGACCAAATTCAGAATGCATAATTTTTGAGCAAATCAAGTAACACGGTTGACCTCTGTAGATACCTGAGTCGTTCAAATTGGCAACTATGTTTTACACACTAAGAAAAACAAACATAAAAGCCATAATGCAATTAGGTTGGAAGTTAGAGACAAATTAAGAAAGTAATTTATTTAAAACATGGAAGATTGTAAAATCATTTGCAGCATTGCATATTGAAATCTAGTTAAGAGTAGATTGATAAATAAGGGGTAAAAGCAACTATAGTAAAGTGGAGTGGAAAATGGCTAAAAATAGTACCGTGATGTTCCACATTTGTGTCTCAATCACCTTCAGATCAAAAAAGTGCTAAGATTAGAACTAAAAAGATTTTATACATGCCATAGTTGCAAACTCACTCTGGGATATAAAGTCAAGTTATGTTCTTTCTGACTAGCACATTATCTCCAGTAACCTTTACCCAACTAAAATATATTTTACGTGTAGCACAGGAGCTATTGAGATGTATAGCTCTATACATCTTGAGGTAAATATTCTCCAATTGGAATTCAGTTAACAATTCTACTGATCATGCCCAAGTGGGAACAAAATCCAGCTCACTATCAGCACCATAGGGGCTCTGCTATTCTAACAGGACAGAAGAATAGTAGAAACTTATTGCTGTCAGTAGGCTAATCTAACACATAGGAAGCAGGTTTGTGGGATGAGAAAGTTCTACGTTTACATAATCACCTTTTTCACTTTTGTCTCTGTGACAATAGCCACAGTTTAAAGCAAACCTTTTATTTCGGTTATCCCAATAGCACAGAGCCAGTACACTGAAATTACATAAAGATACCCCAGTAGAGATGGGTGGAAACAACTCTCTGCATTGTACTAGACAGTGACATGAAGCACAGGTGACATGCTCAATAACTCAAAAAGGGAGTTAGCCAGACTATCTACAAGAGGCCATATAACTCTGAGTTTAGTATATATGACGAGAAAAGTAACAACTAAAGTGTAAAAACAAAATAAAAAGATGAAAGTGGTTCATTTTGGTGCACAAATATCACACAAGAACACTACTTTCATGGTAACTCTTGATGATCTGACATATAAGCGAAGTGTAGGCGGTAACTAATAGCCAATTACAATTTAAATACGCAGTTAGGTCAGAATACAGGCTACATTCAAGTTATCAAGCAATCAGCAGAATTATGCAATTACTATATATTACATAGTAAATGCTATGAAGCTTACAAAAAGTAAAATTGCTTACCTAATATTCATGTAACTTTGATCTCATATAGTTAGACTGTAAGCATTTTGGGACAGGGGCCATCTTTTAGTCGTGTGTGTCTATACTGCCAAGCACAGAGGGGACTCAATTACTGACTGGTATACCAATCCTTAATTGGGGCCTCTAGGCACTACCACAATATGAATAAAGACTAACAATTTAAGTATTTACAAGCGTTAACTTAAAAATGCCGGAGAAAAGATTTTCTCAAAGACTGTAGCTAAGGTTTTCATTACCAAGATACACTATCTTCGAACCAAGAAACAATAATTTCAAGCCTCATGTGCCGCATTTAGAGAGTATCTGGCATCACAGCCATCTCGCTAACAGATGAAAATTAATTCTAGATGGAAATCCCCTGTATATATTTATATAGATAGCTATTTATTACAGAGACTGACAGATCTCTCTCCTAGACACCTCCATTTCCCAGTCCTCCTCAAAGATCTTACAATGTATTCCATCCATTCTTCCTCTGTAAGATTTTAAGTCAGTAAACACCACTCAGCTCAGGTCCAATATTCTTCCTGTGCACAGAGTTCAAAAATAAGCCTAGGTTCTAAATTGTCATTCCCTGGGTAACAAAAGATTAAAATGTCATTAGCCCACCACGCCAGTGCACTACAAACAATTTTTAAAAGCAGTTCATTTTTGTAGAAAATGTATGTTTTTGTTAAATTGAGCTGCTTATTTTTAAAGCTGACAGGTGAATTGCTTATCCATCAATCTAATACCACTGCTAAGGTTAAATATTCCAATTAGGATTCTATCTTACAATCAAATAAAAAGCCTTTGAAAACTAGGTAGCTTCATATGCCACCATTATACTGTCGCAGTCAGCCTCTATGTTCCTTCACTTTGTCATACAACACTCACCAGCAGTTATACAGGAGAGCAAAGTTTAGGAAATAGCCTGAAACTTCTATTATCTGAGGGTGATTGAGAATCAGATTTGTCAAAGTATCTTGGCTCTCCGCAGGAAGCATATCACATTGCTCTGAAGGCACTCTCCCTGCTGCTCAGTCAATGCAATAACATTGCTGTTGACCCTTGGAAAAAACTACAAGGCTGCTATGGCATTGATATAGAAGATGGATATAAGACGACGATATGAGATAATCCCAGAACTGAAACATGGGAAAAAGTTCTTGTTAATATCTATCTACACGAGCTCTCGTGCCATGCCAGCCACTGTAGTACTGAAGCACCTTTTTTGAAAAGGGAGGAATATGCCAAAAATATGGTTTTACATAATGAAAAATGTGAGATTTCTTCTCACCTTATCAGCCTTTAGCTTTCTGAGAAATGATGGACTGTCGTATCCCTTTGCCTGTCTTGCCTCCTGTAAGTGGTTGATCATCCAAACATTTTTTCTCTGTTTTGCCAAATCAAGCGGTGATTCTCCCTGCCAGGAGTTTGAAAAATGGGAGAAATTTAATTTAAAAATAGAAAGTATTCAGAACAGTTTTACTTTTAAAATAGAAAATCACCCACATAAAATTATCATCATATTGAAAAGACATTAAATAATATTCTGGTATTATTTCACTCTGATGCTTACTTTGACACCAAATAGACTGTTCATTCCCTCCAGTCTTTTTCTTTTCAGTTCCCTTATAACTGCGTGAGTGATGAGCACAATGCTAAATCCATGCTCATGACATAATTTCTATGTCTCAAATGCGACAACAACTGTTGCCTTTAGGGATCCTCTGGCAAAACAAATCTGTGTTTAAATGTCCTGAACACTCAGTCTCCTTATCTGTGTTCCCACCCCCCCAAACTATTGACAGGCAGCAGAAACTAAACCAAAAACATACGCATTTGTTGCCCACTGGATCATGGAAACTCTCCACTGTATATGATTACTCCTCGGTTACTTCTCTACCTCAAGGAAGACATCATCACTAGAAGTCACTAGTACTACAAAATGTTTTCTATGAGAAAAGTTTCTCACAATTTAATGTTACTAGGTCAGCCCCAGCCTTTGTGGTCCTAGGAAGAAAATGGAGAAGGACAGGAAGTATATGGATTGCTGGCATCCAGTTTATCCTACCATTATGAGGTCCTTATGCTTGGTTTGTGCCAGGTTCTTCACTTATCTTGAAGGGTCCCAAGGCAGCAATGACATTGTCCTAGTTTCTCTCTCATTGCACACTCAGGAGGGGAGTTAGAGAGAGTGAGAGAGCGAGTGAGCGCACGGACTAAATGAATTTCCATCCACAGAGATTGACATCTGTTTTCTACTCCAAGAAAAAGAGCTAAGTGAAAATTCATGACTAGGGTCAGATGTTATAGCGGAGGCAAGAGACAACCAATTGTAGGTACCTCCAGCTCCAGTTTCGCATTTGACTCCTCCTCTCTTCTACTGGAGTTAACTCCCCTCCTAAACAAAGCATTCATGGAGGCTTGAAAAATAGCTGAATCCTCCATCACTCGGCCATGCCTAAAAAAAAATGAGACAGGTACCAGAAACTGAAGTTACCCAGAAAGGGCACAGTGTACTAGCAACTGAAGAGGAGCCTTTCAAAGCCACATAGGACAGTCACCTAACTACCATTGAATGCTAGTGGGAGTTGGGCACCTAACTTCCATTTGAGCCTTTGAAAGTCTCATCCTGAGTCTCCATTAAGGGATTAAGTAGTACATTATGGAAATCCTGAAGTGCATTTTTGTGGCTCCTCTGGGGAGTTTCCTTCCACGTCCTATATATGAGTGTTGAGCCAGCCTAGTCCATCAGAAACTTACACCAAAAGTTATCTTTATTCTCATTGTTACTCAACCAGAGTATTAAAATATAGGTTAAGCTAGCTCAACCCTCTGAGGAAACAGAAAATTCTGGGGATCAACCACAGTGAATACCCTGTCTACTCACAGATCTATTGGTTTCTTGGATCACTAATCTCTGGAAAACCCTGAGACACTAAGTTTTTGGTGTCATTTTACATACCCAAATTATAAAGATTACCTGTGGACAAGTAATCCCCTCTAGGAGTTGTTCTCCTAAGTAAATCCTGCGCTTGCCCCATTTCCAGCTGATCATCCCTTCTACTAGAGGGCCATGTGACACCTAGTGACTGCTTAGATAAAAAGACTGCAGGAGCTTTAAAGAAATCCTTTGACTATCCTTCTAATCAACTGGCCATTTTAGTGTATTCCTTTTATTAATATGGAGGCATAACTGATTTATTAAATACATTTTAATATTTATAACCTACATCAGGGAAATCAATTCTGGTCTATCAATACACTTATCTCTGTGCCAGTAAGTAATAACTATTTAGCTTGATGTGATCCATCATGTGTGATCTTAATGATCAGAAAACAATAGTCTAAGGGCACGTTAACGGGACATTCACAGTCAAGCCTTTAAAAGATATGACTGAAACCTCATACCAAGAAAACACATCAAGGATCCACTCTAAGATTCACTGGTAGAGTCAGTTAATTCCTCTTTCAGTAAATGCTCTCCTTATTTTAGAAATTCATGATTTAATAGCATAATTATTACTTTCATTCTTCCTTTGGAAATGGAAGACATTACAAGTACTCAAATAAGATTTCCACTGATTTGTTTTAATAGACAAAATACTTGCCTCATCTATGAGACTACCTCAGTCCGTTCAATAAATTATGAGTAAAAATACTGGATAACTGTGAGAGAATCATTATAACATGGGGTTACTGCCTAAGATTCAGTCCTTTCTCTCAGTAATGAAAGTCATTCTATCTCCTTTCCAATCCAATCCTCAAAGGAAAAGAATATGATCTTACCACCAGGAAGAGTTATTTATCTTCTTATTTTTATTGTTCAAAAAAGAGTTGAAACAGACAAGCCCATATTAATTAAATTAGAAATGGCAAATTGATGCTATATCATCAACCCAGTATACTGCCTAGTGTCATCAGATCTCCAAGATGTGTGTCTCCATGTTTCTAAATATCAAGCTGACTAGATTCACTCTAGAAGCTTTTCTATTTCAGTAGAGAGCACTGATTTTTCTCCCTACTGTCTCTTGATCATTAACCAAAATCCTGGAGGTAGTCTTTCTGTTCAAAAGAAAACCATTGCCTTACTTGGATAACTGGTTCTGACCTGGGTCAACTCCCTCAAAAAAGCTTAAAGGGTAGTGTGATGTCATTTACTAACATTTTTAGTGCCTGGAGCTGACTGCAAACTTTTCCAAAAGCTTGAACTCACTTGTAACATTTCAGTCTCTAACAAATCAGGAAATAAGACGGGTTTTCCATCCAGAGGATTCAAGAAATACTATAGCTATACTACATTTTCAGTCAATTCCAAGAAGCTCTCTGAGGAAAGAACTTTACTAGGCAGGGTTATGGATATGTCCAGATCACCATCTGTTCCACATCAACAGTTCAGAATTGACAAAAGGTCTGAAAAAAAATCAAAATCTGATTTACGGATAACTAGCTATGATTAAAAAGGCAGGAAAATCTAAAGTTGAAGCATTAGTCAACAGAAAAAGTGGGAACAAGATGGGGCTGACCGTGGACCAATTTTCTTCTATTATGGACAGCATCAACTTAATTTAAACCTACATTTCTAAAACAAATTTTTATTTTGAAAACGTTCCTATAATAGAAAGCCAGATTTTTGTGATCAGGCCTCCTCAAACTCAATAAGGGGAACCTATAAATGTAAAAGAGAGAGAACAGTTATTTATTTTACAGTAACTGTTGTTCTTTGAGATGGTGTGGTCAGTGTGGATCCTCATGCAGGCGTGTACGTGCCTTGTGTGTGAGACTGGATTCTATAAAATAGCAGTATCTGCTGAAACCATGCATGAGCGTGTGCCTGTTTTTGCTCCCAGACAAGGGCATCAAGGGAGAAGCAGCTGCACCCCTTTCTCACTTCCCTTGCATTTCAAAGCCTCTGGAGCAGAAATTCTGATATTTAGTGTTGTCCCGCGTGGCACAAAGATCTATTATGGAAACCTCTAATGATGGGTATATGCTTTATGATGGATCTCCACAGGGACCACTCATGATTAGCAATAGACTATTTGTTCCAGAAGTCTGTCAGGTCGCTACTCATTTGCAGGAGGTATAGAGCCATTGGGTATGCCTACACTGCAATGAAAAACTCGTGGTTGGCCAGTGCTCAGGCTGCGGAACTGTTTAATTGTAATTTAGACTTCCAGGCTCGGGCTGGAGCCCAGACTCTAGGACAACTGCAAGGTGGGAGGGTCCCAGAACTTAGGCTGCTGCGGAAACACGGAAGTCAACACTGCAATGAAACAGCCCCACCACCCAAGTCCAGCAAGCTCAAGTTGGCTGCCATGGACCAGCCACTGGTGTCTATTTGCAGTGTAGACATACCCGTTGGGGTAACCCATTTCAGTGGTACCATGTCTAGAACTTGATGGCCCCTAGAAAGAGAGGAGACAAGCATACACCTCCTTGCTTGCTGACATAGTGCTTTGAGCTGTTACAGCTGCTCAGTGTTTCTATTTGTGGAACTCCAGTGTTACTAACACCAGCATAGAATGCGGCTTGCTAATTCAGCAAACCCTGATGTTATTCAGAAATAACTCCAGGCATGGTTCAGTGACAAAGGCACTTGGCGAGGTTTATTGCCCTTAAGGCACAGTCCCAGCACCCTGGCTCCACGGTTACAGGTACACTAAAACGTGAGTGCCCTGTGGTAAGGAGCGGTTCAGTCAGCAGCAGGAGTCTCTACTGTCCCCAAGGCCACACAAAGGGTTAAGGCAAGGTACCCCAACATTTAGAGACTAAGACAAACAACTTATGTACCCCCTTACATGTTTCATAACATCCACTTGTTACCTCCCGTTGTACCTTGCTTACAGATGTCCCAGGCAAAACATCCCTATTCATCATTTCTGTCAAACCCTCTTATCTGGTGTCAAGTCGCGAGGTACCTGGGCTAATCTTTTGGAGTGTGTTTATACACATACCCAGTATTTGTTGCTTCTTAGGAATACTTGTATTTTAGCAACACTAACAATACCTTTGCCAAGGTCATGTATCAGACAGTAAACTTATAAGGATCTGCTTTAATACATGGCCTGACTTTGGTTCATGGCCTAACTTTGCTGACTATGGTTCAGGCCTCAGATCTTTCACCAAGCCCAGTGCTCCAGGCTCTCTTTCTCCTACAATGTCGAGACCTATGTCTTCTGAAGAACAGGTCCCCTGAATTTGTAGATGGTACAGATGGGTTTCCCAACCACGACTGATACATCAATATTAAAGTTCTTGCTGGGGAGGTGGAAGAGAATGGAATCCTCTCACTAAAAACATTCTTGGTTTTCTTCCACCACCTCAGTTCTGTGATGACATGAGAAGGAACCAAAATATTCTTGTTCAGCTGGTGTCTCAACAGTGAACAGACAGAGCTAGGGTGGCCACAGGTGAAGCCTGGCAAGTGGCATTATGTACATGCACACTGACATATGGCCGAGGAACCACACACACACACCCATACTGTCACGGTCAGGTTCATTTTTATTCTGAGTAACAGCACCTGCACCCACAGAAATCTGTCATCAGGAACGTATGCTCTCGCCGACTTAGAATTGACCAAGGTTCCTATGAAGTCGTGTGTCTGATGGGATAAGAAACGATTTTTCATAATTGTCTCAGCTATGCCTCCTGGTGAACTCCTATACGCCAGGCTAACTGCCGTCTCTTTCTAGGATCTCCCCTTGATCAATGAATTCTTGAGTTAAGAATAGATTTGAATGCCCTTCTTTCTGAGATGGGCTGCTATTATGCGAGGCACTTTGTGAAGATTTCGGTGCCATGGAGAATATGAATGACAGCAGCTTCTACTTGTAATGAGTGAACCTTAGGTACTTCCTGTGGGACAGGTAGATGGCATATGGAAGTACATATCCTGTAAGCTGAGAGGCACAGAGAAGTCTTGAGTCTGAAAAGACGGGATGGTAAAAGCACTATTATCCTAAATCTGAGGCAGTATATGTTTTTGTTCAGTCTCCTCAGGTCTAGGGTAGGACAAAGACACTCTTTCTTCTTTGAGATAAGAAAATAAAGGTGTTCTAGAAGCTTCATCCCTTGTATTCTGCAGGTATCTTTTCTATGGCTCTTATTTCTTCTATGGTTCCTAGCTGAAGCAATGAGGCTATTTCTGTTTGTAATAGTGTCTCATGAGAATGAACCTGAAGAGCGGTGGGGAAAGGGGTGGGTTTAGGGTAGTGTGTGGAAATGGACAGGACAACTGTGAACAATGATGTCTGGCATCCATTTGTCAGCTGTAATTACCACCCAAGACCAGTGGAAAGGGGCAAGGCAGTTCCCAAAGACACATGTCGACTCCTGATTGAATCCAGAATGACTCGATTCTCCTGTCAAATTTGCTGCCTCTGAGAGGAAGCCAGGTTAGTAGAGAAGGTGGAAGATGGGCACTTTCTAGAGAACATTACCTTCTTTCTTGTGGATACTTTGGCTGACAACTCTCTGAGTATGATGGAGTCCTCTGCCGGGGCTGGTATTCGTAAGACTTCCTATAAGGAGTAGCATATAATTCTGAAGGACTGTAGTGCTGCCCATGAAGTTCTTGAGGGAGTGGCGTGTGTCGTCCACTTTCTGTCTGAAATGCTCAATTCCCATTGACCGGGGGTTCTGTCACATGTGTCCATGGCCACGTGTAGTGATGGTCTCTCAAACATTTGGCCCTTCTTAATTTTTTCCTTTAACTCACCCCGTTCTCTTACAAGATTTTAGATAGGAAGGGAAGGACCCTCTCCCAAGTGAGAAAATTGTATTTAGTAAACGGGGCTTGGTAATTTGCCACCTGGAGGTACAGTAAAGCTGATGAATATGCCTTGTTCAAAAAAAAAAAAAAAAAAAAAAAAAAAAAGGGGGGGGGGGGGAAGTGGTCCATCCAGCTTTTCGGATCTTTGTCCTTGGGTGTGACTTTTGTGGACTTCGATTTTTTCCAGTGCTGTTGAAACAATCGGGGACCCTGAGTATGGATTAGCATAAAAATGTTCAACCTCTTTGGTGACATCTAATATTCCTCCTCCATTTTTCTGAAGTGAGAGCAAGAGTAGTGTAATCCTTTGACTGGTTCCAGTATCCCTTCATCAAATCAAAGAGTCTGTGAGACTTCTCACCAATGTAGAAATGTAGTCTCAATATCTCAGGCCTCCATAATGCAGGACAGGAAGCCTTGAAAAGCTTTGAAGACAATTAATTTGAAGGCTGTGGCTGGTGTCACCACCTTGTCCAATGAGGAAGATGACATCTTGTGTGAAGATGGGAGTTGTTGTGATCCCTCCATCATTGCTGACCCTTGGGGCTCACATCAAGTTCTGATGTGGGTGGCCTGGCTAATGAGGCCACCAGGGAATGGGATCTCCTTTTCCTGGAAATATGGGAGGGAAAATCTGTTCCTTGACATGAGAGACAGCAGTCCCCAACAATTCCAGTATGACCAGGATGGTATACCATATGGGTGCTGGCCAGATCAGTGCCACCTCACACCCCAGTACTCTCTTTGGGAGTTGCATTCTTAAGGCAGAGGAGAGGGATCTCCACTTGATGCCCACAAGAAGGAATTTATCTTCTCTTTAAATGTCAGTGCTGTGGAGAGATATAGTATCAGGACCGGTTCCAGTACAAGAAACACCTCTAAACATGATCCAAATTCCTCCAGTGGGTATCTCGCACTCATGCTAGGCTCCCCTTCACAGATTCTGGTGCAGAGGTCAGCCACAAAGGTCTCATTCCCTGTGCTGCTTCCAGTCTGACTGAGGAATCAGACATACTATTCTTTGAACAGTGATGTTTTGTGTCTGTCTTCCAGAACTTCCCTTCACATATGAGCTATAATTGGCCTCCATGAGCGAATGCTGTCCTTACATACAGGCACAGGTGCTTGCTTAACTGCCTGGGATGCAGGCGCTATAGCTGCCAATGCCAAGGCCGTCAATACTAAGGCTTTTGGTGCTGAGATTTCCAGGGCTGAGGGCTTTGTCTATGTTGACGTAGCTGGTGTTGAATTAATTGATGCCAGCTCCACTCGTGCTTCTTTTTACCTTCTTTCCAGTGCGTGACCTTGGGGTCTAATTGTGCTTGTGGGAGAATTGGCCAATTCTGGCTGGTCTAGTAGTGACCATCACATCCAGGTCCAATATGGACTGCTCTAGCACATGTTGCTTGAGTCAGGCATCCCTGGATTTGTGGGTCCTGGACCAAAAGCATTTGCCCATAGAGCACCTGTCCAGGATGTGACTCTATCCTATCATCCACCGTGTACGTCCTTAATAGGGATCAGTCTGTCATAGTACGGGCAGGGTTTAAATCCTGAAGGTTTGCAGTCTGCCGTGAGGCATGGTGGATGGTGCGAAGTGCCTTGCCCCACTGTACAGAGGGGTCTGTATTAACTTTTCTTCCATTTTTTTTTTCTTTTTTTGTGGTACAGTGAATGAAAGGATTGTGAAGATGTTTTCTTCACAAACATAATGAAAGAAATGGTTTTAATGCTTCTAAGAAAAGTAGCAGGTTGGACACTTGCTAGTTTCTGTTCCACTGTCACAGGTGATCAGAGGGCGGGTTGTGGCTACCTGCCCTTTATGATCTCACATAGCAGGATGAGGCAGCACACGGTACATGTGCAGCCCTAATGGACAGTGCTATTCAAAAGAATGATCTTGCACCCATGAAGCAAATGTGCACCTACGGAGGGATCCAAACTGATACACATGCAAAGAAGAATCTCAGATTTCGTGTTTTAACCAATAAAGCTGATGGAAAAAATATATGAAAAATAATCAAAATCTTGTTTTTTCAACATTTTCTGACAAGTTCTAGACTAACAGGTCTAACTTTTTCCTTGCAAAGATAACCTTGAAAATGCAAGTTGACAAAAGCCACTGTAGAGCAACTGCTAGATCTGAATGTACATTACTGATTTTTCTAGGGATCACAGCTTATTCTTGGTTTCACTTATAGCCACTTGGCGGTTCATCTCTGGGAGGGCCCAGAGTAGGACACAGTCATGCTGCCAAAGGTGGCATTAGGGCCTCTGCAAGTTCTCTCCCAGTCCGTTATATATAGTCACATTGGTCTCTTTTCTGAGCAGCAAGCATAACCATTCGGCCACAAGGAGGAAGAGCACAATAGCATGCTATAAGCACAGTAGCACAGGTGGGAAGAATGTATCCAGATCCGGAATAGCAGAGACTTTTTAGCCTTCCTCAAAATTCTCCGAGGGTAAAAGAAACTCACCCAGACCTTTCAACAGCTGAGGAAAATGGATGAAGAGACAAACCTCTTCACCTGCCATAAAGGGAAGGCACTTCACATTTATCTGACACCTATTACCAAAGGTTGCTACGAAAGACAAAAAAGTCTCCACCTCTTTAGAGACAGCAACATGGCAAAATTTCAACAGTTACCCACTTCCAAGTGCACAGGTTTGGGAATCTAACTGGGACGGTAGACCCTGGACTTTGATGATAGATTCTTCCCCTCCCATCTCTGATATTTACTAATAGGCTTAGTTTTTCAGCTAGTGGCTATCGAAGTATTTGAGCCCCACCTCTCCCTCTAACTCTCATGCACAATAAAATAAGAAATTAACTTAAGACAGAGCCTGAGCCACTATTAGTGGTTACAGAATTGCCATGGATTTGGTATGCATATTTATATCTAATCAGCAGAGATCTTCTATAATTCTACTCCTGAAAACCATGTCCCTTTTATAAGAACTACCAAAGCTTACAGAAAGATAGCACTAGGACCAAGCTAGTAAAGTTAGAGAGACTCTCATAAAATCTAACTCTGAAAATTATTGAGTCTGATGATTTGTCACATGGAAGCATATTAAGAGTATTATTCCCAATGTGTACAACATTACATACAAATGTTATTATTCTTACAAGGGGACACTAGGTAAGAAGTTGCTACAAGCACTCTTGGGGTTCAATATTTATTACTGTCTGTCTTTACACTTGACATGTAGTTGTGATCCTTTACTCACACACCTTTACAGAACAGACTGCATTTATAACTCCCTTAAATCTATTGTACTTATCTGGAGTTCTAACTTTCCCCTGAGAAAGTTCTGTCACACTAGATTAGGCAATCAAGAAGATCTCAGTTTTTCTTACCCTTGAAAGCATTTTTCTTGAATTGTTTTCCCAGCCTGAAGGGGGATAAACTGCTGGCCCTTTCCTGCAAATTTCCTTTTATAGTGCTCTTGCAAGAAAAAGTTGTTCAAAGGCCAGAACTTACATTTACTCTGAGAGTTTACTAAAATCTTCATTTAAATCAGGACATGCCCATGCCTATTTCCCTCCTTTCTCTCCCCCCCCCCGCAAAAAAAACAAAAAACAAAACACCCCCAGCTTTATACCTCGAGTGAGTATTAAAGTTGAATATTTACGCTTCAAGACTGTTTGTATTTTGCAGGAGTCACAAAATGGAGCTATCATTTCCAAAACTCAAATTGCCTGATTAGTTCTATAATGTACTAATAAGGACTATTTATGACAAAAAAAGGTTCCTTGTCCAATTTCTATTAAAATTAATTAGGTCAAAGTTATGGGTTTGTCCTAGGTAGAAAAAGGAGACACTTCTGTACATGAGATATGTACATGGTCTCTCTCACTATTATTTTATTAAGTAACACAGAATAGGAGCTTTTGCTGCAAGACTTGGACAGCTGCTGTGTCTGTTCAGAATCTACCCACACTGACTACAAAGACCACAGAACTTCACATTAGTGAATCAAGTGTGCAATAAGAGTCATGATCATTTGTTTTCATGACCACAATTAGCTTATTCTTTCTAATAAATAAGATCTATCTGGCTATTTTATTACACAATAGTTTATCCAGCTTTTTAGATCAGTGGTTACATATTTTCTTCTATCCATTTGTAGTTCCTTTCTATATTTGACTTTGAAAATCATAGACTAGGGAGTAAGCACCTGTGATAGAGAAAGAATGTCTGTGGAGAACATACCATGATCCAGCAGGTTAAAAGCCTATTTTCTGTCTGACTGCTGCTGCCTGCCAATAACCGAGGAGACGATACAATATGCTGTTCCAGAATAAAGGATATCCCTTTATGAAAAGCAATATTTTTAGGTGAAGTGATTTATTATATATAATACTACATATACACTGCATATATGGTCATTTTATAATTAATAGTTGAAGAGATGCCACAGAAAGTAGCCACATGTGTGGGCTTGTAAGAGTTGAGGCTGAAAATATAATACATCCATGGTTAACTATACAGGTAACTAGTAGAGTATTACAGCATAGTCATGCAAGCAAATGTGTGAGGCTAGCCACTTTGATTCAAAGCATGGAAAAAGCAAAGTAGACTTTGTGATGAATTTTCATTCAAGAATACCAAGATTTGTGACCGTCTAGAATGCAACAACATAGCTTCAATTGCCTGGGCTCTGAGACCCACCCCCCCTCCAGGGAGTCTCGGAGCTCAAGCTCCAGTCTGAGCCCAAACATCTACATCACAGTTTTATAGCCCTGCAGCCCGAACCAGCTGACTCAGCCCAGCCATGGCTGTGCCACGGGTCTTTTACTGCAGTGTAGACATAGGGCCTTTGTGCCAGTGGCATAACTTGGAGCAGCTACTTGGCGGTTCTAATGCTAAACCACAGAACTATAACTGGCTCCCTGATGACTCCACCCCATCCCTACCATCAAACAAAACTTAGTCACATGGGAGAAAAATGAGACAATTATATTCCTTTAACCAATATTCTGTAGTTATGGAACATTCTGACTGCCTTGTGAGACGGTGGAAAATTGGAGCTTCTGTCCTCTTTCCAGAAAGCAGCAAACATCCCACACCTCAAATCACCCCAAAACTTTTAGCAAGATTAAATTTTCAGTCACACTCTTTCAATTTTATACTCAGAAGCATATGCTCCCACAAAAACTGATGTGCACATCTTTGAGTGCTTATGTGTTTTTGCAGATACACATAGTCACAAACGTATTTTTGCAGATGCAGAATTAGAGGATATGGGCCACTCTTGCTGAAAAATGGGTCCCAAATTTAAACAATATAGTTGCACAGTTTCCTCAGTATCATCATGACCCCACATCACCTCCTAGCAATTATCTAACTTCTAGTAATAATATTACTGTACATCACTTATAATAAAAGATTAAAATGTTTACCTTGATATTTTGGGCATCAACATTAGCTCCAGCTTCTAGTAGAAGACTAATGACTGTAGTATTTCCTGCTAGCACAGCCCAATGTAGTGCTGTATTTTTGTGATATTTGTCCCCAAGATTAATGGAAACATTAAAAGTAAGCAGCAATCGAGTTGGATCCACACTAGAAAAATAAAAGCTTGGTTAGATCTACAAAGAATTAAAAATCACAATGCACCTTGTTTATGGGTTTGATCTACTTAAGCATCTTAGTGCATCAACTCAGACAATATTAATCAGAATACCCCTTTTTTATAGTGTTAAGTACTAATGGCCAATTCTGCTTCCACTGAAATAAATTATAAAACTACTTTTGAATCCAATGGAATCTGCACAGGGCTATAAATTAGTTAATAAGTGTAACAAAGCTTCTTCTAGATGGTAGCAGAGCACATATTTTCACATAAATTCTTGGTTTTCCCATGTATCACAGAAAAGTGACAGTATCATTACAAATATATAATACCATGCAAATGTCTACGTATTTGATGCATAGCAATGAGGGTACAAAACTTCTCTCGTTCCTCATCATCACACAACTCCTATAGAAGAAGCAGCAGAGGAAGGAGAGGGAAGAAAACACAATAATAATGTTAAACAAACAATGCCCTCTCTTCTTCACTAATTGTCATAAATCAGGCAAATTATAGTAAGGTTGATGACATTATGGGAATAATTTAACTAGCTAAAAAGATAGTGACTTGTTTGTTTTTGTATTTTATATTGTCTGACTAAGGCAAAGTGCTTTGAACAGGTCTGTATTATAATGAGTTTATTACCTGTGTGTTCTGTAAGCTGCCCACATTAAAGGTGTCATTCCATTTTGATCCATCATATCTACATCCTGATAAAAAGAAAAGCATTAGTGAGAGAAGTAAAAAATGCTACAATTTCAGTATACTATAGGAACAGAGGATTTGCCATGCTGGATCAGATATTGGTCATTTAAGTCTGGTATCCAATCTTCAATGTAGACACTGAGGGCTTGTCTACACAGCCCCACGGTTACGACTACAGGGGGATGAACTGCAGCACGCACCAAAGTGCTGTGCTGTAACTGCCCCACCATCTCTGCTGGTGCAAACCAAAAGATACCTAGTTTGTATTAACATAGTACTGGTCTGGAAAGGCCTTCGTTAATGCAAACCACGTACCTTTTAGTTCATACCAACACTGCCCACATGGGTGAATTACCGCACAACTCTTTGGCGGGTGCTGCAATTCACACCCACATAGTGCCTATTGCAGTGCAGTACAGACATAGCCAAACTGATGATTCACAAGAAAACAAAATATAATGAAGTTGTGCATTGCAAAACCTGGGAGCAAGAGACGTTTTTCCCCCCTCTGTGCTTGGCATAAATAAGATAATGCCCTAATATTTAAGATTTGATGAATGCCTGCAGGAAGCATAATCAAGCACTTCTGCATTTTAATACATCTTTTGTATTTACAACGCCAGGTTTTGTATCCACAAAAATCAGTATTGAATTAACATTCTCTCCTCCAGGATATTTGTATTAACTATTGTTGAGGAGTACTGGAACAAGTAACATTAACTGTAAAATTAGTGAGCAAGTCCATAAAAAAGCGAAATTACAGTAATGTGCACTTGCGAATGTTTTTAACTGGCAGAAAGAATCCTTACATGGAAATTTTTAAATATGACAATTCTAAACAGTACCATGTTATAAATAACATATTTTAGCTAGATGAAATGAATGAGGCAACAGAATGCAGTTAGTGACAATGTTAGGTTCTCAGAATGATAAATACTGGCTAAATGTAAAGTATTTGTGTTTAATTATGTGTGGACAATCATTAAATGGATAGTAAGAACATGCTTTCATTCTTTTTCATTTTTGTATATTAGCAGCCATTTTATTTTCTCAATACTTAAAATACCTTATTTCCCCCCTCGTTCTGCTTTTAATAACTTTACTGGTAGGAAAAGGATGTTATATCCAACAACAAAAATCGCTTTTTAAAACAAAATAGATATTATGTGTACATATGCCCACACACATAACCCCTGGAATACATACCATAGATCACTGGTTATATTCTCTCTCTTAAAAATTTGAACAAGCTATTTGCTTAGAAGGATGACTGACTGACCTTCTACAATGTCTGGAGTCTGGCTGACACTTTAAAAAAAAAAAAGTAAGTATCGTGGCCAATTAGTTACTTGATCCCCAGTCCAACTCCTGTAATATTTTTGGTTTTGTATCACCACCAAATAAATTATATTATTGGTTTTGAGCCACTGGGGCTGTTTGACATTATTGTAACTAATTTTCCTTCAATTCTTGAATGTGGGCTGCCTTAAACTGCACCATAAGAAACATGTAATTCAAACAACCTAATTTCCCTTTTTGTATCTGTGATAGATGGTGTCCAACTTGTCAAATATGAATGGTGGCTCCTAAGTAATTTTAATACTTAGTATTCTATAGTTATGTTTATGATCAGCTATGCTTTTAGGTTAACTGCAAAGAAGGTAAATCTCAGTTTGTATGACAACAAACCATTCTAAAAGGGTCTAAAGGCCATCAACTGGATGAATACGCCAGTCATTTACAAATGGTCAAAAATTTCTGGCTAAAAATGTCCTTTTTGCAAAACTGAAGTTTTCCATATGAAAGTTTTGATTTTCCAACAGGAAAATTGTAATGTTTGCATCTTGGCTGCTTGTCCAAAAGGCTCTTGTCAATTTCACTTTCTGCTAGTGAAACTGATAAAAGCTTTCCCCTAGGACTAGTGAAGCACAGAGCCCCCATTGTCTGTTGCCTGTCTCCCCCGTACCCCCATCCCAGCCAGCTATGGGAGCTGGAGAGGCAGAGTGCGCTGATGACAGGAAAACATGAGGAATTCTGCCACCATGGGAGGTGTAGTCTTGTCCAGGAGGATGGCTCACAAAGATCACTGCCAGATGTGTTCTTACTGAACTGAGGGATACACTTTATAATTTTAAAGGAAGTAAATAGACCAGTACAACTGGATTTGGAGCTGCTACTGGAGAAATCCAATGGTGCCTTGTCCACACAGAAAATCTCTTCCACTGGGCTTTGTATGTCACTCTGGTTCAGGGTTTCTTGCTTTGGACCAAGATGTCTTGAGAATACAGCCGAGCAGCTTTTTCTACAGATGTCAGCCAGCTAACATCCAAAATGCCAGATTCAGGGATGTCTGATTTGGATGCAGGACTGGACCATTGTTCTGCAAGACCAGATTCAGTAGGACCAGCGAGGTCATGGGTCTCCATACTTACAGGTTAATAAAGTTTGAGTACCAAATTGTCTAGCCCATGTCTGTGCTATCATAATGACCTGAACTGTGTACTGCCTCAATTTCCTGAAGAACCTGGGTATCATGGGCATTGATGAAGAGAGATATAATAGACCAGGAGCCCACAGAATAAGGAAGGCATCCAAAAGGAAACCTGGGCTCATGTCTCCCTGGAGCAGAAGCTGAGGCACTTGTGTCATGGTGCAAACAGGGCCACTTTTGTAAATCCCTATTTGTGCAAGACACTTAAGGAGGGCTGCAATTTTGAGGCACAACTGAGGGTTCTCTGAGGAGTCAGTCCGCCAGTTTGTTCTGGAGCCTAGGAGGTGCAGAGCACCATGAGATCCACCAGTCCATGGGATCCAGAGAGGGGAATCACAGAAGCAAGGGTAGCCATATGGAATTTGAAACAAGCAAAGAAGGTTGAGATAAAGATCAAGGATGGGTCTCCAACCCCTTTCTTCTTTTTGATTAAGAAACAGTTGGAATAAAATCCCTTGCCTCTGAACTCTGTGGCATTTCCTCTACCCATCCTAGTTGAATGAAGGAGTCCACTTCTTGCTTAAACAGTCTCCCATGAGAAGGGTTCCTGAAGATGGACAGGATGGGTGAGGAGCGGACAGAAACATTTTGAAATTGGATAGGATATCCCTTGTTGATTATCTGAAGGAGCCACAGATCTGAGGTTATCCCATGCCAGGCGGTTGCCAAAAGGAGTGTTGGACGAACAAAGATGTGAAAGTGATCCAGCCACAGTCTCAACACACACATCAAAACTGGTTCTTTCCCGAAGCCCCAAGTTGTGAAGCAACCAAGGAAGAAGCAGAGGGTTGCCTCTCGTAAAATCACTGTTTCTTCCTCAGGGTCTCCTCGGACAGTTGCTTAGTACCATACTGAGATTGTGGTCTCTGTCGGTAGAACAGTTGCTGTTTTGAATTCTTCCTCCTTGGAGGCTAGGACATACAGGCCCAAGAATCTTAAGGTTGTTCTGGAGTCTTTAAAGTATATGGAGCAATTCATATGTACCACTATTAAAGAGGTAATTGCCCTTGAATAGGGGGCCCTCAATGGTAACCTGACCTCCCTTGGAATTCCCAATGCCTTAAAACTAAGCAGACTTCCTCATCACCATGGCATCTACCATTGTCCTGGCTGTTCTGTCTGATACACTGAGTGCTCCTTGGAGAGGCATTCAGGCTGTGAGCTGGCCTTCTGTCAAAGGGGACTTCACTTCCTCATGCTGGTTTTTCAGGAGCCTGTCCATAAAATTGCAATCTTTGTCCCATATTAAAAAAAAAAAATGTATTTGGGGAACTGCTCCTGATAATTCGTTACTCTCATCTGCAGGCTTGCTATGGGGTACACCTTTCTCCCAAAGAGGTCTAACTTCTGGTCTTTCTCCCAAGGGATGGTCTTAAAGCAGCATAGCCAGCCTGACTTCTCATGAGGACTATGGTGTTGGTAAAAATATTCCAACCCTACAGCAGACATCTCTCAGCACTTTTTGATGTGATGTGACCAAGGCCAGCCTATTTCAAATCACTTTGGCCAATTCAAACAGTCTGTTATTAATGGGCATGGCTGACTGTCCCATAGAGGAAGGCTGCACTATACCCAGAAGTCTGTGTTGCTTCTCCTGGGTAACCTGCAACAGGATAAGCAGCATCTCCACCAATCTTTTTAGCAAGTCCCTTCAGCTCATCCACAGAAGTGGTGGATGGAGGCTTAACCAACTCTGTCTGGACAGAATGAGCTGACTGGAGGTTGATATACTGCTGGAGAGTAGTATAACCTCACCTGCCAGAAGCTGAATTCAATACTGAAGTGGAACCCGAGATGACTGGAGCTGCTTCTTTGACAAGAGGGACCTGGCTCTCAAGACTGGATAAAGCCACCTTCCTGGAATAGGGATTCACCCCCACTTGAGGGACCAGTATAGCCTCAGTTGATAGGGATAATGAGGATGGCTCTTGAGTGGGTAGAAGGTGGGGTGTGCTCTATGGATCCCTGATGATCTTCTGGTGCCCCTCAAATATTCTTCCTTAGATTCTCTGCCTGATTCTCACTGTAACACTCACAGAGGTGTGGGAGCAACTCCGGAGAAGAAGCTCTGCTGTGTACCTCTGGGGAAAAAGAAAAAACGTAAGCCTCTTCCAAAAATGGGGCAGATCTATCAGGTGTACTCCATCTTGTGGGCAACTACCCCCCCATAGCCTCTCAATGAGAGGCGAGTCCGACACCATTCCTACAGAGAGATGTCTCACTGGTGCTGTGGAGGGTAGTGGTGCCGACAAAGAGTTGGCACACAGCTGAAACTGAAGTCAAGGAAAGAGATCTGATTACACAGACACTTGGTGCCATAATTCCCAGTGCCTGCGTGAACAGTGCCAAGATGCTCAATGATGATACATTTGGTGCCAAAGTCTGTGTCTTTCTATCAAACCCGGAGGCAGCACTGTCCTTGGTGTAGGAAGAGGCCATCTACAGCAACTTTGGGTTTGATACTGGGGCGCTGGTATAGGATTCCACTTCAAGGCTTTTGGAGGAGTAAGCCTTAGGAGAGGCTTTCTCCATCCCACGCTTGGAGAGTGGGATTGGTGCCTGCCCTGGTCCCTGAAGCGGTGCTTTTTAGGGCCCGTTTCTGAACACATCATCTATGCGGCTGACAAGTGGGTCTTATGAAAAGCCACCAAGAGTGGCATCTCAATTCATCAGGGCATTGGCAGCATGGAGCTGACCAGACACCTGGAGCGTCTCTGAAGGTCTACCCGGATCCAATGAGGCTTGCATCTTTCCAAGAAGAGTTTCAGCTTTGCCTCTGTCGTCTGAGTCCTCTTGAAGTATGACATGCAGATCTCGAGAGCACAGCCCTCTTCAAAGGACAGCAGACACAAGGAGCGTCTGTTGTTCATGGGCATAGCAATGTCACAGGAGTAGATCTTTAACGCCGGTGACTTAGGGTTAACCACTGTACAAGGGGGCTCTGCACAAAGGAGAGATCTCTTGTATGGAATGGAAGTGGGAACTATCATTACTGTATCTAAAATTAAGTACTTCAAAGCAATGGGCAAAGAAAATTTATCAACAAGAACTAATGCTAACAAACTTTTCCTTGTGAGAGAAAGAATTGTGCTAGCTACTTGCTAAGATCAAAGAATGTGGATATTACAAGGTCTAACAGTCACAAGCAGTAAAAAGGAACTAAGTGCAGGTTGCGGCTGGCCCACACTTTATCATTTCAGATTCAGGGAGCGAAAGTGCACTCAGGGCACAAGCGTGGACACTGCTATTCAAAGGAATCCAACCTCACACGCCTGAGTTACATGTGCACCCAGAGTGGAATCTGTGTGGATAAATCGCTCAAAGAAAAAATTCCAGTTTCCACACATCTTTACTCCTAATGGTGCAGTGGGAACTGCCCAGGGGAAAAGGGACGAGGGTTGGGGCATGCTTATATCCCATTGATCCATGGCTGCCAGAATGGTCCTTGGAGCCAGGGACATCCAGTAACGCTTAGAGCAGCCTCATAGCTACTTTAGTTGTGCAAGAGGGCCAAGCCCAGAAACATAGGGCCCAAGCTTCATGAGTGCAAAGGTTACATACACACACACTCCACCCACCAAGTAGTCCTTGGCACTGCTCAGAATCAGAGTTTCTGAGCAGTACTGCAGCTATGAGTGTTAAAAAAATGAATTAGTGCTTGGCAACGTCTTCATGATTTTTCAACAATTTACGTAAGCAACCTTTGAAATTGGTTTGTACCACTTTATGTAGTGACAAGATAAACAAGTACAGTGGTTTTATTTTAAAACCACCTTGCTTCAAGTTTTTCCTCTCTATTTCATTGATCTGTAGAAAGAATCTGTTTTTATCTATGACAACCTAAACTGGGTTGTAGATTCTGATACTTGTGGACAGCTAGTGACAGGAGTCTTGGAGAGACACTGAGCACTTGGTAGAGGAAGGTCAAAATTCACAAGTAACAGGATAAGGATCCTATCTGGGCAACAGTAATTGCAATTTCCATTCCCAGACAGTGCCATAAAGAAGCAGGTGGGAACCAGAGTGAACACAGGGAGAGCTGAGTGACTGCAGGGCATCAATTCTGCAAATGAGTAATTAACTTCCTGGATCTGAGTATTCCTACTGAACTCACTCAATGGAGCTAGTCGTATGCGCAGTTACTTGCATCCATTTACAGGATGGGAGTTTACAAGTGCAATGGCAGAATAGTTTCATAAAAGGTTGTATAAAATTTTTGCTTTTAAAATACACATAGAAGTGTGGTTTTGTAAATTTTCCATTATCTTTCTCTATTACAAAACATGAAATAATATTTTAACTTCAATAACTATAAATATGTAAAAACATACCTAAATACATAACACCACAATGTTTATTGATTAAATTACTATGGATTTTGATAACATATGCAGGCACAATGCATAATTTTTCAACTTCATTTTCTGAGCTGTTTTCCAAAATAGCCAGAGTAATTAATACAGATTACAGATTCATCATGTAATATTAAACAGACATTGTAAAGGCAAAACGGGCACAATTTTTAGGTTTAGTAGTAATAATCTTTTACAAAACTCATGACCAGGAGAAATGTTTCCATGAGGATATTTTTAATTCCAAAAGAAACAAAATACAGCTACACATCCATACACTCACACCTCCCTATACACACAGTTTCTTTTGAAATAAAATTATATATTTATACATATATTACATATGTAATAAAAGTTTATTATTTATATAGTGTGTAACAATTATAAAGAAACATTTCTTTGGTGTTTTTGCAACTAATATACAAGTTTTTATTTATTTATTTATAAATTTGTAGTTTGATTGCAATAAATATATATTTTAAACCCAACAGTGCTGCTTTAACCAATGACTTTTGAAAGAAAAAACACTGTGTATATATTACACATACATAAAAAGCATTACCAAAAGTCACTGTTTTACACACACACATAAAAATTCATTAACAAAATGCATGATTATGGAATTTTCTGATGCAGGGCGAGATCCTTAATAAAAATTCTATTGATTTCTATCTACACCATTTATGCTTTTCAAACACACATTTATCTACTATGTTTGGTCAACATCTTCATGTGTACCTTACTGCATAATGATTAGTATAACAAACTTTATCTGTTTAACTACACAAACAGTTTAATAAAAATTGTACGGCTGTCAATTAACCGCAGTTAACTCACACGATTAACTAAAAATTAATTGTGATTAATCACACTTATAACAATAGAATATCAATTGAAATTTATTAAATATTTTTGGATGTTTTTCTACATTTTCAATATTGATTTCAATTACAACACAGAATACAAAGTGCCCAGTGCTCACTTTGTATTATTATTTTTGATCACAAATATATACACTGTAAAAATGATAAACAAAAGAAATAGTATTTTTCAATTCACCTCATACAAGTATTGAAGTGCAATCTCTTTATCGTGAAAGTGTAACTTATAAATTCAGATTTTTTGGGGGGGTTTACATAACTGCACTCAAAAACAAAACAATGTAAAACTTTAGAGCCTTCAAGTTCACCCGGTCCTACTACTTCTTCTGCCAATCGCTAAGACAAACAAGATTGTTTACATTGACATGAGATACTGCTGCCTGCTTCTTATTTACAATGTCACCTGAAAGTGAGAACAAGCATTTGCATGGTACATTTGTAGCCAGCATTGCAAGGTATTTACATGCCAGATATGCTAAACATTTGTGTGCCCCTTTATGCTTCAGCCACCATTCCAGAGGACATGCTTGCATGCTGATGATGCTCGTTAAAAAAAAATGTGTCAATTAAATTTGTGACTGTATCCTTGGGGGGAGAATTGTATGTCTCCTGCTCTGTTTTACCCACATTCTGCCATGTATTTCTTGTTATAGCAGTCTCGGATGATGACCCAGCACATGTTCGTTTTAAGAACACTTTCAGAGCAGATTGACAAAACACAAAGAAGGTACTGATGTGAGATTTCTAAAAATAGCTACAGCACTCGACCCAAGGTTTAAGAATCTGAAGTGCCGTCCAAAATCTGAGGGGGACGAGGTGTGGAGCATGCTTTAAGAAGTCTTAAAAAGCAACACTCTGATACGAAAACTACAGAACCTGAACAACCAAAAAAGAAAATCAACCTTCTGCTGGTGGCATCTGACTCAGATGATGAAAATGAACGTCTCAGTTTGCACTGCTTTGGATCATTATCGAGCAGAACCCATCATCAGCATGGAAGCATGTCCTCTGGAATGGCGGCTGAAGCATGAAGAGACACATGAATCTTTAGCACATCTGCCATATAAATATCTTCCAACGCCAGCTACAACGGTGCCATGCAAATGCCTGTTCTCTCTTTCAGGTGACATTGTAAACAAGAAGCAGGCAGCATTATCTCCTGCAAATTGTAACCAACCTTGTTTGTCTGAGTGATTGGCTGACCAAGATGTAGGACTGAGTGGACTTGTAGGCTCTAAGGTTTTACATTGTTTTGTTTTTGAATGCAGGTTCTTTTGTACATAATTCTACATCTGTAAATTCAACTTTCATAATAAAGAGATTGCACTACAGTACTTGTACGAGGTGAACTAAAAAATACTTTTTTTTTTTTTTTACAGTAAAAATACCTAATCAAAAATAAATATAGGTGAGCACTGTACACTTTGTATTCTGTGTTGTAATTGAAATTAATATATTTGAAAATGTAGTAAACATTCAAAAATATTTAAAATAAATGGTATTCTATTGTTGTTTAATGGCATGATTAATTGCACGAATAATCACAATTATTTTTTTTAATCACTTGACAGCCCTAAAAAATTGATTACTAAAAGCAACAGCTTTGAAAAAGTATTTTAAAAGTTAGAAAGAATATACCAAGACTATTTTCTGCTACTGTTGTCACTATACAGCAGAATCTAAGCAGAAAGTAAATATGAGGCAAGGATTGATATACAGCAATATGAGATTGAAGATAGTTATCTGTGCTACAGCACCATCTGCTGTTCCATCTCAGCTACTTTATAAAGGAACTAAATATAATACAATATACTCCCAATTATCCAAATAGCATGGGGGACACGGGTTTTATCTGGATAAACTAGAGTGTGAATAATCAAGAGGGTAGAAGCCATTCAGTAGTGGGATAGCCTCCCCAGCAGCTGGAGTCTCGTCGTCGTCCTCCTCCTCCTTGCAGTCCTGGCCAGGGGTCTCTACTCTGCCCTGCTCCACTCACTCACTCCTCTGACAACAGGGCTGCAGAAGGCTCCCTGAATTATTGAAGGGCTGGTGACACTCAGTCTCTGCAGGGGCAAAGTATGGGGCAGAGCACAGACTCTGGGACTGGGACTCTGCTCTGCCCTGCCAGGACTTCAGTCTTCCCTCTATCTTGTGCCTTTAGGGATTGGGTGTCACTGGCCCTGCAGCAGGGCAGGGAGCCCTCTACAGCTCTGACGTCATGGTCCTACTCATTCACTCCCATGATAGCAGGATGCAGAGGGTTCCCTGGTCCGCTGCAAGAGCCGTTTAGCAGCAGGTGACCTCCTTCATGGCCGGGAGCTCCGCCTCTTCCTCAGAGTCCTGTTCAGGGGGTCTCTGTTCTATTATCCAAACCTTCACATTATCTGAATCCCTTCTTTATGCCCCAGCATGCGATACATGGTGGACAAGAACGGGATTCAGAAAATGCAGAGGTTTGAATAATAGAATTTTGGATAAATGGGAGTATACTGTATATGTTTACAAGGTCAAAGCAGCCAGAAAACAAGAATAAAGTAGAAAACAGCTTGATGGAGCTCAGTTATGCCTGGATAGTCATTGCCTGCTACAGAGCATTTACCTGGAATGTATTGTTTTTAATTACACAATATGCTGATACTTAATAGCTATAGGATTATTTGCACAAAGACACCGATTCTACAGGGATAGAGGTGTTAGATTCACTAGATTTTGTTGTATTGCTTAAAAGATTGTTACTACAAAGAATGGGTTATAGTATGTAATGCTGGGATGTTATTAAAATGATTTCAACTTATATTTTACATAATGCGTAAGTGGTAACAGACTAATTTTTTGTAACTGACTTTTATGGTCATGTTAAATTTCATCAGACTGATTTGAATGAACAGCAGCATAACAAAGATACACAATTGGAAGTACCTAGTAAAAAAATATAAGAGGGGATTTTTTTTTTAAATGAGTTATGGAGACCATACCTGAACTCTCCTCTACCAAGAACAAAACAGTGCTGAGTAATGTGTGCAAGCTAGCCAATAATTACGGCGAAGATATTTTCATGGATATTTTTAGTGAAAGTCATAAACAGGTCATGGGCAATAAAGAAAAATTCACGGAAGCCCGTGACCTGTCTGTGACTTTTACTAAACATATCCCTGACAAAATGGGGAGCCCAGCTGCAGGGTCCCCACACTGCCAGCAGAGGTTTTGGCAGCTGCAGGGACCGCTCTCAGGTCCCCCCGCCACTCCCGGCCGCTAGGGCTGAATTCACAGAGGTTGCTTGAAGTCACCGTGACTTCTGCAACCGTGACAAGATTCCGTGACTTCTGCAACCTCTGTGGAAAAAAAAAAAAAATCTTAGCCTTATCTATAATTTATTTTGAAAATAGTAATGGTGACTTTGGTTTAATGATACCTTTCAGACACACAAAATGAAGAATGGTGGGACATTAGATGAGTTAATCTGAGAAGCAAATTATTTTTTATAGATGTATTGACACATCCCACAGCAAGGATGGGGAGATTGTTCTATTAATTGTTTTGTTGGGTGTATGCACAAAGGTGTACAGGGAGCTAAAACAAAAATGTTCAGTCTCATGATATCATCATGCCTCTTTTGCCTTGTTTGGCTGTTTACGTGAGGTTTCAATGTTTTGGAGATTTGTGGATAAGTGAAATATACTTAATTAAAATGATATTCAATGAAAGTAAGGAAAATAATATATAAATTCACTAGTATTTACACATATTATACTGGCATTAAACACATATGAACAAAAGCTAAAGTGCTCGCACAACTGTTAACAGATGGTATATGCTTCAATTAAAATGCAGTAGTCTAAAACTACAAAAAAGTAATAATACAAAAAGACATTACAGTTTCCAAAACGACAGAACATTACATTACTCAAATTGTAAGCACAGTTTTTAACTATTTTCTTACTACTGAAATATTCTCTTTAGGAGTCTATTTATTAAAATGTGTTATTTTATTTGAATTTACCTGTCCCTTTGCTATCAGGTAAGCAACAATAGATGTATGCCCAAACTGGGCAGCCAAGTGAATACAGCTGCATCCTTCCCCATCAATTAGTGATGGATCTGCACCATACTTCATCAGTTGTACAACCATGGATAAGTGACCCTGTCTAAACATAACAGTGAACACAAACACACCTGGTTAATTATATATATAAAATTTGGTAACATATTTGGATAGGAAAAATGTTAAATTCCAACATTTTTAATTAATTAAACAATTATATCACTATATCACTCTGAATTGAAGATTAAGACAACTTTTCCTTTGAAAACGATGATCACTATGCATCTGATTCTGCAAATATGTGAACAACCAAGTATGAGACTAATTAATTTTAAATTTTGGGTTTTGTTTTTTTTTTTTAAAAAAGTCTATGAACAGATTAGTTGATTTTTTTTATTTCATTTTTGCAGGGAGGAGATGCAACGTATCCTTCTATTACGGGGAAAACGAGTGCTGCTTTGGGACCGACACTTTTCCTGCACTGCAGTAAAAGCATCCACAAAATCTTTTTAGCATAATAGCCATCAGGGTTCTCACCATTTTTGTGATAAGGTGCCAAATATGCACAGTTGTCAGTTAGTGCACAGCTGCGACACCACAAAACAGGCCCTTCCAGTCAATCAGAATATGGCTTTGGTCAATTGGTGTTCAAAGTGACACAAATTTTCTCTGAACCTGATTTAATTTAGAGCAGTAATAATCTGTTTAACAGTTCACCTTATAATACATATATAACCAAATATGATCTTTAACCCAAAAGGAATAAATTAGTTTTAATATTTAAAATTAAGCCGAACACATTAGCTTAATGAGTGGATTTTTCATTGCCAAGTATCAACATAATTTAATATTTTAAATGTTCCAAAGGCCAATATCCCAGGCCTTCTTTTTGCAGTACATAATTATGAATATTAGTACATATACACTTCCTTTCCCATTCATTTCTACTTAACTGTATCTGAAGGAGTAACTATTAGAAGACAGTTGTCTGTCCAGTACTGTACACAGGAGTTCATCCACCCCTTTTATTCTTTGACAGTGTCCTACATAATAATTCTGGTCTCTCCTGGTGTTTAAAATGCACCTTTAATAATCTCCTGAATTTATGAGGCAATGCTCTGGACAGCATCAGACACAAACTGTCTCCTGACTGTCATCCTCCACTTCTGTATTACTAGATACCACCAGATACTCAATAGCAAGATTCTCAAAGCAACAGTGAAGAGCCGCAAAGCGACAACTGACTCAAATTTTTATACAATATATATCCTCTCTTATCATAATGATCAGCCTCTTCTACATCTATAGACCAGTTTGCTAGTTTCAGATGAACTGAATGTCCCGTCCTTAGAGACCAAACATATAAATGTACTCAGTTACTGCCACCAACCCAGTTTCTCAAGTTCACTCGTACATGGAGACACAACTCATACCCATAATAGAAGTATATAATGGAATCTAATTCAAATAACAAACAACAAATTGCTGTCTAAACTGGAAGTACAGAAAATCCAGACTTTTTCCCCACCTCGTTGCCCAGTGAAGTGGGGTGGAATTTAAATCTCCTCCCAGCTGATCAACAATAGCACCCTTTGATATGTAGAATCTAAAAACATAATGAAAAATATACATTTAATCTAAATTGTTTTGATTACAATCATAAACATGAAAGATAAGTGACAAACATATAATTAAAAAGAGACATAAGATGCAGGTTTAAAAAAAATATGCCCAGCCTTCCTATAACAGATCTTCTCCTTGAAATTACCAGTCTTGAATTTTTGATACACACAGCTTTTTGCTGGTCTAGTCTTATTTTAACATTACTTTTATTAACTGCAAGATTGCTAATTTAGTTATCACTATATGTGTTAATGTAAAAAGATTTACATTATTATAAATAGATGGAAGGTTATTTACAATATTTTTTTAAAAAACTAAGTTATAATTTAAGTTCAGTGGAGTAAAAGAGATCTTTGTGTTTGACTATGGAAAACAGACAGGAATACTTGCAGAATTTTAGTGAAGGTAAAACACAGTTTTAGACAATTCAATTTGTAGCACGTATTATCACTGGAATGTCCCTACTGAAATCACTGTTCCAAGAATGAATGTTTCTGTTATGCTTTTAACCAAGTGTAAAGATTTTACACGCTTCTCAATTACAGTTATTAGACAGAGGACAAAAAAAATTAGATACTTTAAAAATGACTGGATAGAAATTAATTTTTCTGAAAAACATTTTTTAGCAGACTAACCACCTGTAGGACAAATTGAATTATCCACATTTAATCTGTAGCAATTCATATTTATAACATATGTGCAGTTTTTGTGAGCTGAGATAATTCTTTTCCCTACTGAAGTATGCTTTCCCTGAGAGATTAAATTGGTAAAATGTGGAAGACAATGTAAGTCATAGCTAACTAACAAAAAAGGCAAACATTTTTTTAAGCACAAGTCTTGTCAGAAATTTTAACAATACAGTTACTTCAGTGCAGGTCAATGGAAACCTCTAACAGTTAAAACTGAATCTTACATGCAAAATTTGGTCTCAGATCCAGATTTCAGGCATCTTAAAATTTGGAGGTGTTCAGCCCAGTATAAAGCAAGAAACCACCTGTAAAATTCTGATCTGGACTCCAAAACAACCCTCCAAGCCATCCCTAACCTGGTGGATGTTCAGATCTGTCATTTTGGTTCATTACCCTCTCAATTTTCAATAAGTTATTTTGCTAGTAAATCATGTATGAAGAAATCATATGATAGGTCTCAAAACACCTAGTTACAAGAAAATCTACAATAGAAGAAACATGGAGAATATTGGGTCTCTTTTTTAAATTCTAAATGCCAACAAAGACAAGTTATATATCACTAACTGTTTGCCTCTTTCACAGTGAGGCAGGCCTGCATGCAGCCAGTTAGGAGTGACATAACTACAGGGTTTACATTTGCTTTTAAATTTAATAAAGAAAGAGGGGAGCAAGTGCATAGTCAGGAGGGAGGTTTTTTATATATAACTTTGCAGGTGAATTTAGTGCTTATGAAAGTGAGTGAATAACTACACTACTCAGAACTAGCCATCAGACAGGCATGGTACTGTGCAGAACTTCCTCATTAACTTCAATTCTCACCTACATCACTTCTATACTTTCAGCAAATCCCTGACAAGGGAATGACCTTGTAGGGGAGAATAGTTCCGTTTTTGGAGGAGAGAATAGCTCTGTTTCAGCGCTCATTCAGCCTTTGGACTCTATTAAGAACAGTGCCAACTGAGAGGGGAGTATTTGTAATATGAGCACATGTCATCCAAGAACTCAACACTGGTCAACCCCTTGGATTTACTGAATGAATAAGAAAATACAAGTAAGATTACTTTTTAACAATGGCTTTCAGATGCTACTGTACCTTTTTTAATAAAGCAATATAGATACCAGACAAAAAAAATACATATATGTTGGTAGTTTAAGTTGTTTAAGACTTCTTTGACATTCCAGCCACTGCAGTTGTCAGACAAGCCAGAAGGAGAAGGAAAATAAGAAGGGGTATAAAAAAGGGAAGAAGAGCAAGAAAAAGACAAAACCCTCTCTCACAAAAGAGCCCTGGTTGTTTAAAGAAATCAGGTGTCTTACATTTTATCAGTTCTGTACATAGACTCTCCCTCAAAATGATAGGGAGAGGTAGAAGACTGCCTGTTTTTTTTATCTAAAAGAAAATGGACATACAATCAGTCTTGTTATTCTTTTACACTTTTCCATGACGGTGTAAAAGGAGATTAGTTGTCTTTGCCATGGGAGCTGCAATAACACTTGTTCTTCTGCCTTTCAAAACCAATGACTAATGTACTTCCATGTCTGTATTTCTCCGTCAGTGGTTCTGCATAATGGAAGGCAAAATGAACTGCAACAGGAAAAAAGTGCCCTTAAAAAGCAAATCATGATGACAACTGTGGCTTCGTGAAGGATCTGGTGGCCAAAGAACCTATAACAACAGATAGGACCTAGAGACTACCTGGAGAATCTCTTTATGCCTCATTTTTGCCTTTTCATATTTGGTTGTGTGTGTGGCTGCACATGCACATTAACACAGTAGAACTATTCTGAAACCTGCCATTGAGTCAGTGAACTTAATGTCAAGTGCTCTTGGCATCCTGCCAACCCCCATGTTATACTGACTACCTATCTAGTGTATACATTTAGCTCATTTTTTTAATTAATGCAAAAGGAATCATATGTACCATTCACACACCTATGACCTTGCAGAGTAACAAACACTAATGATTATTCCTTACTTACTTTAGTCTCTGTTCTAAAAACCTAAAGGATTTTTTCTTTGGTCATCACTTCTTGTATTGTATAAGACAAAAAAAAAACAACTGGCTACTAAACATTTAACAGGTCTTATTCTTGGGTACTACGGCATCACAGAGATTCTGCAAAATATCTAGACTGGGGTTTCTGGCTTTTATTTTTTACTAGGGCTGTCAAGCTATTAAAAAAATTAATCGCGATTAATTGTGCTGTTAAACAATAACAGAATACTATTTATTTAAATATTTTTGGATGTTTTCTACATTTTCAAATATATTGATTTCAGTTACAAGATAAATCTAAAATACATTTTGTATTCTATTTTTTATTACAAATATTTGCACTGTAAAAAAAACACAAAAGAAATAATATTTTTCAATTCCCTCATTACAAGTACTGTAGTGCAATCTCTGTACCATGAAAGTTGAACTTACAGATGTAGAATTATTTACATTGGTACAAAACTGGTGTACATACAGTACTTGTATGAGGTGAATAGAAAAATAATATTTCTTTTGTTTATCATTTTACAGTGCAAATATTTGTAATAAAATTAATATAAAGTGAGTACTGTACACATTGTATTCTGTGTTGTAATTGAAGTCAATATATTTTGAAATGTAGAAAAACAGTCAAAAATATTTAATATATTTCAATTGAGATTCTATTAACAGGGTGATTAATCATGATTAATTTTTTTAATTGCAATTAATTTTTTTTTTTAGTTAATTGCGTGAGTTAACTGCGATTAATCGACAGCCCTATTTTTTACCCTTAAAATTGAGAACGAGTGGGCTTAAAAAGGAACTATGAAATCTATTTAGCATTATAGACAAACACACAAATTACTTAAAGAAGTCATTGATGTTTAGCTATATATTAATACATACTTCACCAGATCTATTCTGTTGTTGATTGCAGCCCAGTGGAGAAGTGTAACGTTTTCTTTGTCTGGCTGCCGTACATCATAACCTGCTTCCACCAACTCTCTACATCGTTCATATATTCCATACCTTGAAGAAGAAAAAAAATTTCAACTTATTATCATAAGCAAAAACCAACACATAGGAAACAATCAGGTATTTAGATACCAGAGAGATGAGCACAGTATAAGAACTTACGCAATTACAAGATTGTTCTCACCTGCTGGAGATAAACAAAAAGTGAGTAAGAAACAGCAAACTTCTTATGCAGAGGGATTACCATGACAAAGTTTTCTTTTTTCCACCTGCTGCTAATAGGAGAAGCATGAAGACAGGAAACTTGTGCACAAATAGGACAAGACAATCAGTCAACTGCATAAGAAGTTCTTGAAAGACTATATTACGTCTGTGAAAGAAACGAAGATTTTGCTCCTCTGCCATAGAATTTCATTTGTGAACTAATTAATCAATCTAGGTCGACCTGAGACTACAGTTTTCCACCAAGAAGTGCTCTCTTCCCACTTCCCTGGGAAAAAAAAACCAGACAATATAATCTCAGTTTATGGAAGAATAAGCAGAGGCAGAAGCACTGAAAGCAGTGACCCCTGTGCAACCACATGCAAAACTTACTGTTCTTCATGGATAGTCAATACTACCTGGGACCAAAGTTGACCAACATCAGCACTTCCTTTCAGGATGAAAGTTTACTAATGTTGAGAAGCATGTAGCTGCTTGGGCAGAATTCAAAAAACTACTACTAGCTACTGATAACCCAGCTAGCTACTACCCTATCTCCATGCTCCTTTTCATGGGCAAAATTACAGGGAAAATTATGACAATACCTGTACTCTATTAATGCCTGAGTCCTAAATGCTCAAGCTCCAGACTTTGATAAGGAATCGTGACAGCTCAGGTTGCACTAGTCTCTCTCAATGTCACAGCTGAAACACAAACATTCTTGCTGATGCACCTATCAGCAGCTCTCAACAAAGTTTATCAAGAAGAACTGCGCTGGAACCACAACTCTGAACTCATTTGGGGCTTTGGGGGGTAATATAAAAAACCATAATGCAGACTGTTGCATTTAACACACAGCCAGCTAAAGGATTATGCCCATGTGTCCCTTCCTCACAGGGGGCAAAGTGACCCATTCTCTCATTCCTTCACCACTCAGAGTTTCAAGAGGAGTTTCTGAGCTGCAAGTATGGATGATGGGGTCGTGGGATCCACATGCACAAAACATCTCAGAGAACACCACTTACTATAAGGTAAGTAACTGTTTCTTTTTCTTCAAGGTCCTCTGCATGTGGCTCCCACTTATGGTGATTAACTAGCAGTTTGGTAAGCTAAGCAGTGAGAGATAGGAGCTCATCTGCACATGGACAGTAGAACTGGTCTTCTAAACTCAGCATACACCCCAGATGCTGATACGAGAGAGTAATGGTTGGTAAACATGCAAACTGAGGACCATGTCACTGCTCTACAAATTTCAATGACTGGAACTCTGCTGAGGTAGCTTGGCTACTGGTAGAATGTGCAGTCACTCAACTTGGTAGCTGTAACTTATGGATGACATATGAAATCTTGATACTGTTCACAATCTATTTGGTTAATATCTGAGATGAGTTTTGTCTACATTTTGATACATTTAAAGCAGTGGTTTCCAAACTGTGGGTCATGACCCAGTACTGGGCTGCAGAATGTAAAGCACTGAGTTGCAGCAGTTCTGGTCAGCACCGCCAACCGGGCCTGTTCCTACACCGCGCTGTGCCCTGGAAGCAGCCAGCAGCAGGTCAGGCTCCTAGGTGAGGGGGCCATTGAGCTACGTGTGTTGCCCCCACCCAGAGCACTGGCCAATGGGAGCTGGGGAGGCGATGCCTGCGGGCAAGAGCTGTGTGGAGCCGTTTGCGCGCCTCCGCCTAGGAGCCAGACCTGCTGCTGGCCGCTTCCGGGGTGCAGTGCAGTCCGCAGTGCTAGAACAGGTGGAAACCCTGCCTCTGCACCACGCCTGCGCCACTTACTGGGAACCGCCAGAGGTAAGCCTGCACCCCAATCCCCTGCCCCAGACCTGATCTCCGCCCCCCCTCAAACCCGTAGCCCCTTCCTGCATCCCAAACCCCTCATTCCCAGCCCCACCCCACAGCCCTGACCCCCTCACTCATCCCAACTCCCCGCCTCAGCCCTGAGCGCCCCCAAACCCAGAGCCCCCTTCTGCACTCCAAACTCCTCATTCCCAGCCCCAGGCTAGAGTCCTGACCCCCTCCCACACCCCAACCCCATTCCCCAGTCCAGAGCCCCCGCCCACACCCTGAACCCCTCATTCCCAGCCCCATGCCGCAGCCCTCACCCCCACACCCCAACCCTCTGCCCCAGCCCTGAGCCCCTCCCACACCCCAAACTCCTCATCCCCAGCTCCACTGGGTCATGGGCATCACAATTTTCTTCAACTGGGTCGCCAGAAAAAAAGTTTGAAAACCACTGCTGTAAAGAGTTTAAGAGATTGTCTGAAAGATCTCATTCTAAGATAGTACAATAGGGCTCTTAAATATTTTGACAGTTGTATAAGAAAACACAAAGAACCTTGAATAAAAGGATGAAAGTCTGAGATTGCAACTTTGATGAAGTTAAGCAAAAGTCCTGACTTTAAGCAACAGAAGATATATCATTAATCCTGGACTAGATACTCAGAGGCGATCAGAATATTTTGACCATATCCTTAGGAAAAAATGTTTTTATTGAGCTATGTATGTTTTCCTAGTCAAAGTTTTTCTAACTTTCCATGAAAATTCTCTTGACTTCATTGGAAAATTCTTTATCCAATCATATTAACTTTACATGTTAACTATCCAATCATGTTAACTTTTCCTGGGGGAATTCTGTGCCACTGCAAAATGCAGAATTTTTCAGAAATTAATGTTGGGCATGCAAAATTCCCCCCGCCCCCAAAATGGGCTGCAGAGATGTTGGCTGCCACTAGGGGCCACTGGACCTGGCAGAGGCCAGCTCCCAAATAGAAGACAAGGCCAGGGGGAGGGAACCGGAGGGTTCCCAGCAGCTTCAGTTCCCAGCATGCCCTGAAGGAAGGAGGAGGCAGAATGCAAGGAACTCCTTGCAAGCCCAGGGACCCAGCATCAGGCTGTTTCTCCCTCTGGATCCCTGGCCTCTAGGAGGGTAGGGTCTAGGAGTGTCTGGGCTGCAGCTGGACTCTGGAGGGTGTGAGTGTTTGGCTGGGGGGGCAGAGGGTGTGTGTCTAGGCCCGAGGGGGGTAGGGTGTGTGGCTGGACTCTCGGGGGTAGGGGGTATGAGTGTCTTGGCTGGAGTGGGCCCCATGGCTGGGCTCTGGGGCAGAGGGAGCAGAGAAGCAGGAACTGGGTTGTCATAGGGGTTTCTTTAAACTCTACTCCTGGGGAAATTTGGTTGTTTGTCTGTATTGTTACAGACATATTTGCTGACAGGTATTTTGAAATAAATTACCAAAATAACTGAACCTGGCATGATTATATAGTGCTATTTTGAAAAATAAAATTTGCAGAATTTTATAATATTGTGCAAGGAATTTTTAATTTTTTGGCGCAGAATTGCCCCAGAAGTATAACTTGGAAGTTTCCAGGTCGTGCGGTGAAGACACAGTGGGTCCAGATACAGCAGGGGTCGGCAACCGATGGCACACAAACCAATTTTTAATGGCATGCTGCTGCATGCCAGGTCCCAGCCATCGGTCCCACTCAGCCCGCTGCCGAACCCAGGCCGGCAGCGAGCTGAGGGGGGCTGGCAGCTGGGACCTCGGCAGGCAGCAGCATGCCATTAAAAATCCTGCCCATCCCGGCCCGCTCTTCTCCGCCCCCATCCCCCCCACCCTTCCCCCCAGGAGCAGGGTGAAGAAGCTTGGTCCTGCCTGCTGGTGCAAGGCAGGCAAGCTCCCCACACCCCCGCCTCTTCCCCCAGCATGCTGGGTTCCTGCCCCTCCTCCCTGCCGCTGATCATCTGATGGGACGGGGACGGGGGAGGGGAGAAGTGGAGCCGCAGCATGCTCGCTGCTCCGGGAAGGAGACGGAGAAGAGGTGGGGGTGGGGACGGGGCCTTGGGGAAGGGGGGTGGAATCAGGGCATTTCCCCTCCAGCCCCCTCTGTGAGCCGCTCTGGGCTGGGAGCACCCCCATGACCATAGCCCACAACCCCAGCCCCCTGCCCTGACCCCTGCACTCCCCCACACACTCCCAGCCCTCTACCCTGCCCCCTGCCCTTATTCCTGCACCCTCCTCACACGCCTCCAGCCCCCTGCCCTGACTCCTGCACCCCCCACACATACCCCGCTGCTGGTCTGGGGTTCTGGCTGCCGGCCCCTTGCCAGCCAGGGTCCCGGCCACAGGCCCCACTCAGCCTGCTGCCAGCCTAGGTGAACAGAATCCCAGGCTGGCAGCAGGCTGAGCAGGCCAGCAGCATAAGATCAGCATTTTAATTTAATTTTAAATGAACCTTCTTAAACATTTTGAAAACCTTGTTTACTTTACATACGACAGTAGTTTAGTTATACAATATATAGACATAGAGAGAGACCTTCTAAAAAACGTTAAACCTTAAATTAAAAAGTGAATAAATGAAGACTCAGAACACCACTTCTGAAAGGTTGCTGACCCCTGAGATAGAGTATGCATTCTGAGTCACGAGAGATTATGTCTGGTAGAAATGGGAGAGTTATTGGACAAAATGATTGGAAAGTTATAATAGGTCTGGATACCAAAACTGATGAGTCCATCCTGGGGGTACAAGAATCATCTAAGCACTGTCCTGCTGCACTTTCCTTAGAATCCTGGAAAGTAAAAGGGGGGGGGGGTGAAGGGGGAGAACACAGACAGTGGGATGTGACCCGGAGATTAGAAACTCATCTGCTAGAGCAGTGGTCTCCAAACTTTTTTGATTGAACACCCTTATCAGTAAAAAATTTTTGAGCACGCACTCCCAATATATGTATATTTATTTATGTATAAATTATATACATGAACTACTGTACTAATATATTGTGTAAATTATAAAACACAAAAAAAGAAATTAAAAAACAATGAGAAAGATGAAATAAACAATATTTTTAAAATATTTTATTTATTAAAGGTACGAAGACCTTTTTGCTTGCACTAAAAAATTAATAATAATAATAATATTTTTAGTGAGAGCAATGTGATTGAATATGCTTTATTATTTTTGAAAATCTTGGTTTAACACTTTGTGATACAGCGGGCGCCCAGGGTGGAGTGTGCAGTCTGGGAGGGAGTTAGGGTGTGGGAGGGCACTCAGGGTAGGGGTAGGGGGAAGAGGCTCAGGGCTGGGGCAGCTCTGTTTGGTGCAGGGGGCATGCAGGTGGCTCTCTGCAGCGCAGCACCACCCCCATGGCCACGACTCTGGGAGCCGCCCCCCACCCCCCCCCCCCGGGGCAGGCAGGCCCACCCGGAACGCAGGGATTCTAGGAGCTTCAGGTCCCTGGGCTAAGGGGGCCCTGGGCTGCAGCTCTAAAGCCCCTTTCGGAATGCGGCCCTGAGAGCATGGGCCGGAGGACTCAGGAGGAGCAGGGGCAGCTGCACAGCCAGCGGATGGAGAGAAGTGGGTGCTTTCCCCTTCAAAGTGCCGCTTCTCTCCGGTCGGCTTTGAAGGGGAAACTGCCGCTTCTTTCTGGCCACTGGCTGCGCAGCTGCCCCTGCTCCTCCACGGGCTGGAGGACTCAAGGCCGCCCCCCACTTTTTTCCCCCTCCAGCGGTGCTCCTCCTGCCATGCCACCCTTTTGCTCCAGCTATGCTCCTCCTGCTGCGCCCCCCAATCGATCGGCTTGTGCACCCCACTTTGGAGACCACTGTGCTAGAGAACCCAGACCCCTCGAGAGCAAAAGAGGGCATTTTTTCTTATCCTTGGATGCAAAGATATCTATTTTCTGAAATCCCCATTTTGGAAGATATGTGTTAGCAACGACTCCTTCAGAGACTACTAGTGAAAGGAGCAACTTCTCCTAGTTCATCTGCCAGAGCATTCGATTCCTTTGGGAGACATATCACTAGGAGAGCTATGCAGTTACTGATGCACTATTCCCAGAGTAGAATGGTTTCTTGACAGAGGGTGACTGAATTTTGTTCCTCCCTGTCTGTTTATGTAATACATTATTGTGGCGTGGTCTGTTAAAATCTGTACAGCTTGGTTTCTCCACAGCAGTAGGAACGATCTGCAAGCAAAACAAAAAGCTCTCAGCTCCAGCATATTTATGTGAGTTGAAAGAGCTACTGAGGTTCATCGGCTGAGAGTCTGGAACTGACCCAGATGTGCACCCCAGCTGCTAATATCTAATATCAGGGTGGAAGATACGGGGGAGAAGGGCATTCCTAATAAATATTGTCTGGCTCTAACCACTAATGAAGGGACTAATGAAGGGACAAAAAGAGTATCAACTGAGGGAATCATGATTTGCTGGTTCGTCCTGTGAATGCTTGGATCCAAGATAGAAAAGGTCTCAGTCTCAATCTGACAAAAGATGTCACCTGGGTGTAAGAGCCATGTGACCGAGTAGCCTCAAGGCTACTCGGGGTGTGACTGAAGCAACAGGATCAGACGGGAAAGATTCTGAAATCTCTCCATAGGCAAGCCCTCAAGGTGACACTTCTCAGGGCACCCAGCGCCGAGTCTTTTGTTACCACCTGCCTCCAGTGCAAGGGAGTCTTGCCTGTGTTAGCTGGGTGTTAGTGCCACAATGCAACCAGCCTGTCAGATACTCAAGCACTCTTCTTTGGGCTATACCAGCCCTTTCGTTGCCTTTCAGGTTGACAATAGATGGCCCTGAGTCCCTTCGAAGTATCCCCGTGTGGAATCCAACCTCTGATCACAGGATACCCACAGAAATTCCAGATCCTCTGGTCCCCAAGGAACATAGCTTACCAGTTTTACCTTAGATCACCACTCCTGTATTACACACAGCAATTGAATTCAATTATAAAATAAAAAAAATCATTTAAGAAAGAATAGAGATTAAAATAAAAACTAGTTTAAGAGATGGGAACAAATGGTTACATATCAAACAAAATCATAACACACATTCTAAACTTACGAAGTGGGTATTTACCCACAAAAGCTTATGCTCCAATACATCTGTTAGTCTGAATCTGTAAAAGCGGCAAAGAGTCCTGTGGCACCTTATAGACTAACATGGCTATCCCTCTGATACTAAACTTAACTAATAAGTTATCCTTCTATCTAAAGAAGTTTATCTCACACAAAGTTCTTTTCAGCATTTTCAGCTAAGTCTGGCTGAGATCTCTTTTTCATGAAGCAAACCTGCTGTCAGTTTAACTTCCTAAATGAAGGATGTCAGGGTGTCTTTCTGCTCCCCCAAATATACCAGAACAGATCTTTGATGTTGACCTCAAAACAATGCCACCTACACACTGTTTTCCTCTTCCTAGCATAATGACAGGTTTCAGAGTAACAGCCGTGTTAGTCTGTATTCACAAAAAGAAAAGGAGTACTTGTGGCACCTTAGAGACTAACCAATTTATTTGAGCATAAGCTTTCGTGAGCTACAGCGTAGCTCACGAAAGCTTATGCTCAAATAAATTGGTTAGTCTCTAAGGTGCCACAAGTACTCCTTTTCTTTTTCCTCTTCCTAGTGATTCCTTTCTGAAGTCTCCCACAGCTCTTCATTAGCATTTGACTTAAAATGCTAACACTCCTATTAAAAAGAAAAGGAGTACTTGTGGCACCTTAGAGACTAACCAATTTATTTGAGCATGAGCTTTCCTGAGCTACAGCTCACTTCATCGTACACTCCTATTGTATGACATACAATACATAATGGTCCACCATGGAGATAAGCATCTCCCACCCACCTTCTGGAGGAGTTTATCTCATGACATGCTAACTTTGAGTGACCCGCTTTTAACTACAGACCGAGATAAGTTATTTTTTTAGTATATATACACATTATATATACACACACACACACACACACACACAATTCCTCACATATATCATTGAGAGATGTATGGTCAGAAAATAAGGACCACCAGTGTGGCATTACCCCTTTGGTGAACCAATGGGGTCGTCGTACCCTTATGTATTCCTGTGCCCTTGCCAGCATCAAGAGGTCCTTGGGTCATACTCTGTGTTTTGGAGTCTAGGAAAGTACCTATAAACTTTATGGTTTGGGATGGAATCAACTGAGATTTCTTTAGGTTGAGTTTCATTCCTAAATCTGAAAACAGGCACAGAATCAATCTTACTGAGTTGGAAACCTGCTGGACTGATTTGCCTCAGACTAACCAATTATCAAGATATGGGCACAAATACCCTGATGATGTAAATGAGCAATAATCACTTATGGGCACTTTGTAAAAACTCAAGGTGCAATCAAGTGACCAAACAAGAAAACCTTGAACTGATAATGGTCCTTTAGTACTGCAAAGCAGAGAAAGTTTCAGTATGATGGGTGTATCGCCACATGAAAATAAGCATCTTGCAAGTTGAGGGTACTAAACAAGTCCATAAGATCTAATGCGGGTGTGATGGATGCCAGAGTCACCATGCAAAGCTTTGGATTGGACATATAACTGTTGAGGAGCCTGAGATCTAGAATAGGTTGCCACCCTCCCTTTTTCTTTGGTATCATAAAGTAAGCAGACTAAAATCCTTTTCCTCTGAAGGCAAGTGGTATCAGCTATATGGCACCCAACTCCAATAGAGATTATATCTCTTGGTGCATGAAACTTATTTGAAACTGGTCCCTGAAGAGAGATGGGGAGGCTATCAGGTGTATGGTATAGAATTGTAGGGCATAAGCTTATTGAATGACCTGCAAGACCTAACAGTCTGATGTTATTGTGGCTCAGGTATCCCTGAAGAAAGAAAGGTGGGAACCAAAAGGGGGAAGGGAGATACAGATCCACAGATCTGTTCAGTATTTTCCTTATTACTGTGGTAGATCAGCATCTGACTGGGGTCTCAGATTTTTCAGTTAAAAAGAGCCTCAGTCCATGTTCTCTGGACCTTTGTGTGCGGTCTTAAAAGCGCTTGAGATAGCACACTATGAAATTCCCCTGAACAAAAAAGGCAATGGTTGTCTTCATCCATGAGCAGAATGACTTTCCTGCAGGAAGGCCAGAACTTGAAGCCTGATGAGCAGGCCCTCAGCATCAAATCTGAAATTGACACTCCCAGAATTTGAAACCTGCAAACAGGGCTCAGCCTGAAACTGACAAAGTAATTGACTAGCCTCACAGACCACTATAAACTAGCTGTCTTTTTTTTAAAAAAAGTTGTCAATGACAAGGCAACTAATAACTACATTAAAAGATTAATAATTTGTAACAGTAACTAACTGAACAAGGACACAGTCTTCCCACTTACCTTGAAGGGCAGTTAGAAGGAACCGAGGGTGAATGGGTCGCACTGCCTCCTTTATGCCTGGGCATGTCAGCATGAAAGGTGCCTGCACAACCCCTACTGGACACTGCTATTTGAACTTCCAAACCTCTGTGCCAAGGGAACTGACACAGTACATGGGAGCCACTTTATTTTCTACTGAATGCATCCGATGAAGTGAGCTGTAGCTCACAAAAGATTATGCTCAAATAAATTTGCTAGTCTCTAAGGTGCCACAAGTACTCCTTTTCTTTTTGCGAATACAGACTAACACGGCTGCTACTCTGAAACCTGTCATTATGCAAGGCACTACATTTAGCCGTATGGAATGGAAATCTATCAACTTCATGAAAAAACTCGTACAGATACAGACACCATCTTCCTTTCCAAACGCAAACAGATGGACATCGTACCAAAAGGACTGAAGGTAAAAAATCCATTACAATCTACATACCACACAGACTATGCTGACAGCTTGTGCCACACACTCTTAAAGAAACTGTGGAACCACCTGATCAACATCCCCTACAGCAAACAGGGAAAGATTAAGAATGAGCTCTCAAAAGTGGATACTCATAAAAAACCAACCTTCCACACAAAATTCCTCGTGGCTGGACTTTACAAAAGCTAGACAAGCCATTTACAACACACTCTCTGCTTCTCTACAAAAGAAAAAGGACACTAAACTATCTAAACTACTACATGCCACAAGGGGCCACAGCAATGATTCCCTTAGCCCACCCAGCAATAATGTTAATCTATCCAACTATACTCTTAGCTCAACAGAAGAATCTTGGGGCCTCTCCTTCTGCCCCTCCACCCCCACGAACATGATACAGTTCTGTGGTGACCTAGAATCCTATTTTCGACATCTTCGACTCAAGGAATATTTCCAACACACCTCTGAACAACATACTAATCCACAGAGACCTTCCTACCAACACTACAAAAAGAAGGATTCTGGGTGGACTCCTCCTGAAGGTTGAGCCAGACTGGACTTCTACATAGAGTGCTTCTGCCAAAGTGCACGGGCTAAAATTGTGGAAAAGCAGCATCACTTGCCCCATAACCTCAGCCATGCAGAACACAATGCCATCCACAGCCTCAGAAACAACTCTGACATCATAATCAAAAAGGCTGACAAAGGAGGTGCTGTCGTCATCATGAATAGGTCGGAATATGAACAAGAGGCTGCTAGGCAGATCTCCAACACCACTTTCTACAAGCCATTACCCTCTGATCCCACTGAGGGTTACCAAAAGAAACTACACCATTTGTTCAAGAAACTCCCTGAAAAAGCACAAGAACAAATCCGCACAGACACACCTCTGGAACCCCAACCTGGGGTATTCTATCTGCTACCCAAGATCCATAAACCTGGAAATCCTGGACACCCCATCATCTCAGGCATTGGCACCCTGACAGCAGGATTGTCTGGCTATGTAGACTCGCTCCTCAGGCCCTAGGCTACCAGCACTCCCAGCTATCTTCGAGACTGTCAAGGTTCGTCCCCCACTCTGAACTCTAGGGTACAGATGTGGGGACCTGCATGAAAAACCTCCTAAGCTTATCTTTACCAGCTTAGGTCAAAACTTCCCCAAGGTACAAAATATTCCACCCTTTGTCCTTGGATTGGCCGCTACCACCACCAAACAAATACTGGTTACTGGGGAAGAGCTGTTTGGACGCGTCTTTCCCCCCAAAATACTTCCCAAAACCTTGCACCCCACTTCCTGGACAAGGTTTGGTAAAAAGCCTCACCAATTTGCCTAGGTGACTACAGACCCAGACCCTTGGATCTTAAGGACAATGAACAATCCTCCCAACACTTGCACCCCCCCTTTCCTGGGAAATGTTGGATAAAAAGCCTCACCAATTTGCATAGGTGACCACAGACCCAAACCCTTGGATCTGAGAACAATGAAAAAGCATTCAGTTTTCTTACAAGAAGACTTTTAATAAAAATAGAAGTAAATAGAAATAAAGAAATCCCCCCTGTAAAATCAGGATGGTAGATACCTTACAGGGTAATTAGATTCAAAACATAGAGAACCCCTCTAGGCAAAACCTTAAGTTACAAAAAAGATACACAGACAGAAATAGTTATTCTATTCAGCACAGTTCTTTTCTCAGCCATTTAAAGAAATCATAATCTAACATGTACCTAGCTAGATTACTTACTAAAAGTTCTAAGACTCCATTTGGGTCTATCCCCGGCCAAGACAGAATATAGACAGACACACAGACCCTTTGTTTCTCTCCCTCCTCCCACCTTTTGAAAGTATCTTGTCTCCTCATTGGTCATTTTGGTCAGGTGCCAGCGAGGTTACCTTTAGCTTCTTAACGCTTTACAAGCGAGAGGAGCTTTCCCCTGGCCAGGAGGGATTTCAAAGGGGTTTATCCTTCCCTTTATATTTATGACAGAGACACCACTGACTTCCTGAGGAAACTACAATCCATCGGTGATCTTCCTGAAAACACCATCCTGGCCGCTATGGATGTAGAAGCCCTCTACACCAACATTCCACACAAAGATGGACTACAAGCCGCCAGGAAAAGTATCCCCGATAATGTCACGGCAAACCTGGTGGCTGAATTTTGTGACTTTGTCCTCACCCATAACTATTTCACATTTGGGGACAATGTATACCTTCAAATCAGCGGCACTGCTATGGGTACCCGCATTGCCCCACAGTATGCCAACATTTTTATGGCTGACTTAGAACAACGCTTCCTCAGCTCTCGTCCCCTAATGCCCCTACTCTACTTGCGCTATATTGATGACAACTTCATCATCTGGACCCATGGAAAAGAAGCCCTTGAGGAATTCCACCATGATTTCAACAATTTCCATCCCAACGTCAACCTCAGCCTGGACCAGTCCACACAAGAGATCCACTTTCTGGACATTATGGTGCTAATAAGCGATGGTCACATAAACACCACCCTATACCGGAAACCTACCGACCGCTATGCCTACCTAAGTGCCTCCAGCTTTCATCCAGACCACACCACACGATCCATTGTCTACAGCCAAGCTCTACGATACAACCGCATTTGCTCCAACCCCTCAGACAGAGACAAACACCTACAAGATCTCTATCAAGCATTCTTACAACTACAATACCCACCTGCTGAAGTGAAAAAACACAGATTGACAGAGCCAGAAGAGTACCCAGAAGTCACCTACTACAGGACAGGCCCAAAAAAGAAAATAACAGAACGCCACTAGCCATCACCTTCAGCCCCCAACTAAAACCTCTCCAACGCATCATCAAGGATCTACAACCTATCCTGAAGGATGACCCATCACTCTCTCAGATCTTGGGAGACAGGCCAGTCCTTGCTTACAGACAGCCCCCCAACCTGAAACAAATACTCACCAGCAACCACATACCACATAACAGAACCACTAACCCAGGAACCTATCCTCGCAACAAAGCCCGTTGCCAACTGTGTCCACATATCTAGTCAGGGGACACCATCATAGGGCCTTATCACATCAGCCACACTATCAGAGGCTCGTTCACCTGCACATCTACCAATGTGATATATGCCATCATGTGCCAGCAATGCCCCTCTGCCATGTACATTGGTCAAACTGGACAGTCTCTACGTAAAAGAATAAATGGACACAAATCAGATGTCAAGAATTATAACATTCACAAACCAGTCGGAGAACTCTTCAATCTCTCTGGTCACTCGATTACAGCCCTAAAAGTCGCAATATTACAACAAAAAGACTTCAAAAACAGACTCCAACGAGAGACTGCTGAATTGGTATTAATTTGCAAACTGGATACAACTAACTTAGGCTTGAATAGAGACTGGGAATGGATGGGTCATTACACAAAGTAGAACTATTTCCCCTTGTTTATTCTCCCCCCACCCACTGTTCCTCAGACATTCTTGTTAACTGCTGGAAATGGCCCACCTTGATTGTCACTACAAAAGGTTTTCTTCCCCCCACCCCCCTGCTGGTATTAGCTTATCTTAAGTGATCATTCTCCTTACAGCGTGTATGATAACACCCATTGTTTCGTGTTCTCTGAGTATATAAATCTCCCCACTGTATTTTCCACTGAATGCATCTGATGAAGAGAGCTGTAGCTCACAGAGACTAACAAATTTATTTGAGCATAAGCTTTTAAGGTGCCACAAGTACTCCTTTTCTTTTTGCGAATACAGACTAACATGGCTGCTACTCTGAAACCAGGCACAGGAAGAAGAAACTATGGTTATGAAGCCTTGGTGGCTTCTTGAGAGATCTTTATTTTTATTGAGCTGTGAATATTCTGCTACCAGCCATTGCTACACCTTCCCTAAAAGGTCATTAGTATTGAATTCATCATTATTGAATAATATCAGGGTATATTATTAAAACAGCAAGAAATGAAGGTTATTCACCTTTAACTGGAGTTCAAGGTGTACTCTGCATATTCCCACTCATGGATGTGATGACGGTGCAGCTCTCACATTGGAATCTTTTGACAGAAGTGCCTGTCGCAGTGCTCCTGCAACCACTCTTGCCCCCTCCCCTCACTGTTCATGAATGTTCTGAGTGTGAGTAACCTTCGTTTCTTGACTGAGCGTCCTCTGCACATCTCTGACTCATGGAATAGTTTGACCAGCAGTACTCCTCTTTGGGGAAGGTGGAACATGGAGTCTTAATTAGAGAGAGATTGAAGTACTGTTCTGCCAAACTGAGCATCCAATTTGAACACTCAAGGCTTGTCTATATGGAAACTAAGCATGCAAGAATCTAGGACTGTAAATCTACAACACCCTACCTTGCCATGTACTAACTGGCCAGGTGGACCCTGCTACCGCACATGAAACTTCCTTAGTGTGTTTTGTTGTTTTAAAGTACATTACAGAACTTTTAGCATGTGGTAGCAGGGTCCACATGGACAGTTAGTGTGCTGTATTTACACCATGATCTTCCATGCACTAAGCCTCATGTGTAGACAAACCTTAAGCCCAAATAGAAGCGTTGTGTACATGAATATCTGGAGCTTCATGTTACAGAAATCGGGAGAGTGGTAAGTGTAATGCACTGAAGGCATCCTATTGAGGTCACCTTGGCCCTAGTGGAATGGGACCAAAATTCTTCAGGGATAGAAATAGATGTCAATATATAAGCCTCTTGTGTACACAATCATTTTGATAATGTTTGAAAAGAGATTGTTTGACGTTTTGTATAATCAGCATAAAATATGAAAAGATTTGGAGACTTTCTGAATTGTTTAGTCCCATTCAAATAACAAACTTAAAGCCCTTTTTGCATTTAAAATATGCAACCTATTTTCACCTGCATGTCCATGCAGTCTTATGTGAGGGAGCAATACCGACAGATTAGTAACTTAGTCAATACTTTAGGTAGGAACCTGGGATGGGGACATAGGACAACCTTATCTTTATGGAATACAGTAAATGGCAGACCAGCCTTAAGGGCTTTCAGTGCAGCCTCTCTAAAACAGGAAGTGTAATTCTGTTTTTGGATGGAGAACCAAGGACGTCAAAGATGCGGCAAGAGACATCTCCTCTACTATTACCAAGGGAATTTTCAGAGTAGTTGTCAGCTATTTCATGAAATACTGCATCCTCTAACAAAGACGCAATTCCCATATTTTTATCCAGAGATTTCGGGTCTTCCAGTCTGTTTCTTTATGTTCTTCGACCACCCCAGGTTCATCCTCTTCTGAGAGCATGTCTGATGCAATAGTTGGGGATTGCTCTCTTTCCCTATGAGCTGCAGACAGATCCATGAGCTTTGGATCCAATGAATGAAATCTTCCCAAAGCTCTCAAAAGAGAAATGGATATGCTGTCATTCTTGGTAATGCCTGGGAGAGGGCCAATAGGGCCATCCAACTCACGGTGGGTGCCAATCCAGCCAACAGTCCATTGCTATTCAATCTCACATTATCTGCTACAGCATGCATCTTTTCCACATGTTTGTTCAGCAATATATCTTCCCTTAAGAAAAGGACAATGTGGCAATTGAGTGGGTTAATCTCTGATTCCAAGTCTGACAACAGATCCGATTTCTGATCCAAGCATGATAGTAAAGGAGAGATTAGAAGTAGTAGCATTTTACTGGAAGGGGAGCATTAGGTGGCAGGAGAGGTGGTGAGAGACAATAGCTCCTCTATCCTTCACTTCTCTGGAGGGGAAGTAGCATTATGTGGATCCAAAGAAGCTCCTCTCTCTCATGTCTTTATCAGTCCCCTCCAGATCCAAGATAAGACAGGGCTAAGGATTTTTACAGTGGATTTGAACTACCACTGTTATGGGAGATTGCTGAGCAGGCTTGAACTGAGTCTGATCTGTGGGACCACACATTAACTGCCAACTGCACTAGATGTTCAGGATCCCTCTTTCTCAATTTAGGATCAATGACCTGGGATTAAAAGACACTGGATCCACCAATTTCCTCAAGTATCTTTTGAATCATTCTTACACACTAAGTCTCCCCTGAACCCGAGTTCCTGGATTTGAGGGAGGTTGCTCCTACAAAATGGCTCCGCTTACAGAGGCCATCACCAATGGAGTCTCTCTGCTTTTCAATTTCGGGCACAAAGATCCGAGATCCTTTTTAGATACCACAGGGTTCTTGGAGCTTGGAACCAAAGAAAGGTCGCACTTCTTGAAACCAGGACTCTTGACTTTCAGACCCAGCATCTGATCCCAACAGCAGAACTGAAGCTCCACTTAACGACTAACTAGAAAACCTTAAGAAACAAAACCCAATACTAAAACTAAATAACTATTTACACTATAATCTAATCTAAAATGTAAGATAAAAGCATAACAAGCCACTGTTCAAGATAAGGATCTTGGCCACTGGCCCCGAATGGTTCCCGATCCACCAGCTGCGGAGGTTGGAAGAACTACAGTAACCACAGCACCAGGCCCCCTTTTATAGCCTCACCTGTTGTGACATTATCCCGGGTAAAATCTGGACCGATAACAGCTGTGTCCTCTCAGTTCTCCAGCCTAGGATGCCTTTTACACTGCTTTGCTGTGAGAGCAACCACTGCTGGCTAGCTCACACACAGCCTCCAGCATGTCAATTACTCCCAGTTATACTCCGAGTGCTACAGCCAGCCACCCTTTATTTACACTGCAAAGTAACACCAGCAAATCCCCAGTCCCAGACCTCCTCCCAGAAGCGTGTCTTGTATTGCTCAGCACTCTCCTGGACAATACAAGCTCATATAAAGTCCATCATTTTATTAATTGAAAATTATATGCATAAATCTGTTACCCCAAATGGAGCTTCCCAAATACTTCAATCCAAACACACTGGTCTAAATAAAACAATAATACAAGTTTATTCACTTATATCTTCTGTAGTTATTACAAGTAATGAAGCATAAAAGTCAGAATTGGTTACAAGAAAATAAAAGTAAATTGCAACTAATGCCTAACTTAACAAACTAGTGTAAATTCAAAACAAATGTCTCTCTCAGCACGTTTTAGCAGCCTTACTGGCTGAAGAATGAAGGAAATAGCTTTGGACAGGGAGGGGATCAATCAGGATCCCTCCCCCAGTCCAAAGCTATTTCCTTTATTCTTCAGGTGTTGTGGATGCCATGGGTAGAGAGACAGAAGGAATCAATTGGGGTGTCTCCTCTCTCCTCTTTATAGCTCTCTCTCTTCTTTGAGAAACGTCTCCAGCTGAGGTTCAGAAGACGGAAAGTCTGTGTGGATGGGAACCCAGCTGTTTCTTTGTCAAGATGTAAATTTTACCCACATCCTCTTTCCTGCCAAAGAATAGCTATTTAATCAGGTGACAGTCCATTTAATTTTGCTGACACCTGACTGAGGCATTGGCTAACCTTTTGTCTCTGGGGAACTGATTTGTGGCTGCTCCCCCCAGACTTGGAACAAGTCTAGCAATGCCATACAAAGGAATCTTACAACTTTACATGCAACGTTGCTACACATATTTTACCAGGACAATAATGATCAGTAAATTATGAGTTTTCACATGATACCTCACAAGGCATACTTTGTATGAAATTTATCATAATTTTGTAAAAGGGGTGAACACAGGGGTACAGACGGTCATACCCTCAGAGCATTCAGGAGCACTAAGAACAGAGGATGTGAGAGTGCTCCAATCAGCACTGCTATGAAAAGGTTCCACCATCAAAGCAACACCAGTGGCACAACCCATGAGTGGGAATATTCTGAGAAAACTGAAAGAAGAATAAATAATTTAGATAGAATTATGCTTTCCAATATTTTTACTGATAGCGATAAAAAGAGAGCTGGAGGGTGGCAACATTCTTTCACAGAAAAATGGAGTTTGCCATACTAAACTATTCCAATGGTCCACATAATTAGTATCCTGCCTTCAACAGTGGCCAACACTAGTCAGATGTCTGAATCACTAGGTTATTTGCTTTGTCCAAGATATAAATTAGTGGAATACCCTGACTCCCATTTACAATAGGTGTCTCACCTGTGAAATTCATGGCCTAATGAAACTAAAGATACTCAGCCAGTCTCATCATTTAAGGACAGAGTAAAGAAATCTCAGGGTACTTCTACATTGGAAAAAAACCAATCAACCAACCAAAACATGGCAGTGAGTCTCAGAGCTGGGCTCAAGCAACTCAGGCTAGTACTACAGAACTAAAAATAGCAGTGAAGACATTACTGCTAGCGCTAGAGACCAAGCCCCTTCACTGGGTTCCAGAGCCAGGGCTCTTGCCCAAGCAGGAACATCTAATGCTCCCATTTTTATTAAGAAGAAAAGGAGTAACTTGTGGCACCTTAGAGACTAACAAATTTATTTGAGCATATGCTTTCGTGAGCTACAGCTCACTTCATTGGATGCATTTCAGTGGAAAATACAGTGGGGAGATTTACATATTTTTTATTTTTATTGTAGCACGAGCCCTGCAAGCCCAAGTCAGTTGAGTCAGGCTGTTAGACTCACTACCACAATGGGGTTTTTTGCAGTGTGGACATACCTTATAATTATATTTATTATCATTATATATAATTATATAATTAATTGTTCCTTATAATTGTTAGTAACTGAAAATTACATTATTATTAGTATTATTTGTAGTGCACCCAGAGACATTGTTGTGATGAAGGCAATACAAGTTGTTGATGATGATTTCACCAGCAAACCTAATACTAGCTAGTGGCTGATCTGATAGATGTAATCACTGCAACATCATTTATTTGCCTACTGTTTTGCAACTGCACAATGTATCTTTGGGCATTGAGTCTAGAAGTACAGATTTTGAGACTTCCACTACTATAAAAACACTAACTAGTCCAGTAATAAGGCATATTAATGGTTAAGCCAGTTAAGGAACGAATAATTTCAGTACATTTGCAATATCCAGTGAAACCACTGATTACTGTGAAACTTGTACGTCAGCCAGGCCCCAGGATGGGAGAGTTACATTTCCGTACTAAAAGGGTATAAACTACAGCAGCAACTCTCTAGTAACATGAGAGGGTATTTTTAATCCTGGGTGTCAATTATCACCATCTAGGTCAGTATCTGATATTTTTAACACGTTTTCAAATGCTGTCCAATCATGTATCACTGCTCACGTCTTCTGTAGAAAACAAAGAGCTTGGATCCTTTTTTGTGCTTCCAACCCCATAGCACTGGTGCAAACACGATGGATTCTGATTTTAAATAGCTAGTGGAAAATTCTCCAAGTTGAGGGGAACTTCTCGTCAACAAAGCTAGCAGAGCTGGCTCCTGAGCCAGCCATCTTTTGATTCCCATCTGTGTGACAACGCAGAGATGGGGCTGCTAGGTACACAGTTTACCTCTCCCCTGCTACTCCCCATTGGCTTAAGGACCCTCTAAAACCTAAGCTGTTGTAACATGTCTGGACCAGGCACATATAACATCATAACTGGCTCCCTGATGGCCCCTTTTCCCCTCCACAGTGCTAAGAAGAGCTCAGATAAAAGGGAAAATTGAGCCTCAAATATTTAGTAGGCAAGAAAGCATGAAAGTCTCTGAGAAAGGGGTTAAGTTGCTATTATTATAGTAATTTAAAGAGTAACAAATTTACAAGCTGTACAATTAACTTTTAAAAACACTCTATAGAAGAAAAAAATATCCAGTTCCACACATGCACACACATTTTAAACAGTAATCTTCCACCCCCACCCTTATCCCTCCCTGCACTGTTTCTTTGTAACCATTCACATTTCTTTCATGCCTTCAGATTCAACTATTGATATGGCAGTATGTATCCAGCTAGTGTAAGAGATGTATAGTACACGCCACCATTTCTGTACCTTTTACAGGTGTGTAAGAGCCTCTTCTTGAATGGCCTTAAGATGTGAAAATTGGGGTATTATAAAAATTACCTCTGTATAGTTATAAAACCCTAATAAGACACTCAAGGAAGCAATCACATAGAACCAGGAGCCACAGAAGCATTTGTCATTGATATCACTGAATCTTAATATTCATTTTTAACTAATGTTAATAATGGTTATTTACCACACCCTCAACATAACAGGAAATGGCTCAACTCCACTGTGAATATGTATGCCTACTGAGATTTTCTGAACGCAATGCAAATCATGAAATTATTATTTAAATAGCTCACGTTTCTCCCTCCTAAATATAAGAAATATTTTTCACCTGCACAGCTTTACAGGTTTACTTTTAAAATAAAACAAATATGAGGCTGCATGCTTTAAGTTTTATTATGCTAACATGGTATTTCTGATTACAATTATAGTCATGCGATCATTTAAAATGACATTCCAGAGTTGTGTTTTGAGGGGACTATAAAAACTACAAAAATCAAAACAAAACACACTTTCAGGGTTGTCCAAAGCCCCCACCTTGCAAATTTCCTTTGTTTACTGGAACAGGGGTGATATAGAGGTAAGGAGCAGGGTGCCTGTCAGTCCCATAATCTCCCCTTCAATGTGTGCAAGGATCTGGGGGCCCTTGCCTCACTGGTTGTCTGAGCCAGTCTCTCAGCCTGCCATGTGGAAGATGGGATCTGGGGGTCCTTTCTCTTTGGGGAGCCCCTCTCCTTCCCCGCCAGTACATGCATTGGGACAGATGCCCCTGTCCCTCTGGGAGGGATCTGAGCTCCTCTCCCTGCCTCCCGGTATGCACAGGGATCAGGGGAGTCCTGCCAATATAAAGGGTCTGAGCCCCTCTTTCTCTGCCCTCTGTGCATCTGAGGGACCGTATCCCTCTGGTGGGGATCTGATCTCCTCTCCCTGGCCTCCCATGTAAGCTGGCACTGGCCCTACTGACACAACCATATCTTATTCCTGCACAATGACCAATAGTAGCCAAAGCTTACTAAAAAATTGTTTCCCCCAGAAAATATAAAACTTTCCCTCTTTACATTAAGAAAAAATAGGCAATCTCAGCCTCCCCATCTACCTCCAAAAAGTCAGTGTTCACAAAGAATTAAATATTGGCTGCTACAGTTCACTAAAGAAATTACCTAGGCTACATCCACCCTCCAGCACTTACAGCAGCGCAGCTGTGCCACTACAGAGTGTGTGGTGGAGATGACGGAGAGGGATGAGGGAGAACTCTCTCCTGTCAGCTTAATAACTCCTGCCTCCGTGAGAGGCAGTAGCTATGTTAGCCAGAGAAGCTCTCCCACTGACATAGTGCTGTCTAACTGGCTTTTAGGTCGGTATAACTTATGTCACTCAGGGGTGTGAGCAACGCAAGTTATATCGAAGCAACCTGTAGACAAGGTCTCAATCACATGCAAGTGTAAATTTGTTAGTCTCTAAGGTGCCACAAGGATGACTAGTTGTTTTTGCTGATACAGACTAACACGGCTACAACTCTGAAACCTGTAAAAGAATAACGTTTCAATTCATTTACCATGTCAACTAAAGTACAAGTGAGGTTATCTTCACTGTGTTGCAGAAAAGATGTTGCATTGTTGTCACATGGAGATAAACAAAAATAACCACAGCAGTTCAGCAAGCCAAACAAAAAGGCTCAGTGTACTCTCATATTTTCTCTCATACCACTCACAACACAACTCTATATTGTACTGCATGCACTCCGATATTATAATTATGAAAATCATATAAGCACCCAAACTGCACGAGAAACAACCAGCCTCCCTCTCCACTTTCTGCGTTGTGTATTAATATAAAATAATAACTGCTTCATATTTGAGATAATCTGTTTTTTATGTAATTTAGCACCTATATAAAAAATACTTATCCCAGTGATTCATTCGTACAATGATTAATTGCTACTGTGCTGATTGGCAACCAATTTACAGTTTTATGGCAGTGTTGAAATTGTAGATTTAAAGGTGATCAGGCGAATCCCACCTGTGCGCCAATGGTCTAAGCACCTAAAATCACATAAGCATTTTGTAACTGTGTATGATCCACTCCATAATTTATTCATAATTTATTCATAATTCACTCCGTAATTTATTTGTATTTTAAAACATAAGGAACACCATAAATAGAAAGAAAAACTAATTTCGGAAAGCATTTAATCTCTTCTCCATCATCCACCCAAGCAATAATCTAAATCTCAAAACTCTGCATAAATGCTTCTGTATATTTTCATACAGTGTGCGTAAATTTCCCTCAAAAGCATTTTTTTTAATTCATTTTTCAAATCGTGTACTATAATCCACCAGCCCAGGATTGCTGTTTCTAAGGATACAAAAAATAAATTTCAGAGTAACAGCCGTGTTAGTCTGTATTCGCAAAAAGTAAAGGAGTACTTGTGGCACCTTAGAGACTAACCAATTTATTTGAGCATGAGCTTTCGTGAGCCACAGCTCACTTCATGCTCAAATAAATTGGTTAGTCTCTAAGGTGCCACAAGTACTCCTTTACTTTTTTTAAAAAATAAATTATTCATTCAAAGTTTATGCAACTAAAACAAAGAGATTTTACTGTCATTCCACTAATGGAGATATTGACAAATTTAAAACTGCAAAAAAATGCACTTACTGTGTAGCTTTGACAATGTCCCATGTGCTGTAATCATCAATGTGGCTTTTCCGTCCAAGAGAATCACTGTATCCATGGTTATAATGACTTTGGGGCTTGATTTCCTACAAAATGGAAATCTGCTATTAGGACATGAGACTTAGGTTTACTGCTAGAATTCTTAAAATATTTGTAACTGAACAGCATTTATTTTGAAATATTTCCATATGAATACAAAAATACTATATCCAGTTGAACATAGAATAAAATCAGTTAAATCTGGCCAGGATACATGATCAAAACTTTTTAAATGTTGTGAAATGTACCACAGTATTCTTTAATAAATACATTTCAAGACCTTAGTTTTAGGTCTCATCCAAGAGATGGCACACCTGCAGCAGTGCAGTATCACCAAATCCCATGCTGCAGGCATTCATTCAGTACTGTTTTAGAAGACAGAGTGCCTCCTCAACCGTAATGGCCATCTTTACAAGTATGTAAAATATGACACCTTATAGCTTTTGAATTATATATCAACACAATCAAAAATGAGTATCAAATGTATGATTGTTTACTTTTTGTCTTGAATTCTGTAACTGTACGCTGTTGAACAGCTGCCATATTTTACCCCACAGATGATGCCTATTATATGCGTAGTAGTAAAGTGCTTTTGGGATAATTACTACTATGGTGACTATAACCTAGTTTTTATATTCTATTGTAGCTCTCTGATCATAACTAGGAGCTTATCAACTGGGCAACAGAAATCACATTTGAAGACTCTGAGACACACAAAATACCCAACTAACATGAAATGAGTTCCCTTCTTTTGTTATAGACCTAATGGAAGGGAAAAGAAAAAACGAACAGGAAACATCTTCATCTTACTTCAATTGGGGGGGAGGAGTGAGAGTGAAATAGGGATGTAAATATTGATTAAAAAAGTTAACCAGTTAAACAATTAAAATTATATAGTTTAACAGGTTAACCGAGGTTGCTCCAGCTGGTCTGGTGCAGGGCAGCCAGGGCTGGGGGTCCTGCTGCCCCGGCCAGGGGTCCCACCATCCCGGCGCAGCTGGGGTTGCTCCGGCCAGCACAGCCATGGCCAGGGTCACTCTGGCCAGGCTGAGGACCCGCTGGCACGGCCAGGGCTGGGGTCCCGCCAGCCAGTGCTGCCAGGGTTGAGGGCTGCAGTCCCGCTGGCCCGGCACGGCTGGGGTTGCTCCATCCAGCACAGCTAGGGCCAGGGTCGCTCCGGCCAGGCTGACGCAGCCAGGGCTTGGGTCCCACCAGGACAGATGGGGCTGGAATCGCTTCAGCTGGCTGGGCCTGGGGTCCCACCAGCCCGTCCGGCACTTCACGGCGGGAGTCACTCCAGCCAGCCAGCCTGGCCTCGCCACCAGAGCTAGAGTCCCTCTGGCCAGTGCAGGGCTGCCGGGGTTAACGGTTAAGGTCGGTTAACAGTAAGCCTAATACTTACCGGTTATCCTTTTACCTCCCTAGAATGAAAGTGAAAGAATGAGAATGAATGAGAGAATGTGTGTGTGTGTAGACAGCTATTCTCAAGTATATAAAAAACATATGACCTTACAAAAATTGGATCTACCAAAAGAGTTAAGAGGTCTAGGCTTCAAAGCAAAAATGGCCTAGTCTGTTCATTGTACAGCCTTGATTTAGCACATACATTTCCTAAGTCAGGGACCATGTTTTCCTCTGAGGTGTAGCGCTCAAATTGTCAACGTGCAAATAACTGTCAGCTGCAGAGTCTCTCAACCATTAATCGCTTTAGCTATATCATACCACCTCCCTTTAAATACGTTTTTTTTGTTCTCCATCATTACTATAGTGTTATCCTGGAGAGCACGAATTCACTCTCATCCTCATCAGCACATTAAATACAGATAAGCAAACAATCATACTTAGTAGTCCAAACCAAACAAAAAGACTGCTTTCCCCACTCTAAGTTATAATTTACATAAAATTTTAAAAGAAAGATTAAATGTCAGTTATTTCATTTAGAAATGTAGTTTACTACAACCTACAGTGCTGTAAAAGAATGGCTAAACAGCTAGATAATACAGAAGATGTGATTCTTTTCAGCAAGTCTGCAGGTATAATGGGCTCAATGCAGCAGAAAACAGGCTTCACAAATAACTTCAGCTATTTCCTATTCGGACAAGAAAGTACCTTTTCCTACAGCAGTTTAGGAATGTTATATTAATAATTTTGCAGCTGCTCTCTTCCTGGGGCAAAGTTTGTAATGGATGATTGTTTGCTCACTCACCACACTTCAATAGGTCCTGACATCCTATTCTTTCCAGCTAACTGAACATTTTGGAGGTCAGACAGTTAAATTAAGAGAGGAACTGTACAGCCTAAAAATTGTCACTCCTAGCCCTCCTACCCCCCAAAAATGAATCAATGAGGTGACAAAGAGGGGAACCAGTGTTAGAAAGAACAATGTTAACAATAGTTTAACAATAAAAAGAAACTAATGACTCAATTTCCTCATTGTTAACCAGTAGCTAATAAAGCAGATTAGAAATGGAGTACCAATCTCTTCTATTGAGTTTATGGGACAATGTTGTAAATGCCATACTTTAGCAAAATGGTAACCTCCAGTATCAGGCTCAGTTACTCATATTGTATCTTTAAACTTCTAAAGCAAACAAAACATCTCAGTTTATTCATGGTGAAGTGCTTCTTTAACTTGTGACATTTCAGATTGTTGGGATGAATGCAGCTTTACTTAGCAATTTTTCTATTAATATTATCACTTGGTCTCCTTAGCAACACAGTCAATAGAATTTCACCCAGAAATTTCTGCACCAAGCCCAATAACCTAGGCTTGAACCAGAACATATCTTTTAGGAGATAAATGTCAGGAGAACTGGAGTGAAAACACAAAACAAATAAGTTCCCAATCCCACTTCCGTGAAAATGTATCCATGTGTCCCACCACAGGATCATAATACCTACAGCAAAGTTTGTTGTTCTGCCTTAGTGGAAATGAGTCCCACTTGAGGTCACAACCCTGTTTTACTCAAGTACCTGGGATTCCCATGAAGCAAGACTCAGAAATCAAACATCGCAGAACATGAGTCAATTCACCCTGCAAGCAGAAATTTTCCAGTTTTGGTCTCTTTCTGGAGGTGAATGATTTGGAAAGTCTGAGCAAAAACTTTTCATGATCTCAGCATGATGGAAAACTTATTTTTTCCACATCAAAAATTATTGAAAGGGATTTTTTTTAAAACAGGTCTATCACTGAAACAACTGGAGATTCAAAAATGAAATTTTACTTAGAAGTGTTTCTCTTTACAATGAAAATCCCTGAATTATTTAGTTATAAGCTGTCACAGAGTGTGGGGGAGTCCAGGCCCTGCACCCCTCTTCCTGGGATCCACTGAGACTCTCAGCCAGCCAGTAAAACAGAAGGTTTATTGGACCACAGGAACACAGTCCACAACAGAGCTTGTGGGTACAACCAGGACCCCTCAATCACGTCCTTCTGGGGGAGCAGGGAGCTTAGACCCCAGCCCTGGGGTTCCCTGTGTTCCTCTCCCCAGCCCCAAACTGAAAACTAAACCCACCTAGCAGGTTCCCTGCTGCAGTCTCCGTCCACATTCCTGGGCAGAGGTGTTACCTCCCCCTCCCAGCTCAGGTGACAGGCTCTCAGGTCTCCCATCCCCAGGGCACATTCCCAGGTCAACACTCCCCCCTCCCTGCTGAGTCACATCGTCACATAAGCCTCTGGAAAAAAAAGCATTTTGCACATGTATGGTACAAGTGATACTACTTTTACCACACTTGTTCATGTATATTCAGAGAGGATGAATATACAGAACTCCTTAACTTCATGGATTATTCCAAAACTGCAAGGGCAATTTCCAAAAGTTTTATGGTAATGTCAGATAGTGTTCCAGCCTAGCAGGTTACCAATGAAGTTGAAAGCAAAAATCAGTATCAACTTGTTCCAGCTCTGAGCTCGGGTTGCCAACATTCTAAAAACGCACAAAACTGAACACCCTTGCCCCACCCACCACTCACTCCATCCCCACTCCCTCTGTCACTCGCTCTCCCCCACCCTCACTCACTTTCACTGGGCTGGGGCAGGGGTGCAGGAGTGGGTGAGGGCTCTGGCTGAGGGTGCAGGCTCTGGGGTGGGGCTGGGTATGAAGGATTTGAGGTACAAGAGGGGGCTCCAGGCTGGGGCTGAGGGGTTGGGAGTGCGGGAGCGGGTTCACGGTTGGGGTAGGGGGTTGAGGTGAGGGATGGGGTGCGGGCTCCAGCTGAGGGTGTGGGCTCTGGGGTGGGGCCAGGGATGAGGGGTTGGGGTGCAGGAGCCGGTGCCAGGACTGGGAGAGAGTTTGGATGCAGGAGGGGGCTCAGGGCTGGGGTGCAGGCTCTAGGAAGGAGCCTGGATGTGGGAGGGGGCTCAGAGCTCGGGCAGGGGGTTGGGGTGCAGGAGGGGGCTCAGAGTTTTGGCACGGTGGGAGGGGAGGTTCAGGGTGTGGGCTACGGCCAGGCGGAGCTTACCTCAAGTGGCTCCCAGAAGCAGCCAGCATGTCCAGCTCCTAGGCAGAGGGGCCATGGGGCTCCATGTGCTGTCTGTGCTGGCGGGCTCTGCCCCCACAGCTCCCATTGGCTGCGGTTCCCAGCCAATGGGAGCTGCGCAGCCAGTGCTTTGGGTGGGGGCAGTGAACAGAGCCCCCTGGCCCTGCACCTAAGAGCCGGACATGCCAGCCGCATCTGTGAGCCGTATGGAGCCAGGGCAGGCAGGGAGTTCTGCCTTCGCCCCACTGCGTCAGCGATGGAACTTTTAGCAGCCCAGTCAGCACAGGGTCCCTTTTCGATCAGGCGTTCCAGTCAAAAACCGGACGCCTGGCAACCCTACTCTGGGCAATAAATTTATAGGACAAATACACGATAAGTGTGATAGGTCATGCAACCTACAGAAGGCTTGAAGGGGCCAGGTAGACCAATTAACTCCCCAGGCTGCATCTGGAGGAGGAGTCAGGGAGCAGGGATTGATTAAATGAAGCTCAGCTGGGCAAAAACAGGAGGGGTCTGTATAAAGGAGCTGAGAGCAGAAGGGGGCTGTAGTGAAGTAGTCTGCAATCACTCCCTGGGGGAAGGGAGGTGTGTTTGGGGCTAGAGACAGGTTGCCTGCAGTTACTCCCTTGGAGGAGGGAGCTTGGACTGGAGAACCAGAAAGGCAGGAAAGGGTAAAGGCAGCAAGGTATGGGGTACAGAAGACCTTGGCTGCTGAGAGGGTCCCTGAGCTGGAACCCAGAGTAAAGGGCAGTCCCAGGTTCCCCTACTAGCCACTGGGGAAGTAGTGCAGACCAGACAGTGGAGAGCAGACTGCCTGGGACAGTTCTCCTTGGAAGGCTTTGATATCCAGGAAGGGGAGAACCCCAGTGACATGGCTAGAGTAACAAGTGACGAAGAGGAAGCTGCAACTCCTGGAGCAAGAGGAGCTGCAGGATGAGAGAAGATGGGTGGAGAGATATCCAGAGGAGGGTCTAGCACCTGGAAGAGCTAATCGCCAGGAGCAGCCAGGAGGAGGCCCTAAAAGAGATACAAGGGGCACTAAAAGACAATATTTAAAACCTATACTCAAGAGTAACTCAAACCAAACCACACAAGATGATCTAAATTTATGTTTCTATAGAACTTCCTTGTTCCATAGGGCAAACAGTCCATAATGCTTGGGGGGGAAGGGGAGGGGAGAGATAGGGAAAGAGTAAGAGCTTAGTCACTATACTGTATGTCTAATGTTTGTTACACTTTTCAGATTAGTCAGAATGACAACATAACAAGAATACAACACCTTTGTTTCCTCAATGCCATTCTGAAGACAAAGGATATAAACCTGTAGAGAATCTACGAAATAAACTTGACCTTATGCTTACACTGGCAGTATTCGTTAGCAAACGCATCTGGTACCCAAATCATCAACACATGGAACAGGTTTTCCCATTTCACCGTCACACTACTTCATACATAGTTCAGTCCTTTCAACATTCCATTAGCCTGAAAGCTAAGCAGAAAAACTGGTTAAAATCTCTATATTCCAGTGCTATGCTGCCATCTATGCAAGACCCCTAATAATAGCAGCAGGGCACCTACTGCCAAAGCAAATGGGAACCAGGCATAGTACAGCTGTTGCTCTAGGTGTCTGGGAAGGGAGACACATTATGTCTGCAAAGGAGGAGGCAGCTCTGCAGAAATTCTCTCTTTGCAGTCTCAGAATAAATCAGGCTCTCTTATATGGAGGAACAGTGCTGAGAAAAAGTACCAAATATAGAAAGAGTTGTAAGATGCAAATCAAGGCCTAAAATAAAGTAAGACAAAATCCAAACATAAATGCCTGGATGTTGCCCTTTTTACTTTGAATTTGAAAGGTGATGCCATGCAAAGTTATCACAAGAGCCAGTAACTGTATCAGCACTGTTCACCTACAGCTACACTAGGCAGTAAGGATTTTGCATACCACAAATCATAGTAATCAGAGCTTGAAAAGCTTACTGGATACATACTAATGTGAGGATAAACCAAGTAGAGAAAGGTTAGTACAAAAGATGACACTACAGAATTTCAGTACAGTACTCCAGTTCAGCCTATTTCTTGCCCTTTCTCAGATGCTTAGAGATGGACCATCTCTTTTTCCTATTCAAGCCTCCTAACTGCTGTAAAGCAGACATTAAGGCTGGAAAACTTCACTATTTCCCCAATCCCCTCCTGGATGTTACTTGGGGGGAGTCATGCAACTATGTAGCTTAAGTATTAGATCAGAGGGAAGAGTCTTCCCGACCTAGATATCACTTTCCACAGCACTTTAGTTTTCCATGGTAGCCTTTCCTTCAAATAATGACTACGCCAGTTTTGCTTATTGTATAAAACCTGTCAGGATTATGGGCCTAAACTCACTATAATCTGTAAATAATCATTTAAACAACATGAATATTTTTTTAAGTGGTACATGTTTGCTGGTGAAGTTTTAAAGAAAGTCAAATCATTGGACTTATGGAAGCCCTGGAACAGAGTTGAAGTGCTAAATCAGCTTTTAGCAGTCAGTAGCACCTTCTGCAGGTCTAGAAAGAATATTTTCTTCATTTCAGTTTATTCAATGAGTTCAGTTTAATGACTAGTTCAAAGCTGAGAAACTGACTGGAAGTTGAAAAAGCAGGAAAGCTTGTTTTCCTCTTCCAGTCTATGAATAAAAACTAGGTGTGAGAGAATGACAGCTACTATAGTGCCAAAGTCTTGAAGGTCAGGGTGACCAGAAACAGTTTAAATCACTAGCTTCAGCTTTAACAAATCAGTTCGTTTTAAATGCAAAATATGTTTTGATAAACTCACTTTTTCTTATATATCCAGCACATTTAAAGAAGTTCTATTTAACTAGTAAAATTAGTTAAAACTAACGCTGTTTTTATGCGTTTTAATTGAATTCCAATTTCCATCCAAATGCAGCTTGACACAATTTCATGAGTAATTCATCATCATCTAGTAAATGTTAGTAAATCTAACATAAGAAAATGTAAAAGTTAAAAATGTGAATACATGATAGCTTAAATGTATGCGTGTATACACATATATATATAGGTATACTGAGAGAGAGAGAGAGAGAGAGAGAATATCATCCTGATTACCAGTCGTAACAAATTTAGTGTACTGTAAAGGCTATAGTTTTTGTAAATACACATTTTAATAGTTGCCAACTAGAGCAGTGTTTCCCAGACTTGGGACGCCACTTGTTCAGGGAAAGCCACTGGGGGGCCGGGCCAGTTTATTTACCTGCCACATCCGCAGGTTCGGCCGATCACGGCTTCTACTGGAAGCACGTCCTCTGGAATGGAGGCCAAAGCATGAAGGAGCATACAAATGTTTAGCATGTCGGGCACGTAAATACCTTGCAATGCCAGCTACACTCTTTCAAGTACGCAGTCCTAGCCCTGTTTTGTAGTTACAGATATTTCACTTACAGTACATTACTGCACCTGGTGCCACTAACATTAAGATGCCTCTACCCTTGTAACCATTTTCAGAACTGGACCTGTGCTAGGTCCTGCTTCTGAAGTCAAAATAGTTGGAACACAATATGGGGAGAAATGTGTAAGAGAAGGAGAGAACAGAAGTACTTGAGGACCCTCTTACTTTAAAATTTTATTTTATTTGCGGGCAATTTTTTAGCTACGTTCTTTGTGTAAAAAAAAGTGAACTGAATTAACAAAATTATGGATACAGTCTAATTACATTATATATCTAAATATGAATAAATCTTTGCTGAACAGTAGTGATACTTCAAAAAACAGATTTCTCCAGTATAAAGTGTACAAAAATACGTATAAAAGAGACTTCTCACTAACCCTCCTCTAAGATTTTAGAGAGAGGAGAGGATTCTGCAGACCAATAAGATCAAATCAGCTGTAACCACATCATCTTCATACATAACTACTCTCTTTCGCTCTCAAAAAAAAAAGCTTACTAAAATAAAAGGCATTGTAATGGCTAGTTTTCAGCTATTAAACCATTAAATCACATAAAGCGCATTGTCACAAATTTACTTTTTAGGTTTTTACACTTTTTTTGGTAATACAGTCATAGAAGCTAGAAAATTTGTTCCCCTGCCAGCACAGCCCTTTTCCATCTCCCAAACATTTTCTCATACTTTGAGAGATTATTTTAATATGGCTTTTTAAACTTAATTTTAAATTATTTCAATTTTAAAAGCACAGGATGTCAAAACACAGTATCTGTGCACCATCATATGGATTATGACCTTGACCCTGCAAGTGCCCCACACAGACAGACCCCTGAACCTGCCAAGAGCCCTGGGGAAGTTAATAGGAAGCTAACCAAATGAAGCGGCCTGTCAATCTGATTTGACGATAATAAACCAAATTCATCCCAGGTGTCACTGAGTTAAATGGAGTTATATAAGGGTTGAGTCTGGCCCAATAAATTAGTCAGCTGTTTTTATTTATGGTGGAATGGAAGATTAAAGCATGTGAAAATACAGATTATTTTCCGCACAGTTAACTTAAAAGGAAACTATCAAATTACAAATCCTACTCTCAGAATGTTTTACCTACCATTATTAAAAGTAAAAAAGACAACAGTAACAAAGATTAACAAAAAATAGCTTCTCATTTCCCTCCTACTTTGTTTACTTTCTGCATTTGACAGCTCTTTATATAGTCAGTTTCATTATTTCGCTGTCACCATTTTCCAGCTTTATGTGGGTTCTTACTCAATAGCATGGGAAAGAAAAACATTTTTAAAAACCAGAAAATATGGCTGCAACACACAAAACTGGAAGGTGCAGGTTTAGCACCAGAAGCTATTTTTTTTTTTACTTGTTTTTATAATTGAATTCATTTCAAATTGATGGTGAGTCAACATTTATGTCAAATTTTTACCCTAAAATTTTGTCACTCTTTCTCTTCACAGAGGGGGTTCAGAACCTTTCCAACCTAAACAGAAGAGATATTCTCAGTATTTTTCCACATCTAGTGACAAAGATATTCTCTCTGAGAATCATCTTTGAAACATAAGCCCATTAAGAAACCAACAATTTCTAACTCTGTGGCTACAAAGAAAAAACACCAAACATTAATCAACCAATGCAGTATTGCCTTCCTAATTCAAAAGAACTCCAATCCATCTGTTGCCGCTCAAAGCTTTTACTAATTTCAACAGTTAAAACTGACCAGATTGTTGTCTGTTTTCACTTCTAATAGTCAAAAGGGCAGCAGTGAAACTGTCAAGAAGGAGCTCAGTTGAACTCTGCTGCAGATTGGGAAGACTACAATGCAGCAGAAGAGGCAAGGATTGCTGCTACTCAGTAGCACCCTGCTCCCTCTGAATTAGTGAAAAAATTCTCACACTGATTTCATTAGTGCAAGATCCAGACCCAGGGAGGAATACTCAAAAATGTGGGGGAAGGGTAGAGAAATGGAGAACCTCACCCAAATTTGTACCAGCCAGGTGGCTCTGAAATTTGGTGGGCGAAGAGGGGAAGAATGGAGGAGGAAGCTCCTTCCTTCCACACAAGTGGGGCTTCTACTTACAAGCCAGACACAGTCCAATCCCAAATGTCTACAGCAAGCCCTAGTCAGCTGACATGGAGCAGCTCTGGATATTTAATTCTAGTGCTGACATATCCAAAGTGACTTTTCTGAGAATGAAGAAAATCTCACACACCACTGATGAGTAGGACCAGTTTAAATGGAGATTTACTGACATGTGTGGGTTTAAGCTTTCAACCTTAACTCTGAATCAATTTTTTGTAGACACATTTCTTGTTTCTTTTTAGAAACAGAAACAAGTGACTGGCATTTAAAAAAAAAAAAAATCAACCTTTCTCACAAAATACACAATACACAAACAATCCTGTCTGCCCATCTTCCATCTAAAGACAAATACAAATTTCCCCAATTTTCCAGTAGTAGATGAGGAAGGGGGAGAAGTTTGCTAAGCACACATAGAAGAGGATCCATAGGAAATGTTTTTTTAAAAAGAAGTTTTAAGGTTGTGTGAATAAGTGGTCTAAGCACAGAACACTGAAGCAGTAGCAACTCCAAAGTATATATAGCAAGAGGCAACAAGCAGGTCAACATGCCTGCTTGGGACATAAGGAGTGGAGTGAAATACTGTTGCTTACATCTGTTACATATAGTTGTGGAGGACAAAAACAGATGGCTAGGACTTTTGTTCCTTTAAAATGTTAAGTAATATTGCTGCCAAGGGGTAATGTGATCAAATTTGTACAGTCAGATTCTGGTTTCTGACAGAGTTAATAAACCAATGCTTTTCAAAGGGAATCCTAACAAAACAAAAAAATACCAATAAGGTACTAAAAGTTTCTGTGAAAATGCAGAATTGCATATAAAGGCATGGTATGCAATAACTAGATGAAGATTAGCTTTAAGAAATCCAGCAAACAAGGAGAGATTGTGGTAAGACTATCAGCTCTTCAGGGCAGGGACTGTGCCTACACATGTGTTTTGTACAACAACTTGATCATGACCAGTTTCTCTGGGTACAACCATAATAAAATATTAAACCACTTAATTAAATAAATAATAGAACTAGTAATTACAAGAAGTGTAGTTTAGTTTGTTACAATTGATTTTTTTCAAAATTGTTGCCTCTGAGGACTAAGGAGTGAAAAACAAAAATTGTGGATCATTACCTAATATGGAGTGAGAACTCCTTAAAGCAAAGTGACCCATGAAGTACAGAGAAGCTGAATGCACTAGTTTTACAAAAAAAGGGGGGGGAGGGAGGCACGGAAATTATATGTTTTCTGAGAACAAATGACTGACTCTACAAACTCCAAATTTACTTGCTTATCATGGACCAATACTACCGGTAAAATGCTCACAGTAAAAATCTCTCTAAAATGGGTACATAAAGCAATTAACTGCATTGCAGAGTGAACTACTGAAGATCTTGCAATTTTCTTCTCAAAAACAAGAGTTCCTCCTCTCAAATTTGGGTAGGATTTAGGAAAACTTAGGACACACCTAATGGTGCACCTTGCTTTGATTAACCATTCCTTTTATCTTACCTTTCATCCTTTCCTGACCCATCCCATTCTCTGGCCCAATGACTGTTCCACAGTTTATAAATACTTGGGGGGAAGAGAGGAGAGAGAACAACTCTACAGTCCAGTAGTTAGGGCATCCACCATTTCCCCTACTCTGATGAGTGTATTTACAGAGAGTGTCCATTTCCAATGTCCATTTCCCAGTGTCCATTTCCCCTACTCTGATGAGTCTATTTACAGAGAGTGAAATACCTGCAGCCCGAGAAATTAAGAGCGTCTACGCTACAATAAAACAGCTGTGGCTGGCACAGGTCAGCTGACTGGGCTCCTGGAACTCGGGCTGCAGGCTATAAAATTGAAATGCAAATGGTAGGGCTCAAGGTGGAGCCCAGGTTCTGGGATCTTCCTCCCTCATGGGTGTCAGAGCCCAGGCTCCAGCTACAGCCTGAATGTCTACACTGCAGCCTGAGTTCTTTGAGCCTGAATCATCTAACCTGAGCCAGTCACGGGTGTTTTATTGCTGTGTAGACATATGCTTAAGGAGCCTCACATCAGAATATCCCATAGCTCAGTGGTTAGAGTCCCTTCCTGAGACTTCTGTTCAAAGCCTCTCTCCCTCTCCAGCAGATGGGGGAAATTGAACCTGGGTCATCAACATCCCAGGCAAGTGCTTTACCCACTGGGTTAAAAATTATAAGGTGGGCACCACCACCTCCACCAGCTAGATTTTTAATGTGACCCAACCCAGTAGGCAGCCAAACACTGATCCTCCCTGGTTAGCAAACTGCTCTGGTGTTTAGGCTGGAGATACTTGTTCAGACTCCTAGAGTGAGGCAGCAGTGCACATGCTCAGAGGCAGAAACGTAGGTGCTTTAAGAGCTTTCGCTCTGAAAATTGAAGTGCCAAATGAGTTTAAGCACCTACAGGGTTCAGTGGAGTATTGTGAATCACAGTGGAGCCTGAAAGTGGGACTTAGCTGCCTAAACCCAGATATAGGCACCTAAATCTGGGGATTAAATGCCTAAATCCCTTGTGAATCCAGGCCTGAATCATTAGTCATTCTAATTCAATCCCAGACTCAGGACATAGACCTTGGCTAACCATGGGCAATGATGTTCAATCTATTCCTAGTAATTTAATATGCCAGTAGACCTTTCTTTTTCCTTTAGAGAAACACAGCTCCTGTACAATTACATGATCATGTCCTAATTGTTTAAAACTATAGTTCAAACTGTGGTCTGCAAAGCTCCAAAGAATAGAATCATAGAATAGCAGGGTTGGAAGGGACATCAGGAGGTCATCCCCTGCTCAAAGCAGAACCAATCCCCAACAAAATCATCCCAGTCAGGGCTTTGTCAAGCCTGATCTTGAAAATCTTTAAGGAAGGAGATTCCACTACCTCCCTAGGTAACCCACTCCAGTGCTTCACCATCCTCCTAGTGAAAAAGTTTTTCCTAGGTCAGGTTTAACACATGTTAACTAAGCCTGACCTAAACATACCCTGTAGCTATGCTAGGAAAAAGGTAGCATGATTTTAGCTGGTCATGGGGTAGCCTCGGCTAAAACTGAACCAGATAAAACCCTGGTTTAAAGAGATACCATTATCTTGCGCGCACACACTTTCATTGGGAATTTTTTTTCCTACTGTATCACAATATTTTTACTGCTACAAGATGAGTAGCAAAAATGACAAAAAAAATAAGCCCTTTATTCTCCAATAGTCATTATTCAGTTTGTTTACTTTGTGCATTTGAAAACACTTTGGGTATAACTTACTTCCCTTGTACATCAGTTTCTCTTAATTGTGGGGGTCTTTCACACAGCAATAAGGGAAAACACTTTTTAAAAAAAATTAAAGCTGGAAAGTGTGATTGTAAAAAAGTTGCAGGGAAAGTTTTGTACCCGAAACAAGATTTAACTTTTTTTGGAAACTAAAAAAAGTTCAAGTGGACAGCGTTTCCTTAAAAAAAAAAAGTCAAAAGAACTCAGAAAAACGCATTTGAAAAAGCCTTCTGTTATTTCAAGCATTCCAAAATAATCCTTTCACTGAATGCAAAAATTGAAAGTGGAAAAATTCTTCTTCCACTTCCACTGCAAAGTCAACCACCAAACTAAATGATTAATCCTGCACATTTCCCAAAGCAGATGCAAATTTTTACTTTATAAATGGGTGGATAAAGATACTCAACTGGAGACATTAAGCCAGAGGTGGTCCACATGCAGCCTGCGGGACTGTCCTGCCTGGCCCCTGAGCTCCCAGCCGGGGAGGCTAGCCCCCGGCCCCTCCCCTGCTGTCCCTCCTCCCCCACAGCCATGCCGCCGCTTGGGCAGCACAGCTTGCACCTGTCCACTTCCCATGCTTTCCAATAAACCTGTCCTGCCGCTCTTAGCAGCATGGTAAGGGGGCGGGGGGAGGTTGGATAAGGGGCAGGAGGTCCCGGGGGGCACTCGGGACGGTTGGATCGGGTGGAGGTTCAGGTGGGGGGGGGGGTCAGGAGATAGGGAACGGGGGGGTTGGATGGGGGTGGGGTCCCAGGGAGGCGGTTAGGGATGGGGTCCTGAGAGGGGGCGGTTAGGAGACAAGGGGGGGGGGGTCGATGGGTCGGGGGTTCTGAGGGGGGCAGTCAGGGTGCAGGAAGTGGGAGGGGGAGGGGGGAGGGGGCAGGGGCCAGGCTGTTTGCGGAGGCACAGCCTTCCCTACCCAGCCCTCCATACCATTTTGCAACCATAATATGGCCCTTGGGCCAAAAAGTTTGCCCACCCCTGCATTAAGCCAACCACTGTATTTGGAGGTCAGAAGAATCATGGGATTTCATGAAGAAATGAAGGAGTAAGTCATGCTTGTTCAAAAGTGAGGGCTTGTCTACACTTACACTGGTGCTGCTGTTGTGCTGTAGCACCTAGTGAAAACACCACCTATGCCGACAGGAGAGCTCTGTTTACACCAGGAGTTAGGTTGGTATACTTTTGTCACTCAGGAGTGTGGATTTTCCACACCCCTAAGCAACACAGTTATATCAACATAAGTTTGTAGTGCAGACCAGGTCTGAGGGATAGTCTACTTTACAGCAGTATGTTCCTGTGGCGCATTTGGTGAAGATGAGCTATGACCATGGGAGAATGCTCTCTTATTCGCATAATTACTTCACCTCAATGAGAGGCAGAAGCCATGTCAGCAGGAGAGTGTCTCCCGCTGACATAGCACAGCGTGGACACCGCTTTAAGTTGATGCAACTTACGTCACTCAGAGGGATGGCCTTTTCACACCTCTGAGCAACATAAGCTACATTGACTTAAGCGTTAGTGCAGACAAGCCGTAAGTGTCCAAAATTGGACCATTCTGATTAGCTGACTTCTAGTCATTCAGTGCCTTTAAAAGCACCTCAGAATTAAAGGATAATATTCATTTTAATACACAAAAAAAGTTAAGACATTTTAAAATGGTATTTCCAAAATATCCAATATTTGAGTACACACTCTAGAATCGTGAGGTATTATTTAAAGACAAACATACATACTTTGAAATTTTACAAACATAGGCAAGGCAATTTTTTTTTTTAAAAGTTGAGTACAAAGTTTGAGCTATTTAAATTAGGAAAGGTTTCAGAGTAACAGCCGTGTTAGTCTGTATTCGCAAAAAGAAAAGGAGTACTTGTGGCACCTTAGAGACTAACCAATTTATTTGAGCATAAGCTTTCGTGAGCTACAGCTCACTTCATCGGTGCCACAAGTACTCCTTTTCTTTTTAAATTAGGAAGTAAACTAAAGAATAAAGACAAAAAGTTAAAATAGTATTTTATAATAAATTAGTATTGTGTTTTATAAACTATATAAAAGATCAAAAATTATTTTCCAACACGAGCTCTTTATATTCATCTTAAAATGTTTAAGCAAAAATATTAACTCCTAATGAGTTTGAATTAAAATATTTTGTATGTTATTTACTGCTTTGTTAAAATTATTTTAACAATGCACAAATCCTCACTTAACAGGAATCTACTTATACAGCAATATTTAGCAACTGAATCAAACCTTTGCCATGGCTGTAAGTAACGCAGTATTTCATATCAACATGTCTCCAAACTTTAGTTTAAGTATGGTACTTGATACAAAATACACAGTGCTAAAAACAGAACTTTGTTAACGAGAGGTAGAAGCTTCTTCAGAAACACACTGGTAGTGCGATCATGGTTTTAGTGAACAACAAAATACTATGGTGAAGCTGTACCAGGTTGGACAGGTTCTGAGAAGCGTTGTAGAAATTCCCTCCGTACACGTGATTTGTCCCCTTTCTCTCCTGGGATTGTGACTAAACTATACAAAGGCAGCAGCATCTGCTCAACACCAAAAAATACTGTAAATGAACTGATTACTCCATTCTAACCCAGCATTTTTCTTTACCATAGCAACAACTTACAACACTTTTCACAGGTGCCAACACCAATGCAACTTCTTCAATTAGTATGAGAAAAATTTTGTTGAAATCCTCCCTTTAAAGACTTCTGGCAGAGAGAAACTAACCATAGATTAGGTCAAAGTTGTGGAACCAAGCCACTGACTCTCTTTGTTCTTGGGGAATTTGACTGGGGAGAGAAAAAAAAATCAACTATGCATATACCTAGTACATCTGAAGAGCTCAGGGCACTTTACAAGTGTGGATAAGCATTATTAGTTTGATCTCAGAACTGCATGAGAGGCATTGTAGCATAATGGTTAAGCCAAGTTTTTTGGGCATTAGAAATCATGGTTTGTTCAGAGCTCCTCCATAAACTCCCTTAGACCTTTGGACAATTATCCTTCTGTTCTTCAGACACTCACCTATAACAGACTTGTGCAACTCCTCCCTCAGGTCAGAGGGCAGTTGAAGGGAACGTGAGAGTGAGGAAAAGTAATTTTACCTTATCCTGTTTCTTTTAGGGTTTGAAAAATAGCCCAAAACAATGCAAATGTCATTATCATGAAATGTCATGAAATTATCCATCATCAAGATTTACTTCCCCTATCTGTCAACTTCAATGACAGAACAGTGTCTAGTTTTCCAACAGCCATTTTTAAAACACTGTACTATCCCTACCCTTGAAGACTACCTCTTCTTAAAACTTATGTGTGTCAAATTTTGTAGTGTAAAGTTATTTTGTTGGAAAAACAGAGGAACACTATGAAATATTACATATTTTACAAAAAAATTCAAAATTCAGACATTTTACTCTTTATTTCATGAGAATTTCTCTCACATACCCTGTATTTTGCTTTTGGGTTTTGTTTTGTTTTTTTTAATTACAAGAAAGATCACAATCAACCACAGCGAACGTCTACATATGTGCTGGGAGGTGCAATTCCCAGCTCATGCAGACATACCCGTGATAGCTCTCCTTGAGCTAACATGCTAAAAATACCACTATAGCCAGGGTAGCAAAGGCAGCAGCTTCAGCTAGCAGCCCAAATGCATACTCCCCTGACCTCCTGGGAATGTACTCAAGAGGCTAGCACAAGCCTTTGGAAACAATGCAATCCTGGACAGTCATGAAATCACTGCTGTACTTCAAGTAAATTTATTACCTAATCCATTAAGAATCTTTTCAAGTAACAGGCAATGGCAACAAATTCCACTCCTAAAAAATGCCAAATACTGAAAAACTATTTAGAAATAAAAACTAAATCCAACTGCTAACTTCAGCTAATTTAAGGTGTATGTGTGGAGGGGAGGAGGGAAATATTTATTGTTAGAAACAACAGCACTTCAATATTTGAAAGCATTTTTTTGCAATTTGCTGCTGCATCATTAGTGATGTGGCAACACACCAGTGGAGAGTCCCAACATTTCTACAGTCAAGCAGTACATACTATCCTGTACATAAACAGGAATCTATTATACTGCATATACTGTAAGCTCCTTGAAGCAGGAACTGCCTTTATTTTTTGTGGTCTTGGGCAGAACTGAGCAAGCTGTCAACCCTAAAAGCTGTCAACCCTCTCCTGCACCCCAAACCCCTCAACCCTGGTCCCACCCCAGAGCCCACACTCCCAGCCAAAGCCCTCAACCCCCTGCACCCCAACCCTCTGCCCCAGCCCTGAGCCCGCTACCGCACTCCAAACCTCTCTGCCCCACCCCCGCCACACATCACCCCCATATTGATGCACATAACACAATTCATTCCGCACAAGGATGTAAAAAATTAGAGGGAACACTTTGTCTCTGCCCCCAAAGAGCTTACTATCAAACTAACGAGTTTAGATTTTAAGCACTCTTCTCCATCTCCGTCCCTTCTGCCAAAATTCATTATTAATCTCTTGTTTTGCGGCTGAGCTTCTTGTCAACACAAAAATATCAAGTTTTGTCACTTGGACAGGAATTTGTGTCCTTCAACGCTTTTCTGTAAAGGTAATGTTCCACAGTCTACAAAATCCTCCTTAATACTGAGCTGGCAGCATTGGTGTCCAACCTAGCTCGGTCCTTAGCCATAAGGTAATTGGACAAAACATTGAAATCAACAGACACAAAACAAAACAAGTTGTACCAAAAAAAAAAAAAAATACGGAATTATAAAAAAATACCAAAGAAAAATATATGAAAGACCCTTATTAGAAATGGATTACTCTAGCAGGAAAAAATATATCTCAGCAACAAGAAAGGATCGTCCACATTCTCACATAAAAACAATTCAATTTTGAATTTACGCAAATAAAAAAATTGATTATAAGGTGCAGTATGTACTTCAGTATTTATGTTCTAAAGATCTGGAGTCAACGATTCTTTAAAAAGTACCTGGGGATATCTGAGTATTTAGGCCCCTATCCTTCAAACACTGAACAAGTAGCCCCAACTGTCTTCAGTAAGATATGCTTGTGCAGAGCTCTGTCACGCAAGCAAACGGTTCACAGGATCTTGTGAGTACAACTACTGAATGTCTCTTTTTCAATTCCAGTAACATCATCCATATTCATCTCTCTTCTGCTTTAAAAATCATCTGTATTAAGGATTCCAGGACCCGATCCAATGCCCAAGGAAATCAGTGAAAAGACGACAAGATGACTAAAGGAGAGAGAGTCTAAAATTCAATCCTCTGGTTGAAGTCTAACCATACAAAGTAATACTGGACTGTCATTTTCTTCTTTGGATTTAAACAGAAGTCTCCTTCGGTAAAATTTTAAAGTTTGGTTTGGGTAGAGGCTAGGAGGAAGAGCATAGTTATTGTTTACGCTACTTATTCTATCATTACTTTGTAAACTATTCAGTTTCAGATACCAAAGAAACAGTATCTGATTTTACTGCCTTATCACCACCACCTTGGCATATAAAACAAATATGCAAGCAATGTTGAGAATACCTTTGTTTACTATGAACTCTGCAAATATAATTATTCCAAATCAGCAAACAATTTTCAGCTCACAGTGATTCTCCTAACAATTTGAGCATGCTTTATTTTTTTGTTCCTTCACATTTTGTCTGTAAATTAGGGTTCGGACCTTGCAATGCGATCAGCATGGGCAGACCTTTGCAATTCTCTGAGGACTTCATGTTTTCTGCAATTTTTAGAATATTTGACCAATATTTTCCTTTACATCTCACTCCAAAGGAGAAAGTATCAGCTACAGAAGAAGGTTAGTCAAATACCTTAGGCCAATTTTGAAAACTCCATTCATAAAAAGAGATGACGTAGAACTTCTAATACCAAGAGTATTTATTCAAAGTTAGAAAGGAGGTGATCTCCTAGCACGGACAACAATAAGCAACATGCAGCATATTTACTTGCACTCCACCCAAGCTACCACCAAACGACCCGTTTGCAGAGCACTGCTTGTCACTTAGGCCCAGAGTTTTAAAGACACTTAGGCATTGCAATGTCTGATTTCGGAGTCCAGATCTAATTTTTAAATGAGATTTAGGCATTTAGGAGCATACTCCTGTTGACTGTGCGTGGTTCCTAAGTGTCAAAAGCCTGGATGAAAATGAGAAGGACAAACAGTCACATTTAGCACTATAGTGTCTCTTTAGATATCAAGAAACCTAAAAGCATCTTTAAAATATTTGTTATGGAAAAGTAATACCATCTGTTTGACAAAACCTGGTACTTGGCACACCTATTTATCTTTTCATAGGCTAAGAAAACAAGTCTTACAATCCTCACCATATTAGGTGGGTAAGAGATCACACACAAAACTTTTGTTTATACTATTTACAATGTCCTTCAAAACCATCAGAGGAGATCTGGATAATGTTTATACATGGTTGACACACAAAAAAGGACTCTCTTTCAGTATGATACATTACCTAAAGTAACCTCTACATATTATCAAGAGAGGTTACAGTTTTATTAAAGCAAATATTAAAAAGCATATAGTACACAAGATTAAGAAAAGAGTGTCTGTACAATTACTCCAGCACTTGTCCAGTATACTACTGAGGGGGTGAGGTGGAGTAAAGACAAACACACACAGCCCAGCAAGTTCAGGACTGAGTCGGACCAGGCCCAATTTCTTACAGCGAACTGCAGCTCAAGAAGAGCAGAAAGCGTTTATTCCAGGTCTGAACCGTTTGCCACCAGCAGCTTAGCGGTAACCCTCCCATGCTGTATAAACAAGCCCTGCGGTGTCACGGATGGTGGGGAGCAGGGTGCAGCTCCGCCCGGCGGGGAGCGAGGCTGTGCGGAGCCATGTGCATTGCGGAGTCTCTCACAGGGCCTTGCAGGGCCGTGCCCGACTAGCGGAGCGTTCACCTGTGGACCGGGCAGGGATGCCACAGCCCGCACCTCTCCCCGCGGCCGGGAGCGGGCGAGCGCCCCGCTCGCAGGGCCGCTCGCCACCCCGGGCGCACCCCGGCGGGACCCTCCCCCTCGGCGTCCCGAGGCGGTGACAGGGCACCGCCCCGCCAACCCTTCGCCCCGGGGTAAGGGAAACGGCGGCCTCCTCCCGCAGCGCAGCCGCCCCCGCTCCCCGCCCGGCCCCCGGGCCAAGGCAGCCGCAGCCAGCGCCCTCCACCCCCGCTCCGGCGGCCGAGCCACCCGCACAGCAGCCGCCCCGGGCCGGGAGCGGAGAACGGGCGGCAGCCGCGCCACCCACAGCCCGGCCCCCCGGGCGGCGCGAGAGCAGGGCGCGGCGGGGCTCACCTCGGGGTGCAGGATGGGGACGCAGCCCGCTTCTTTCTCGTACTCCTCCAGAGGCGCCGCCATCTTGGTGCGAGCCCGCCGCCCGCTGCATGCTGGGTAGCGCGCTCCCCCCAGCTCGCGCTGGGGCGGGGAGGGAGCCCCGGAGCGGGCGGCCGCGGCTGGGATGCTGCGCTGTGGGAGGGGCCGGCAGGAGCGAAGCTGGTGACCCAGACTCGCCCCCCCCCCCCCCCGCTCGAGCCCCTGTGGCGGGAGCTGGGTGGGGAGCGCGCCCAGCAATGACCCGCCCGGGGACGGGGTCCGCTCTCTGCTCCCCCGCGGCTCCGGTTGGTCCCGAGCCCTCGCTCCCCCCGCGGGCAAGTGGGCAGCCCCCCGGGAGCAGCGGTCCTGGGCCAGCCAAGAGCCGACCCCAGCGGGCGGGGGCGCGAGCAGGGCCAGGGTCTTTCCTCCCGGCGAGCCGGAGTCGGCGTGCGCCAGGTTGGGGCGGTGAGAAAGCTGGTGGCCCCCAGCCGCCTGTCACAGTGAGTTATAAGGCTATGTCTGCACTGCAAAGGTAAGTCGACCTAGGTCAGGTCGACTTACAGCTGAGGGCTCCGCCGTGAAACTGGCAAGAATGACCGTCACCCGTCAGTGTAAGGAACACGGCCTCCCCGCCTCGCTCTCGCTACACCGACAAAAGCCCTGCGCCTCTGGATGAGGTGGTTTTATTATGGCAGCTTAGCAGGGAAGTTACATCAGCGGGAGGAGCATCTCAGTGTGTACACCTCCACTGTTTTGGCCACAAAACGGTGTACTGTTGGCAAGGCTTCAGTGATGGGGCTCCAGCACCGCCTCACAGCCTGGCAGGGACGATGGAAGGGGAAACAATTGTACCAGGAGCCTGTGCTCATCCTCCCCTTTCCCCCCTAGTCTATGATATTTGTGTAACTAAACCAAAACGGGACAGGTGGGGGCGTCATGAATATGATGTAGGAGGGCTCCAGATTTCTCTCCAGGGGCCTGAAGCCTAGTCAAACACCCAGCATTGTAACTGGCATGAGTGTCGGCATGCTCAGCATGCAAACCAAGGACTGAAAAGGGACAGGATGCTGACTTACTCCTCCCAGCCTGAGGCAGGTTGACAGCTGTGTACAGAAGCTTCTGCTACCCCTTCTTTGGCAAATAGATTCATAGAGTCCAAGGCTTGTTGATCTCTAGTCTGACCTGTATAACACAGCCAGCCATAGAACTTCCCCCAAATAATTCCTATAGTACATCTTTTAGAAAAACATCCAATCTTGATTTAAAAGTTGCCAATGACGGAGAATCCACCACAAGCCTTGATAAATTGATTCAATTGTTAATTACTCTCACTTAAAAATGTATGCCTTATTTCCAGTCTGAATTTGTCTAGCTTCAGCTTCCAGCCATTGGATCATGTTATACTTTTCTCAGCTATACTGCTAGGACTTCATCAAGGGCTGTCAAATCTTTCCTGAACAGTAAATTAATTTAAAAACAAATGAAAACTACTTGAGCAAATTATTTACAACTGTTTGAATATGTTTTGAGCCCAGCAGAAGTAGAGGGTTACATTATTAGATGGTAGTTAATGGTTTAATTGTGTTTCCTCATTGTTGGGCATCCAACTTGAGAAATCTAAGGTTTAAAAGGGCTAAAATGTGGTCTAGTGAACAGAGCCCTGGATTAGGACACTGGAGATCACTGATCTATTCCTAGCTCTACCACAGGCTGCTGTGCCGCCTGAGGCAAAATCACTCCCCCTCTCTGTGCTTCAGGTTTCCCATGTATAAAATGGGAATAATGTTACCAACCTCCTTTGTAAAGTGCTTTGAGATCTACTGACAAATATCTAGCTGCTATTACTTTTCAGAGGTCTGAGGTTTCTTATAGAGGATACCTAAAGCCAGTGGACATGTTTAAAAATTTTTGCCCTATTTTTCTGTTTCTAAATTCTTATTTTATAATGCAATCATTAGAGGTTTTTAGTGATCTAGATTAACTGGAAAGCAAAAGGCCCTTGCAGGTCTTAGAGAGAGAGAGAGAGAGAGAGAGAGAGAAAGAAAGAAAGAAAGAACTCTCACTTAGAATTGTACTTCCCCAGGCAACTATTTTATTTGCCAACATGCTACCCTTGAAGGCTGAAAGTTGGTAGGCAGTGGCTCATTTTAGAAACTAGTTATATTTTTCTAAAATATGTTTCTTTTAGAGTAAGGGGCAATATTTTATTCTGTAAAAATCTGGTGTTCATGCAAATCAGATAGTTGTAGCATTGACTAGAGCCAGACACATTACTGGCAGACTTTCACATCTTCCCCACATAGCTATGTCTGGATACCTACTCTGGAAGATCTTCTGGAAAAGACAGCAGTCATAGCGTATTCTGCCAAATTATGTGTTGGTTTTGTGATGTTCACAAATGTCCATGAGAATGGTGGTTTTCAACCTGTGGTCCGCGGACTATGTTTAAGATTTCCAAAGGAGTCCACACCTCCATTTGAAATATTTTAGGGGTCGACAAATGAAAAAAGGTTGAAAACCACTGCACAAGGGATTAAATGAGACTACCATATTCATTTCACTGATTAATCCTTTTTGTAAGATCGTTCCAATCTTCTCTTGAGGTTCTCTTGATGAACCCTTATAATATCTTTTGTCTACATAGAAAGAAAGAATTTAAAAAAAATATTTTCCTTATCAACTTTAAGAATAGATTTTAAAATCCTATTAGTTATATGAAGGTCCACAAAGTGTTCTTTCTGATCCTTCAAAACTAACTAAACTGATTGTTTTTTATATCCTGTCATATATCCTTTCCATATCGCCAAGCTACTATATATACAGCAGATTTCAGGAGTCAAATTAGAGCTTCTGGGAACTAGGTTTTTTATTTTTCATATTTTCTGTTATGAGCTAAGCAATAGACATTCAATCCATGGTAGAAATTCTGAGACTGTATGAGTAGTCAAAACCAACACCCTTTAAAATTAACTTTTTTATAATTATTTTTTTAATTACAATATGTTATTGCTGATTGTTGCTTTATGTTGTTACTATCTACAGTGCTCTCATTTGTCTTTGTGAAGAGACAAATGATACAACTGTTGATTACTCACTACTGGTTTCATAAAATGTAGCAGAAAAGCATCAGTAAAAATATAGAACATTCTAATAATGTTAAAGCTATAAATACTTTTTGCTATGTAAACATATTTATATTTACAACTGTCAAGAAAAAGGAGGATATAAGACTTAGAAACAGCAGGTGGGAAAGATGACAAAAACCACAGGTATGAAGCCTTGAGATACAGAAGTCACAGAAACAAAGAACAAGATACGTAATTGTTGGGGCATTTTAAGCACTGGATGTTGTAATACACATGTGTAGGACCCGTGGGTCTTAAAGGGTATATTGTGGCTGGGTATTGATCATTGTAGCAGTGTAGCTATGTCTGGAGGTTTTGCATATGTTGTTCTGACAGGGGTCTGGTGCCACTTTGAGTTGGTGGGTCCTGGTCTGTGGATAGCTTGCTTCTAATGAGCTTGGTGAGGTTGCGGGGGTTGTGTGAAGGCCAGAAGAGGGGGTTCAGGAAAGATTTCTTTCAAGATGTGGTCCCCATCAAGTATGAGTTGTAATTGTTTGATGATACCCAGTATGGGGTCCAGTGTGGGTTGCATGGATGGTGGGTGAACCACCAGTTTGGAGAGGCTAGCCTGGGGCCCCCCCCTTCTGCCTGAGGCCCCTTTCCCTGCCAGCCCAGATTCCTCCCCCCACACACATACAGAGCCAACAGTCATCATTCCCCCCCCAAGCCCTAGACTACCTTTTGGCGTGCGGCCCCCCCCAGAGCAAAGGGCAGTGCACAGCCCCCCAGAGCAACAGGCAGGCGCCAGGCCCCCCAGCCCCGGAGCACTGGGCGGGCAGACCCGCCCCAGCCCTGGAACGGCGTGCAGTCCCCCCTGGAGCTGGGCAGCCCCAGCTACCCCAAGTCCCAGTCGCACTAGCCGCACTTCCCAGAAGAGGAGCAGCCTGCTGGGCTGGGGCCAACTAGCAGCCGGAGGGGGCCTCTGGATGGAGTATGGTTGGGGCCACACAGGGCTGTTTGGGGAGGCACAGCCTTCCCCTGCTTATTAGACTCGCAGCCCATGGTGGGGTGGTAAGTGACAAATAGGGGTGTGCAGTCAGTGGAGTTTCTTTTTCCTGTATTGAGCTGGCTCTAGGGTATTTGGGTGGCCCATTCCATAATGTAATCTACTTCTCTAGTGGAGTGTCATCGTTTAGTGAAGGCAGTTTTAAGTGTGTATCCCAGACTTTGTCTTCAGAGCAAATTCTGTGGTATCTGAGTGCCTAGCTGTAGATAACAAATTTCTTTGTGTGTCTGGGGTAGTTGCTGGATCTGTGGAGATAAGTACGGTGATCTGTGGGGTTCTTATATATAGTTGTTTTTAGGTTTCTGTTGTTGAAGCTGGTTATGGTGTCCAGAAAGTTAATGCTGGTGCAGAAGAAATGGTTACTTACTGTAACTATGGTTCTTAGAGATGTGATGCAGACATGTATTCCAAGTAGGTATATGCGTGTCCCGCATGCCGGAGCCAGAGACTTTTGCCTAGCGGTACCCGTAGATGGGTAGTGCATGTGCCTCATGCCTGTAGCCCCTCCCCTGTCCTGTGAGGCAGCGTCTCCCTAATCCCCCTCAGTTTGTTCGCACTGAACATCCAGGGAAGACTCCGATGCAAAGAGGACAGAGGGTGGATCGTGGATTACATGTCTGCATCACATCTTGAAGAACCACAGTCACAATAAGTAACCGTTTCTTCTGCTTCCATTAGATGCAGACCTGTATTCCAAGTAGGTGACTAGCAAGCAGTACCCACATATGGGGACAGGGCTTGGAGTCTACTTGAGTAAGGATCACAGGACCATGCTTCCAACATTAGCATCTGCTCTGGAAAATTGTGATCACATAATGGTCCATAAACATGTGCATGGATGACTGCGTAGCCACCCTACAAATGTCCAATATTGAAATGTCATTGAGGAACACCACCAGCATTGTCTGTGCTCTTGTTAAATGTGCCCATGTTTGCTGAGGAGTCATAGCCGACACTATCTTTTATGCAGTCTTGATGCAAGACGTTATCCACCTAGAGATGGTCCACGCAGAGACTGCATATCCTTTCGTGCAATCTGCATATGATATGAACAGGTGAGGTGAAGCATGAAACTGTTCAGACAGATGCTGTCTAGCCTTCTAACATCTTGTGTATGGAGGCATTGCTCCTCCGGGGAGGAATGGGTCTTGGGGAAAAAATACAGGCAAATACGCCACCGGAGAGACCACCTTGGATACAAACTTCAGATGTGCCACTTTGCCCCTGGAGAACTGCATGTAACGAGATCCAGCCATCACAGCTTGCAACTCACAGACCCACAGGGACAAAAGGCTGGAGAATGTCCACAAGTTTATGGGTATTCTCCTGGAGAAACTCTGCCTAAATACCCAGGGATGAGGCCACCTGATGTAACATGTCCTGGTATGCCCTGAAGTCCTCCAGGTGGACAGGGAGGATGAACCAAGCAACACCACATCATCCAGGGATAAGAACGAGGCTGTTGGCTGGATTACAGGCAGGTCTCCAGACAAGGAAACTCCTGTGGCTCCATGGGAATGGGAACAACAGGCGACTGTACTTGCAGATGGTCTGCAGCCACCAATGCAGCATAGGCAGGGGATCTCGCTTTTGACTTTGATGGCAAGTGTGACCTCCGGGAACAAGGAGCTTCCCTTTAGGCCCAAGGCAGCCACTGGTATGGGTTAGGCATTGGTGGCCAAGAGGCGCTGGACCAGGGACCCCCATCCCACCCTTGAGGCACATGCTAACCTTGGTAGCCATATTCTTCCATCGGTAGCCCTCACACTGCTCCCAGTGAAGTAGAGCGGGAGGATGAGGAGCCTGATTCTGAAGCAGAGGAGTCCTGGGACCTTGGAGACATGGGAAGAGAGACTCCAGAGAGATCTAGAAGGCAATCTGACTTATACGTAGCCCAGAACAATGTCGGGATTGGTGCTCCTGATGTGGATGAAGGTAGTAGTCAGCACCACCAGTGCTGAAAAGGTCAGTGCCACAGGCAAAGTTGGTCCCAGTACAAACAATGGTAGCAGGGCAACTGTGTGCCTCGATGTCGAGGGCAGCAACAGCCTACAAGGAACCATTTGCGGCGTCGACTGTGGTAGCCTAAGATATACATTCATGAGGTTACAAGCAACAACAGCACAGATCTCTGACTCCAGCCAACAGGCTGTGAGAGGGAACTGAGGGGGTGTGATTAGGGCAGCATTGTCTCATACAGCCAGGGGAAGGGATATAGGCGTGAGGCATGAGCACTGCCCCACTATCAATACTGCTAGGCAAAAGTCTCCAGTGTGCGAGGGACACACACCCACCTACTTGGAAAACATGTCTGCATCTACTCGAAGAAGAACCAGCACTCTAGGGATAATTTGATAGATGGGTGAATGTAGTGAGGTGTAGTGGCCTCCCATGGACCCAGAGAGAGAGGAGCCCTTCAGTGAGCCCTGGTGGGCGGAGCCAGACCATGCTCACCCCTCCCGCCAGAAGTCTGTGGGTGGGACAGGAAGTATAAAAGGCAGGTCTGGGAACTCAGTTGGGCTACAGCTGCTGGAGAAGCCAGACATCTCCCTGCTACTGAGCTGGGAGACTGCTGCAGGCTTCTGGGGAGCTGAGGCTTCTGGGGAGCTGAGGCCTGGCCGGGGCCATATGCTGATCAGACCACGGAGGAATTGTCAGGCTATCACAGGCCTTCTACCCTGATGATCTGGACAACACTCTACAGACCCAGGTACACCCTGAGGGGGAGTTAGGAAGTGGCCCAAGGACAGCAGACCCTACTCTGGCTGCAGCACCGCCTGAGCTTATGTCAACGTGTTGCAGTCAGGATCTCCGCTGACTCAGTGGCAAATCCCACTGCCACTGTTAAGGCCCTGAGCCAGGGCGCTGTGGAGTGGGTGGGCCTGTGCCTCCCCTGCCACCCCAACCCTAGGCTGAGAAGCCAGTGCTTGTTGGCCATCTGCCAGAGCTAGGATGCCTGAACCCCTTGTTGCTCAACCCTGAACACAGGCCTGAGTGATAAACTCTCATTGCCCCACCCTGTCTAAGAGCCTGGGCTCCTTGACTGTCTTTGCTGCTTGACCCCTGACCACAGGCCCAAGCTATAGATTTGAGCTGTAGACTGTTGTTGGCAACAAACACAGATGTAGTGAGGCGAACTGGCCTCCCACAGACCCAGAGGGGGGAGAGCCCTTGCCACTAAACCACCTCACTTAGTGGAGAATACAGGCATCAGTCCAATCCCTTCAATAAGGGGTCTCGCAGCAGCCCACCATCAAGATCCCTGATGGAAAAAAGAATGGAGCTTGACAAACTCATTAAATATTTGTCCGAGAGCCAGCAACAACTGGTGCAGCAGCTGGGGGCCAACAGCAGCAACTGGTCCGGGAATTGGGGGCCCAACACCAGGAGCAACAGTGCCTCCAGCAACTCGTGACTCTTCTGCCCAGACCTAGTGGGCCACCATCAGGGGGTGTGGTGAATCCCCCCGTTTATAAGACTTTCCAAGATGGGACCTGAAGCATTCCTCCTAACCTCTGAGCGGGTCACAGTGGTCGCGGGTTGGCAGCCAGACCAGTACCCCGTGGAGTACTGGATCTAAGGAGAGAGGCCTGGGAACAGCCTGTCAGCCTCAGAGGGGCTTCTACAATACATCCTATGATTGCAGGACTGACTTGCTCAGGCAGGGGCCCTTGCCCAGGAGAATCTCCAGACAGCCCAAGGGTCTCAGGAGCGATAATATAACCAGGAGGCTTGAGACCGAACCTTTGAGCCCAGTGACCGAGTACTCCTTCTTCCCTCCGAGGAGTCAAAACTCCTTGCCCAATGGCAGGGCCCCTATGAAGTGGTCCAGTGAATTGGGCTGGTCACATATGAAATCCACCAACCAGACCTAAGAACGAAAAAGCAGATTTATCACATGAACCTTCTGAAGCCCTGGCATGCATGGGAAGGAGTGCTGGTCACCCCTCATCCTCCTGAGCCAGCCTTAGCTCCCCAGGTCCCAGACATGTCCAAGACCGAGGAGCCCCAGTTGGGGGACACTCTCACCAGAACAACAGAAAGAGGCTCAGTGCCTGTTGAATGCCTTCCATACTACTTTCACTGCACTCCCAGGCCAGACTAATGTCGTACAGCACACCATCCCTGGGGAGGTGGTTCAAGAGACCACCTGCCCACTCCTGCATCAGACATGGGAGAAGGAAGTGTGGATGGAACTGTGAGTTGTAGAGTGATCGCAGAGCAAGTGGTGTAGTCCCATCGTGCTGATTCCGAACCCCACCAGGACCCTCTGATTCTGCATAGATTTCTGAAGCGTAAATGCGATCTCAAAATTTGATGCATACCAGATGCCCAGAATCAATGAGCTCCTGGATTGCCTTGGAACAGCCAGGTATATCACGACACTTGACCTTATGAAAGAGTACTGGGAGATACCCTTGGACCTGAGCTCCAGGGAGAAAACTGTTTGCCACTCTAAGTGGGTTATAGCATTTCACCCAGATGCCTTTCGGCCTCCATGGAGCCCCGGCGACCTTCCAGCACCTGATGGACCGTCTCCTGAACCCCCACATGGAGGATGCCATGGCCTACTTGGACAAAGTAGTGATCTACAGCCATCAGGGGAACAAACCAGGTGGCTGCTGTCCTCTGGACCCTGCAACGGGTTGGACTCGCTGCCAAAAAAAAATTTTGAATCGACTGGCAAGAGACTACGTACCTAGGATATACCCTTGGCTGGGGTCCTGTCTGCCCCCTCATAGGAAAGGCACAGGCGCTAGTGTTACCCCAGATTTTTGACCCAAGGCACTTCAATATTGGTCTTCCTATAATTATAAATTTATTTCTTAATTTATTCTGTCCAAATGGGGAGAAAGGTAGTGACCCGCCCTAAGGGAATTGCCAGGATATTACCAGGAAGTTTGTCTCTGACCCACAGAGGACTCTCCAGAGCAAACTAATCCTGCTAACCCTTGAAAGGACACGGATAAGCCCTCTGATCAAGAATAGGCATACAAGCAGCAATACTTCGAAAACAGAGTCTTATTTATTAAAGGAAAGTTAGATGGTTACGATGTATCTAATAAAGCGGAAAAAGGAAAAGAAAAATAAATTACAATGTAGGCAATAAGGCACAATTGGATTACTTTAAAAAATCATGTATTTAAGAGACTACACAGACTGTTAAGACAACTGCAATGTTGCAATATCCGTACACTCTGAACTTTTCATACATTTGCTTAAGGCCTATAATACAATAACCTTAGATGCACTACAGTGTACCATGCAAGTAGCTGATGCATATGCATAAAACAGTGTTACAATATAGCATTAAACAAACATGAAACAATTAACAATTACCATTCTGCAAGCGTGGCAGGTTGCCTACAACAGTGGTCTCCAAACTGGGGTGCGCGAGATGATCCCAGGGGGTGCGCGGCAGCAGGTGCGCCACCGGACGGTACTCCGCCTTCTTTTTTTTTTTTTCTTCGGCAGCAGCTCTGCATGTCCACGGCTGGTGTTCCCCTCCAGCGGACTGCCTGTGGCAGGTCTTCCAGCCCTGTTCTGTCAGCAGCGCACCTGTGGCAGGTCTTCCGGTCTTTTTCCGTCAGCAGCGCATCTGCGGCAGGTCTTCTGGTCTTCACTCTGGGGGTGCACGAGCCAAAAAGTTTGGAGACCACTGGCCTACAAGATGGGATGGGGCAGTTCTCACTCAGCAGCAGGCATCCAGCTTTATTGACAGGCATACACACAAGCGGTCCTTTTGAATTAAGCAAAAATCAGACTTACACTTCTTGTCTCAGTTCCTCTGATTCATCTTAAGGTCCTTCCGCTCTGTCATTCTTGTGCACTTTCCAGTCTCCGATCTCCTTCCTCTTCCTCCGATCTCTCTAGTTTTCTTCTTCTGCTGCTTCTCAATGATCTTCTCCTACCAGACAACTTCTAGCTTGCCAGCTATCTCCTTCTATTCAGTTCTCTGAATGGTTGACCTTTCAAGCTGCCTGCTCCCTGCATGGGTGACAACTCATTCAGCCAGTCAGCTTTACCCTTACCTCATAGCTACTCCTTTGTTCGACCCTTGTTTCTGATTTGCTATTCATCAGTTTAGTTCGCCCTCCATCTTGGGAGTTCCTAATAGACAATAGTGGTGGCCATGTTGGATTTTTAACTACAAACTATCATTAATTATACTTTCCCTAAAGCATCTAGCTTAAAACTAACTACTGTTCCTTGCACACTAAAGCACTCTGATGCTAACACTACCTTTGAAATGCTAATTGGGAGAGGTGAATTGTTTAGTGTTACACACACACACACAGAGTTGTCAGTATTTCTCAGAAGTTAAACAAGTGAAGAAGAAAGGTAAAAGCAAACCTCTGGTAACAACAGGCCTGCCCGGCCTCAGCGACAAAGCAACAGGTAGAAGAGTTCCTAGGTCTGGCTGGGTACTACTGATGGTTTGTACCCCGATTTGCATCGATTGCAATGCCCCTCATAGCACTCCTCACGAAGGACAGCCCACTCTGGATATGCTGGTTGATTGACTGTGAAGATGCCTTCTGGACCATTAAGGAAAGTCTGTGTCAGGAACCTGTCTAATTCAGCCCCAACTTCAATCAGGAGTTTCTGGTGCAGACAGATGTTTTGGAGGTGGGGCTCAGGGCAGTCCTCTCCCAGGAGGTGGATGGAGAAGAGCATCCCATCCTCTATCTTAGCCACAAGCTCTTCCCCTGTGAATATAAATACTCGGTCACCAAGAAGGAGGCCCTCACTGTCAAGTGGGTGATAGACGTGCTCCAGTACTATCTTCTGGGAGCGCCCTTTGTCGTGATCACCTGCCAAGCACCCCTTAAGTGATTAAACACCATGAAGAACTCCAACACCAGGCTGATGCGCTTGTACCTTACCCTCCAGCAATATGCCTTTACAGTCAGGCACCAGGCAGGTAAGGAAAATGCCAATGCTGACTTTTTCTCCCACCTAGGGGGGAAACAAGAAGCCAGCCCCGAAGACCGGGAGCTGGACTAGAGGGAGTGTGTGTGTGTGCAGTGAGGTGGAGTGGCCTCCCACGGACCTGGAGGAGGATGAGCCCCTCACTGAGCCCTGGTGGGCAGTCAGGCCATGCTCACCCCTCCTGCTGGAAGTCTGTGGGTGGGACAGGAAGTATAAAAGGCAGGTCTGGGAACTCAGTTGGGCTGCAGCTGCTGGAGGATCCAGACACCTCCTGCTTGCTACCGAGCTGGGAGACTGCTGCAGGCCCCTGGGGAGCTGAGGACTGGCCAGAGCCACCAGAGCTGTTTGCTGACCAGACGACAGAGGAGTTGCTAGGACTACCGCAAGCCTTCTACCCTGACGATCTGGACAACCCTCTACAGACCCAAGAACACCCTGAGGGGAAGTTAGGAAGTGGCGCAGGAGCAGCACAGCCTAGTCTGGCTGCAGCACCACCTGAGCTTAGGTCAGCATGTTGCTTGTCACGTTTCCTGCTGACTCAGTGGCAAATCCCACTGCCACACTAGGGCCCTGGGCTGGGGTGGCAGTCTCCCCCTGCTCTAGGCTGAGAAGCCAGTGCTTGTCAGCCATCTGCCAGATCTAGGATGCCTGAACCCCTTGTTGCTTGACCCCGAACACAGGTCTGAGCAATAGATCCTCATTGCCCTGCCCTGATTAAGGGCCTGGGCTATCCAACTGTATTTGTTATTTGGCCCTGACAGCAGGCCTGAGCTATAGACTTGAGCTGTAAACTGTTGTCAGTCCACTAATTCCCCATGGTAGGTGACAAACAGACATATTGAGGAGGACTGGACTCCCACAGACTTGGGCTACAATAGTATTTTTTTGAAGTTGTGGTGGAACTCTATCAGGGAGTTTAGATCATATGTCCAGAGGTGAAAATATCATCAATATATCTCATATATATCACTGGTTTCCTGGTCCATTTTTCCAGAAATTTTTCCTCAAGATGACCCATGAAGAGATTAGCATATTGGGGAGCCATTGTAGTACTAATAGCTGTTCTCATGCGTGACAGGGCAATGCTTTGTACCCTTCCTCTGATGTCCCAGAAACCACTCAGACCCACTTTCTTTTAATGTGCAGTCTGTATCTTATTCCAACCTCTTCTACCAACACCAGTACAGTGCAAGATTTTAATCACTATGTCTTTCATTCCCTTTTTACCAGGGCTGTAGGAGGAAAAGAGATCGCCCTGTCCTGGAAATCTGGGCTCAACTAGTCCTGTCCTCCCTGCTCCTGATTTTTGTGTTCTGTGAAGGAATATATAACACTTCCTTTTTCACTTTCTCCACACCATTCATGATTTTATAGACCTCTTATCATATCCCCCCATTGTCATCTCATTCTCTTTTGTAAGATGAACAGTGCCAGTCATTTTGATCTCTCCTCATATGGAAGTTGTTTCATGCCTCTAATCCTTTTTGTTGCCCTTCTCTGCACCTTTTCCAATTCTAATATCCTTTTTGAGTTGGGGTGAACAGAACTGCACACAGTACTCAATGTATGGACTTATATAGTGGCATTATGATAAGACAGAAACTATCTATCCCTTTCCTAATGGTTCATAACATTCTATTAGCTTTTTTGACTGCTGCTGTACATTGAACAGATGTTTTCAGAAAACAATCCACAATGACTCCAAGATCTCTTTCTTGAGTGGTAACAGCTAATTTAGACCCCAGGGGCTCTTGTATATAGAGTTGGGATTATGTTTTCCAATGTGCATTACTTTACATTTATCAGCATTGAATTTCATCTGCCATTTTGTTGCCCAGTCACCCAGTTTTGTGAGATCCCTTTGTAACTCTTTGCAGGCAGCTTTGGACTTAATTATTTCAGTAATTTTGTAACATCTGTAAACTTTGCCACCTCAAAGTCTACCCCTTTTCCCAGATCATTTATGACTAAGCTATGATTTTGTCAGGGAGGCAGCGGAAGTCATGGAATCCTTGACTTCCAAAGACCTCTGTAACTTCAGCCCCGGTGGGGTACCCCGCAGCTCCCAGTCATTGCCAGTGGCAGGGGGATCTGCACAGCTCCCTGGCGTGGCAGTAGCAGGGGGATCCCCACAGGTCCCTGGCTGTCACTGCGGCAGGGGGATCCTTGCAGGTCCCCAGATGCTGCCATGCCAGGGGGTCACCCGCAGCTCTCCACTAGCCGTGGCGGGGGAGGGGAACCCTGGCAGCTCTCCACCAGCTGCGGTGGGGCAGGGGGACCCGGGCAGCTCCCCCCACCATGGCAGGGCAGGGAGACCCTGCCAGCTCTCTGCTGTGGAAGGGGGATCCCCGCAGCTCCCCACTGCAGTAGTGGCAGTGGGATCCCCGCAGCTCTCTAGCAGGGCAGGGGGACTCTGTAGCTCTGAGCCCCCAAGGGGGGTGGGGGCTGTAAGAGCTCCCAGGCACCCCACAGCTGCCCAGCCCCTTCCCATTTTGTCATGGATATTTTTAGTAAAAGTCAGGGACAGGTCACGGGCTTCCATGAATTTCTCTTTATTGCCCATGACCTGTCCGTGACTTTTACTAAATATATCCATGTCAAAATCTTAACCTTATTTATGACTATGTTGAACAGCATGTTGATTCTTCCCCAACATATATTGTCATTTATATGTCTTAGAATTCTATTCTTTACTATAGTTTCAACCCATTTGCCTGGTATTGAAGTTAGGCTTATTGGCCTGTAATTGCCAGGATCACCTCTTGAGTCTTTTTAAAAAATTGGCATTATATTAGCTACCCTCCAGTTATCTGGTACAGAGACTGATTTAAGCAATAGCTGACATACCACAGTTATTAGTTCTGTAATTTCATGTTTGAGTTCCTTCAGGACTCAAGTGAATGCCATCTGGCCCTGGTGACTTATTCTTCAATTTGTTCTAAAACCACCTCTATTGAGACCTCAATCTGGGACAGTTCCTCAGATTTGTCACCTAAAAAGAATGGCTTCCTCTGCAGTGAAGTCTGATGCAAAGAATTTGTTTAGCTTTTCCACAATAGAAAAGTACTTCAGTTGTCTACTGATTTTCCTTCTTCTGATGTAGTTAAAACAAAATTGCTCATAGTTTGTGTGTCTTTGCTAGCTACTCTTCAGATGCTTGTTTTGGCCTGCCTAATTATACTTTTACACTTGCCACAGTTTATACTCCTTTTTATTTTCCTCAGTTGAATTTGATTTCCCTTTTTTTTCAAAATGTCTTTTTGTCTAACTGCCTCTTTTACTCTGTTTAGCCAAAGTGGCTTGTTTTTTAGGGGGTCCTCTTACAGTTTATATTTAAACTTGGGGTATTGTTACTTATGAGCTCTGTGTTCTTGGGGAACCAGGGCGCAGTATCCAGTCTGTCTGACTGATGAAAGACCTTCTCCCCTCCCAGCCTCTACTTGAGCCAAAGCCGATCAGAAGAAAGACTTACAAAAAGCAATGAAAAGGCAGTAGAAGACTCACCTAAACCCCTCCAGACAAGGGTGACAGGCTTAAGGAAGCTCCCCATACCTCATTTGCATCAAAGATGGAACAGGGAGGCATCTCTATAAGCATACAGAATGGAGAAGAGAGATTCCAAGGCAAGAACCGCACTGAACTCTGGGACCAGAAAAGCAGGAAATGATGGGGAATCTCTGCTCCAGATGTTAATGAACCTATGCCTGCACACTCCCAGCTCAGCAGTAGTTATCAGACCAGTTCTAGTAATGAATCCTTTATTGGTATCCAAAATACTGAAGCTGCCTAATTGCATTGTGAGCTCCCTCGAAGGAACACCGCCCATAGCCTAAAACGATCAGTTCCTATTGTCTACCCTGAAGAAAACAACTTTGGTATGCTCTCTTAAGCCATCAGTTTACCCATAAACAAATCTAGTGTTCTCCCTTGAACCATTGTTCTTTCCCTACAAAAACCCATACCCATGCTCAAGTAAGTGCTCTGATAACTCGATCCAAAATCTGCATCAGTTCCACTGGGACTTCATCTTCTCCTGACTGATCGTGCTGGAGGCTCTGCCTGTCTCCAGCACTCTGGACCCTCAGCTGCCATCAACACCTGGGAACCCCAATCAATTCAAGCTTCACTGAGTTGTGAGACTCTCTCTCAGTATCGCCTTCTGACCCTGATTTGTGTGATCAGTTAGTTTTCTAAACCTGACTTCTAAACTAACTGACTTCTAAACTAACTCAGGTCTACCATGTTAACCTCCCACCACCTGGAAGGAGCAAGAGAGCTTATTTACCACTCTTTATCCCCCTGCATCAGACCTGGGGGCTCAAGTGCTCACCTTCACCTAGAACAGAGGGCCCAGGTAAGAGGCTTAGTAAAAGCCTTCTCAAAAGGTGTTTGTCTTCTGGCTGGGAAGGCTCATCTTGTGCAACACTGTATCCAAATAGAATCTGGGCAACTCATCTGGGAGAACCCAGAGCCACTCCCCACAAAATGGAGGAGGCTGTAAGGCAAAAGGTCCAGGCATTTGTTATATTAAAACTGCTGGCTATTCTGGATTATTTAGATTGTTGGACAAAAAGAAAATAAGCCAACACTATTCACAAAACCCTTTCAAAAATAGGAGGCAAAGTGTCGCATAGATTCCCAGTTCATTTAAAAGAAATTTTCTTTAAAATGTTTGCATGCAGGCAAGTACAATATGTGTAGGCCCTAACACAATCAGCTGGGCTGTGCTTCAACAAGGAAAGTTGGTGGTAGCTAAACGATCTTTTTGCCCTTTGGAGAGTGCTCAAAATGCTAAATTAAGAAAAAAACATCAAGCCACTTTTAAAATAAAAGGCATCTCCAGTTAGAACATATGCTTCACTCCAGTCACTTTAACACAATCAATCACCATTAACACATGATGCAACTTCTATATCTCATCTGTAAAACAAACAAAAATAGTAGTGTAAATATAATGTATTCTGGATCTCTAAAGACTGAATTCACTAAAATGTTAAGTTTAGGAGGCACATAGGATAATCAACTCCATACTAGAAATGGCAGAAAATGAACCATTTGCATGAGGCTCACTTTTTGGAATTACACAAGAGAACTTGACTATCACTTTACAGCTGACAATACTGATCCACATTCTAATCTTAAGTACAAAGATCAGTGCCACAAGATGATGGAAATCCATAAATCTCATGTTCCAAAACTAGTTCACTGTTTCAGATGATAAGACAATACCTATGAGCAGAAACATTGAAAGCTACAGGGAAAAAATATTTGATCCCAGAAACAATTAGTGGTTTTAATTGTCTTATCCTTCCCAGCTTTTCTGAAAGTGTGCCTATGTGTTAGAGCAATATGCGTAGACTAAAGTGTCTGTCTTGTACTATTTCTGTATTCTACTATAACAAAACAATTTGAAAGAAAGTTTTTATTCAATAGCGAATCTGCACCACTGGCAAGTTTTAATATTCTTAGGTTCCAATCCTGTAAGGCAATACCCCCTGAGATGTGCTAGCTGTTCTCAGATCACATGGGCTATGTCTACACTGCACATCACTGGCAGCAGCATGTGTAGCGACGTGTATCGATGAAAGGCTCTGGCAGAGGGGAGGCAGCAGGCAAAGGCTTCAGCAGCACCCTGCTGCGGAGCCTTTCACTACAGTGGGGAAAGGCTGTGGTGGAGGAAGGCAGTTGGGAAAGGCATTGGATTCCTTGCTGCCGGAGTGTCTTACCCTCTGGCAGGGAAAAGCTTCAGAAGCAGGGAGGCAGCCGGACACTACGCTGCTATGGGGAACCACACTGTGGGTGAGTAAACAACCATGCAGGGTATGTACTTGAATTCAGACCCCCACCCTTCAGGCATGTCTTTACTCACCTAAACAATGCCTCATGGTCTACATGGTTATTTTTACCCATGCTAAGGGGGCTAGACATGTGGGTACCCTACACTCCGCTGAAGGAGGCATGCAGTGTAGACATAGGAGTTCACAGCACTCCATCTTGCAGGATCAGGCCCTCACTCATTTTGTGCTGTGGGTACATCTTAAATCTTTTATTTTTAGCCTGGGCCTCGTCTCCTCCTCCCCCACTTAGGCTTTCAGATAGTGTAACTGCAAGGTTTGGCACACTGCATGAACAGAGCACAGGCATTGAACAGAGGAGAGTATAATAGCACTTTTAGCTGTTACAAATGGATATATATTGTAGTACAGTAATAGAAAATAATTGCACTGGCATTTTATTATACCATAGCCTGCTGCTGTTAGTTTGTTCCCTATTTATCTTAGGCGTAGCAATTTCTAGTAGCTTATACATATGCTTTCAAAAATGTCTGCAAGGAAAGCTGCACTGGAAGATTGAATTTTAATGAGAAGAAGGTTGACAGCAAAAACAATCAGTGACATTTACAAAGCTACATATTTAAAATGCTCCAGGTTGTAACAAGGTTGGGTTTCTCCCCAGCTTCCAATAACCCACTGCCATGCCCAGAGTCTCTTGAGCATTTTTATTGTCCAAACATAAACAAAAAAACAGTTCCCCAGCTAAGCTTGGGCTACAAACCCCAAAGATTTACCTCTCAGGCTCTCATTGCTTCCCCTCCCAGGCAACTCTGGTAGTGCTGCTTCTATGCTATGCTCTCAGAGCAAAACACCATCCTAGGCTTTTCTCCAGTAAGGCCCCTTTTAAGAATAGCTCCTCCCAGGGAAGGCTGGTGCTTTAGCTTCCTATATTTGACTCACTGAATTTCCCTTTTCTTCCAAGCCCAGCTGCCCTCTTTTAAACTTAATTGGGGTCAGCTAACAAGGCACAGGTGCATTGACCCTGTTCCCTCTTAAAGGACCAGTTGGACTAGATGACCTCCTGAGGTCCCTTCCAACCCTGATATTCTATGTTATTCAAGTTCTTAGATCTTAGAAATATCTTCATTTTCCTCTATAATCTCAGTCTACCTGTGTCTAGAATCTTCAGTTCCCAAATCTTGTAGCTCCTCTCCTCGCTTGGCAAATGGACAGGCTTGTTGTTGACTAGAGATAGACGTTAAAGGTCTCTTTGCACTTGATGCTCCACTTTTCATCTTCAAAGTGCATGGAAAATATTCAGTTATATTTAAGTTACCCAAAGTTAAACAGAGAGAAAAATAAACTGCAATCCAATTTATTTTAGCATAATCCATATCTCCGGAATAAAGTAACTATAAACCACTTGAAATATGCCATTTTCCCTCAAGCAAAGCAAAACTGGTTGGTCGCACCATCTAGTGACACTGATAGCTTCATATCAGAACCAAACTTTCAAGTATTAATAGTAACGCTGTTATAGTATAACATTTTCAAAAGCAGCTAAGTGACTTAGGAACCCAAGTCTCATTTTTAAAAGTGACAAGCTCCTAAGTCATTTAGATGCTTTTGAAATTTTAGCTCTAACTAAAAGCTTTTGGATTGAATTAAGGCCAGACTTTATTTTGGAGTCATATCTCAAGAGGTTCTTAAATGATCACACTCATTTTCCTAGTCCTAATCAATTTCACCATCCTTCCTCTATGAATCAAAGCGAACAAGGTCAAAAGCAATTAGGGATGAGTAAATTTGTACGGACAAAATGGGAATTGCCCACAGCTTGAGCTGAACCAAACTGAAATAATTTTCTGAGGGTTGAAAAAGCAAAAGAAAATTTGTTAAAATATATATTTTGTAACACCACCACTTTCTATTTTTGGCCAGGACCAGATAATCCCTCCCCCCGAAAAAACCCTACCTTCTTGCAAGTTTGACCTTACCAAAACCAGGAAATTTTGAAAATATTGCAAGAATAGCTATTGTTTTTAAGATTTGCATCTTTATTTTTCAACCAGTGTTAATCTTGTCCTCTCTCCTCCAGGTGTCTCTCTCCAGTCCCACCTGCCCCGCTATCTGCCTTTTCCCCATCTTCTTCTCTGATTCTAATAAACTTCTGTAGTCCTCTACAATCAGAGAACATAATCATAGCTACTATTCTCTAACTGGTAGGACATTTCCCAAGATCGTGAAAATGGCTTGTCTAGCCTGATTCCTTCCCAGGTGATATGGCTGTAATCCAGTAGGATGTGCATTCTTAAAAATCTCTTTTTGAAAATGCCGCATCTATGAGACATGCCCTGTGCTGAGCATGTGAGGAGCCATCCGTTGTGACACTGGGAATTCTGAAAATTATTACTGCTGAGAATATAGCAATGCCCAAAAATATCACAATGTGAAATAAATAAGATGCAAAGCATTTTTCAATTAAGTAAAAAATCATCTTTTAACAGTTTTCTTAATTCTTTGGGGAGCGGAGGAATCTTTTTCTACATATTTTAGGTATCCCAATTTCCAAACAAATTACTTATTGCCATCCAAAGTTAGAGAAGAGTAGAAACTAGGGCTTAGGATGGAATTCTATATTCAACTCTAACCACAGTCACACTTGATGCCTTTATTTTAAAGCAGGGAATCTGAGGTTGGGTTCTTGGAAATTCTGCTGTATTGGCCATGGACAGTTGGGAGAATTGTAGAGAGGTTATGAAGATTGTCCCCGGAAGAACACTGTCTGCAGGTGTTTTTGTGTGAGCTTTTTATTGTAGCACTAGCATAAGTGCCCTATGGATGAAGCTTTACAGTATAGGAAGGGGACACATTTATTAGAACAGGGAGAAATGGTAGTCAAAATTAAAAAGCAGTGAACTGCCTTCCCATAGCATCCCTTATGTATAGTTAGAAAGGCTGAAAAGAGGGAAATGGAAAGCTTTTGTTCTAATGACTGTGATGTCCTTGCTGCAAAGGAAGAAGAAAGAAATAGGTGATTTGCTTGTCTGTCATGAATCCACAAAAAGGAAATCTATGGCAGGAAGTGTGTTTTTATTGGAACATTGGACATATACATTGTTCTTTTTTTAACCTGATTTATCACTGGGGTTCATTTTTTCTGGATTTATAGTTGTGACTTCTATTGGGAACAATTGCAAGGAAACAATATGTCTCTGTTGTCCTGATCTAAATTCGCAATAAAATCTAGTGACTGGAAAAAAATTTTGAATCTGTAAGGGAGAAAATATAACATCCTGATAACTGTTTAGCAATGATAAAACACTGAGGATGCTGTAGGGTTATGAGGCATGAAATTATAGTTCTAATACCTTGCATTTAACAGACATAATTAATTGAGATGTTTCATAATACATTGAACTATGAATTAAAACCTGATAAATTTTGTCTCATTTTGTCAGTCGTCTTGAAAGAACAGAAAGCAATGATCAAATATTTTCTCCAAGGATTTAAGGATTATTTTTCTTCTCTGTTTTTGAGACAGAACCTGGAGTTGCCACCTCTAAAAGCACATAAATACTGGGGTAAAATCTAACTGCTATGGTTTGAAGTGATAAAAACCCATGCGAAACACAATGAAAATTTTAGAAAATACTTGGAAAAAAAATAGGTGGGCCTGAGCCACCACTGTTAGGCCAGTTACACTGGTGTAAACTAAAATAACTCAATTGAAATCAATGGAGTTACTGGTGTAAAACTGATAAATCAGGCTCAGGATGCGAATGACGGTATCTTTTCTTAAAGTTAACATACAGAGGCAAATTCTTAGTTACACCAATATAAATCTAGTGAGACTCCACTTGCATGAATGAAGTTATTGCAGATTCACATTGATGTACTGAGATCAGAACCTGCCGCCCATTGCCCTTCCCAGTCTAGTGGAATACCATTATTAGGTATCTGTGCTTAATAGATTAGACACTAATAAATAATTACAATCTTAAGAGCTATGATAGAGTAAGATGGATTCTAAACAGGTTAGGGGTGGGGGAGAGGGGGGTGAGGGAGGGAGAAGGAGAACATTCTCAAGGTGATTAGGCTTCAACTAGAGTATTGTGTCCAGTTCTGGGTGCCACATTTCAGAAAGATGTGGACCAACTGGAGAAAGTCCAGAGAAGAGTGACAAAAATGATTAAAGGTCAAGAAAACATGACCTATGAGGGAAGATTGAAAGAATTGGCTTTGTTTAGTCTGGAACAGAGAAGTCTGAGAGGGGACATGATAAGTTTTCAAGTGCGTAAAAGGTTGTTACAAGGAGGAGGGAGAAAAATTGTTTTTCTTAATTTCTGAGAATAGGACAAGAAGCAATGGACTTAAATTGCAGCAAGGGAGGCTTAGGTTGGAAATTAGGAAAAATTCCTTACTGTCAGTGCAATTAAGGCCTGGAATAAATTTCCTAGGGAGGTTGTGAAATCGCCATCACTGGAGGTGTTTAAGAGCAGGTTAGACAATCACCTGTCAGGGATGGTCTAGACCAGTGCTACTCAAAGTGGTGGTCCGCAGACAGGTGCTGGTCTGCGCGCACATTGGAAAAAAAAAATTGCTGGTCCCCCACATCAGATATCTAGACCAGAGCTTCTCAAGCTAATACTTAGTCCTGCCATTAGTACAAGGGATCGGACTAGATGCCCTCTCAAGGTCCCTTCCAGTCCTATGATTTTATGATTCTGTGATAAGGTACTTACTTTCCAAGATGCTCGTGTTACTTGCTTAGTTTTCTGTCTACAAGGGCACAGTGCAGAGTACTTAAGTCTACTAGGTATACTACGCTGCTAAAGCCTTCAAGAGTCCATCCTCTGGTGTGGAGTCAGATCTTGCACTATGCTAGTAGCCTAGCATTGTCTTGGTTCCGTCTCAATGCATTTGCCAAGAAGTAAAGCCAGGGAAAGGATAAGATAATCCGGAAGAGGCAGAGCTACAGGTGAGCACAAGAGAAACCAGAAGAATGGTGGTCAGACAGGGAAGAAAATAAATCAGTAAAGATGAAGTGAAAAAGAAGGCAGACTGTAAGAGATATGGGGAAGAAATAATGAAAAGAGAGAGCGCAGTGGTGCATAGAGGAAAACAAGGATTCCATGTAAGAGTCTGTCTAATGGTGCAAACCTTTAAATTTTCATCAGTTGCTCTCCTGTCAAAGTCACTGCCCTTTTTCTGATACGCTCTCTATCATCTCACATAGAAATGTATGTAGCCAGGGGAGATAACGAGTTCTCATTAATTTTATGGGGAGTATGAGTCAGAATTCCTTTTGCTGGTTACACAGTATTTGAGTTTTAAACTTAATTGACTTTGAAATGCCAAGAATAGTGTCTGTGGCTGTGGTCTGTCCATCCTCTCCAGAAACTCACAGCATCCACTACTGAAAAGTAGCTGCTCTTCTTCCAAATGGCTCAGGATGGAAATGATGTTTTACAAAGAAATGCAAATAGAATTAGAAAAGCAGACAGCAGAGCCTCCCTTTCACATAAGCAGCTGTTATCAAACCCAAGGACTGTGTGCACAGTGTGAGATTATTGCAGTTCCAAAAGAGGTGGAGCATGTGCATAAAAAGCTTTACACATCTCATGCATAACTGCATGAACAAAAGATATTAATTTAAGAGTCTATCTGCTCCTGGTCATCTCGCCAGGGTTGGGATAGAATTAGGTAACTGGCACAAGATGCTTAAAAGCATCATGCTCTGTCTAGTAAAAGGCCTGTACTTTTGCTTGGTCTGATGAATCATTGACTATTTAAAGGCCACTGGAAAACGGAGAATCCCAGTCTTCCAAAGATATATGGCAGTTTGTTTCATGAGATATTGAACCAGGTCACTCTGAATACCATCTTCCCTTCCCATTTTGATTTACATCAACTCTGACCTAATTTTAGAGGCTGCTGTCTCAAAAATGGTTTGCATGTGAAAAAAAATACGGCCCTTCCTTGGAAAACTTATCGTATTATCCTCCAGCTCTATCAGTTTGTGGGAATCTTGGCTGCTAAAATAATGCTGGAATGGAAGTATGTGAGTGTATAGTAAGATGATAATCAGAATGACCAATGTCAAGGCATGGCATTATCACATTTATTAAGTTGCTTTTGCAAAACTTCTATTATTTTTCTCTTAGTGTATAAGAATATATATCCATATCCAATATGTATTTAATATGAACTACTACAAAAACAAAGAAGGAATAAATTTGAAGTACTCCAGAGAGAGAGAGAGAGATAAGGAAAGTGAGGTACAAAAAGCATAAGTGATTTGGTTAAATTCACACAGTCTGTGGCAGCACTGGGAATATAATTTATATATAACTCTCACATATATCTTCAGCACAAGACCATCTCTATTAATTTAGGCTGAAACCAAGTCAGATAGTTTTGCCATCAACTTCACTAAAAGCAGGACTGATCTATAGTCTCTCTGTGCTAGGGTGACCAGATGTCCCAATTTTATAGGGACAGTCCTGATTTTTGGGTCTTTTTCTTATATAGGCTCCTATTATCCCCCAACCCCATCCCTATTTTTCACATTTGCTGTCTGGTCACCCTACTCTATGCCACAGTTTGTCATCTGTATGATAGGGATAACAATACTTACCTGCCATTCATCCTGTTATAAAATTACATGAGAATGCCCATCTGGGTCAGACCAATGGTTCATCTAGCCCAGTATCTAGTCTTCTAACAGTGGCCAGTGCCAAATACTTCAGAGGAAATGAACAATATATAGTAATTTTGACTGTTCCATTCCCTGTAATCCAGTCCCAGCTTCTAGCAGCTGAAAGTTTAGCAACAGCTTGAGCACTGGGTTGCATCACTGACCATCTTGGCTAATAGCCATCGATGGACCTATCCTCCAAGAACTTACCTAATTCTTTTTTTAACCCAATTGTAATTTTGCCCTTCCTAACATTCCCTGGCAATGAGTTCCACAGGCTGACTGTGTGTTGTGTGAATTTCCAATTCCAATATAAGTTTTTTTAGTATTTAGACTGCTAGTGTTTATATATAAGCACTTATATGTTTTGTCAATAGTCATTTGCTTGCCTTCATGTGTTATATTTGTGCAAGTATAACATTGTATAAGTATAGCATTGTATAAGGGGACATGGTGGATACATTGCATATGAGAGGGCATGCCAAAACATGTTACAAAGTATCTGAGGGAGCACATGTAGGTACAGTTACCTTTTGAATGGAGAAGCAATTAAGATAGAGCCAGCACGTCTAAGAAGCAGGCATCAGAATGGAAGGTGTGAAGGGCAATTAGTTAAGTTAACTGGAAGCTGTTAAAGGAGATTGTTAAGGGTGGCAGGTAATTGAAGATACGTGACTGGTCTCAGGGATCTCGAAGGGTGGTGACTAAAATCTTTTTTCTTCTTTTGTCTGTAACTTCTCTGTAACTTGTTCTCCAAAAACCGTATAAATTAAGAGACAAGCCCCACTCGGGGGGCTCACTTCTAAATGTATTAGCAGAGCAGCTTTGCTAATAAAACAGAGTGGTCTGATAAATTGTGAGTCTGAGTCAAACTGACATTTAAACGGGATTCTTACGTTTCTCACTAGCTCCTACCTGTACTTTACCAACTTCTATTCTCTCCTCTTTACTAGGATAGAGTTCAATCTTTAATAAAGTCATCCTTAGGGGTGTCTCCACCTGAACCATGTGGTCCTCTGCATCTGTTGGCTTTCCCCCAGCCCTCAGTTTAAAAAAATCCACTATAACTTTTTAATTTTATATATAAGTAGTCTCATTGCATTTTTGGTTTAGGTGGAGCCCATCCTTCCTCTCTAGGCTTCTCCATTCCCAGTTGCCAATAAACCTAAAACCCTCATCCACTCATTGAGACCCTGCAGTTCTGCCTGTCTTTCTGGACCTGCACATGGTACCAGAAGCATATCCGAGAATAGGAGTATTTATGGCACCTTAGAGACTAACAAATTTATTTGAGCATAAGCTTTCATGAGCTACAGCTCACTTCATCAGATGCATTCAGTGGAAAATATAGTGCGGAGATTTATATCCATAGAGAACATGAAACAATGGGTGTTACCATACACACTGTAAGGAGAGTGATCACAACAGTGGCTCCCTTAACCCACCCAGCAATATCATTAATCTATCCAACTATACTCTTAGCCCAGCGTAAGAATCTGTCCTATCTCGCCTCTGGCCTCTCCTTCTGCCCCTCCACCCCCACAAATATGACACAGTTCTGTGGTGACCTAGAATCCTATTTTCGACGTCTCCGACTCAAGGAATATTTCCAACACACCTCTGAACAACATAATAACCCACAGAGACTTTCCTACCAAGACTACAAAAAGAAGGATTCTGGGTGGACTCCTGAAGGTCGAACCAGACTGGACTTCTACATAGAGTGCTTCCACCGACGTGCACGGGCTGAAATTGTGGAAAAGCAGCATCACTTGCCCCATAACCTCAGCCATGCAGAACACAATGCCATCCATAGCCTCAGAAACAACTCTGACATCATAATCAAGAAGCCTGACAAAGGAGGCACTGTTGTCATCATGAATAGGTCGGAATATGAACAAGAGGCTGCTAGGCAGCTCTCCAACACCACTTTCTACAAGCCATTACCCTCTGATCCCACTGAGGGTTACCAAAAGAAACTACACCATTTGTTCAAGAAACTCCCTGAAAAAGCACAAGAACAAATCCGCACAGACACACCCCTGGAACCCCAACCTGGGGTATTCTATCTGCTACCCAAAATCCATAAACCTGGAAATCCTGGATGCCCCATCATCTCAGGCACCCTGACAGCAGGATTGTCTGGCTATGTAGACTTGCTCCTCAGGCCCTGCGCTACCAGCACTCCCAGCTATCTTCGAGACACCACTGACTTCCTGAGGAAACTACAGACCATTGGTGATCTTCCTGAAAACACCATCCTAGCCACTATGGATGTAGAAGCCCTCTACACCAACGTTCCACACAAAAATAGACTACAAGCTGTCAGGAACAATATCCCCGATAATGTCACAGCAGACCTGGTGGCTGAACTTTGTGATTTTGTCCTCACCCATAACTATTTCACATTTGGGGACAATGTATACCTTCAGATCAGCGGTACTGCTATGGGTGCCCGCATGGCCCCACAGTATGCCAACATTTTTATGGCTGACTTAGAACAACGCTTCCTCAGCTCTCGTCCCCTAAAGCCCCTACTCTACTTGCGCTATATTGATAACATCTTCATCATCTGGACCCATGGAAAAGAAGCCCTTGAGGAATTCCACCATGATTTCAACAATTTCCATCCCACCACCAACCTCAGCCTGGACCAGTCCACACAAGAGATCCACTTCCTGGACACTACGGTGCTAATAAGCGAAGGTCACATAAACACCACCCTATACCAGAAACCTACTGACCGCTATTCCTACCTACATGCCTCCAGGTTTCATCCAGACCACACCACACAATCCATTGTCTACAGCCAAGCTCTACGATACAACCGCATTTGCTCCAACCCCTCAGACAGAGATAAACACCTACAAGATCTCTATCAAGCATTCTTACAACTAAAGTACCCACCTGCTGAAGTGAAGAAACAGATTGACAGAGCCAGAAGAGTACCCAGAAGTCACCTACTACAGGACAGGCCCAACAAAGGTAATAACCGAATGCCACTAGCCGTCACCTTCAGCCCCCAACTAAAACCTCTCCAACGCATCATCAAGGATCTACAACCTATCCTGAAGGACGACCCATCACTCTCACAGATCTTGGGAGACAGGCCAGTCCTTGCCTACAGACAGCCCCCCAACCTGAAGCAAATACTCACCAGCAACCACACACCACACAACAGAACCACTAACCCAGGAACCTATCCTTGCAACAAAGCCCATTCCCAACTGTGTCCACATATCTAGTCAGGGGACACCATCATAGGGCCTAATCACATCAGCCACACTATCAGAGGCTCGTTCACCTGCACATCTACCAATGTGATATATGCCATCATGTGCCAGCAATGCCCCTCTGCCACGTATATTAGTCAAACTGGACAGTCTCTACGTAAAAGAATAAATGGACACAAATCAGATGTCAAGAATTATAACATTCAAAAACCAGTCGGAGAACACTTCAATCTCTCTGGTCACTCGATTACAGACCTAAAAGTTGCAATTCTTCAACAAAAAAACTTCAAAAACAGACTCCAACGAGAGACTGCTGAATTGGAATTAATTTGCACACTGGATACAATTAACTTAGGCTTGAATAGAGAGTGGGAGTGGATGGGTCATTACACAAAGTAAAACTATTTCCCCATGTTTATTCCTGCACCTCACCCCCCACTGTTCCTCAGACGTTCTTGTCAACTGCTGGAAATGGCCCATCTTGATTATCACTACAAAAGCTCCCCCCCCCCCCCCGCTCTCCTGCTGGTAATAGCTCACCTTAAGTGATCACTCTCGTTACAGTGTGTATGGTAACACCCATGGTTTCATGTTCTCTATGTATATAAATCTCCCCACTGTATTTTCTACTGAATGCATCCGATGAAGTGAGCTGTAGCTCATGAAAGCTTATGCTCAAATAAATTTGTTAGTCTCTAAGGTGCCACAAGTACTCCTTTTCTTTTTGCGAATACAGACTAACACGGCTGCTACTCTGAAACATATCAGAGAATGTTACTATGGAAGTCGTGGACTTTAATTTCTTACCTAACATCTTAAATTTGGCCTCCTGGACCTGTCTCCTACCTTTTTCTATGTCACTGGTATCTACATGTACCACGACCACTGGCTCCTCCCGAGCACTGCACATACATCTGTCTAGATGTCTCATAAGATCTGCAACCTTTGCACCCAGCAGGCAATTTACCATGCACTTCTCCTGGTCATTACAAATCCAATTATCAATATTTCTAATAATCAAATCTCCCTATTCCTATTACTTGGTTCTTCCTACTAACTGGGGTTCCCTCCCAAAGAGGTAACCTCAGTGCGAGAGGTTACCATGACATCTGAAAGGAGGGTACCAATTATAGGAACATTTCCCTCCACTCCAGCTTGTTGTTCTCCTTCCCCAAGACTTTCATCCTCAACAGGACAGTGGCTGTCAGACTAGGTTGGGACCACTCTACTGTATCCCTGAAAGTCTCCTCTGTGCACACTCTCTCCCCCTTAGCTCCTCCAGTTCAGCCACTTTGGTGTCAAGAGCCCATACCGTATCTTTGATGGTGTGTCTACACTGTTATTAGACACCCACAGCTGGCCTGTGCCAGCTGACTCAGACTCCTGGGGATTGGGCTAAGGGGCTGTTTAATTGCAGTGTAGAGGTTTGGGCTCAGGCTGAAGCCTGAGCTCTTGGACGCTTCCACCTCACAAGGTCCTAGAGCCCAGGCTCCAGCAATTAAACAGGCCCTCATCCCAAGCCCAAGTCAGCTGGCATCAGCCAGCAGCAGGTGTTAAATAGCAGCGTAGACATAACCTGAGGGCCATGAGCTTCTTGCACCACATACACACACATGCCACCTTCCCACAAGGCAGGTAATTATACATGCTGTGTTCAATAAACTGGATTGCCCTCACTCTGCTGCTCAATTTCTGCTACATTAATTTTTACTCTTGCAGGGATTTGTGTTGATGGGGGGTGGGGGTGGAGGGAAATGACATGTGAAGGTTTATTGGGTTAAATTTAGAATATGTTTGGTAGGTGTATTGGTTTCTTCCCCCACCCCATGTTTCTTTTTTAAGAGACTTTTCTAGCACTCTTCTAATTGTTAGATTATAGTCCCTCAGCCTCCTCCTTCTGCTGCTGAACTCTCACTTCAACCAAACTCCCCTTACATTGGTAGCTTACTCTGTCTTATGCTCTCTCACTCTGTCATAGGGCTGTGTCTGCTTGAGAGTGGGGCCTGGAAGGAATACATCTCACATTCCTACACAAAACCCCTGTTTGCTGCTCCTGTTTTTCAGGCTGTTTGGCTCAGCACACAGCTCCCAAAACAGACCACACTAATCTTCAACCAAGCAAAAACTGAACAGGAAGTCAGACAGACAGACTCACCCCAATGATCATCTAGTCTCGTCGCCTTCACCTGGAGAACACCCTCACAAAACTCCCGTTTGCTGCTGTTCTTTGCTCCTGTTCATTAATACTTGGATAGCTCTTTTCTTGTGAGATTTACAAACAGAGGGCAGCAGGGAAATGCAAATATTATGATACTGTAAATACACAAGAGATGGTTACTTACATTACTGTAACGATGGTTCTGCAAAATGTGGTGTTCACATATATTCCACTCTCAGTGATCATGTGCCCTAGATTCGAATATTTTGGCCAGCAGTATCCATTGGAGCTGCACATGAATTCTGAGCATCCTCATGCCTATACAGAGGGCAAAGAGGATAGAGTGGGCCCAAATACTCCTCAGCTCCTTCACCAATATAGAATCTAAATGTTAAAGACTCTGGTAGTGCTGGGGAAGGAGGCTGGGTGGGTCATGCTCGGTGTGTGGGGGTGTGTGTGTGTGTACACACACACACACACTATGGACTACACGTCTCAAAGAACCACAGTTACCGTAAGTTAAGTAAGTGTTTCTTCTTCCTCGAGTCGTTGCCCATAAATATTCTACTCTTGGTGACTCACAAGAAGTGACCTCACAAATTGGTAGCAGGTACTTGTAGTCTACCCAAACAGAAAATGTATTACAGTTCTGCTAAGAGAAGCAGCAAATACTGATGCTTCCACTAGAGACTAGTGCTTCTTCAAGGCATCGATTAAAGCCCAAGTTGCTGCTCTGCGTATTTCTGAGGTGGGCATGCTCCTCAAGAAAGGTGCAGATGCTCTCTGAGCTCCAATAGAAAGAATCCTAATCTGACCAGGGGAATCTAAGCTGGCTAGCTCATCACAGACACTAGTGCAGCTGGATGCCCATTTCAAAAGCCTTTTGGCTGAAATAGTCTTCCCTTCAATAAATGCTATAAAGAATGTCAGGGAGACTCTAAACAATTGAGTCCTGTGTAGATACGTGCTCTAAGGACAGCTAATATATGCCACCTAGCCTCCCCTTGATTCATTCACAAACTGGGGGGGAAGAAAACAAAAAAAAACAAACAGGTAAATGACTTAGATTCATAAATGAAAATCAGGGACTACCTTGGACAAAAATTTGGGATGGGACATAAGGGTAACTTTATCCTTTTGGGAGGCCCTGCCATAGAAGCCTGAGTTTCTCCAATTCTCCTGGCTGAGGTAATTGCAACTGAAAATGCTATTGTAATGGATAAAATGGAACAAAGAATAAGTTGCCAAAAGCTTGCGGGGGGGGGGGGGGCGGTGGAAGAGTCTTAAGCCTGCCAGGACCACACTAAGGTTCCAGGGAAGAGGTGGCTTTCTAATTGGGAGTAAAACATCCAGAAGCCCTTTAGGAATTTGGTTAAGTTGGCTGGGAAAAAACTGTGGGGACTACCCAGGTCTGATGCAGGCATCATAGACCTATCAGGAACAACATAAGGAAAGTATCCCTCAACTTCTGGGTCCTTTTTGAGAGGACTTGCAGATAAAACATGTATTAGGGATGTGCCTCTCCCCAAGACACAAGAGGCACTTTGCATGGCTGTTATTGAGCCATGTGGCTACCTTGCTGAAGGGACAGTACCAGAAAGAGGGAGGCTTAGTCTCAATCAAACTAACAGGAATTGGGTGGATAGTTTAAAGAATGTGATAGATGAAGAGTTGAATTTGTTTGGCTGTGATTCAAAGGGTCAAGCTATTTGTCAATTTTCAAACTGCTAGCAGCTGTGTGGGACGTTTTTGTGAATCCAGAAAGTTTCCTAAGTTTTAGCACAAATAATTATTTGTCTGAAAATTAAGACAGGTAGTTAATTATTTCTGTAAAAGGAACAATGAAAAGTCCTATAGAATGTAATATAGGTAAAACTAATATGGTGATATGAAAGTAATTTACAATCTATAGTTTACTAGACAATGAAATCCCTTCTATAGTTTTAATTTTTTAAGCCATCCTATAGAAGGGATCCAATTTTCTTCTCATAAATTCTATTGGATGGCCCAAAACAACCCATAGAAAGGCTTGTTTGTTTTTTATGCATTAAATAATATAGGACTATCCATAATGGTCACTCTTTGCTATTAGTTATTCTTTTGGTAGAAACATTTCAGTCATCCATTCAGGGAGTTGAAACAGTGTGATGTGATTTAGGTAACCAACCACACAACACAAACAGATTAGTAGAAATAATTCACAGCCTAAAAATTATTCATCTAAACTATTTGATGAATATTTGCCAATAATGAATACAGCTGAAGATGATAAAGGTCTTTTTGTCAACAAATTCACTTATTAAGAAAGGGTCTAAATTTGTAGGGTGAAAACCTAGCCCTATTGAAGTCAATGGCAAAACTTCCATTGATTTCAACGGAGCCAGGATTTCACCTGTAATGAAGTGTTTAAAACCAACTCTATATGTGACTTACCTTGGGAATATAACTGCAAGGGTAAGAACAACTCCAGTAACTGAATAGTGATAGTGTTCTAGAAAAGGATTGGTTTGCTGTAAGAACCTGAGTGCTCTCTCGCCATGACTTGGAACTCCTGCTCTTATAAGAGCAGTAGGAGTCTGACTCTGACTCCAAGGTCTCCAAATATAAAGACCACGAAGGAGCTGTGCTTCAGGGCACTGAGTGTCCAGAGCTCAGGGACTGACTGGGTTCTCTCTGGAGGTGTCGGTGCCGGAGGGTGCTGTGAAAGAGCACCGGGACATCATCGCCGGCTTCCCTCTTGATTGCACCTGGGGTCGCGGTGGTGCAGAGGGGGCTGGAGCCACCTCTGTGCTAGGGGGCGAGAACGGCACCATGAGATGCAGCAAGTCATGAACCACCTCAAAAACCTCCGGTGTCGAGGGGAGTGGCAGTTGCTGTCCAGTAGGGTCTGGCAATTGTGATGGGCCCAGACTCAACTGCCTCGCCTGGGCAGGAGTCGACGTGGCCCTGCCTGGGGACCTGGTGCTGTGGCCCAACTGGGATCTCACAGCCATTGGCTCCTTATACTTAGACGTGGGAGAATGGTCCCTCTCCAGCTTCTTCTTCTGAGGCACTGGTGACTGAGACCGGTGCCTGGCCAACTGGCCACAGGAGGAGCCATGCCAGTGCCAACCATCTCGGGAGGAATCCTTTTTCGGCACAGATTCCCAGGATTGAGTGCCAGGGCACTTCACTTCGACGAAGACGTGCTGGGTGCTGTGTTCCCCACCCCGGGGTCTGAGTGGGGGTGAAGAGTTGCCTCCCTTAGGAAAACCTTAAGCTGCTGTTCCCTTTCTTTAATAGTTCTGGGATGGAACTCGTGGCAGATCCTACACTGGTCCTTTTGGTGACCTTGCCCTAGGCACCTTAGACAAGAAGTGTGGGGGTCACTCTTTGGCATGCGCTTAGTGCAGACTTACAGGTTTTGAAACCTGGGGACCACAGCATACCCTGGTTCTGGAGAGTCGGAAGGGTGGGGAAACCCCCAACTAACTAACTACTATACAACTAGAGAGAACTATATATAAAAAAAGGAGATAAAGGCACTTGCTAAGCAAGGGCTATGGGACATTCCAGCTGTTTACATCTCTCCACTGTGAAAACTGACCAATTATTCCTACCTTTTATTTCCTATATTTTAAACAGTTATTGATCTATGAGAGGACCTTCCCTCTTATCCCATGACTGACTACTTTGCTTAAAAGCCTTTGGTGAGGGATCTAGCCAAAGGCTTTTTGAAAGTCCAGGAATGCTATAGCTACTGGATCACCCTTGTCTACACGTTGGTTGACCCTCTCAAAGAATTATAATAGACTGGGAAGGCATAATTACCCTTTACAAAAGCTGTGTTGACTCTTCCCCAACATATTATATTCATCTATGTGTGTGATAATTCTGTTCTTTACTATAGTTTCAGCCAATTTGGCTGGTACAGAAGTTAGGCTTACTGGCCTGTAAGGGCCAGCGTCGCCTCTAGAATCTTTTTAAAAATTGACAAGGTTATGTAAGCTATCTATCAGTCACGTGGTACAGAGGCTGATTTAAGTGATAGGTCATGTACCATAGTTAGTTCTGCAATTTCATATTTGAGTTTCTGCAGAACTCTTGGGTGAACACCATCTGATTATGATTACTTACTAGTTTAATTTTAGGGCTGTAAGTAATCATGATTAATTTTTTTAATCAATCACACTGTTAACAACAGAATGGATGTTTTCTAAATTTTCAAATATATTGATTTCAATTACAATGCAGAATACAAATTGTACAGTGCTCACTTGATATTTATTTTTATTACAAAATATTTGTGTTGGAAAAAAAAGAAATAGTATTTTTCAATTCACCTCACACAACTAATGTAATGCAATCTCCTTATCATGAAATTTGAACTTACAAATGTAGAATTATGTACAAAAAAACCCCTGCATTCAAAAATAAAACTATGTAAAACTTTAGCACCCTACAAGTCCACTCAGTCCTACTTCTTGTTTAGCCAGTCACTCAGAAAAACAAGTTTGTTTACATTTGCAGGAGATAATACTGCCTGCTTCTTGTTTACAATGTCACCTGAAAGTCAGAACAGGCATTCACATGGCACTGTTGTAACTGGCTTCGCAAGATATTTACGTGTAAGACGTGCTAAAGATTCATATGTCCCTTCATGCTTCAAGCACCATTCCAGAAGACATGCTTCCATGCTGATGATGGGTTCTGCTTGATAACAATCCAAAGCAGTGCAGACCAATGCATGTTCACTTTCATTAGCTGAGTCAGATGCCACCAGCAGAAGGTTAATTTTCTTTTTTGACGGTTTGGGTTCTGTAGTTTCTGCATCAGAGTGTTGCTCTTTTGAGACTTCTGAAAGCATGCTCCACACCTCATCCCTTTCAGATGTTGGAAGGCACTTCAGATTCTTAAACCTTGGGTCAAGTGCTGTAGCTATCTTAAGAAATCTCACATTGGTACCTTCTTTGTGTTTTGTCAGATCTGCCATGAAAATGTTCTTAAAATGAAGAACATGTGCTGGGTCATCATCTGAGACTGCTATAACATGAAATATATGGCAGAATAAGGGTAAAACAGAGCAGGAGACATGCAATTCTCCCCCCAAGGAGTTCAGTCAAAATTTAATTAATGCATTATTTTTTTAATGAGCATCATCAGCATGGAAGCATATCCTCTGGAATGGTGGCTGAAGCATGTAGGGGCATACGAATGTTTAGCGTACCTAGCACATAAATACCTTACTATGCCAGCTACAAATGTGCTTTGCAAATACATGTTCCCAATTTCAGTTGACATAAATAAGAAGCCAGCAGCATTATCTCCCATAAATGTAAATAAACTTGTTTGTCTTAGCAATTTGCTAAGAAGTAGGACTGAGTGGACTTGTTGGCTCTAAAGTTTTACATTGCACTCAAAAAACAAAAAACAGTTATGTAACAAAACAAACAAAAAAAATCTACATTTGTAAGTTGCACTTTCACAATAAAAAGAGATTGCATTACGGTACTTGTATGAGGTGAATTGAAAAATACAATTTCTTTTGTTTATCATATTTACAGTGCAAATATTTGTAATAAAAATAATATAAAGTGAGTGCTGTATTCTGAAAACTTTGTATTCTGTGTTGTAATTTAAATCAATATATTTGAAAATGTAGAAAAACATCCAAAAATATTTAATAAATTTCAATTGGCATTCTGTTTAACAGTGCGATTAAAACTGCAATTAATCAGGATTAATTTTTTTAATCACGATTAATTGCAGTTAACTCACGCGATTACCTCAAAAAAAATTAACCGACAGCCGTATTTAATTTATCAGCTTGTTCCAAAACCTCCTCTATTCACACCTCAACCTGGGACAGTTCTTCAGATTTGTCATAAAAAAGGAAAGAATGACTCAGGTGTGGGAATCTCCCTCCCATCCTCTGCAGTGAAGACTAATGGAAAGAATTCATTTAGCTTCTGCACAACAACCTTGTCTTCCTGGAGTGCTCCTTCAGCACCTCAATCATCCAGTCACCACTGACTGTTTGGCAGGCTTCCTGCTTCTGAAGTACTTAAAAATTCGCTGTTAGTTTGTGTCTTTTTCTAGTTGCACTTAAAATTTTTTTGGCCTGCCATTGAAAGATGAAACAGAGAAGAAGAAAGTCTCTTGAAAATACTGCAAACTTAGAGTAAAGAACATTTCTGAATATAAAGTGAGCCAGGAAAAAAAGTGTCATGCAGGCTATAATATGTTGTAGTATGAAAGATTTTAATATAATCTGGAGAAGTAGAAGTTACTTATTGGCTTGTATTTCACTGGACATTTATGGCTATCTACACAAGTACAGCGATGCACACGTCTATTAAAAGGACCGCAGCGTGAACCATCCAGACCTGCCAAGAACCATGTTTTAGGGAGTTAACCTCTCTAATCTTTTTGGTTCAGTTAAAGTTCTTTCTACACACATGCTGATTACATCACTCCAGCTAATGAATTATACATTTGTTCTATGCAGATAATTATAAACAGACTATTCAGCATAAAATGAGTTCCACAGACATTCCCCAATTTACTTTTAAACAAAGAGTTAAGGTACATTTGATGCACCATTAAAATTGCCTTGATTAGGTACTTATGCAGAAAATGCAGTTATATAAGTGGAAAATGTAGCTCTTTAGTAAAATACAATAAATTTGGCTGCAAAGAAAGAATGAAAAACTTCTAAATCTCTGCTCTTGTGTGCATGTCTCCTCTCCAGTGGCTTTGATTTTGCCTCTTTTCCACTCCAAAAGTCAGTTTGGAAAAGTTACATCTTGTTTGAAATTTTTCATCAATTGGAATTATCTTCCAGTCTACGCTTTCATATGACTAATTTTTACTCCTGGGGGAATTTTGCATCACTGTGCATGTGCAGAATTTATGTCCTGCGTAGAATTTTTTTCTCTGCAGAAAATACATTCTGCCAGACAGGCGCTGCAGTTATGCCTTTTGTCCACCAGGGGCTGCTGTAGTGTTAGAACAACAAGAACCCAGTCCTGGGCAGGAGCAGCCCCAGCTGTGGATAGGGAAGAGAACAGTCTGCATTTCTCACAGCTCCCTGCCCATGGGGCCAGGTCAGGAGGCATGGGATATGGAGGGATGGACTGCAGGGGGCACATGGGGCTGCTGGGGGATCACAGACTGTGGTTCAAAAGGGCTAGTTGGGGGGACAGACTGGGACTAATGGGTGTGGGGGTGCAGGGACACATGGGGATGGGGAGGCTGAGTGGGGTGCAGGAACACATGGGAACAGGGGGAGGGAGTGCAGGAACACATGGGGATAGGGGCAGATGTGCCTGACTGAATGAGAAATGCTAGGGGTGAACCAGGGGCTGCATGGGGAAGTTCCCTAACAATCCCCCCACCCCCCAAAAAACCCACCCTGTTCCATACTTCTCCCACCCATACCCAACAACTCTCCAAGTTCACTCCCAGGCTCTTTCCCAGCAATTACTTCCCTTTCCCTCAGCTCGTCCATTCCCCTGACTCCCCCAGGTCTTTGCACTGCTTCTGTGGGGTGCAGGAAATACATTTCTGTGTTTTAGTTTAAATGAATTAGTCAAAGTTCTGTATTAATATGCCTAGTAAGGAATCTATTTGTCAAAAAACATTTCCTGAATTTTTGTTGGCTATACTGTTAGACATACTTGCTGATAGGTATTTTGAAATCAATGACCAAAATAATTGAAACTGGCATGATTATACTGTGTTCTTTTGACAAATAAAATATGCAGAATTTAAAAATATTGTGCACATAATTTTTTGGCACAGAATTCCCCCCGGGGTAAATAATTTTGGTGTGTTATCCTGCCCTTTTCCAAAACAGAGGAGTAAAGTTGCCTCTTTATGCCTTTGAAAAGCACACTCTAGTTCAAATATTATGTAACTGGATTCTGACAGAGTTTTCAGGTCACTGATCCCCATTTCACTTTATGTCAATGATTTCTTAACACAGCCTTAGTTTTGCATAGATATTCTTGTTTATATAAAAGCTTTTCTGAAATCACTGGTTACCAAATGAAGTAGACAAAAATCAGAAGCTTTGCACTAAATTAATATATTTTTCCAGTCCACTTGTCCTCCTTCCCATTGAAATTGAGCACACAAGGCACTGATATTTTCATCTTTCGCTAACATTTATTTAAATGAGAAACTACTAAGAAGCAAATCCTGCTTCTTCCTCTGCAGTGCAGAAGGCCCTACATGTAGCAGAACCAGTGTAGTTCTACTTCACAGTGAGGGATAGGAGGGTCAGAGATATAGAGAACCCTCATAGGGAGTCCACAGAGATGTCTCTGTATGTCCTTCTTACACACTAGGGTTTGCGGGGTAGAGGCAAGTGGGGGAATGAGTAGGGCAAGTTTGTGGATCTATCAGTCATTGTCCTTACAAGTGAGAATGGAAGTATTCGTGCAGAAGCACACACTGTGCAGCCTAATAAGGATTCCATCCTACCTGGTCTACATGGAATAATAATAATAATCATTCTGTGTGGGATGGGTTATTAGCCCTTTATGAATAAAATAATAGCTACATCTTCTTAATGACTTTTAAACATAATATGCCATATACTATCCTGACTTGTACCCCATGACAACTACAAATCAGGGAAGAATGTGGCCCAAATAGACTGGATAAAGTTAGGATGATTTTAATTCTATATACTGCCATTTCCTCTTTCTCCTAAATTTGGTAGAGATACCGCTTTCCTGCAACTTTCAAGGGAACAATAACATAACTTGCAAAGTAAAAATAATTTACATGTCTACTGTCTCTCTATTTTATGGTAAGAGGTTTAAGAGCTTCAGGAATGGTTACAGAATTCTTGTTTCTATCTAAAGATCTTAACTTGCCTTACCCCTCCTCATTTTTCTCCTTAATCTCTCACTTTCATCACGCTCCTTCCCCTCACAAAACAAATATGCTTTGGTTTTACCCATCTTAAAAAGTAATGAACCTCAATTCCATCTCTCCCTCAAATGACTGCCTCATCTCTGTTCTCCCCTTCTTTTCCAAAGTTACTGAGCCTGTAGTCTTAAGACAGCAGTTGTAGTTCCTCTCCTCTCATTCCTTTCTCGACCATCTTAAATTCTGCTCCCGACACTCCACCAAAACAGCTCCTTTTGGCTTTTTCTGGACAAATTTCAGGGGTGGTACTCCATTCTCAATCTCTTTGACCTCCTGGCTGCCTTTGACAGTGTTGACCACATTCTTCTTTTCAGAAGTCTATCATCCCTGGGCTTTTGTTACTCCATCCTCTCTTGGTTCTCCTCAATTCACTCCTTTACTGTCTCATTCTATGGGTCATCTTCCTCCCCTCTCCTGCTTTCAGGGAGGGATCCCTCAGTGCTCCATTCTTGGCCCCCTCCTCTTCTCTCTCTGTATCCTATCTCTGGCACAAACATGTTTTAAATACAACCTTTATGCTGATCTATGCTATCACAAATCTACCTCTCTACTCTCAACCTGTTCTCCATCCAAATTTAAAACCTTGTCCTGTCTTTCTGACATCTCCTCATGGAGTGTCAAATGAAACTTAACTGATCCCCCCCCCCCCCCAAGCACTCCCCTCACCTATTTCTATCATGCTGGACAACAAAGCTATCCTCCCTGTCACTCAGGCTCATCATCTTGGCTTCATCTTGGACTTATCCCTCTTCTCAGACCCCAACAACCAGACTGTGTCTAAATCCTGTTGCTTCTTCCTGCCCAACATCTTCAAGACACAACCATTCCCCTCTACCCATGCTGCTAAACTTGTCCAAACCCTGATCATCTCGTATCTTGTCTACTGTCATCTCCATCTCTTTGGCCTTAATCCCTGCAATCTTGCCTCTCTCCCTCAGATCCATTCAAAATGCTGCTGCTAAAAGTCTCTTCTTGGGTCACCATTGACTACATCATTGTGCACTTTAAGTCTCTCCATTGGCTCTCCTTCTTACTATGTAGCAAACACAAGCTTATTGTGCAGGGCTTTGAAAGAAAGGACAATTTTGCCTATCTATTATCTTATCAAAAGGTCAATTTCCACCTTTATGCTGCCAATAATGCTGACCTCAATCACCCTTCATATCTCTGAGAAGCATGGCGGTACTTACTTCCATGCCGCTACTTGCAAGATGGAAGAGCTCCCAGACAAAATCAACAGAGCCATTACCTTCTCCTCCAAGTCCTTCCTCACAGCTCACCTTGGATAGAATGCTTATGGTAACGTACAGCCTGAACACAACTAGGCAGGTGGCGAACTGTGATCACTACCGTTAAATGGCTAAGAATTTGCACAACCTATTATACTTGTTACCCCATCTCATCCACCTTTTATATCTTGCCTTTAAACTGTAAGGTGTTTGGGGAAGGGACTATAATTTATGACTATGCAGCACTTACCACAATGGGGCCCAATTTGGTTGTGGCCTTTAGGTGATACCTCAGTATAAATATTAAACAATAAAATAATTTGAAGAGCAAGTCTAGTTCCTTTAGTTTACAGAACTGTCCATAATATCTATTGGATTAGATTTATACTAGATTCCTAAACCCAGATGTAGAACAATAGGGCTCAATCCTGCCCCATGCAAATTCCCTCCAGCTACTCTGATGAGCCTTAGGAAGCTCACAGCCTAAGCTCATGGTCTTAGGAACATCACTGGAAACTTTCCCAAACCTTTACTCTAATGCAAGCCTCAAAAGGCTCATTGGTAGCCCCCAGCTTCCAGGCCTACAAATTTAGAGAGCCAACGTAATTGCAGAGCCACTGGTCCATGTTCTAATAATGCTAGTAGATTGAGCCCAAACAAGCAAGCCTTTTTTGGGATAAGATTTAAGACCAGTTTCCTCCAATAATATAAAATTTCTACGACATATAATAATCATTTTTCTTAAAAAGGTGCACTCTGAGACAGAACAATCCTCTGGGTATTGTGAGTCCAATCTGTGTGGTCCAGCTTTTCTAATTGCCGGCCCCTGGGCACATTCTGTCTTCCTTTGGGGCTTGTACAGTTTTGAGAATGCTTTGGTGCTCAAAAACCAAATAAACAATAATAATAAATCATAGGGCTGGGAGTCAGGAGACTCTAATCCTAGCTCTGATACCGACTACGGGTATGACCTGAGGGAGGGCTTTTAGGAGGATTATTTGATTAATATATGTGAGGCACTGGAATATCCTCAGATGGAAATCACTGTGGAAGTTCAATTATTAAGGTGATACACCTTACAAATTGAGGAATTCAAAATTAGGGACATTCAGTTCATAGAGTGAAAGTACTTGGTAGATGCACTAATACTGTTGACTAAACTACAACAAACTATTCCTACCTTATTCCTGCTAGTTACAAAGGTGGCTCTGTCCAATTACAAATTAAGTTGCGGAGAAATTGGAAATATAACTAGTTTTCAGTATCCTAAAAATCAGTTTTAGCAAGTGGAAAATTAAACTGCCCCCTTAGAGTTTAAAATGCCTATATGGTAGTGTTGAACAAAAAATATATATATATATATATATATATATATATACATACACATACACACACACACACACACAGCTTAGTTCAATATAGGCCCAATGAAGAATAAATTAAACCTCTGGTAGGTAGATAAGAAAACAATAAAACCTTAGTTTGTAAGACAAAATAAATGCAATAAAAAATGTACATACTTCCTACAATTCTGTATATAATTAAGGAGATTCCCTTAGCCATATACAGTAAATATTTCTGATTTTAACAAGCAGTTTTTGACATTTGGGAGTTGGGAAAATTTCCCGCTTGACAAGCTATATTAATTGCAAACGCACAAAAGATGAAAATATATAATGAACCATTTACAACAAACAAGGCATACGTGGGCTAAAGCAAAGTGATAAATCTAGTTATAAAAGAAAAAAAAAAAAAGTGTCCAAAGCATTTTCCCTCCAAACTAGTTTTAAGCACAAACACATATCAGACTCTAATGGTTCTCATATTATAATCTGAAGGGCCCTTCCTAGGGTACAGCCAGGCAGCCAAAATGCCAGTCTGTCTTGCTGACAGAGACTTCTCCCTACATGGGGGAATTGGTGGGTAGCATAATTCCACTGTAGTATCTCCTATACTACCCCTCCCAGCCACAGACACAATGGACATGGTCAAAGAAAGGGGTAGGGGTCATTTACAGAATTGGAGCTACACCGATTTACCTAGCTGGGCTATATAATTACATATATACTTGGGTTACCATATTTGAACATTCAAAAAAAAGAGGACACTCCACGGGGGGGTGAGGGGTATTTGCTTGTGCCCCCCAGCCCCACCCCAACTCCACCCCTTCCCCAAAGTCCCTGCCCAAACTCCACCCCCTCCCTTCCCCATTGGACCCCTTCCCCAAATCCCTGCCCCAGCCCTGCCTCCTCCCCTGAGTGTGCTGTGTTCCCCCTCCTCCCTCTCCCTCCTAGCCATGTGAAACAGTTGTTTTGGGGCGCAAGCACTGGGAGCTAGGGTGAAAAAGTGGGCACTCTCTCAAGTGATCAACATTCACTCTCTTTCTTGAATGATCAACTCTTCTTTGGGAAAAAATAATAGTGGCAAAATCCCAGACATTTTTAGATATTTAAGAATTCCTCCCAGATAGCGATTTAAGAATCAAAAAGCCGGACATGTCCGGAAAAATATGGGCGTATGGTAACCCTAATATATACTTGTCACACTATTCATCTTTTATACATCAAAGGCACTATTTTTTTTTTTAACCACACACACAGCTTGCTAGTGTTGGGAGTTTTGCCCTAACTGGTGCAGTAATGATAAACCAGAGACATTGGGATTACTAGAAGTAGCCCCTGAATCAATTTCCAGTCTCCCAGTCCTCCAGTTTGCTATTTGTGATCTTTTAAATTTGCACACTTGAGGGGAAGGGATGTAACTGTACTCACTGAAAACTGGAAATAAGTTTTAATGATCCATTAAGGCAATTCTGTCAAATCTTGGAAACTGTCATTGTAATTCAGAGTCATCCATCCAACCTAGTAATGGTAATTGTGTTGACAATCATTAACCATGCAATACAAAAATCGGGTTTATTAATGTAGAACAATCCTTTAAACAAAGACATAGCTCATTAATATTGCATACCTAATTGGGATATTGCTTTTGGTATACTTCCCAGGTGACAGCAGAAGACAGAGGGCCAAATTCATTCCAGGTGTAACTCCATTGACATCAAGGCACAGTGAATCTGGCCGAATATTCTTCCTGTACTTGAACCAATTGCAAATAGATCATTTTGATTAATATAAAAAGTATGAGATCAACTGTAGACAGGATTTTGAAAGCTATAGGATTGAGAATCTCACTGATCCTAGACTCTATATATTACATATATTGATAAACCCTTTCCACTGGATCCTTTAACTTATTATCCATTTGACTGCTGCTGTTGACTATTCTAGATATTTCCTTGTGAATCTGTCTGCTGTACTGCTGAATATATCTGGTCTCCGATTTCCATGACATACTAAATGGACCATATTAGAGCAGCAGGCACCATGCTGTGTAGAGGATCTGCAGTGAAAGGGTTAAGTTAGTACAAATACATGAATGTTTTCCAAGTAGACATCACTGTAAAACTTCCAATGGAGTGTCAAACAAAATACACCAATCCTTGAAAACTACAGAATTACACCTGTTCTTAGAATGAAATTCACCCTGGTGTTAAGAACCAATGTGCCACTTGAGCCCCACTTCAGCCCTATTTTGGCTCTCTGCACAGGGGTGAAATTCATCCCTAAGAATTAGAAATCTCTTCCTGGTGTTCTAAACAAAGCACTGTTTATACAGTCACTGATTCTGAGCTAAGACAAGCCACTGCTACTTAGTGTACCAAAGATGAAGCACTGATCATGCAAGCACATCAGACAGCAATTCTAGGGGGTGGGATTGTACAGAGCTCACTTGTATTTCAAAATAATGAAACACTTTCAAGATCTCTTATTAAATATATACCAATAATTTAAATCTATTTACCTATTTGGAATATCAAGATAGGAAGGGCGTAATTTTAAAGCTCAGATTCAGACCTTTCAATTGCTGGGACAGATTCTGTGGCTTATTGCATCCCCTTTGCACCACTCTAGCAGCAAAAAGGGATTGTAAAACCAGTTTAAATGGTCTCCTAAAGATTCCCCCAGTGCAGAACAATCCTCAGATGATGTAGAGCAAGCACACCTAACTCTAAAGTCCCATGCCCCCTTTCTCTACAGTGCTTTGACTTTTGGAACAGTCCTTTGGGATTATAGGTCATTGAACACATTTTCAAGCACCCTGGAAGCTGCTCTAAGTTGCACCCCAGCCAGCCTCAGGACTGGGGGAAAATGCAGAGATGATGTAAAGCCACCTTTGTTCCATCCTTGGGGTCTGCACTGAGCAGAGCTCAGCCAGCCAGAAGAATGTGCCCTGAGATTTCTAACTGATTATCTATAGAGTGAGACTATATAAAAATGAATAAAACCACTGGCAGATTTTAAAATCTTTAAGTAGAAAGAACACACTCCCCCCTCCACATTTTTCCTATAAAAGGAGAACATGTGTGTCATAAATATAAAGGGAAGGCGAACCACCTTTAAATCCCTCCTGGCCAGAGGAAAAACCCTTTCACCTGTAAAGGGTTAAGAAGCTAAAGCTAACCTCGCTGGCACCTGACCAAAATGACCAATGAGGAGACAAGATACTTTCAAAGCTGGAGGGGCGGGGCGGGGCAGGGACGACAAAGGTTTTCTCTGTCTGTGTGTTGCTTTTGCCGGGACCAGAGCAGGAATACAGGTCAGAACTCCTGTAAGAAGTCAGTAAGTAATCTAGTTAGATATGCGTTAGATTCTGTTTTGTTTAAATGGCTGATTGTCAAGGTTCCTCCCCCCCTCTGAACGCTAGGGTACAGATGTGGGGACCTGCATGAAAACCTCCTAAGCTTATCTTTACCAGCTTAGGTCAAAAAGTTCCCCAAGGTACAAAATATTCCACCCTTTGTCCTTGGATTGGCCGCTACCACCAACAAATACTGGTTACTGGGGAAGAGCTGTTTGGAAATGTCTTTCCCCCCAAATGCTTCCCAAAACCTTGCACCCCACTTCCTGGACAAGGTTTGGTAAAAAGCCTCACCAATTTGCCTAGGTGACTACAGACCCTTGGATCTTAAGAACAATGAACAATCCTCCCAACACTTGCACCCCCCCTTTCCTGGGAAATGTTGGATAAAAAGCCTCACCAATTTGCATAGGTGACCACAGACCCAAACCCTTGGATCTGAGAACAATGAAAAAGCATTCAGTTTTTTACAAGAAGACTTTTAATAGAAATAGGAGTAAACAGAAGTAAAGAAATCCCCTCTGTAAAATCAGGATAGTAGATACCTTACAGGGTAATTAGATTCAAAACATAGAGAATCCCACTATCAGAGAATAGGTATTCTATTCCAGCACAGCAATATTTTACAGCCAAGTTTTGTTTGTTTATTTCTAAACCTCAGGTGTAAAGTTAGTTAAAAACAGAGAGATTAGAATGACAAAATCCACGGCTCGACAAAAACTGGAATTAGCCAGATTTCAGGCTGAGGAAAGACAAAGGGTTAAGAAGCTAAAGGTAACCTCGCTGGCACCTGACCAAAATGACCAATGAGGAGACAAGATACTTTCAAAAGCTGGGAGGAGGGAGAGAAACAAAGGGTCTGGGGGTCTGTCTTTATGCTGCCTTTGCCGGGGATAGACCAGGAATGGAGTCTTAGAACTTTTAGTAAGTAATCTAGCTAGGTACATGTTAGATTATGATTTCTTTAAATGGCTGAGAAAAGAATTGTGCTGAATAGAATAACTATTTCTGTCTGTGTATCTTTTTTGTAACTTCAGGTTTTGCCTAGAGGGATTCTCTGTGTTTTGAATCTAATTACCCTGTAAGGTATCTACTATCCTGATTTTACAGAGGGGATTTCTTTACTTCTATTTACTCCTATTTCTATTAAAAGTCTTCTTGTAAGAAAACTGAATGCTTTTTCATTGTTCTCAGATCCAAGGGTTTGGGTCTGTGGTCACCTATGCAAATTGGTGAGGCTTTTTATCCAACATTTCCCAGGAAAGGGGGGGTGCAAGTGTTGGGAGGATTGTTCATAAGATCCAAGGGTCTGTAGTCACCTAGGCAAATTGGTGAGGCTTTTTACCAAACCTTGTCCAGGAAGTGGGGTGCAAGGTTTTGGGAAGTATTTGGGGGGAAAGACATTTCCAAACAGCTCTTCCCCAGTAACCAGTATTTGTTTGGTGGTGGTAGCGGCCAATCCAAGGACAAAGGGTGGAATATTTTGTACCTTGGGGAACTTTTTGACCTAAGCTGGTAAAGATAAGCTTAGGAGGTTTTCATGCAGGTCCCCACATCTGTACCCTAGCGTTCAGAGGGGGGAGGAACCTTGACACTGATAAAATAAGCTGTGCTGAATGGAATGGATATTCCTGTTCTTGTGTCTTTTTGTAACTTAAGGTTTTGCCTAGAGGGATTCTCTGTTTTGAATCTGATTACCCTGTAAGGTATTTACCATCCTGATTTTACAGAGGTGATTCTTTTACTTTTTCTTCTATTAAAATTCTTATTTTAAGAACCTGATTGCTTTTTCCTTGTTCTTAAGATCCAAGGGTTTGGGTCTGTGTTCACCTGTGATCTCTGCCACCTCCTCAGACACTTCATGCAAATGGAAACAAATGGTCATTAGTCCAAGGCACAGCATTATGGGGATCTGGATTCTTGTAAATTTCATACTCGTGCCTTTTGTTACATTACAACATGTGCTAGCTTGTGCCAGGGGTGGCACTACTCTGCAAGCAGAACAGACAGCAGCACATCAGGTCAACAAAACATTCAGCAACTGGTTTTGTTTGGGTAGCTGTGGGCCGGTGAGGGGAGAACATTTGATTGTTTACCCTAAGGCAACGGAATGCCTAGAGACTCTCGAGCTGCATCTCAGGGCTAGCGTGTGCCACCAGTTCACAGCTTAGTTCTACACTGCCTCCAAGGTCGCAGTAGTTTTCTGTTGGCCTGTTCCACAGTAGATTTCTGTCTTTGCTCCACTCTACCAGCTGGCATGTTACAAGGTGGGACAGCCATGATCCTGCCTGCTCCCCCATTCTGTGAGGAGATGGGGAAGCAGAAGATGCACAGTGCCTGTTTATCCCTGTGCAACCTAATCCAAGGTAGCCCATGCAGGGGCTTATGGATACGGGGCAGTCTTACTGTCCCTTACACTCTGGCATTAGCACATAGGCCAAGAGATCATCTACCCTGATGGATTTGACTCTTGTCCTGAAAAAGAATCATTAAACAGAATCAGAAACTGAGTGGGGCACAAAGAGGCTTACAGGATATCGGTTTCTAAAAACACATATGCCAATACTGAGAAACATTGTCTCATGGAACAAAAAATGCAGTAGTGGAACATCCAAATCTACCAACATCAAGGCGGGCAAGATACTGCCACCTTTCCTCGCAGGGATAGCTGTGGCTGCCTGAAGTGCCTATGCAGGCAGGCTGCTAGGGGGCCCAAGGGGAGAACTATAAAAGCTCTAAAATAGCAGGACATAAAGAACTTTCAGTCACTCCCCTTCATTCAGATGTCAAGACCTCCGTGCATTTGATGTTAATCCCCATGAGAAGCACCTTACTCTAGGAGTAGTCCTGCTGAAGTCAATGGGGACCACTCGTGGGACAAGTTACTGCAAGGAATCTGCACTGGGTAAATTGGCTGGTGCGCTCTTAATCCTGCTCTGAGAGGACAAAGCTCACCAACAGGGTAGGTTCTGTGCAAGTTGGAAAGGGGCTAGGGAGGAGTGGGGCTCAGAGCCTGGGCTGGTAGGGGGGCCCTGGGAGAAGTGTGGGGTTGCAGACAGCTTAGTTGGGTGCTATTTGTGACTCACCAGGTGCTAGAGCTTTAGCAGCTGAAGTGCCTACAGTGCTCATCTGAGACATGATATGCCTGGCACACTACTAGGGACTGTTTCAAGACAGAGTTTGATGGCCGTATTACTCCCCCATGAGGCGCAATGATTGCAGTATCATTTAGTGTGAGCCAGAGTACCAGCATCTGATTCTGAATTCCTAAGAGACTGATATCAAATGAAGTTATAAAAAGCACAGCGAAAAGCTAGCACCCAAAAATGGAAACTAAATAGCATTGCCAGTGACGCAAAGGGACTCTAAACAGTGGCTCTCACTCAACACCAGAGGACACTAAAGCAAAGCCAGTTCCTCCAATGGCTTCAGAAGAGAAAATTGCAATTGAAGTCTAGGATGTCCTTTCGGTACCCTTTAAAGAATAGGACTGAATCATTCTGAGGCGTTTTAAGAATAATTAATTAATCAAAGTGGTTTCCCTCCTGAAATAAGGGCATGAGACCCCAAAATATGGACCTATAAGAAATTTTGAAAGAAACAAAAAATAGTTTCTTAACTTGGCAGGGTTACATTTTACTTTCCTTTAAACTTGTGCAATTGATGGGTTTCCACTAAGGGAATAGAGATCAGACTTTGGCCCGCCCAGTGTTCTCAGAAGACTGACTTTACAAACTGCCACAAGCAAGAGCAAACTGTGAAACAAACTGTGACCCGAAGAAGAGAGCTGTGTGGCTTGAAATCTTGTTGCTCTCACCCACCTTGTCTCTGTGAAACAAAGACATTTAGCACTTCTCTGGGTCTGTATTATGTGTGATAGTTTTACATCAAGTTAGCTGCCAAGACTGAAATGTACAAAGAGTGAAGATAAAAAAAAACCCAGAGAAAAGGAGCTTGTGGGGCCAGCCAGCAGCCCAGATCCCTGACCCTGCTGGGCCAGCCGGCAGCCCCAGACCCCTTGTCACCCCCACGCCAACTCCCAATCCCACAGGGCCAGCTGGGAGCCTTGCCCCTGAAAGCCTCCCACACACAGGGTTGGCCATCAGCCCCAACCCTGACCCCGCTGCACTGGGTGGCAGGGTAGCCCGGCCCCACGGCGCTGGACAGCCAGGAACCTGGACCCTGCCAAGCAGTCCGGCCTTTAGCGCACAGCTCAGCTGTGCGCTAACTTTGGTTGGACATATTCCTGGAGGTTTCAGCAGATGATATAATCTTTAATCAAAGATTAATCTTTAATTCCTCGAGACTCCCAGACAATCCTGGAGGGTTGGCAACCATACATGTGGCCTGCAGGCTCCTGTCTGAGGACCACTGCTTTAGAGGAACTAGAGAATTGTCTGAGCTACAGATTCAGGTCTGAACCCAGTTCTGTATTTCCACAATGTTTGAGGGTGTTCAGCTGCAGGCTTTTCAGTCAGGAATATTTTGACTATGAACCAGATTGGGGAACAAAGTAAAAGATAATAATGATCAAAATTTCGCACTTATATAGTGCTTTTCATCTGAGAATCTCAGGATGACCAAAGAAGTCTATCAATGTAAAGAATCTATTTTGGGGGCCCAATGGTACCAGCATGCTCCAGGTCTCAGGACAGGAAAACGGAGAAGGAAAACATGATCCCCTCGCCATTGTGTAAGGCTAGCAACTATTTTTTAGGAAAGGTTCAGAACTGGAGTACCAAGGGCTTTGCAGGTCACAACTGGGGATACATTAGTTAAGCTGTGTGAGAGAATCTGTGTAGGCCCTGCCTTCATAATGGCTCTGGACTGTGTTTTTAATAACACTTTTCCATGAGCATCAAATTCACACAGAAAGTCATGACACTATAATGCGTTAATGAGATTTATGTGAAATATTATGCCTCATACTATGCACCTAGAGAATCTTTTAGGACAGGGACAGAGATCAGTCCTTGGGTTTATTGTTCTAAAAGCCCGATGGCACCAGTTTTCATCTTGCCTTCTTCATTTTCCTGCCTTTGTTTGTTATTCCATCCCACCTTCTCTGCTAAAGTCTGCTGCTTTTCTGCTGGGTAAAACCCGCACAACCAAACAGGGCTTTATGTCAATCACTCTAAAGGAACTGCTTTTCTAGGTGCTGACTTAGGGATCAAGGCAAGAGGGGCCAGAGATGGATAGCTGATGTGAGAAGGAGGACAGGATGAGGGGTTTTAAAGTGTTTGATCACTATTTTCGGAAGCTTAAAAAGCATTTGTAAATTGCGGAGGGTTATTCTGCCTCTGACAACCTTCCTGCATGTTTAATTGTTTACCCTGTACATTGTGAAGATACTTTTGACTGTATAATCCAAGCACCACTATTTCAAAGGGGTCTAGTTTCCCTACGGGACTTGCACAACCTTGACAAACTCCTGCTGACACTAATGTCTTCATTTTCTTTCCTCCCACTTTCCTCCATTCTTGTTTTCCATAGCCCTTTCCAGACAGTTCTCTCATTCATGGCCAATGAGTTCAGCAACAGCATGTGTGTGTGTAGGATGCCACTTCTCCCTTTGTCAGATGCCTAGTGCTTCCCAGGCTACCATAAATTCAACTACATCTTTACTCCTGGGGGAATTCTGTGCCACTGCACATGCCCAGAATTTATGTCCCCCACAGATTTCTTTGCTTCCCCACAGAAAATGACTTTCTGCCAGGGAAACCACAAAAGCAGTCATATGACCCACCCCAGCAGTATGTTTTGGGTGCACAGGGCAGCCGGCAGACTACTGTAGGGCAGAGGGCAGGACTGGGGAAGACCCAGCTGGTGGCTCCTACCCTGTGCCGGACTCAGTTACTAGTCCCGGCTGAGCTGGGGAGCACGGGACTTCCTGTTCCCCTCCCCCAGATTTCTCCCCCAGCTGTTTGACGCTCTGCAAGCCCTCCCCCCCCCACGCCCCCGCTTTCTGCGCCCATCACACGTCAGCTGCTACCCTCAGGTACAGGGAGCTACTACCCATCCGCCCAATCCCCACGCATCCAGACCCTCCCACCAAGCCTCACTGCCCCCACACCCAGAACCCTCCCCCCCATCAAGTCCCATTGCCCCTGGACCACCCCAATGAGCCACCCACATCCGGATCCCCACCCTACTGAGCCCCAACCGGCTGCACCTAGTTCCCCATCCCACTGAGCCCCACTCCCCCAGCATCTGGAACCGCCCCCAGAGCTCCCCACACCCAGACTCCCCTGCTTAGCTCTATACCCCCACACTCCAGACCCATCCCCACACTGAGCCCCAACCACCTTCATCTGGACGCCCCTGCACAGTCCCATGGCCCCTGCACCCAGAACCCGCCCCCCCCCCCAGCAAGCCCCTGTGCATCCAGATCTCCCCCTGCACCCAGATCACCCACTGTCCTGCCCGCACCCAGATTGCCCCACACAGAGCCCTTTCAACCCATACCTGGATCCCCATACACTAAGCCCCTCCACACTTGGATCCTGCATTGCTGAGCCTGCAATTTTAATATGCTCTTGCCATCTAGACTTTTCCTTACATCAAACTTAGCAATGGAGGTCTCCTCCTCTAGGGAAAACCCCACTGTTTTGTTCTTCAATGGAGCACAGGACTTGGTTTGTTTTAGCTACTAAATTTTAAACTGACCCATCTGAGCCTTGGCTTGCAGTGACCACCAAGTTGGACTTTTAACTTTACCAGATGCTGTCTGATCACCACAGAAAATCCTGTCATTCTTATATTATATCTCTGTGTAATTACAGCTCTTTAGCTCAGTAGGGTATTATTAGCTCAAACTGTAATTCGTTGACTGCACTATAATTACAGTGCACTCAGTCCAACAGTCAGCTATCACCTAGAAAGGGTGTGTTCCCGGTGTTATTTTTAACAATCTGTTGGCAGCCCTTATTACCTGGGTTTTCAATAAAAACATCTGAAACTGGACAGGCATTTGGCAGCCTCATTAGCAGATGCTCTAAATCAAACCTCTCTGGATGTTCCTAAGTGGTTTTCAGGTTGCTCTCATTTTTGTCTCTCTCACTGTCACTGTTCCTTCATTGAGAAATTGACAAACAGAACAAAAAACAAAAGAAACAGAATTGTGGAATCCTACTCCACTGGATCATAAATGTTTGTGGGTGTAGGAAGGAGCCTTTATCTGTTAGCGCCACCTTGCAAAAGGATGGGGAGCTACACCAGCTGACTCCACCCCCCGTACGCAGCCACACTCAATTCTGTGTTTGTCAAATTCATCATCCGGCCCTTGGGTCGGGGCCTCAGGACAATGGGGAGTTGGAAGTTCCATGGCTCTAGTGGAGGCTAGACAGCCCTAGATCTCCTGGGTTTAGAGGCTTCTTCTCCCAAGTCCTTGGCTAGAGGAGGTAGGGGAACCCAGGCCCATCCACTCTACTGGGTTCCAGTTCAGGGCCTTTCTTTGGAACAGCCAGAACAAATCCTTCTCAGTCCCCGGCCACACCTTGAGATACCTCCTACCTCTCTGGGCTTTCCCAGCCTCTTTGTTTCTTCCTCTTTGGAGGGTTGACTTCCCAGGCAGCTTCTCACCAGTCTGCTGGAGGGATCCTCTCCCTCTCCATTCTCTCTAACAGCTGCCTTTCTTCTCAGGAGATTCCTCTCTAACGGAGGTCCTTAATCTTTTATCATGCCCAGGCCCTTCCCTGCCTAATTAACTGCCTCCCAGTTACTCAGCGCGTTAACTACTCCCAGGTGAACCTGAGCTGCCTCATTCCCCCTATGTGGAGCCTGCCTGAGGTAGACTGGCCCCTACTCCTTCAAAGGGCCAGCTACCCTTTGACAGGGTGGTCCCCCTTTAAAAATTCTAGTGATTTCATTTTTAAAAATTTGGAGTCTACTGTTAAAATTCAGAGTTTGATCCTTGGGAATATCTAAATTATACACTTGCATTAAATATTGTAGTATCAGAGGTGGTCCAAGGTAAAACTCTGACATCTATGACCTTTCATGGGGAACCTACTGTCATTAGAGGCACCAGATGCTTAATGGCTGGTTCTCATAAAACACAATTTAAACTAAAACCCTTTGATGTCACTTTAGAACTTACATATGTATAAAGTAATGGCTCTAATAAAAAGTCAGTCTAAAGAACGGTCTCTCTCCCCTTGTTGCATGGGAGATTTATGCAGCACATTTCAGTTAATGCTAGTGGAAGTTATTGGATAAAGATGAGCATAAATTCCACCATCCAAGTGTACAAGAGGAATCAACTAATTAAAACTGTAGTGGTGGTTTTGTGATATAAAAATGTATCCACTAAACCAGGGATTGGCTATCTTTGGCACGCGGCCCATCAGGAAAATCCGCTGGCGGGCCGGGCCGGGCCGGTTTGTTTACCTGCAGCGTCCGCAGGTTCGTCTGATTGCAGCTCCTACTGGCTGCGGTTCACTGTTCCCGGCCGATAGGGCCTGCGGGAAGCAGCAGTCACCACATCCCTCCCACACCCCACACCTCTGCCTCAGCCTGGAGCCCCTTCCTGATCTCCAAACCCCTCATCCCTGGCTCCACCCCAGAGCCTGTACCCTCAGCCAGAGCCCTCACCCCCTCTCGCATACCAACCCACTGCCTCAGCCCAGAGCCCCCTCCCGCACCCTGAACTCATTTCTGGCCCCTCCCCGGAGTCCACACCCTCAGCCAGAGCCCTCATCCTCTCCCGCACCCCAACACCGTGTGCTAGCTGGGTGAAAATGAGTGAGTGAGGGTAGGGAGAGCAAGCAACAGAGGGAGGGGGGATGGAGTGATCAGAGGGTAGGGTAAGGGTGTTCGGTTCTGTGCAAGTAGAAAGTTGGCAACCCTAGATAGCTAGATAAATGCAAAATGCCAAACTGCGTAATGTCAGATGAGAATATATCATGAGTGAATCTGCACAAATAAAGCCTCATTTTTGACTTAGACAAAGGTGTTCTGAAGGCCTGAAGCTAGATTTTAGTGTGTGAGAAAAAGAGGTTTGCTGACAGTAGTAAACGGACACAACTCTCCTTCGGTCAGATAACCGAAAACAAAGGATCAGATTAACACCCCAGCTTGCCAAGAGCAAAATGTTTGTGTAGATAAGCCCTACATCATCCAAAACTCCTGTGAAGGAAGCTTTATTATGCCCATTTTAAAGATGGGTGAACTGAGGCACAGAGAGGCTCAGGATAAAATAGTAGCTTTCTGCCATTGCTTGAATTGCAGGGGTGAGGAGGAGCTGTATGCCTGGGGCTGTTCCAAGAGGCATTTCATCAGAAGCAAACACAATGGCCCCAGGAGCACTGGAGAAGCACACACAACAGCTCTTATGGCTACATCCTTTTACGGAGTGAGCTTGTGCTCTGCCCACGCTAATATAGCTCTTGGACAGTGGAGAGGGCAGGAGAATCAGAATCCCACCATTGCCCCATCCTGCCATGTTTGCTTCTGGAGTGCTATTGCTGGAGTGCAACGGTGGGAAAGGTTTCTTGAGCCCTCCTTATCCACAGAAGGCTAGGTACAATCTAGCTGTAACTAGTGAGTAGCAAACCTGGGAACAGAACCCAGGAGTCCTGGCTCTTTCACCACCTTCTTTAAACATACACAAAACCATCTGAGAAGCTTACTATTGGATACAGAAGAACACATTGATTCTAGAATGCTGACCACAAATTCAGCACTAGTCCACCTCCGCCAAGGATAAATTTGCATTTTGTCTAGGCATTGAAAGTTAGTCACATAGTTTTATGCTAAGAAGTCCATTTCCACTTTTCTCCTGACCCTCTTCCTTCTGTTTCTTGTTGTTAATTGTATTTAATCTCTCTGGAATATCCCACAGCCATAAAGAAAGTGTAATGAAGCTTGCACTACCAGCATCCTGTTTCTTCAACTGTCTTCCTTTCTGTTTTGTGTCCAGAATAGAATGGATAATTTAGATGATTTCACTGATGATTGAACATTACTGTTACTTCAGCACAGCCAACATTGCAGGAAAAGTAATAGGCATAATTGTCCTGAAGCAGCACTTAATCTAGGGATCTTGAGGGCAAATTCTTCTAGAAAGAAACATTTGTATAAAATATGTTATTTGGCACAGTCTTTAAATGTGTGGCAAATTGCGATTTCTCACTTTAAAACTGACTTTCTAAAGTCTCACAGGAACTATTATAACCGTTTTTCCATTTATTTCCTTTGCCAGTCTTCCTTTTTATAATTTCAAACTCTTTTCTTCCCATAGTCCTGATGTTTCCCCCCTATATCTTTGTGCCTTTTTTCTGTTTACTCTTCTGTTTCTAGTCTCCTCTACTTTCGTCTAGTATGTAGGGCGAGGTAAACAATTCATTTAAAAACACTTTGATGAATTTTGCCACTTTTTCTATTTGCAAACTAATTTTTAGTCTATTTGTAAAATGACCCTATGTCCTAATTTTACCAGGACAGTCCTGTTCTTTTTCATATGATCTCCTTGTTTCCCAGGATGATCTTTCAGGACACCTGAAATGTCTTCCTAGTCCTAGCCTCTTTATCCATACAGTCCTAGCTCCCAACCCCTACCGTCCTCTACTAGCTCCTGGTCCTAATCTACGCCCTCTGCCCCTGAGCCAAGAACAGGGGTGGGCAAACTTTTTGGCCCGAGGGCCACACCGGGATGCAAAACTGTATGGAGGGCCGGGTAGGGAAGGCTGTGCCTCCCCAAACAGCCTGGCCCCCACCCCTGATCCACCCCTCCCACTTCCTGCCCCCTGACTGCCCCCGTCAGAATACCCCCCCATCCAACCACCCCCCTGGCTAGTTGTCCCCTGACCACCCCCTCCCGGGACCCCACCCCCTATCCTACCCTCCCTGTTCCCCATTCCGCCCCCCCAAACCTCTGCCCTATCCAACTGCCCCTGGCTCCCTGTCCCCTGACTGCCCCCCAGAATCCCCTGCCCCATATCCAACGCCCTGGCCCCCTTACCATGTGACTCAGAGCAGCAAGTCTGGAGCCGCGCTGCCCGGCTGGAGCCAGATGCACTGCCCTGCATGAGCATGCAGCCCCGCCACCCAGAGTGCTGAGGCTGTGGGGGAAGGGGGAACAGCAGGGGAGGGACTGGGGGCTAGCCTCCCCGGCAACAAGCTCGGGGGCTGGGCAGGACGGTCCCGTGGGCCGTAGCTTGCCCACCTCTGGTCTAGAGTGTGCTGCTCAGCCCTTGCATCCCTGGGCTGGAGCATCCTCAGCACAGACAGACAGAATGGAGAATTAAGCTGCTGAACTCTAAGAAGTCTGTACTGAGCATCTGTGAACTGAGATAATTCAGGGACAGCTAGCCTGGCCACATTTGTGCTGGTCCTGTGAAAAACAGCCCACGACAAATCCCTGACATAAGCAGGGCCCTCTTGCCAGATTTCAAGTCCCTGCTCCAAAGCCTGGAGGTGGGTGCTGGAACGTCTCAAAAAACTGGCATCAAGAATTTTTTTTTTGACTTGAGCAAAACAGTGTATTTTCCCCTAACTTTATTCTCAGAAACAGCTGAACAATTTTTGCTGAAACTTTCCAAAAAAAATTCAGCCTGAGACCAGATACCTGGCATGGAAAATTTTAGCTTGACTGGGTAAAATCTGGCAACGTTATAAGCCACTGTAAACATTATAACCCACTGTAAACAGGGTCTTATAACAGGATGTGTCAGGCAGCCTTATCCATAAGCAGTGCTATAAGCTCTCCCTATAATTAGTAAGATTCATTACTCTGAGCAATATGAAAAATAAGCAGCAAACATTTAAATAAGGCAATAGAGTACAGAGCAGGAGCTTGTATACTAGAAATCCATTTAGTTCCATGCACATTAGTAACAAGGCAAGTAGAATGAATCAAATGAGTATTCAAAGTGGCACGGAGATGGACAAAATGACCTGATGAGTCTTTTTCATCTCTAATTTCTGTGAAGTGAGTCAATTAATCTCAGGCAAGGTATACAAGTTTACAAAGGCAGCAACTAATGAGACAGGAAAATGAGTTAATGTAACACAAAACCTCCATTTATCTGATCCTTTTCAAAATCCATAAAGGGCTGCCATATGTCATAGTAGCTCAAAGAAGACAGACCAGCCTTATACACTCAAATCTCAGAAGGCTACAGTTCATCAGCATAGTTAAGCCAGTGCACAAATGAGGAGATAATCACAGACTTTCCATTAATTCAAATCACTTTTCTTGCCAAAAAGAGCACACTGTATAGTGGAAGCTCATCATACCAACTCTGGTAATGTGCTGGCCTGTGTCGATGTGTATCACTGCCCTCTGCTGGACAGAATCACACTGGACTGAGTGTTTTGTGGTCTGTCATTGTCTAATCCAGTGATTGATCTGTAAAAGAAAGTGATTGTGTGCTCCCTTCCACTCAGCTCTTTTTCCCACCCCCAAATACCGACCCCTTTTCTCATAAGATGTGAAGATGAAGTATGTTCCTCCCATTCAAGTACTCCTATTTTCCTATAGTGACTAGCCTAAGAGGATGTCAATCTATGTCCCAGGGTACTGGGAATCTTCTTTAGTCAGAGCAAATTCAATGAGTTGGGTGCCTAACCCCTTTAGGCTCCTTTGAAGAACTCAGGCCATGTTTGTACTGAATATTCACATAGCACAGACCAAACTCCCAATATCTTGCCCCAGGATTCACCAAGCTGCTGTAAAACCTGGGATGGATTCTCTGGGGGCAGTGTAGTCAGTATTTGTTCCAACATCCTGGTCATGAGTGACATTCCCCTACTACTAGAGAAAACTTATGAAGGTTTGCTTTTAGCTCACCTAGCTTTGGTTTGCTTTTATCTGAGTAGGTGGTGTCCCCAGGCAGTACATACTGTACTGCACTTTTGCATCTTCTTTGTACACCACTTTGGCAACAGAAGAGGCATAACTGGCCAGCTGAGGATTCCCCAAATCCTCTATTGCTTAAAATTGGTGTAGCTGGCTCCTATGCCCCCTCCCTGACCCACCGTGTAAGGCTTGTATGGGAACATGGCTGGAGTGCTGCTGCACTCTATTGATCCTTGGCCATAGCCAGCAGAAATAATATAGGCTGCTGTAAAATATACCAGGGCTGGTGGAAACTGTCCCCGTGATCAGGGAGCTGCAAGTGGCTCCTTTGGGGCTCCATCCCAAAGCTTATTGAGCACAGCTGAAGACTGAGCCCTCCATATTTTGTAAAGACAAAGGCCATGCTTATAATAATATTTTTGTAAAGATTTGGGTGGGGTCATGTCTATGACATGCCAGAAGGATATTTCTTGAGTGGTTCACTGCCATGTACAGTAGCAACACTTGCAGTTTGGCTATCCCAAGGACCTGAAGACCATGTGCAGATTTCTAGTAATGACGTATCTTAATGTAAACTGACCAAATCCTTCTCAGACACTAGAAATGCCAGGATAACTGCAACCACACTACTTCTCTTTGGGTCTAGTCTAACATCCCAATCCCAGGGAACTGCACTGGCACAGATCAGGCAAAATGAACAATGCTACTTTTGAATATTTCACTGGACACATTAAATGAAAAACTGACCTTGCACATTCAACCAGAGGTGACTATTATGAATGCAGCTGTGGAGAACAGTCTTCAGTGTGTAAGGCCAAGCTCTCCCAGGGATCAAAGCAAAAAACAATTGCTTCCTCTCTCTGTTCTCTTTCCTTCCCATCAGCCTATCAGCCCCTAAACCATGCCATTGATGGAAACTTCAGCACATATGGAAGAGAAGGAGTAAGTGTTGTGTTTACATTTAATACAGTGCTTCAGCCAGGTAGTGCTGAGGGCAGTTGGACTGTCTCAGTGCCAAAGGGAACATTAGCAGGACCAGCCAAATAGCTACAGGAAAAGCCTGTCCCTTCCATGCACTGACAACACCTATTACTAAGGGCAGCTTGATGAAAGGATTTGGCCCATTGATTTAGTAAAAAGCGTGTTAAACCAGAAGACTGCCATGCTGTATCCTACATAAAAACCTTGAGAGCATTGGTACTCAGTCATAAAGAATTTGAGTAATACAATTGGGTCAAAATGCAGTGACATTCCATATTGCTGCACTACCCCAGTACAAGTATTATAATGCATTGCCACCATATCATTTGCAACTCCGCTCATTGCTGTAGCTACTCTTACTCATCTCCCTCACCTTCCTGGCTGCTGAGACCAGGGGGTATTTTCTCCTTTGCTTCGTCCTCCCTCTCCACATTGGTCATTGTTCCCTTAAACGCTTAAGGGCGTTTCAAATTCTCTCGTAGTAGGTAGCACATCTTCATAGAGAACTTGTCTCAGACCCCCCATCTCTCCCATTCAGAATCACTTAACATCCACACGGCAATACTGCAGTTGCCTAGATGGAAAAGTAACCTTAAGAAAGTATGTAATATAATTTACCTGTCTATTAATACATCTTAGCAACTGGAAATGAAGAGGAGGAACCAGCACTATGTAACAGCTCTCCATGGACTATCAACAATTGCTCTGTGGAACACAGTTTGAGCCTATAAAGCTTCTAATACAATAGACATAGAAGCAACTCATATTCCATGGTCAGACAACACAATTGCAGATGCTATCACTGAATATTCTGCCTCTTAGCTGGCTATACTTCTCAAAAGGTTTTCCAAGGTGAACTCAGCGAAGATAGAAATGCCTTTAACAAATCAACTAAGCTACTAAAGAAATACATGTTAATGAAATGTGCTGTCTTGTCTGTGGACCAGCATCACACCATGTACACATTTCCTCATTTATAACTGTTATCTGGAGTTTTACTATACAATATTTATTATTATTAATTTGTATTTTTGTAGTGCCCCTGACATCTTAAAAAATGTATGATCCCTGATTCTAGGAAAGATGCAAAGACTTAAACACAGAAACAATTATTATTGCACAATGATCAAGTGCACCAACAGCATTATGGGCATTTCCCCCTAAGGTGCAGTTTGCCCTGTTGAACTTTTCCAGCTTATTCATTACTTGTTAGAATAGAGAACATCTACCTCAAAGTCATCAGAATCCGAAGAGGACTAGGGTAGAAGCCTCTTCTCTACAGCACTTTTGGAGAAAAATGGTGGAAACTACTACATTTTGAAAGTGAGTTTTAAAGAAGAGGAGAGGGCATTGGGTAAATGAAAATAGCTTATGCATGAACCAGACCTCCCACCAGTAGACAATGGGCCCAATTCTCCCCTGCCTGGCATCTTGTATAGGCATTTATATCTGTGGAAAATGAGTGTGCAAAGTCGGTGTAAAAACAATACCAAATTAGATTGTCTGTGTTTTACACCCACTTTACGCAGGTAGAAATGACTACACAAAGTGAAATGACTACGCTAACTAAGGGTACATCTACACTTAAAGCACTAGAGCGGCCGAGTATGTGATACTTATTACAGTGATGGGGGCGGGCGGGGGTCCTCCCATTGCCATTGTTAATTCACCTCCCAGAGAGGTAGTAGCTAGGTCAACAGAAGAATTCTTCTGTCAATCTAGCACTGTCTACACTAGGGGTTGGGTCAGAATTGCTATGTCTCTCGAGGTGTGACTTTTTCACACCCCCAAGAGACATACCTATGCCAATGAAAGTTTTCAGTGTAGACCAGCCCTTAAAAGTACTCTTCGCTTAGTGATAGAAGAATAAATGGTTAATACATTACCTTTCTAGAATTTGGGGAAAATGTCTACTCTCCTTGACTCTCTTCAGTCAGACAGGCTGTCTCCCAGATCTTTCCCCTACTCCTTCAGCCAACTTGTTTTTAAATCCCTGGATCCAGGATCATCTCATATCAGTTTATCATCTCTCAGGGTGAGGTTACAGCAACCTTTCCACATGGTATTGCTTGATCCAGTACTCTGTAATACTCCCTATTCCCCATACAATAATTCCACCTGTCTTGAATATTTATCTTAGCTACTTATATGGCCCCCTTTATCACACTATGGGAGTGCCTCACAGCCTTTAGTGTCTTTATCCTCCCAACACCCTTGTGAGATGGGATAAGAGTTCTTTCCAATTTTACAGATGGGGAAATTGAGGCTCAAAGAAACCAAGTGACCTGTACAATATCACATAGGAAATCTCTGGTGAAGAAGGGAACTGAATTGGGCTGTCTCAAGTCCCAGGGCAGTGCCCTAGCCACTGGGCCAATTATTATTGTCCCATTCTTCAGGTATCAGCTCCGCATCTAGCTCTAGAAGGTTCCTCCACCTTCCTGTCTCCAATCTGACCTCTCAACTGATACAAGGTGGACAACTCAAACCAATTAATTCTTGTTTCCCCTCTTCATTCTCTTAGGGTTAGATTGTGACTAGAGCTACAGCCCTGAGCAAGGAGTGGCTTAGGCTGTCCCAGGAAGCATTGTGCCTTGGAGACACACTGGAGTCACATTCTTTTCCTTCTTGCTCCCTTGGCTATCTGCTGGAGTAAGATTCTAAACATTTGTAAGGGGATGTAAGGGGATGAATTAGCATCTTCTTATAGATTCATAGTTTGTAAAGTCAGAATGGACCACTCTGATTATCTATGGTAACACCCATTGTTTCATGTTCTCTGTGTATATAAATCTCCCCACTGTATTTTCCACTGAATGCATCCAATGAAGTGAGCTGTAGCTCACAAAAGCTTATGCTCAAATAAATTTGTTAGTCTCTAAGATATGGTAACACCTGTTGTTTCATGTTCTCTGTGTATATAAATCTCCCCACTGTATTTTCCACTGCATGCATCCGATGAAGTGAGCTGTGGCTCACGAAAGCTTACGCTCAAATAAATGTGTTAGTCTCTAAGGTGCCGCAAGTACTCCTTTTCTTTTTGCGGATAAAGACTAACACAGCTGCTACTCTGAAATCTGATTATCTAGTGTGACCTCCTGTATAACACAGGCCGCAGAACTTCCCCCAAATAATTCCTGTCTGAACTACAGCATGTATTTTAGAAAAACACCTTCTCTTGATTTTAAAATTGCCAGTGATGGAGAATTCACTAGAACTCCAGGTACATTGTTCCAATTATTAAATTACCCTCACTGTTAAAAAACTACATCTTATCTCCAGTCTGAATTTGTCTAGCTTCAACTTCCAGCCCCTGGATCATGTTGTGTCTTTGTCTGCTAGACTGAGGAGCCCATTATATATATATTTGATCCACATATAGGTGCTTATAGACTGTGATTAAGTCACCCCTTAACCTCCTCTTTGCTAAACTCAATGGATTGAGCTCCTTGAGTCTCTCACTATAAAGCACATTTCTAATCCTTAAATCATTCTCACGGCTTTTCTCTGAATCCTCTCCAATTTATCACCATTCTTCTTAAATTGTGTACAGGGGTGTAGGTGACAGCACCTTACTTTGTGAGTTGTCCTATTGCTTTTAACATGACAGCTTGCAAAATAAGGTACTTAAAGTGAGTAAGCACAGTAGAATCAGGCCCTACTAAGAAGTATTTTACTATTTATCACATAATGTAAAACCAATTAACACAAAAACCCCTTCAGCACAAGTTACATGAGGATCATCAGGACTTGAACTCAGAGCGATCTGGCAACCAATAGCACCACACTGCCACCCAGAAGCAGCTGTAACCTGTTACTCCCTGTGACCCACAGTCCACAGAGGTGCAACACTACTGGACATTCCAACTCAAGAGATCTGACTGACAGTGGTCTTAGTGATCCCTGGCTGGCTCCTTGTCCCTATATAAATCCATGGTGCATACCAGGAAGTGTCCAGGCCACAATGTGGATTCCTAGCTAGCTGCCGTGACTGAATTCTTCCCTTAGCCTAGATACCATCTGATTACCTACAGCAAGAGGAGAGCACCTCCCGTCAATTGCAGGTCTACGCTGAAGCACTACAGAGGCCCAGCTACAGCTGTGTCATTGGCATTTTAAACGTAGACATAGCTGGAGTTTCTAAAATTGCTGGAACAAAAAACTCTAATATTATAAGGGAGGACTGCTGTTACCCCATGTAATGCTGCTTTTATAAATGGTCTTGGGATTATATTGGTTATAGATTAGAACCTAGTGGTTAAAATGAGAGGAGACAAGAATCAATCCATGTTCTCAGTTTATGCAACATGTATGGGTTGGTGGAGTGTGATGCTTCTTACAGTTAAGGCTTATATCACAAGAGAAAACCAAATACCATAAAAATCTAAGTATATTCAAAGATGCCAATTCAGCCAATAATTCAGGAATAATATAACAAAGTAAAATATATAAAGATCTCTATTGTGTATAGAATGCCATAAGTGTACATAGTGCTTTACTATAGGCCTGATTCTCCATTCTCTTGCACCAGTTTTATGCCAGTGGAGTTACACTGCTGTAAAGAGTTTTCAGTCTAGTTCAGATATATTTGATATACCACTTTAGCGAGATAGGGGTTGCAGATGTTGTCAGTTAGCAGACCAGCATTGAGCAGCGCTGCAGAAGAAGAGGTTTAAAGAGAGATTTAAGAAGCAATAAAGTAAATACAAAGGAACTGCCCTAATAGAGTTCCAATTTATAGTTATCATTCTAGCAAGGAAATGAATAGTCCCACTGCTGTAGTAACTGAGCACCTCAGAAATATTAAGATATCCACACAATTCCTTTGCGAGGTGGGGAAGTATTATTCCCAATTTACAGGTGGGGAACTGAAGCACAGAGTGATTAAGTAACATACCTGAGGACACACACAATAATGTTTGTGGCAGAGCCAGGAGTTAAAACCCTCATCTCCTGAGTCTTGGTTTAATGCCTCAGCCACAAGACAGTGGACAACACCAGTAAATAATCAGAGTTGCACAATCGTCATTGTAAATGATTTTTTAAAAATTAGAAATGTGGCTTTCAACTTAAAATAAGGATTTGAGCACAACATTTGAATCATCAGAAAAGCTTTCCTTGCTCTCTCGAGTCTGAAATGCATGTCGACTGGCAGTGGGCTTAACAAGCAACTACTTGTCCTTTCTGATATCCCTAGGTTGGAGAATCCAATCCAATCCCTACCAAAGCAAATGCAGTCTCCCATTGATTGAAAAAGAAACTGGATCTGGCCCTCTGTTAGCTCGCTGTGTTAGTGAGAACACCCTGCCCTCTACTGGACAGAAGATCTATTCTGGCTCCCTTTTATTTGCTGTCTCCAGTTGCACCTTCTTATTTTTTCCTCCAAAGCCAGATGTTCTGGTCACAGTTTTTATTTTGATTTTTTTAAAAGTAAGTTATTTGTTATTAGTTACAGTGCTACTCGTGATTGTTTTATCATCTTGTGGGTGTAGTTTCTTGATTAATTCCTTTTATGTGCTGTATCTACTAACATTTTGTCTTAAATGTTCTGCTCTAGTCTCAAACTTCAGGACTAATTAGCTCTTTGAGGACATTCATGGAGCATAATTCTCCACTGTGGTTGGGCATAAAACATCCAGTTAACATGACCGTAAGGTGGTTATAGACAAAAGGGCTTATGTTGCAGTATTTTCTTTATACTGATTTAGGCACAGCATGAATCAATTTAATACAATATTCCTGCAAAACCAGCTTGTCAAGCTGACTAGAACAGCATCCAAAGTCGTATATCCTGGAGCAGTTTTCCAACGTACTACAGCTCTTTATTAATGGCTTTACCCACAACATCTCTTTAGACCACTCAGAGAGCAAGAAGTAGTTGTTTCTGGATGCCTCAGTACACCAATGGAAATAACGGAGCTGCCCTAGATCCTTTGTTCAACCACAGTACAGGTGGGCTGAGCAGCTTAACTGAACAGATGTGCCTGTTTCAGCAAATATGCTTTTCCATGCATTAGATTATCTAAGAATGAAAACCAAGAAAGGAATATAGGACTAATTTCTGCACATCCTCACCAGCTGTAAAACTATACCTGCATTTTCTTTAGGAAGCAATACAGCAAAAACCAGCAGGGACCAACGTAGGGCTGGCTTTATTTTATACTGCCTGTCATTTGCGGTGCCATGCAGTGACTCATGTAAAAGATTGGTAGGTTCTGACTGGTTTTGTATTGCCAGTTCAGAAAGTGAGCTTTCACAGCGGGAACCCAATTCTTTAGGATCCCTGGCACTATTGTCTTTCTGCAGGACTTCAAGCTAGCACGTGCCATAGACAAAGCACAAAAACCAGGCTTGATAGATTTTTCCATCCTACGGTATCTGGCATCTGTTTAAACTTTTTGAGGCTATCTGGAGAACACACTGATTATAGCATGAGTTCAGTTGAAAAAAATATTAAATCGTGCTTCCCTGTTTACCCTAGAAAGCAGGTATTATTCTACAGCTTTATTAAAGACAACAGAAGCCATCACATTTGCCTCAGTAAGCAGGTGCTTCAAACACAGGGCACGTGTGTACCCACACGTCCTGTTTCCTGTCTGACCTCCCCCAGTAATGTATGTTTGATAGCTACAGGCTTCTATCTGTTTCATTTGTACCCGTTTTAATGCGAGTCATTCTCCATTCTGTACTAAGCCCAAGAATAGAGATAAATTGAGTGTGGTTGCTAGAGTCTTACAGAGCCCCTTTATACTGTCAACACATATATAAATGCAAAATAAGCTTTTATTTTCTATGTAAACACTGCTGATATTTACTCCCAAAATAAACCTGGCTTTTCAGTATGATGCAACATCCCGCTATGCTGTAAAAAGCAACAATACAGCTAGACATATGGAGAGTTCAAAGAATATCACGGTTGGAAGGGACCTCAGGAGGTCAGAGAGCTTTTCCCCCGCTCAGTTCCACAACTTAGAAATAGAGGCCAAACAGATGGGTGCCTATACTTGCCTAAATACAGGCACCCAATTCTGAAAACCTTAATTTATAATTCAGTAGTTTCCAAAAGTATCATTCTTAAATAATTCTTTAAATCAGAACCATAAACATGGCTGTTTGCAGTCACTGTGGCAGTGTTGTCTCTCAAATCAAAAACATTGTTAGTCACTCCAGTGGCATGTAAATCAAGCAAACAAAACACTAAAGCCACATAGGTTGAAAACATTGGTACTCTGCTTAGTGCACATTTAGAACTGTCAAAAACTCAGATCTTTTATGTTCTGATGAACAACCGCCTATGTTACAAAGTAACAAAACAATCAGGGACAGTATAAAAATAAAGAATGAGGTAGTATAAGTAGCACCAGTCCTATTTATTATTTATTTCTTCAAATGTACAAAATACAGCTATAGGCGCTTATCCTATGGTCTGGGAACTTATCTCCTAGGTTAAAAATACAAAATAACGCAAAAGGGCTGCCCATGAAGATAGCCAACACAATCCACAGCCTGTTCTCGCCTAAATAGCTGGTGAAAATAGAGAAAAGACAGACTTTCCAGTGTACCCAGAAGGTTAACAAATCCAGCTCTGGCAGACCAGGAAGTTCCTAACAAATTTACTACATACAACAGGTCAAGTGCATGCTGACAGTGAATGAGGAGCCTGAGAAATTTTATCACAAAGCTCTAACCTGTAGTAGCAGCTGTGGTACACCTCAGTTGCTCTCTCTTTTGTGCAGTTATAATGTCCTAGCATTTTTCATGGTCTTTCGCCTAATACCCAAGGGGCCTGAGACAGGACAATTCCCCTCCCCACTCCCCCCCACAAGTGTGATCCTGCTGCTGTAGATTATAATTGCCTCATGAACAGCCAGAAAAACAATACAGGGCCCGTGTGGTGCCATAGGTTAGAATGATAATTAATTATTTTGATTTGAAGCCCTGTAAATGAAAAATATCAATCTATAAAACGGTTCCTTAGCTGCGTTGCATGTACACTTAATAGAAGCATCATACGCTCAAGCAGTGTCAGTATTGTTAAAGAATTAAGAGGGATATATACACAGTTAGGAGATACTACTTACTCAAGGGGAATGTTGGTTTTGATTATGATTGACCAGACTCTGGCATATTCTGAATATACTGATTTTGAGCTTAAAATACTGGAGCTATCTTTCTATTAGCTCATCTAAACACAACGTACCAAATTAAAACCTTCAAAAGCTGGTATTGCCCCAAGATGGTACAGTAACTTGAAATATTTTAAACGTTCCCATTTCCAGCCATCTAGCAAAATTAGGAATTTCTTTTGGGATGTGTGAAAGAGGTGTACAAAGGGGAGATGTGGAAGAATCAGTAAAGCTGAATATCTGCTAAGGCTTTTTTATTAGAGACAAAGAGCATGAGGTAATATCTTTTATTGCGCCAACTTTCGCTGGTGAGAGAGACAGGCTTGTGAGCTTATACGGAGTTCTTCTTCACATCCGGGAAGCCAATAAACAGTATTACTGCTAAATACAAGGTGAAACAGGCTGTTTAGTACAAGTAGTTAACACATTGCAAGGGACCATTCAAGGTAAAATGGCCCGATAACAATGTCCCGGTCATAGGGAGGAAAGGAAGAGGGAGAGGTTGCTAGTGGGTTATAGATTGTTGTAATAAGACATAAATTCAGTGTCTCTGTTCAGTCCATGATTTTTAGTGTCTAGCAAAGTTATGAATTTAGGCTCCGAGGCTCGTCTTTTGAAAGCATTGTGCAGGTTTCCTTTGAGGATGAGGACAGACAGGTCAGACAGAGCAACTGGTTTGTGAAAAGTGCTCACCAATAGGTTACAGGGTGTTTTTGTCTGTATCATTTTCCTGTGTGAGTTCAGGAGAGAGAAGGGATTCTCTGTTTCGCCACATTGTTGCTATTAGGGCATTTAGCACCTTGGAGGAGGTATACCAGATATTGACAGGCATGTGTAAAACCCATGGATCTTGAACAGTGTGTTGTGGGGGTGCTGATCATTGTAGCAGCAGAGATATGTCTGCAGGTTTTGCATCTGTTGTTCTGGTGCCACTTTGAGTTGTTGTGTTCTGGTCTATGGGGAGCTTGCTCCTGATGGTAAACTTGGAGAGATTGGGGGATTGTTTAAAAGCCAGAAGACAGGGGTTCAGGAAAGATTTATTTCAGGATGTGGTCCCCTTTGAGGATGGGTTGTATTTGCTTGATGATACACCAGTATGGGTTCCACTATGGGGTGGTAGGTAACAACTACGGGTGTGCAGTCAGAGGGAGGTTTATTTCTGTATTGAAGTAGGTTCTCTCGGGATATTTGGGCGGCTCATTTCATGATGCAATCTACTTCTCTGGTAACGTCGTTGTTTGGTGAAGTCAGTTTTGAATGTCTTAAGGTACATATATCCCAGACTTTCTCCCCAGAGTATATTCTCTGGTATCTGAATGCCTGGCATATTTCTTGGTGTGTTTGGGGTGGTTACTAGCTCTATGAAGGTGGGTGTGGTGATCCATGGGTCTCTCGTATATAGTTGGCTGTAGGGTTCCATTGTTGAAGTTGTAGACCAGGACACATCAACTCAAAGCAGCACCAGACCCTGCCAGAAAAAACAAACAGATACAAAACCTTCAGGCATATCTCCACGGCTACAATGATCAACACCCCCCACAGGCACCGGCTTTCTCTGGGCCCCAGAGATGCTGAACACCCTGCTCTGCCCCAGGCTCCACCCCCACCCAACACTTTCCCACAAACTCCTACCCCACCTCTTCCCACCCCCACTCCACCCCTTTGGTGCGGCTACCCCCCAGCTCTGCCCCTTCCGCCCATGCCCTCCCCACAGCTGGAGCCTCAAGACCTCCTGCCCCCCCCCCACAGAGCCAGAGCCACAATCCCACCACAGGCCAGGAGCGCCTCCTCCCCGCCACCCACAGGAGCCCTGGCCTGGCCACAGCCTGGAGCACGCACCCCCGTTGGCTGGAGGAGCCCCAGCCTGGCTGCAGCCCCACACTCTCTGGCTGGCTGAAGCCCCAGCCCCCTGCCTGCCCCAAGAAGCCCCAGGCTGGCCGAAGCCACGCCATGCCTCCCCTCCCTGGACCCAACCCACCTGGGGGAAATCTTCTGTTACCTAGAAGATGCTTTTGATATGCCCCATGCAGGTTCCGCGTGGCTGAGATGTATGTGCTTCCTCAGGAGCCCCACATCCTGCATGGGGCATAATAAAAACAAAAACTTCACTGCCAAACCCCGCAACCAGGGGTCCGGCCTCCCCAGCCTATTATTCCCACCGCCCCTGCCCAATAGCAACTATGTGGGTGAAACCAGACAATCATTACACCCTCCCAAATGAACTGATACCTGAAAATGATAAAAGACAAACACACCCTATCACCCGTGGCTGAGCACTTTTCACAAAGCCATCAGTCCTCATCCTCAAAGGAAATCCACATAACACTTTCAAAAGATGAGCCTGAGAGCTTAACTTTGCTAGACTCTAAAAATAATGGACTGAACAGAGACACTAGATTTATGGCTTATTACAACAATCTGTAACCCACAAAAATAAGCACCCCAACTGCTTCTCTTCTCCCATCCTACCCCTTCCCTCCCTATGACTGCAACGGTTTTAACTGGCCACTTCACCTTGAATGGTCCCTTGAAATGTATTAACTACTTATGCTAAACAATCTTTTTCACCTTTAGAAGAGCTCTGTGTGACTCACAAGCTTGTCTCCCTCACCAACAGAGGTTGGTCCAGTAAAAGATATCCCTCATCCACATGGTCTCTCTCTGATATGCTGGGACCCACATAGCTACAACAACACCGCATACAGCCAGGCTTTCTTATATGAGCCACCCAAGCCTGGGTAATTCAAATTGTAAATGAAGAGCCATCACTAAGCTTGAGTACACACGTGCATTGATTTAATCAAATTATGTTTTTATATGGACTTAAAGTAGTGTTCTTATGTAGACACAGTTAAATCATTTTACACTTAACTTATCTTGATTACCAGCTGAAAGTAAATCAATATAAACCAATTTAAGTGTGCCCACACAAGGGGTTTGCACTGGTTTAATTAAATCAAATTTAAATCATTTAATTAAACCGGTGCAACTTTTGTGTATAGACACGACTTGAGATATTGAACTGCTTAAGGCTTGCTCAGTATGGCAAGAATACATGCAAAGTGTTTCTCAAAGTGTGAGGCAGAAGTACCAGCTGCCAAGCTTCTCAGAATAAATAGGAAGGGTAAATCCCAATCCCACTAGTTAATGGCAAAACTTCCATTAACTTCAATGAGGCCAGAATTTCACTTAAAAATGGAAAGAGACAAGAAGCGGAGAGGAGAAGAAATACAGCCCACATGTAGAGGAGGTGGAAGGAACAATGATAGAAACTAGAAGCAAAGGAGCTAGCGAGGGGAAAAAATGAGAGTGCACTAATGTGTTTTTCTGTGTCTTTGTCCTGCAACTCACATAGTAATTAAATTAGTACTCCTTTACCCTACCAAATGCTGATGGATATTATAGGGCACAGCTGGTAATGAGAGCTGGCCAGAACTGTTCTGATGGAATGCTTTTCCATGCAAAACTGCTAATTTATTGAAAGCAAAACACTTCATGGAAACATGTCAATAGTTGACAAATCTTTAACAGAACACAGGCATGGTTTGAAACTCAGCTGCCAGGCTCGTTTCCTGCTAGCTAACCTGCCTAGCTCCTCAGTAGCCTGCCTGAAGGGTTATCTTGGAGTTAGGACCCCAGTACTTAGCAGGGCTGCCTCAGAACAGCAGATCCTATATCAGACTGACCTGGAGCCAAGCTTTCAGACCCTTGGACTCGCCTGCTTCCTGAGCTACCAGGCTCCCACAGCCTGGGGACATAGCTGCCACAAGCGTTGAGAAGTTCAGGGAGCCAGCTGTCCTGAGAATCTGTCAACCCTGCAATCTCCAATGTGGTGACAGTTAGCATGGTGCGGCTACCATGGAGTCAGGGACCCTGGAAGCCCAGGCAGCAGCTGACTGACATTGACATGTCAGTTTCACACCTGCTGCACCAGGCAGTCCTGAAACTGACCACTGCTATAAGGTGGTGCACACCTGCTGCACCAGGCAGTCCTGAAACTGACCACTGCTATAAGGTGGTGCTATAAGCTGTGATATTATAGGATTCTTGTCAATTTCAGTCAGCAGTTGCCAGGGCTCCAAGGGAGCATATCTGATTTCAGAAACACAATCTGTTGGCATTTCCAAAACAAAATATTGTGGGATTTCAGTTCCATGAAAATTTGAGTTTTTTGCTTTTTGTCCCCATTTGTTTGCTGGAAACTCAAAAATCATAGAATAGAAATTCTGTTTCCCAGCCAGCTCCAGTGGTGATACCTATAGCTAAGGTTGCCCAACACATCTCGTTGCAAGATCCCATTTTCAGTTGCTTATAACTTTGTCAAATTGTAACTGTTTGAGATGAAACTTTCCATGCTGGGTGTCTGCCTCCTGCTAAATTTTTCTGAGAGTTTCACCTAAAATAGTTCAGCCATTTCCAAGACCCAGATTAGGGGGGGAAAAAAAGATATTTGTTTTGTCCGTAAACCTGCGTAGCCATTCCTCCTGGTCTCTCTCTGAGGGAGGCCACATCTCTTCACTGTCAAGCCCTTAGCACTGCAATCAATTAGTGGGGAATTAGCAGTCTTTAGAGCTCAGTCTGCTTGATCTGGGCAATAGCAAGTCTATGAACCCCAGCCCTCAGGCAGGGCAGGCCATGAACAGTTAGGGGTTGGCCTGCAGTCAGGGCAGAGTAACACAGTCTATAAACCCAGGCCCTTAGTCAGGGTGGGGCAGCAAGCAGTTAGGGGCTCTGGCCTGCAACCAGGACAGAGTAACACAATCTCAGGGCTCAGGGGTGAGCACCAAAACACAGGCCTCCTAGCCTAATGCAGGGAGGTTGCCACCCCGGGGGGACACATAAGGCTCACCCAACTCCAGCAAGTCCCAGCCCAGGAGGGGCGTAGCAGTGGCAGAATGGTCCACCATTGGGTCAGCTGGGATCTGCCCACAGCACACTAACCTAGTATCAGGCCAAGGCCCAACCAGACTGTCATTTAGTTTCCCTGGGCTACTTCCTACCTCCCCTGGGTTTGGTACCTCTGTGCTGTTGGTGTCCTCTGTCTCCCTGGGATTGGTGGTCAGCAGTAGCCCAGCCACTCATCAGCACCTCAGTTGGCTGGTGGCTCTGGGAGCTCTGGCCAGTCCTCAGGCTGCAGACCCAGGAGTTCCTTCTCAACATCCCACTCCAGCAGCAAAGAAGAAGGGTCTGTCTCCCGCAGCAGCTCCAGCCCAATGAGCTGCAGGGACTGCCTTTTGTACTTCCGCTTTCTGTCCCACCCCCCAGCTTTCAGTGGGCATGGCTTCCCTGGCCAGTGAGTGAGTTGTGGTCCTTTAGTGGTCTCTGAAGGAGGCCAGGCCTCCTCGCTACATCGCCCATGTAAAAGATAAACATTTGTGAATCTTTTTTTATTGAGAAGCTTTAGCACCAGCATGCTTTGGAGCAAGGACTTGATATTTGGCAGAGATGTCATTGTGGTATCACAGACCTGCCTTTTCCTGTCCCAATTCAAATCTACCAAAATTTGTCCAAGTTATAAGCCTTCAAAATATCTCAGTTAACACATTCTTAGTACAAACTTGTTAAATTCTCTGAAGATTCCCTCTACATTGGGCATGCTCAATCCCAAAACTGCAAGGCTAAGCAGGACTTTCCCTGCCTCTGTTGCTCCCAATTGCTGTAGGCCACTGTGGGACCCAAACACCAGAACTGCGAGCAATAAGATTGTCTCTCCTGTATTCTCAGTACTCCTCTTGCTGACACCCAGGCAGTGAGGTGGAGGAATCTTGATTTGAGTGCAGATAGGACAACAGTTGAACTGGTTAGTGATGGGGAACAGTGGAAAGTCTATACTGGAACAAGGAGCCTGATGGGAGACAGAGAGAGAATGAAAGAGGTGCCAGGTTGGAGAGGCGACTGGGCAAGGGATCTGAGACAAAGAGCCTGGAAGGAGAGACTGAGATGAGGAGCCTGGGGAGGGAGACTGGGGCCTGGTCTATATTACAGAATTTCACTCTCGCTGATGGAACTGCCCCGCTATGCTTACTTAATTCCACCTCCATGAGAGCCATAGAGTCAACGTTGACGTAGTTAGGTTGACGCAGTGTCAGTGTAGACACTGCGCTGCTTACATTGACTGCTACTGCCTTTCAGAAGCCATCGCACAATGCCCCACACTGACAGTACAGTCAGTACAAGTGCTCCCGGTGAGGACGTGCACTGTTGACACAAGGAGCGTATGTGGACATGCAAAAGCAGTTTAATTACTGCAGCAGCTGTATACTGACATAAGTTAGGTCGACATAATTTTATAGGGTAGACATGCCCTAGGATTGGGAGCAACGGATGGAAAGAAGACTTAGATTGGATGAGGAGCTGTAGGGTGGAGGGAGAAGATTGGGACTGACTGGGCAAGGAGATTGGGACAAGTAGCTGGGGGTGGAAGCAGTGGGGAAGAGGAGACTGGGCAAGGAGACTAGTACAAGGAGTTTGGGGGACTGGGATTGGCTAGGTGGGGAGACTGGAACAAGTTGCCTGGGAGGGGAAGACTGGGACCCAGGAGGAAAGACTGCGATTGGATGAGGCAACCTGCCTGAACTGATCAGCTGTTAAGCCAGGGACTAAGCAGGTAAGGAAATGGGTGGAAAGAAGACTGAGACTGCCTGGGAAAAGGGACTGGGACAAGAAGCCTGGGGTGGGGCAGTGAAGAAACAGGACAGAGACAGACTGAAGGGGACTGTTAGGGGGCGTAAGGGACTGCGGAAGATTTTGTTACAGCCTAGCTAGGGAACTTCCGCTTTCTCGAAGCCACCCGGTCACTTTAGGACATGGGGAACCAACTCTAACTGGTTTCGGCCGGTTCTCTCTGCCCTGTGCAGGGAGCGGAAAGCCCCCGTTGGGAAGTACCTTCTTATATATTCATGAGCTGATTTTGTGTACTGCTTATTAGGGCTCGCTGTTTACCCCTTCGTCGGACTCCGTCCCAGGCAAAGCTCCGGTGTGCTGGGTTCTCTGCCTCCGTGACAGCAACGCTTGCAGTCCCCGTTGCGGGTGTGTCACTAACCTTCAATAAAGCCAATAACTCACTGCTTAGCTGCGTGTGGGCCTTGTTTTCCAACTCTGCCGGCCTGCGGTGCTTAGAACACCTTGGCCCAGAACAGGAGGCTTATTCCTTCACCCACTTATTTCCCTGGTCCTTCTCGCATGAACAGAGAGCAACAACACCCGAAGTTCAAAGGTGCAAACAATTCGATGTTTATTGGGGTGAACTTCCAGCAAGCATGATTCCAGTTTCCTTCCTTAGCGTCCCCCTTCCCAGCTCTGACACCACAAAGCCTTACACCTGTGTCCCTGTTCCCATTCCTGCCCTTAGCAGGACATGATTCCAATTTCCCCACCCCCATTCCCTGTTCCCATTTCCCCAACACACACCCGCTCACGTCCTGATTGACTGCAGACTATATAGTAAAACGTGAGTTCTGCTTAGCTATACCTTAACCAATCATTTTCCTGAAATCTAACTAACCAGTCCTAACATATTGTAACATGTGTCCAATTATATCCCACCACCTTAATTAGTTTACACCCAGCAAAATTAATTATACAGCAGACAGGAACAGTCACAGAACCAGACAGAGATTATACAGACAAACAATAGCAAAGTGGGAACTATAATGACAAAACAATACAGAAGTGAGGATTTCACATCCCAGCTATTGGTAAGTGAGTTCTTGCCAGACAGGATGCTATCAGACTAAGTTTCCTTTTACATTTTCTAGGCACTTCCCTTTCTCTGGAGGCGATAGGCATTATCAGGACAGGATTGTATTCCTAACAGCCCAATAGTACCTTATTTCAATGTGACTAGTTTGGAATGTGAGGAGGTGACCAGTCGCTTCCCAGCTTATGACTGCCTCTGTTGCTTAGCCAAAGGCCTTAGCCTAAGAACAGGGCCTCAGACTGTCACAGTAACAGAAGGACCTTACGCTGGCAGACAGTGATTTTGATTCTTTCTTTTATACGTCTGACTAGCCAAGTGATAAGAATACACCTAAGTTCTTAGAGTATAGGCCTTTACAGACAGGCCGAATATCTATATCCTAACAGCGACATGGACAGAACGGGTCAAGATTGGGAGCAAGAGGGTCTAGAACCACTACAATATATTTCCCCTGCAGAATCTGAACTGGAACTCAAGATTCCTGATGTCACCATTCCTCTGATGTCAGCAAAGAGCTGTGAAATCCAATGGCAAAGTGTCTCGGGCCCCCCTTTAGTGTTGGGCCATGCAGAGGATGACAACCTACTGCTGCTATCAGCTACGGTTAGCTAAGTGGCAGAGGTCTGTACTGTGGATCTAAAGATTCCAATCTTGCTGATGATCCATGTGAGTGTCAACATGATTCCGTATGATAGAACTGCTGTTTTTTTAGTTGTTTTTTTAAAACCTAGGAAATTACACATGCCAAAAGCTATACTAAAAGAATAATAAAGTACAAAGTCAATCACTCAAAAATTAGGAAATCCCCAAATTAAGATAGCCTTTACAACTTATTTTACAACCCCGCCTCACTTTGTCGAAAAGAAAAGGAGTACTTGTGGCACCTTAGAGACTAACCAATTTATTTGAGCATAAGCTTTCGTGAGCTACAGCTCACTTCATCGGATGCATACTGTGGAAAGTGTAGAAGATCTTTTATACACACAAAGCATGAAAAAATACCTCCCCCCACCCCACTCTCCTGCTGGCAATAGCTTATCTAAAGTGATCACTCTCCTTACAATGTGTATGATAATCAAGGTGGACCATTTCCAGCACAAATTTATACACATTGTAAGGAGAGTGGTCACTTTAGATAAGCTATTACCAGCAGGAGAGTGGGTTTGTGTGTGGGGGGGGGGGGGGGAGGGTGAGAAAACCTAGATTTGGGGGGAAGTCTCCAGAGGTAACCTCAGCAATATCAGGCCAGCAAGCCTAACTTCAGTACCAGGCAAACTGGTTGAAATTACAGTAAAGAACACAGCTGAACATGATATGTTGGGGAGGAATCAACATGGCTTTTTGTAAAGGGAAACCATGCCTCACCAATCTATTAAAATTGTTTATGGTGGGTCCACAAACATGTGGACAAGAATGATCCAGGGGATATAGTGCACTTGGACTTTCAGAAAGCCTTTGACCAAAGGATTCTAGACAAAGTACGCAGCCATGGAATAAGAGAGAAAGTCCTCTCATGGATCAGAAACTGGTTAAAAGACAGGAAACAATGGGTAGGAATAAATCATAGAATATCAGGGTTGGAAGGGTCATCTAGTCCAACCCCCTGCTTAAAACAGGACCAAGCCCCAATTTTTGCCCCAGATCCCTAAATGGCCCCCTCATGGACTGAACTCACAACCCTAGGTTTAGCAGCCCAATGCTCAAACCACTGAGCTATCCCTCCCCAAATGATCTATTTTCACAGTGGAGAGAGGTAAATAGTGGGGTCTCCCAAGGATCTGTACTGGGGCTGGTGCTTTTCAGTAGTCATATATTATCTGTTCATTCCCTCTGAAGCATCTGGCATTGCCCTTGTTAGAGACAGGCTAACAGGCTAAATGGGCCACTGGTCTGACCCAGTATGGCCATTCTTATGTTCTTTCACTCACTGGAGAAAGCAGTTGAGATTTGGGATGGGCTTCCCTGCTCTTTCCTAGTGAGTTTCGATGCACAGGATGCTGAGGAAAATGGCAGACAGATGGAGCTGATGATTTATGTGTAGTCAGAAAAAGTAAGTGAGAGCCTTCAAAGGAGCCATTTGCAAGCTCTGTGCACTGCTTTTACAACCCATTCATTATTCCTGGACTTGACACCTTCATTATTCCTGGACTTGACGCACCCAGAGTGTTTTGTGATACACAGACAACATGCTATGAGGAAGTTGTAGCAAGAGTTGTTCGGACGAAGCCTTCTTTCATCCCTGAGAATAGGGGCTTAGCTGAGCCTTCTACATCAGGCAGGCGGCTCCTGGAGAAAATCTCCAGCTGCATACTTCACGGGATACATTTGTCACAGTTCCGGCAACTCTACCTGTATTCCCCCTCTGTGGTTCAGCAGGGGCACCCGCTCCTAGACTTCTGGCTCCCAGGCTGTTGCCTCTCTTGGGCAGAGACATGAGTCTCTCTCCCTCATGACCAGTGTATTTCCAGATGTGATGGTCTTTGCTTGTGGGGAATGTTGCCTAGTAGTCTCAGGATTAGGCCCTTCAACCTTCAGAAAGGGCGGGTTGGTAGGGAAGTCCAGGTGCCCCCATTGCACCAGGCTCTGGCCCAGAGAGCTGTGGGGGCAACCAAAGGGTCTGACATGAGTGCTTAATTTGTGCCAGGGCTTGCCAGGGCTGAACCCCGGCACCTGGAGGTTCATAGCCCCAGCACTTCTGGGCTTGCTGCTTTAGTTATGAAAATAAAAATATTGCTTGAGCTCCAGCACCTCTTTCATTTCCAATTAAATACGGACACCCAGAAGCGCCTTAAAACTGCCCTCCCTGGGCCACTTCCTACCACCCTGCTATTGCCAAAGTTTGCAATGTGTAACAGGAGAGCGTGAAGGGCGTTCGCTCACTGCTTGGCACCTCTTTGCAGCCAGGCATAGCATGGTAGCTCTCTGCCTCCTCTCGTGCCTTGGCTCTCTGTCCAGGTCAGTTCCCTTCAGGGATAGCCCGCAAACAAAACATGGGAAATCAACACAAATAAACTGGTTAGTAGGGAAGAGGAGGAAACGCCTCCCTTTCCGGGTATAACATAAGCAGGTCCTCTCTTCCCTCAGGTAGGGGCCTTCAGACAGATGTTGATGGGAGAGATCCTGCCTTCCCTCAGTAGCTGCAAGGCAAAGATCCACACTCCTAGACTTCTGGCTCCCAGGCTGTTGCCTCTCTTGGGCAGAGACATGAGTCTCTCTCCCTCATGACCAGTGTATTTCCAGATGTGATGGTCTTTGCTTGTGGGGAATGTTGCCTAGTAGTCTCAGGATTAGGCCCTTCAACCTTCAGAAAGGGCGGGTTGGTAGGGAAGTCCAGGTGCCCCCATTGCACCAGGCTCTGGCCCAGAGAGCTGTGGGGGCAACCAAAGGGTCTGACATGAGTGCTTAATTTGTGCCAGGGCTTGCCAGGGCTGAACCCCGGCACCTGGAGGTTCATAGCCCCAGCACTTCTGGGCTTGCTGCTTTAGTTATGAAAATAAAAATATTGCTTGAGCTCCAGCACCTCTTTCATTTCCAATTAAATACGGACACCCAGAAGCGCCTTAAAACTGCCCTCCCTGGGCCACTTCCTACCACCCTGCTATTGCCAAAGTTTGCAATGTGTAACAGGAGAGCGTGAAGGGCGTTCGCTCACTGCTTGGCACCTCTTTGCAGCCAGGCATAGCATGGTAGCTCTCTGCCTCCTCTCGTGCCTTGGCTCTCTGTCCAGGTCAGTTCCCTTCAGGGATAGCCCGCAAACAAAACTTGGGAAATCAACACAAATAAACTGGTTAGTAGGGAAGAGGAGGAAACGCCTCCCTTTCCGGGTATAACATAAGCAGGTCCTCTCTTCCCTCAGGTAGGGGCCTTCAGACAGATGTTGATGGGAGAGATCCTGCCTTCCCTCAGTAGCTGCAAGGCAAAGATCCACACTCTGCTACGTGCTGTATGTGTTGGTAGTCCATTGCTGATGACGATGATATTGTTGCAGTTCTCATCTATGGCCACACATCTGACTCCAAAGTCCAAAACCTGATGCAGAGTTGGCTGCACTGAGGGCAGGGGAAGTCTGTATCTATGATGTTTGATGATGCAGCTCTGTTAGCCTTTCACATGCAGGCCTGGAGATGAATTTGTTGATCCTGCTCAAAACAGTTACATGCTGATCTTGTCAGAGACCACCAGTGAGTCCTATTCTGAGCCATTTGCTCAACTTCTTTGGGATTGATACCAGTCCACTGGAGACTGCTCTTCAAATGATCTTTGAAGTGCTTACCTGGATGACGCTTCTTTCTTTTGCCCTGACTCAGCTCCCCATATAAGATCTGTTTTGGAAGACAGTGGTCTTCCATTCTGATGACATGTCCAGTTCACCTAAGTTGTGGTCTCAGTAACATTTCCTCAGTCCTGGTTTGTTCTTTCAAGGGTCTGAATACTGATCACTCTATCCTGCCAGGAAATGCTCATTAATGAGCAAAGGAAGCACACATGAAATTGCTCAAACTGTTTAATGTGATGTCTATAAAGAGTCCACGTCTCAGATCCATACAGGAGAGCTGTTAGAACCACTGCACTATGGATCTTAGTTTGGGGGAGACAAAGGATATGTTGGTTAAGGACTTTTATTTGAAGTTTGCCAAGGGCCTGGCTGGCTTTACTAATTCTGGAGGAAATTTCCTTATCAAGGGAACCGTCACTTCAGATGGTACTGACCAGATACTTGAACTGATCCACATTTTTCAATGGTGTGCCTTGGATGAAGATGGCTGGCACTGGGGCACTGGAATCAGGTGCTGGTTGGAACAAGACCTCTGTCTTCCCAAGACTGATGGTGAGGCCAAAGAGCTGGGATGCTTCAGAAAATCTCTCAATGATGATCTGAAGGTCATCTTGTCTGTGGGCAATCAAGGCGCAGTCATCTGCAAAAAGTGCCTTGACGAGACTTTTCTGCAGCACCTTGGTCTTAGCACTGAATCTTCGAAGATCAAAGATGAAGCCATCGAGTCAGCAGCGGATGTATATCCCCTGATTCAAGTCCCTTGTAGTATGGCTGAGGACACAAGCAAAGAACAAGCTGAACAGCACTGGAGCAAGTACACAGCCTTGTTTCACTCCGTTTGAGATTTTGAATGCATCAGAAAAGGCACCACTGGTGAGCACTTGCCCTGTCATGTGTTCATGGAACTGACAGGTGATTTGAATGAACCTTCCTGGGCATCCCAGTTTATGTAGAATAGCCCATAGACCCTCTCTGACCGTATCAAAAGCTTTGGTCAAATAGATGAAAACTGCATACAGGTCCATTGTTCTGCTCTAAACATTTTTCCTGGACCTTACAAAAAAGATCAAGTCCATAATATTATGACCTGGTCTGAAACCACACTGCACTTCTGACAGATTCCCCTCAGATATGTTTGCAATGAGTCTGTTCAACAGAATGCGAGCTAGTATTTTCCCTGCTGTACAGAGGAAAACAATGCCTCTGTAGGTTCTGCAGTCAGCTTTTCTGCCTTTGTTTTTGAACAATGATACAATAATAGCATCTTTGAAGTCTTGTGGCATTTCTTCTTCCTCCCAAATGCTACTCAAGATGTCATGAAACACCTTGATGGTGTTGGGGCCTGCTACTTTATATAATTCTGCTGGAATACCATCCTTTCCAGAGGCTTTGCCAGAGTTCATTTGTTTGATGGCTTTCATAAACTTCCTCAACTGATAGAGGGAGGTCAAGATCCTCTTTGATGGGGTTCTCAGGTAAATGATCAAGGACATGCCAATCGACTGTGGATGATCTATTGAGTAGACTATTGAAGTGTTCAGCCCTATCTGTACAATTTCCTCGTCCTCTTTGATGAGGGTTATGCCATCTGCCAACTTCAAGGAAGGTCTGCCAGACTTAGATGGTCCATAGACTGCTTTGAGAGAGTCAAAGAATATCTTTGCATTGTTTGTATCTGTTTAATGCTGAACTTCTGCAGCTTTCTTCTCCCACCATTCATACTGCATTCTCCTCAGTTCAGACTGGGCCTTGCTCTGTAGGTACTTAAACCTATCTGTCTTTGAGATGGAAGTGAGATCATTCTGCCATTCAACAAATGCTTTATGCTGGTCACTTAGGAGTTTGGAAATGTCCTTGACCACGCCTGGTGTACCCTTATCTTTGGCCTCAGTAATGATTTAGCTGTGTCATAATCACATGTTTGAACTGGTTCCATTTTTCTGTTGAGTTGCCAGTGACTGGCAGGCATGAAAAAAGCTTGTCATCAAGTAACTGCTGAAACTGCAACTGATAGTTGGCTTGCTTGAGCTTTGCTGTGTTGAAGGCTATTTTATTAAGTTTGGGGCACTTGTGCTGTGAAGGGACTATATGCAGGTTAAGCACTACTCTTACCAATCTGTGGTGTGTCCAGAATTCTGCAACATGCATGGCTCTGGTAATTCTGACATCACAGATGTCTCGTTGGCAGGTGATAACATAGTCGATCAGGTGCCATTGTTTGGACCGTGGGTGCATCCATGTTTTATATTTATCATTTTGCCAAAAGATGCTAGTAATGAACAGACTATTCTGCACGTTTACCCAAGAGGAGGAGGCCATTGCTGTTCATCTTTCCCACTACATGTTGTCCTATAACACCTTTCCAGTAACTGCTGTCTCTACCAACTCTGGCATTAAAGTCTCCCAGCAGGATGAACTTGTCATATGCAGCGGTTGATCTGATGCTGGAGTCCAAGTCAGAGTAGAACTGCTCCTTGCTTTCCTCTGTGGTGATCAGTGTAGGTGCATAGGCACTGATGACAGTGACATGCCGTAAAGGATTCAGGGGAAACTGAAGTTTCAGGAGCCGTTCATTCAGGCCAACAGGGAGGTCAGGAATTTGTTTCTTATTGCAAAGCCAACTCCTTGGATCTTGTCTTCATCCTCTACTTTTCCTTTCCAAAAGAAACGGTAATCACCTCCTAGCTCACTGATGGAAACTTCTCTGGCCAGTCTAATCTCACTGGGCCCTGGTCTACACTAGGACTTTAGGTCGAATTTAGCAGCGTTAAATCGATGTAAACCTGCACCCGTCCACACGATGAAGCCCTTTATTTCGACTTAAAGGGCTCTTAAAATCGATTTCTTTACTCCACCCCTGACAAGTGGATTAGCGCTTAAATCGGCCTTGCCAGGTCGAATTTGGGGTACTGTGGACACAATTCGACGGTATTGGCCTCCAGGAGCTATCCCAGAGTGCTCCATTGTGACCACTCTGGACAGCACTCTCAACTCAGATGCACTGGCCAGGTAGACAGGAAAAGAACCGCAAACTTTTGAATCTCATTTCCTGTCTGGCCAGCGTGGCAAGCTGCAGGTGACCATGCAGGGCTCATCAGCAGAGGTGACCATGATGGAGTCCCAGAATCGCAAAAGAGCTCCAGCATGGACTGAACGGGAGGTATGGGATCTGATCGCTGTTTGGGGAGAGGAATCCGTACTATCAGAACTTCGTTCCAGTTTTCGAAATGCCAAAACCTTTGTCAAAATCTCCCAGGGCATGAAGGACAGAGGCCATAACAGGGACCCGAAGCAGTGCCGCGTGAAACTTAAGGAGCTGAGGCAAGCCTACCAGAAAACCAGAGAGGCGAACGGCCGCTCCGGGTCAGCGCTCCAAACATGCCGCTTCTATGATGAGCTGCATGCCATTTTAGGGAGTTCAGCCACCACTACTCCAGCCGTGTTGTTTGACTCCTTCAATGGAGATGGAAGCAACACGGAAGCAGGTTTTGGGGATGAAGAAGATGATGATGATGATGTTGTAGATAGCTCACAGCAAGCAAGCGGAGAAACCGGTTTTCCCAACAGCCAGGAACTGTTTCTTACCCTGGACCTGGAGCCAGTACCCCCCCAGCCCACCCAAGGCTGCCTCCTGGACCCAGCAGGCGGAGAAGGGACCTCCGGTGAGTGTACCTTTTAAAATACTATACATGGTTTAAAAGCAAGCATGTGAAAGGATTAATTTGCCCTGGCATTTGCGGCTCTCCTGGATGTACTCCCAAAGCCTTTGCAAAAGGTTTCTGGGGAGGGCAGCCTTATTGCGTCCTCCATGGTAGGACACTTTACCACTCCAGGCCAGTAACACGTACTCGGGAATCATTGTAGAACAAAGCATTGCAGTGTATGTTTGCTGGCGTTTAAACAACATCCGTTCTTTATCTCTCTGTGTTATCCTCAGGAGAGTGAGATATCATTCATGGTCACCTGGTTGAAATAGGGTGCTTTTCTTCAGGGGACACTCAGAGGAGCCTGTTCCTGCTGGGCTGTTTGCCTGTGGCTGAACAGAAATGTTCCCTGCTGTTAGCCACGTGCAGGGGGGAGGGTTGAGGGGGTAGCCACACGGTGGGGGGAGGCAAAATGCGACTTTGTAACGAAAGCACATGTGCTATGTATGTAATGTTACCAGCAAGGTTTACCCCGAAAGAGTGTAGCCACTGTTTTATAAAATGTGTCTTTTTAAATACCGCTGTCCCTTTTTTTTTTTCTCTCCACCAGCTGCATGTGTTTCAATGATCACAGGATCTTCTCCTTCCCAGAAGCTGGTGAAGATTAGAAAGAAAAAAAAAAAAAACGCACTCGCGATGAAATGTTCTCCGAGCTCATGCTGTCCTCCCACACTGACAGAGCACAGACGAATGCGTGGAGGCAAATAATGTCAGAGTGCAGGAAAGCACAAAATGACCGGGAGGAGAGGTGGCGGGCTGCAGAGAGTAAGTGGCGGGCTGCAGAGAGTAAGTGGCGGGCTGAAGAGAGTAAGTGGCGGGCTGAAGAGAGGGCTGAAGCTCAAATGTGGCGGCAGCGTGATGAGAGGAGGCAGGATTCAATGCTGAGGCTGCTGGAGGACCAAACCAGTATGCTCCAGTGTATGGTTGAGCTGCAGCAAAGGCAGCTGGAGCACAGACTGCCACTACAGCCCCTGTGTGACCAACCGCCCTCCTCCCCAAGTTCCATAGCCTCCACACCCAGATGCCCAAGAACGCAGTGGGGGGGCCACCGGCCAACCAGCCACTCCGCCATAGAGGATTGCCCAAAAAAAAGAAGGCTGGCATTCAATAAATTTTAAAGTTGTAAACTTTTAAAGTGCTGTGTGGCATTTTCCTTCCCTCCTCCACCACCCCTCCTGGGCTACCTTGGTAGTCATCCCCCTATTTGTGTGACGAATGAATAAAGACTGCATGAATGTGAAGCAACAATGACTTTATTGCCTCTGCAAGCGGTGATCGAAGGTAGGAGGGGAGGGTGGTTAGCTTACAGGGAAGTAGAGTGAACCAAGGGGCGGGGGGGGTTTCATCAAGGAGGAACAAAGAGAACTTTCACACCATAGCCTGGCCAGTCATGAAACTGGTTTTCAAAGCTTCTCTGATGCGTACCGCGCCCTCCTGTGCTCTTCTAACTGCCCTGGTGTCTGGCTGCACATAACCAGCAGCCAGGCGATTTGCCTCAACCTCCCACCCCACCATAAACCTCTCCCCCTTACTCTCACAGATATTGTGGAGCACACAGCAAGCAGTAATAACAGTGGGAATACTGGTTTCGCTGAGGTCTAAGCGAGTCAGTAAACTGCGCCAGCGTGCCTTTAAACGTCCAAATGCACATTCTACCACCATTCTGCACTTGCTCAGCCTGTAGTTGAACAGCTCCTGACTACTGTCCAGGCTGCCTGTGTATGGCTTCATGAGCCATGGCATTAAGGGGTAAGGTTGCGTCCCCAAGGATAACTATAGGCATTGCAATATCCCCAACAGTTATTTTCTGGTCTGGGAATAAAGTCCCTTCCTGCAGCTTTTGAAACAGACCAGAGTTCCTAAAGATGTGAGCATCATGTACCTTTCCCGGCCATCCCACGTTGATGTTGGTGAAACGTCCCTTGTGATCCACCAGAGCTTGCAGCACTACTGAAAAGTACCCCTTGCAGTTTATGTACTTGCCGGCTTGGTGCTCCGGTGCCAAGATAGGGATATGGGTTCCGTCTATGGCCCCACCACAGTTAGGGAATCCCATTGCAGCAAAGCCATCCACTATGACCTGCACATTTCCCAGGGTCACTACCCTTGATATCAGCAGATCTTTGATTGCGTGGGCTACTTGCATCACAGCAGCCCCCACAGTAGATTTGCCCACTCCAAATGGATTCCCAACTGACCGGTAGCTGTCTGGCGTTGCAAGCTTCCACAGGGCTATCGCCACTTGCTTCTCAACTGTGAGGGCTGCTCTCATCTTGGAATTCATGCGCCTCAGGGCAGGGGAAAGCAAGTCACAAAGTTCCATGAAAGTGCCCTTACGCATGCAAAAGTTTCGCAGCCACTGGGAATTGTCCCAGACCTGCAACACTATGCAGTCCCACCAGTCTGTGCTTGTTTCCCGAGCCCAGAATCGGCATTCCACCGCATGAACCTGCCCCATTAGCACCATGATGCATGCATTGGCAGGGCCCGTGCTTTCAGAGAAATCTGTGTCCATGCCCTGATCACTCACGTCACCGCGCTGACGTCGCCTCCTCGCCTGGTATCACTCTGCCAGGTTCTGGTGCTGCATATACTGCTGGATAATGCGTGTGGTGTTTAATGTGCTTCTAATTGCCAAAGTGAGCTGAGCGGCCTCCATGCTTGCCGTGGTATGGCGTCTGCACAGGTAACTCAGGAAAAAAGGCACGAAATGATTGTCTGCCCTTGCTTTCACGGAGGGAGGGAAGGAGGGAATGGGGGCCTGACGAGATGTACCCAGAACCACCAGTGACAATGTTTTAGCCCCATCAGGCACTGGGATCTCAACCCAGAATTCCAATGGGCAGCGGAGACTGCAGGATAGCAACCAACAGTGCAATGCTCCGGAAGTCGATGCTTGCCTCGGTACTGTGGAAGCACTCCGCCGAGTTAATGCACTTAATTCACTTAGAGCATTTTTTGTGGGGACACACACACTCGAATATATAAAACCGATTTCTAAAAAACCGAATTCTATAAATTCAACCTAATTTCGTAGTGTAGACATACCCTCAGTGCTGCAATATCAATATTGTGGCAGGCAAGTTCTCAGGAGACAAGAGCTGTTCTTCTCTCAGGCCTTTGTGCATCACCTCCATCCATAAGAGTGCAGACATTCTATACCCCTAAGGTGAGTCTTTTCTTCTGTATTGTTTTTTGACCACCATAGGATGATCTGCCAGTCATGGTAGTCTGGCGAGATGTTATGGGGAAGGCAATGTTTAGGGCACCTTTTCTAGTCCCTTCTAGGATGTAAGGATGAGGAGATTTGATAAAACGATGTTAATGGGATGAGAGTTGCGAGAAAACCTGTGTGGGAAATCTTTGAGTGAGAAAGCTGTTGCACAGGGGCAGTCCCACTCTTGGCCGTGGAAGCCAGATTCCAGTGGCACGAAGAATCGTTACGGCTGGGGACTTCCTTAGCTGCAGTGGGTGATCAGGACATCTTCAGTGCCTTGAAAATGACCCATTGGCTATGCTCACTGTAAGTGCTGTATAAACACAGAACAAAAAGGTTAGTACTTTTGTACTGTAAAAACATACAGTAAGAGACAGTCTAGGCCTCAAAGAACTCCCAGTCTAATTTAAGAAAATACTCGAGTAGGTGTAACAAAGAAGGGGGGGAGGGGTGGAGAGAGAGAAGGAGGGAACAAGTGACTATGTAGACAGAGGTCCAGGCAAAATTATCAGATTTAGAATAGAAGTTTTTTTTTTTTAAATATAAGCAAAGAAGTTAGTGATCTCAGTATCCCTGCAGGCAACCTGGCAAGCCATTTTCATCTGGCAATTTACCATATTATCTCCTGATAAAGTGGGTCTTGAGGAAGGTTTTAGAGGAGTACCAAGCAGGAGGTTTATGGACTACTCTGCGGAGAGTGTTCCCTTCCAGGAGTAAGAGGCAGCACTGGAGAAAGCAAAGGGATGGCTGTGGGAGAAGTGCTAGCAGACTCATAGATAGAGCCCACATCAGCTCTATCCTCAAACAATTCCATTGGCTCCCCTTTCATTTTAGGAATCAGTTCAAAATTGACCTTGTTTCCTTAAACCTTCTGAAACTTGTTTCAGTCATCTTCACAGACCTTGTCTACCTTTGATCCCTTCCCTGCCCATCCACTTGTCTAGCCCTGGCCCCTTTCTGTCACTACATATAATCTTGCAACTGTTAGATTGAAAGCCTTCTTTAGCTCTTGTTATCAGAAGCTTCTTTCCCCTTCCTCACTACTTCTAAATCATCATTCGTTTTCAGGTTTCATCTCAAGACATTTTTCTTCTATGCCTATACTTCCCTCTGCCGTTGCTTTTTATTTTAGCTTCATAGCTATATCATTTAACTCTGTAAAGTATTTTGAGATACATTTGTAGAATGTTATATGCAATATTCTTTTATTTTGCTTTCCGTTATACCACTGCAAATCTAAAGTAACACCAAATTTAACTGAGTTACACCAGTGTAAGTGAGGTCTGGTTCAGGCCCACTGGTATTCAGAATGTTGAGACATATCAGAAGCAATAATCTGGGCCTGGATTCCACCATAATTACTCATGGGGAGTATTACTTCATTCGGCAAGTAACCCCATTGAAATCAAAGTTGCAGAATCTGCCTCCAAATGGCTATTTCTCAAACTTCTCAGCCTCCTGAACACAATGAGATTGAATGTTATCTTTCTTTCATGGGTATAGTCAGCTGAAATCAGTGGAATCACTCCAGATTTACCACAATGTGACAGAGCAGAATCAGGTCAGAAACATGCAGTCAGGGCTTCCATGAAGCATAGCAAAGGGCTCAAATTCAGAGCAGTCATTTTTGTCAAGTGTATATTTCCTTCTATGGTTACTCTACTGATGATTTACAATAAATGTGGCAAAGAGTCTTGTAGCACCTTATAGACTAACAGACAAGACTATAAGGTGCCACGGGACTCTTTGCTGCTTTTACAGATCCAGACTAAGACGGCTACCCCTCTGATACTTACTACAATAAATGTAGTTGGTTTGGCTTTATGCAGTTATTTTTGTTTTTCTATAAATATGAAAGGACTCCTGAATGGGCAACAATATTTTTCATGTCACTAAACAGTTAGTTTACTCAAAACTAGAATCCTGAGTGTACCTTCCCTGCAGGCTTTCACAGCCTCTTCCTGCCTGGCTTGCATAGGCGCTGACTCCATGCATGCTCTGGGGCTGGAGAACCCACAAGGAAAAATTAGTGAGTGCTCTGCACCCACTGGCAGCCAAGCTCCCCCCCAAAGTGTGCTGCATCTCCCAACACTTCCCCCGGAGCTGCCACCAAACAGCTGTTTGGTGGCCTGCTGGGAGGGAGAGGGAGGAGCGGGAATGTGGCACGCTTAGGAGAGGAGGTGGGGCTGGGGCACAGATTTGGGGAAGGGGTTGGAATGGGGGCAGTGGTGAGAAGGGGCAGGGTGAGGCCACATGGAAAGGGTGGAGTGGGAGTCGAGCACCCAGGGAAGTCGGCGCCTATGCTGGCTGGTACTCACAATCTCTCCCCAGGTTCTCTCTTCCACTCTCTTTATGTCCTGGGAAGGAGGAACCCACTTACACCTTTACCACTCAGAAGGCTTGTACAGCAGTCACTAATGTGGGACTAGGGTTGCCACCCATCCAGGTTTTACCTAGAAAGTCCAGTTGAAAAAGGGACCTGGTAACCCTAAACGGCACGCAAACCAAAAGTTACAATGGGGTGCGGGGTGGCACTGAGTCATTAACCTGCACCGGTCCCTGATCAACTGGGGCCACCTCCTACCTCCAGGCAGGCTCCTTGAGACAATCCAGGAAGCGATGCAGGGAGGGAGGAGAGCAAGAAAAGGGGCAGGACCTTGGCGGGGAAGAGGTGGAGCAAGGGCAGGGCCTTGGGAGTCCGGGTGTCAACAATCAGAAAGGTGGCAACCCTATGTGGGACTGACTTGCTGGTAAATGTGGAACACGGGCAGAACAACAGTTTCAATTTTCCTTCTTGACATCCTGCTGTGACAAAGACTTTAAGCCCTGGCCTTGCTTTCTCAGTCTTGGTTTCTTAAGTGCTAGATAATGGAGTTCCTGTGTGTCTTTGATGATTCCTCTGTAGAGGGTTTTTTTTTGCGGGGGGTGGAGAAACAATTTCAAAAAAATTCTACATGGTTTCAGAGATTTAATAACTTGCTTTTACTTTGCATTAGGGGCATGTAACTCTCCATATATTTTACAAGGCACATATTAGATAGGTCATCTATACATGAAGGCACTAAAGACAATTAAAAATAGATGTTATTGTTTAATTCAACTGGAAAGAGTGCCCAAGGGATCCAGGAAATTAACTCGATCTTCCCCTGAAGTCTGAAACCAACTCTACTGAATTAAAATAGATGCACTATAAATCTTCTTTGCCAAACAAAGAATGCTTCAGCAAGCAATAAACCTGGCCCTCCAAACACATATCTCCTTAAATGTGACCAAGATAGAACTCCTAAAAATACCAGTTTGAACCAGAGGGAACTAAATGTACAAAACTAGGTATTTACAGTGCAAATATGTGATGATTTCTTCAGAAGGCTGATAAGCTAGGACCAAACAATATGTAAAAAGAATTATTAACCAACTGAACCGATGCTGGTTGTCACTTTAAAAAGTAATTGCTGGGCACAACAATGAAGCATAGGTTAAAGTCATTAAAAATCATCCTTGAGCAAAACAACACGCTTAATGTCAAATCTGGGCAATTTTATCCCATCTAGACAAGCCAGAAATAGAAGGCACCTTGAGGCTGATATCATTAATAAATGCAGTACTATTGCCCACTAAATTTTACCCCCAAAACAATCACTAAACTAAGCTGGCCAGACAGGAACAATCCATCAAGGAAATTTATTTAAACAGTATCAGGTTCCTAATTATCATACTTTCAGAGAGACACTATAACGTTCTATTTGTCTTCATCTCCCTTGCTGCTGGCATATCAGTTGACAGGAGGGATGAGGAGTTCTTTTCACCATCTCTAAATGGTACATAAACGAGCCTTTTAAAACGTTTTGGTTCTAAACCTGGGGATGCCTCTATTTCTGCTAATAACATGAGTTACCTGAGCCACTTTAGCAAGAAGGGTATTTATCTAGTCTACCAGGCCTCCTGACTCCATTTGAACATCCCAAAGCATCATTCATTTTTTTGGTTTCCTAGATCATTTCACTGTGAACCCCTATGTATTACACTTCATATTTGGTGAAGCTGCCCGATTCAATTTAAGCAACATTTTTAAGCTATGGGCCTAATCCTGTAAGATGCTAAGTAGCCTCAGTTGCTTAAAAGCAAGCATGAATCCCAGCCCAGCATACTAGCCATACAAAATTTATTCCAACTGTGCATTTTATTTGGGGTAGTTAGTTTCCTCCAATATGTTTAGTGACAGAAGAAAGTAAGTAAGTAAGTGCCATCACAATTGGCACTAACTGGCAACTTTAATAGTAGTCTCAGTAGAGGCCAAGGAATAAATGAATACCAAACAGACAGTACAAAGTTCATATTATTGTGAAACTTGCCCTCAGTGCATACGTTTGATGTACTATATTAACTCTGGCAACACTTCTATATGGCCATGTGTATATAGTTGTTAATATGGAGACCAATCTATCCTTGCCCCGCCCAGAGGTCCCTGTTGGTCAGGAATGAGGCACACGACTGGGGCAGTTTGGGCAAACTTGTAGCTTCACTGCTTGTGCTGTAGCTATTCCATGCTGTGACTCTGGCAACTTTCATGACATCTACATTCACACAAATAAAAATTAAAAAGGAAAGAAGGGCCAGATATTTCCTGTGATACAAGTTGTAATGCTCATTGGAATGTCCTGGTGGATTTGGATATGAAGCAACAACACCCAGACAACAGCTACAGAACACAGAAATGCAACACAGAGGTATGACAAAAAATCCCCTGTAGCCAGGCACACTAGAAACTGCATGCATCATCTATTATCTGTGCTATTCGCAGCAATTAAGCATGTGCCAAAATAAAAGAAATACTTTTCAATCTATCAAGGCTGTGAAACTAGATTTTAACGTGTGTGACAAAGACCCAAAACGAGAGGCGAAATGAAAAACAACGGAGAAAGGACCTCACAATTACATGGGATGAATTTATTTAATATGCATGGAGTTTTCTGTAAACTTAGCATCAAGAATCAGGCTTCTTAACATCAGTAGGCTCAGTAATAAATGGTCAGATAACACTGGTAAAAATAGAGGAAACTTGCATGAGTTGCCTTTCGCTAATTTGAAATTGTTTCATACCCTTGTGACGCTGGAGACTACATAACCATGTGTAGGCTTGCAGAGCTGTCCCTCTCTGTCTGCATTTGAGGCGGGGGGACACCTCCTCACAATTTGGGTCTGCTAAAGCCTTCTCTAAGAAGACGAAGGGTGAGAGAATTAGTGAATTCAAGCAGGGCAGGCCGTACACAGTCGGGCTCTGGCTGGTGACCAGGGCAGGGTGCAGCTGTCTATTCACCCAGCCCTTAGTCAGGGCGGGGCAGCCACCAGTTAAGCCTCTGGCCTGTAATCAGGAAGAGCTGCAGTAGTCTATTTCCACGACCCTTAAGCAAGGCGGGGCAGCCAACAGTTAAGGCTGTGGCCTGCAATCAGGAAGAGCTGTCATACCAGCCAAGTGCAGGGGCTCAGCTAGGGGATTGAACACCGCACAGTCTCAGGTTTGGGGTGAGTGTCACATGCAGTCCAGGACACTCAAGCAATGGGTTGAGCTGAGGAGCACAGGCCTCCTGGCCTACAGAGTGGGAGTACTCCACCCCAGGGCTTGGGTGGCACCAGCAACACAGGCCCACCCAACTCCACCATGTCCCAACCCAGGGACCTATCAGTGGCAGAGCAGTCTGCCACTGGGTCAGCCGGAATCCGTTCACAACATGCTGACCTGGTTTCAAGCTCGCTCTCCACCAGGCTACTGGCTGGCTCCCCTGGGTTGCTTTTTCCTCTCCCCCTCAGGCTTACCTGGATCCAGGAGGCAGCCTCAATGTCCTTTGGGTACACTGCCAAGGGTAACAGTAGCAGCTCCTCTGCATCGAGAGCACTGGGGCTCCCTAGAAGCTCATGCTGGTCCCTGAGGCAACAGTAGTTCTTCCTGGTGTTTGCCTCCAACAGCAGGGAAGAAGTGTCTATCAATCACCTCCAGTGGCTTCTTCCCAGATAAGCAGCTGGGCCAGCCTTTTATATTTCAGCTTCCTGTCCCGCCCCCCCTCCTTCTGGTGTGTGGGGCATGGCTCTCCTGACTCCTCCCACCTGGTGGCATGCGGAGTTCCCTGCACGTCTGCATCTGAGGGGGGCAACGCCTCCTCGCTACAGAAGACATGCCCTTGCAGGAGTGGGTGGAATCCTAATTTGGCTCCTCAGAGCAAAATAAAGATTTCACCAGAACAGTGGGAGGAGCTTTTATCGTCATCTGAATTAATGGAAAAACATCTGTAAAATAAAATCAAATATGACACCAGACTATTTATTACAAAATCCCCCAGCATTAAACAAATAACAACGCTGAACAGAGACATTTGTTTTATGTTCTGTTTTCAGTAATTATTTGCCAAGCAACTACAGGATAAGTGTACTTCACTCTACTTTCCAAGGAAGTACAAAGGGTTTTCTTAAAATGGCAACATAGGAATTGGACATTTCCCCCTCTTATCAACTGCTCCATCTGGTAAAGAACTTTGATTAATTGCTTGGCAAGATTCTTTCTGACCTCTGTGGTGGTTTGGGTGGGGAATATGTCTCTATACAATTTACACATTCCAGTTTGGTTTTATGAATGACCTGTATTCTTCCATCTTATGACTGTCTTCTTCCTGTGCTTCTTGTGTTAAGTAAACAAGGGGAGTGGTATCAACGTATTAATCTATGAATAAGTCAGTCATTAAAGACTATCAGCATCTGAACAGCTCTTATCTGGGAAGAACAAAGGAGTGACTGGAAAGAAGCCAATAAATGGTATTACCTTACACACCTTGTCTCTCTGTTTTCTTCTAGGCTCTGTCTACACTAGAGAGCTTATAGCTGTGCAGCTATACTGATGCAGCGGCACCACTGTAAGATCTCTCGTGAGGCTGCTCTGTGCTGACAAGAGAGAGCTCTCCCATTAATGTGACTAATCCATCCCCAATGAGCAGTGGTAGCTATGTCAGCAGGAGAACATACATAGCACTGTGCACACTACCATTTATGCCGGCATAATTTATGTCGCTCAGGGGGGTTGATTATTCACACCCCTGAACGACGTAAGTTTTGCCAACATAAGTGGTAGTGTAGATATAGCCTAACGTCATTAATAAAAGTGGAGGGCTAAGAACTGATTCCTGCAGGATCCCTTTATGGAAGGGGACTTTACTAACATTCAGTGGGGGTGTTTTGGTTGGCTAGCTCCCGGTACTAAAAAGGGAAGGGTGGATGGGAAATCAGGACCCTGAGACTGACAGTCCCTAGGAACAATGGGAAGAGACCAATGCTCTAGGTCAGCCTGAATGACAGGGCGGGCAGGCTAATCAGAGAGTCAGGAGGCCGGGGGGGTCCCGTCCTCCATGTGAGCTGGATTTGCCTGCGTCAGACAGAGTGGGGCTGAGCTAAGGAGCAAGCAGGGGCGCAAGCTGAGCGGGGGAGCAGAGCTGGGCCAGATCCAGAGGGACCAGAAAAGCAGCCCAGAGAGAGCAGACCCTGTCCTGGGAGCAGAGCTGCAGCCCCAAAGCCAGAGGCACAGGCCAGAGAGAGCAGACTTGCCCTGGGAGCAGAGCTGCAGCAACCAGAGCCAGAGGGGCCAGAAAAGCAGCCCACGAAGCAGCCCATGAAGCACTTCTGGGAGCAGAGTCACAGAAGCAGTCCTCAGAGCAGACCTGTCCTGGGAGCAGAGCAGCAGCAACCAGAGGCAGAGGGGCCAAAGAAGCAGCCCAGGGAGCTGGAGGCAGAGCAGCAGCAGCAGTGCTGAGACTGAGTGGTGGAGCTGGGGCTGGAGCAGTCTGGAGCTGGGTGCGGTGAGCAGCTGGGGAGAGCGAGGGGGACCCTGGGCAGCAGGCCCAGCACAGGGAGACACCTCAGCCAAGAGGCGCTGCAGGCCAGACTTGGATCGTAACCCTGACAGGGCGGGGGCAACGCTGGGAAGAAGGGTCCTACCACTTAGAGCGTGCAGCCACCACCAGAGCAAGTGTCCAACCCGCAGCATCCCTACAGCACCGCCAGGGCCTGAGAAGAAAGTCTGGGACCTACAAGGAACAGACTGTGAACTGCCCTGACATTCCAGAGACACTGTTTGTGATGTTCCCTGCCACAGAGCGGGGTGATGTGTTTTCCTTTAACCTTTCCCATTTTTCCTTATTCCTTTTTAAACTAATTGTTGATTAAATAAATTGTATTTGCTTTAAATCGTATGTAATGATCAGTGGGTCAGGGACGTGTCCAGCGCAGAGAGAGTACCCCGGAGTGGGGACACTCTAGCCCCTTTCCCAGGTGACTACAGCAAGGTTGGGGGTTGAGCCCCCCAGGAATCCTGGGCCCAGCCTTGTTGGGGTTGCAAAGACTGCCAGACAGGAGAGTGGGCAGGAAGGCCTCTGGGTAAAGGAAGCGGGAGCGAGGATCTGAGGATCCTTCCACTAGCCCATTTAACCGGGGTAGTGCAGAAGCCAGGAAAGTTCCCCACAATAGCGGGACCATTCCCCAGCGTACATCTAGAAACACACTGTTCAATAATGATTCCCCATTTACAGTTATATTTTTACATCTGTTAATTAGCCAGATTTTAATCCACTGAATGTGTACCATGTTAGTTTTATAACATTCTGTTTTTTTAATCAAAATTCATCTGATACCAAGTCAAATGTCTTACAGAAATCTAACTATATTACCTTAACACTATTACCTTTATGAACCAAACTTGTGATCTCATCAAAAAAAGATATCTAGTTAGTTTGGCAGGGTCTATTTTTCAGGAACAAATTGTTGATTGGCATTAATTATATTATGCTCCTTTAATTCTTTATTAATTGAGTCCCATATCAGCCATTACATTATCTTGCCCAGGACTGATGTCAGACTAACAGGTGTATACCTATCCCATTTACCCTTTTCAAATCTTGGCACATTAGCTTTGTTCCAGTCTTCTGGAACTTACCCAGGGTTCCCATATTTGTTGCAAATCAACATTAATGATTCAGGGAGATTCTCAGCCAGCTATTTTAAAACTTTTAGATGCAAGTTATCTGGACCCATTGATTTTAAAATGGCTAAAATTAGTTACCGCTGTTTAACACCTTCCTGAGGTACTAGTGTAATGGAAGGAGTGCTATCATCAGCATGTGATGACACTACATATCTGTTTTTTTCCATAAAATAGAAATATTTATTGGACACTTCTGCCTTTTCTACATTAATATTGATTATTTAACTATTCCCATGTAGTAATGGACTAGTACCATTGTCAGGATTCTTTTTGTTCCCAATATACTTAAAAGAAACTTTTTCTTATTGTCCTTATCTCTGCTGGCCATAGATCTCTCCTTATGACCCTTTGCTTCCCTCATCAATTGCTATAATTCCTAGCTTCTGATTTATAGTACTACCAACTTCTTTTTCTTCCATTGTTTTTTATGTCTAATTATTTTTATAGCTGTCTTCACTTCCCTTCTAAACCAGATTTTTTTTTAACCAATATGGCCTTCTTACTTAATTGTGGGATTGTGTTTGGGCATTTAATAAAATGTTCTTAAACAATTCCCAATTATGATTCATATTTTTCTGATTAAATTATGCCTCCTAGCTGATTTGGCTCATCATTATTTTCAGCTTTGTGAAACTGCCAGACCTGACTAGACCAGTGGACCACCTAGTTCAGTGTCCAATCTTTGACAATTCCACCTTCTTCTGAAGCATCTGGTACTGGCAAGAATTATGAAACAACCTGACTATAGGGATTGTTTTTTCTAAGTCTTGGTAGTTAAAAGTTGGTTTGTGGTCTGAAACATGAGTGTTTATATCCCTTATAAATGTTTATCCTAGTCTATATAACTGAGCATGTTCTCATAATCCATTTGCCCCCAGCAACAAATACTAACACAAAGAATTCTGAGAAAGTGGGCTATAAAGATATGTAATCCAATAACCAAGCAACAGAAGGTGCAGGTGCACTCAGTATCTCTGCTGCCAAGCACTTCCTCTCAGCAGGATTATCCAATTAAATACCTACTGGAACAGCTAAATATAATCTGACAAAGTGCACTCTACTATACATGAGAAATTTGAAGCTCTGCACACAAAAATGGGGGCTTTTGCGGCAAAAGCTAATTGCACTTGACAAGAAAATGGGGGCAACAGAGAAACATTTGGAGATGAAAATTGTCTCTCAGGACAACATGGCAGTTGACAGAGTGGATATTAAAAAATACTTGTCAGACAGGAACAAACTGCAGATTGCAGAAAGGAACCAGCTCAGGCATAAGAATATTTTAATGCAGAGGGTGCCTGATGATAAAGACCTGTTTGACCTGGTGTCTGTTTGAATCCCAAATTCCATCACATCCTAGATAATCAAAAATGATGCCGTGGAGTAGAGATGCCACATTAGAGAGAAGGAAAACCAGAGCCAGATGAGGTGGGACTGTAGTCTTATAGCATTCTCTGATGCTGATGCCTGCAATAGAGGATCTCAGCAACTGAGCTGTCTGTAAAATAAAAAGTGACCTAGGCTGGAGGAATTTTCCATATTCATTTTTTTGCACTGATGCAGCTGCACCACTGTAAGATCTCCCAGGTAGCTGCTGTATGCCCGTGGGCGAGAGCTCTCCGGTCAACATAATTAAATCACTCCCAACAAGCGGCAGTAGCTATGTTGGCGGTAGAGCGTCTTCTGCCGACATACTGCTGTACACACTGGTGCTTCTGCCGGTGCAATTTTTGTTGTGCGGGGCGGTGTTTTTTCACACCCCTGAGCGACATAAGCAACAAAAGTGCTAGTGTAGACATAGCCTCTGACAACACACAGAAAAAAACAATTAAATATTCTGAAAAACAATTCCATAAAGATAGCAGTATAAGTCAAGAGAAATGGAAGACAATGCCATTACTTGTGATTACCACGGGTGTAAATTAGAGAAGACTCCAAGCTAGTGTCCTCAACACAGCTCTTTGGACCAAATTCTACTCTCAGTTACTCCCATACAACCACACTGACTTAAGATTGGAATTTGGGCCCAGGGTTTCTCATGAAGATTATCCCTTAATCATGATGTCAGAACTGAGCAAATCTTTTCAGAACAGAACACAACTCAGTGGGGCACCACTGGCAGCCCTAACCCTTCTTTTGTTATTATTAACTGTTTGTATTATCGTAGCATCTAGGAGCCCCAGTCATAGGTCAGGACTCCATTGCGCTAGGCGCTGTACAAATAGAGACAGGATAGAACCTAGGAAGCCTGAGTCCCAACATATTCTACTGCTGTCAATAAAATAGTAATGGAAACCACTTGCAGAACATGTTAGCTTGTGGGGTAGAGGTCTGTGGTATGGCTCAAAATACTACAGTGATGAGCATCCTACAAAAGCTTGTAATTACTAGACATTTTTTCAAATAATACTTCAGATAGCTAATAATGCTGGAAGTAATATGTCCTTTAAATAAAACCTTTTAAATAAAACCCGTAATTCTGCAGATGAGAAAACCTCTCTTTGATTAGTTAAGCACATGGTAGGGATCAAATGTATCATTGATGTAAGTGGGTGCAGATCCATGGGCTTCAATCAGAACCTGCCCACTTATGCCAGCTGTGAATTTGTCACTAGATATGTAATGCCATAGTGAGCAGTTATCACTACTGCACCAACATTTATCATATAAAATTATTACATTTACATCTATCATTGGGCATAATTGAAAAGTAAAGACTCAGTCCTGCAAGGTGCTGTGTAAGTCCTACTGTGGACTCAAATGCATTCAGCACCTGCAGGAAATGCTCAGCATCTTCAGGATTGAACCTTAAGTAATTATAAAAGAACACTGTCAAAGGATCAATATTTCCTACTCTGAAAATAAGCTTCCCAGCTCTAGGTGAATACATTTCTCATAATTTCCTCTGCTTTGCCTCAATTATATAGTGGTGGCATTAGGAGACCTTTATGCTGTGATAATGTTCCATTGACATTATCTCTAATTCTGTTGCTTGAATAAAAACTGAATTTTCTTTCCTCAATGCTTGTTTCTTTTAAATACATTTTTGAAAAAACCCTAAAATTTATTCCTGAGTACAGAAGATTTCTTCTTCTTCTTCTCAACAATCAGAACTGAAATGCTAATCAGCTACTTAGAACATTTTTTCACAATTAGAAAGAATGGATTTTAATAAAGCTTCCCTTAATTAAGCAATGGTTCTTACATAAGAAGTCCCCAAAGGGAGATAATTCACTCTGACAAGAGTTATACACCAGGACTTTCTCAGCGTAGAACTTTAATCTCTAAGATCACCTGAAGTCTAGTGGATTGAGGGTAGCTCTGGGTATCAGGAGACCTGGATTCTATTGGTGACTTGCTGTTGCCTTGCTTTGTGACACTAGACAAGTCACTTGCAGCCATGTTTTCTAAGATATCACCCTGCTTCAGTCTGGGGTGTTCAGAAAACTGGGGAACTTTGAAAATCATGAGTTGAGCACCCATGGATCCTGAAAACGTGGTCACATGTCTAAATGTGCAAGGCAAGTGGGTGTCAAAGACATTGCTGACCATCTCGGTACAAACTTGTCTGATGGACACGCTCATATTTATCCATGCCACATTTGTTCCCCCTTCTAAATGTCACAAGTAAACCCCTGATGCCCTTAGCACGCTCTCCTAGCACTGCAGTACCCCCCGTATTTGGACACCTGTGGTAGAAGGGGACAGCACACAGAGCCCAATATCACCAACCATGGCCGGAAACCCTAATAATAAGTGAGAAGGTATGGGCTTCAGTTCATGTGGTATGATGAAGCGATGAAATATTAAAGCTGGTTTTCATAATTTTTGCCATAATGTTGCAAACCTGGAATGTGCAACAAAGGATATTATGATAAAGGGGCTCCCATATTGTAAAGGGAAGATACCAGAATGACCCCATATTGTTATATTTTAAGAGTATACTCTCACCATATTGTGCCTGACATTCTTGCCTACAGATTTGAAAACGCAGAACATTCTGATATATCGGGGTGGGCAAACTTTTTGGCCTGAGGGCCACACCGGGGTGCAAAACTGTATGGAGGGCCAGGTGGAAAAGGCTGTGCCTCCCCAAACAGCCTGGCCCCCGCCCCCTATCCACCCCCTCCCACTTCCCACTCCCTCACTGCCCCCCTCAGGACTCCTGGCCCCAACCCATCCAACTCCCCCTGCTCCGTGTGCCCTAACCACCCCCCGGGATCCCACCCCTTATCCAACCCCCCCCATTCTCCATCCCCTGCCGCACCCCAGAAACTCTGCCCTATCCAATCACCCCCTGTTCCCCGTCCCCTGACCGCCCCCAACCCGAACCTCTGCCCCATCCAACCGCCCCCTGCTCCCTGCCCCCTGACTGTCCTCCGGGACCCTCTGCTCCTTATCCAACCCCCCAGCCCTGGCCCCCTTACCATGCCACTCAGAGCAGCATGTCGGGAGCCATGCCGCCCTGCATGAGCGTGTAGCCCTGCTGCCAAGAGCACTGCCCACGTGGCATGCTGAGGCTGGGGGGGAACAGTGGGGAAGGAGCCGGGGCTACCCTCCTGGGCCAGGAGCTCAGGGGCTGGGCAGGATGGTCCCGCAGGCTGGATGTGGCCCACGTGCCGTAGTTTTCCCACCTCTGATATATGATAGGTAGGGGCTTCCCCTCTTAGCAGTGAGAGGTATAGAAAGATGGGCAAAATATTAATAGAGGCCCCCATGGCAGCATTTCCTTGTTCCACGCACGCTGTGGCATAAATACATCCCAGAGGAACTGCGACATACTGCCAGACCCTACAGTTCTAATCCATCCATCCATGATAATGCGTGATCCCCATACAGTATGTTCAGTGGGTCATACTGAGAAGTATGCCTATGTCATGGATCCACAGGGTCTGTGCTGCACCCCAATCTCTTGGAGGGACCCTGTTTAGTGTGCCAGATGCACAAGGGGTCCTACTCTTCTTTGAGGGTAGGTCACGCAGCCTCACCACCTCCTAGACTGAGCCTCTGCTTTCCAGCACACCTGGTTCATACTGTGAGCTCTGCCCAGTGAGTCACACTTAGGGCATGGCTACACTTGCAGATGTAGAGTGCTTTGAGTTAAACCAGCCTTCATAGAGCGCAGTAGGGAAAGCGCTGCAGTCTGTCCACACTGACAGCTTCAAGCACACTGGCATGGCCACATTTGCGGCACTTGCAGCAGCATTGGGTGCAGTGCATAATGGGCAGCTATCCCAGCATGCAAGAGACTTCAATGTGCTTTTCAGATGGGGGTGGGGTGGCGTGGAGTGTGACAGGGAGTGTGTTGTGTGTATGTGGGGGAGAGAGAGTGGGTTTTTGGGGTGCTGAGAGCATGTGAGCATGCTGTCTTGTAAATTCAGACAGCAGCAGATCCCCCTCCTTTTCCCCCGCCTCTCTCTCTCACACACAGCATTCCACACTAATGGTTGCTTTGTCTTGGAGCAGATAAGCAGCTGGCTGTCAGAAACAGAGCTTTTAAAGGGCATATCCACATTCCTACAGTGATTCAAAAACAATGACAAGAGTGGCCACTTGACTTAGGGGGATTATTGGACGTTTCCGGAGGCTGATCAGAGCGCAGTAATGCAACACCTCATGCACACTGGTGCCGCGGCGCTCCAGCGGGGGCACAGCAAACGTTATTCCACTCGCTGAGGTGGAGTACCAGCAGCGCTGTAGCCGCGGAGTCAGAGCGCTCTACGTGCCTTGCCAGTGAGGACAAGTGGTGACCTAGTGCGCCCGGGGCTCCTTTATTGCTCTGTAACTCGCAAGTGTAACTAAGCCCTAAGATGGACTCATGATAGAAACTAGTTCACTCTTCAAAAACTCATGCACCTCAGCCAGTATGTGCAGTGGCATACAAGCAGTGTTGTCAAAACAGAATAGGATTTATTAGTCAACTGGAGTACAACATTGGAAGTCCTTAAGTTATCACAGAAAAATAAAGGTTAAAGCATAGTCAATTTAAGCCAGAGCTGGTCTGGTCAGTCTGGTCAAGCTACAGTCATTCACCAGCCAAGATATAGCAAACTCCATTTTCAGGCTCTGTCTCTCTCTGACCTCCTTAATCAGTCCCTGTAGAAAGCCAGCTTCTTCCAGAAATAAACTCTTTTTTCCAGCCACCTCCCAAGTCCTTTGTTCTCCAGGTAGGGCCATGCTGAGTGCACAATCCCTGCTAAGAGGCAGGAAAAAGCTCCTTCTGGGTCATTGATAACTAGGGATCACCGTACTGGTGATGGAGGCTTTCCGTTTTCTTCTTGGGTTTTCCATTGATATGGGTCAGCGTTGGCCTCACCAGTCCTTTTAATGACCCATTCAGTGTGCTCAGACAGGTAGGCAGCACACGCACACCTATGGCTTTTGGTCTGCCCTGAGAGCAGACTTAATCCTGTTTCTCCACTAAGTAGCACACACAGGTTTCATAATAATATTACAAAACATTCCCACTTTGTCACAGCTTGTGACTGGATGTACATGTCTGTCAGTTCCTTGATTATTTGCAGGGTTGTTGTATCTATGTTGGTCATAGGATATTAGAGAGACGAGGTGGGTGGGACACGGCAGTGTCCAGGGAGACAGCACCACCTCCACCCACTGACTCACCTCAGCAGACCACTGAGCCTGTCTGGGTTGTGAGTGGTGGGGGTTCGGCTCAAAAATTTTGAAAACTGCTCAGGGTACAATGAGGGGGTAGCTAGAGCTGTGGGGGGGGGTTGTAACTCAGGGTGCAGGAAGGGAAGTAGCTAGGGGCTGTGTGCAGGCAGTGGGGGTAGCTCAGGGTGCCGGGAGGGGAGTAGCTAGGGGCTGTGTGCAGGCAGGGGGTAGCTCAGGGTGCAGGAGGGGGTAGCTAGGGTTGTGTGCAGGCAGTGGGGGCAGCTCAAGATGTAGGGAGGGGAGCAGCTAGTTGCTGTGTGCAGTCAGGGAGGTAGCTCAGGGTGCAGGGAGGGGGTAGCTAAGGGCTGTGCACCAGGAGGGCTCCCCTGTGGTCAGTGCTCCCCAAGGGCTCCCCAGAGCCGTGTCCCCCTGCCTGGGTGGCCCTTACTAGCTGTGTAAGCTGAGGGGCAGCCACAACCCCGGTCACCAGCAGCCAGAGATGGAACAATGCGGCTGCCCGCTCCATGGCACCAGCCAGAGCAGCAGCTGCCTGCACTGCCCGCCTGCAGCTTCCCACTCCGACCTGGCCAAGGGATGGGGCCTTATGGGCAGGGAGAGGAGGAAGTGGGGGTGTGTGTGGAGCTGCCCTCGGGACTGTTCTCTCTGGCACTGCGCGGATGGTGGCAACCAGTGCTCAGGGCTTCAGCCCACAGCGTGGGATGCCAGGACTCCTGGCTTCAGCCCCGTGGCGGGAGGGCCCCAAGGCTTCCAGCTTCAGTGCCAGGACTCCCAGCTTCAGCCCGATGATGGAGGGTGCTGCAGCTCAGGGCTTCAGCCCCATGGCAGGGGGCACCAGGGCTCAGGGTTTCAGTCCTGCGGCCAGGGAGGCACCGAGGGTCAGGCTTTGGGTTCCAGTTGTGGGGTCCCCCAGCTCCCCTGAAAGGGCTCGAGGCCCTTTGAGAACTGCTGTTTTATTGGACCAATTTCTGTTGGTCTTACACAGAGCTCTTCAGCTTCCTTGGTTGGCAGGGAAAGAGTTAACTTCCTTTCCTGTTGAAAGGTCACAGCTGTATGCCTTCACTATAAGGATATTCAGCAGAGGAGGGAAGCCCTGCTGTGGAGGAGAGAAGGATCTCTGCCCTACACTCTAAATATCTCCCCCACTACAGCATAACACTTCCTTTAAAAATAGCAGAGATTCAGATAAGTTAGAGATGGAAAAGACCTATGAGGTTACCATGTCCATATCTCTTCCTATGCAGGATAAAGGTGCCAGTAAAAATATAGATACAGTGTTTCCGTCTTTCAATGCTGTGCTGCCACCTGCTCCTTCTCCAGCAGGGGGAACAGCAAGAGGGTGAGGCAGAGAGTTGCTGATTTGCTAGTAAACAAGAGCTGCTCGTGACAGCTGGAAGCACCAGTGATAGGGCATCCTTGCAGCCTAGCTACATGAGTGAGAATCCATCTAGGCTGTGGTAATTAGGGCTCCCAGCTGGATAAGTATCCCCTCTCACCACTTCCCCCCGGAACCCAGTGTGTGAACTCACAACTATATATTCAGCAAAAATGCTGATGTTTGCATTACCCTGAGATAACATGCTTCCAGGGTTATTAAAGGATGGATCACTATAAACCAGCTCTGTGTTAGCTCATGGTAACACACATGTTGTTGGTTTAATTGGATAAGTAAATGAGAAAGAGACTAGAAGAAACATCAGTTTCTGAAGCGGTATGGATGCTCTACTGCCCTGCCAGGGAATTCATGGAATTAGTTTTTGTCTCTATGACAAATACCAAATTATTTTTTTTTAATTTTCACATTCATTTTTCATTCACATGCTAGAAACCTTGCTCAACCCTAGCATTTGAATGAGGAATTGACAAAATCTAAAAACAAATATGAAAAATGAAATACATCAACGCACTTTTATTTTCAGTAAGGCTATTCATCACTTGCTTCCTTATAAAATGGTTTCCATTTCATATGTTCATCAAAGCTTGTGGTTCACGTTCTCAATCTGAAAAGGATTTTTTTTAAAAGCTGAAATCCAGTTCTTCTCTGTAACTGCAGAAGCTGATAAAGCAGATGAGTGCTTTTTTGCCTGTTCTCATTACTAATGGGAAACCACTTTTGGAGTTAATCAGTTACTCTCTGCAGTCCACTCTTAGCATTGCTCACAAAACAATCAGTTCCACTGGAACAATCAGTGGAACACTTTGCTGTACAGGTAATTGGTTTTGCCACTCCCAGCCCAGCAATTAAATATGCATCCCTACAACCCCTCAAAAGTTCTGCTCCCCCAGCCCCTTCTCTGCTCCTCCTACAGTTCCAGGGATTCTTCACCCCCTCTCCCAGGCCTAGGGGGACAGCTGATGCAAGGTCCTTTTTTTCTGTCTTCCATAACCTGGGAGAGGGGGCAGCTCCATGGGATCTTAACCCCCTCTTCCCCTTCCCATGGCAGAAAGGAGCAGATCCAGGGATTCTTCACCTCCTCTCCCCCCTTCCCAGGCCTAGTGTTGTGGGAATGAAGAGGGGAGGGTGGAGGAAGGAGCAGAAAGTAGACTGGCCAGTCTTCCACAGGCGGAGTGGGAGGGGAAGGAGCAGACCCACCCTGAACTACTGGGCTCTTTATGCTCACTCCTCCTCTTGGGAGAATGGTTTCTGCAACTCCCTCTTCCCTACCCAAAAACTCCTCTCACCTCTTGAGAGAGGGAAGAGAGCTCTCCCTGCTTCCTGCAGCAGCCCTGATTGGCTGCTCTTCCATAGAGTGGAAGGCAATCTATCAGGCTGGAAATGGCATGAGGCCTGGAGCTATCAGACTGGTGCCATCAGGAGCTAAAATCACAGCAGGTGGCAACACAGCAGATAGGATAGTCAAGCACATAGATTTGGCACATTCATTTGTAAGGATAAGGCCTTTTCCTGTAGCCATATTGTAAGGTCTGAGGCCTTTGTCTGCGGCCATATTAGGAGAGCAGCAGCCATGAGCTAAAAATCACATCCTCCCATTCCATCTAAATTACATTAAAACAATGTAATATTGGGCTGTTAAGAAGCTGAGCCTGTCCTAATAGTATCCACCATCACCAGATAAAGAAACAGATCTTAAGATGGTTAAAGAAAACTTTGTCTGATGGCATTCTGTCTGGAAAGAAATCACTTATCAACAGTTGTGATTATAAAATCTACACTTCTCTTGTTTTGCATTTATGGTCCTTACTTCTCTATTGTTTATCTGTATGGTCTCTGTCTGGTTCTTTGATTGTTTCTGTCTGTTGCATAATTAATTTTTCTAGGTGTAAATCAATTAAGGTGGTGGGGTATAATTGGTTAAAGGATTGTTTTACAATATGATCGGATTGGTTAGAAAATTGTTCAGTAAGATTTTAGTAAAATGAATGGTTAAGGTACAGCTAAGCAAGACTTGAGTTTCACTATATAAACTGGGGTCCAAAAGGAAGTTCTTTAGGAACCAACTCGAGGACACAGCCCCAAGATCAGAGCTGCCAGACCTCAATACTCTACTAATGACACGGCGCAGAAGCTGGAATCCCCCAGATGACCTAATCCTGACTGGTCATCAAGAAAAATTCATCTGCATTATTGGGAGCGGCGAGCATCGTATGTGCGTGTGCATTCTGTTTTGATGATTGTTAATAAATTGAGGATAAGTAGGATATTACATGTAAGGCTCTTTCACTGGTAAAAGACCCTGCAGACCCACAGAGTGTAAGGTTATGCCCTGAACCCAAGGAAGGGTGAGGCGTGTACCTAAATTAACAGGGTTACTCCTGGAGCCCATTGAAGGGTAAAGGTGGGTGTCCAAGAGCGTAAGATTATGCTCTGAGCCCTAGGAACAGGGTAAGCATGGGTGCCTTAATTAACAGGGTTATGCCTTGAGCCCACAGAAGGGTAAAGGTGGATGTCCTAGAGCAGTGGTTCCCAAACTTGTTCCACCGCTTGTGCAGGGAAAGCCCCTGGCAGGCCGGGCCAGTTTGTTTACCTGCCGCGTCCACAGGTTCGACTGATCACGGCTCCCAGTGGCCGCGGTTCGCTGCTCCAGGCAAATGGGAGCTGCTGGAAGCAGCAGCCAGTACGTCCCTCAGCCCGCGCCGCTTCCAGCAGCTCCCATTGGGCTGGAGCAGCGAACCGCGGCCACTGGGAGCTGCGATCGGCCGAACCTGCAGATATGGCAGGTAAACAAACTGGCCCGGCGCACCAGGGGCTTTCCCTGCACAAGTGGCGGAACAAGTTTGGGAACCACTGCGCTAGAGCATAAGGTTACACCCTGAGACCTAGGAACGGGGTAAGGGTGGGTGCCTATATTAAGAGGGTTATGCCTGGAGCCCTAGGAACTGGGTAAAGATGAGTGCCCCTAGAATGTGTGAGTAACAGAGAAGTTATGTGGGTAACACATTCTGACAGGCAACATAGCTGAGTGGGCAGGATTTGTATCTGCCCTAACAGACACTTGGCTTCTAGTCCCAGAGCTTACTTTATTTGTGAAATGAGTGGAATCACAGCTATCTGTCCTAAAGGTGGAATATGGGACCATGGTCAATAATAAGGGCTTTGAGTTGCACCAAAATATTAACAGTTGCCAGTAGACGATGACTTAAACTAATGCTCTGTCTTCCTGGGTCTTAGACTACTGTACCTTAGGGTAAAGGGTATTTTGTGAGGGATGTAGTCTGGCTCTCTTATTTAGAGGGGTGTGTGCCAGGCTGTAGCTAGGTGCGGGGTGGAGCTGCGAGAGCCTGAGGGGTGTGTGCCAGGCTGTAGCTTCGGGTGTTGTGGCTGCGGGAGCCTGAGGGGTGTTTGTGGGATGTAGCTGGGGGCAGTGCTGGATTAAGGTATAAACTAACACTACAGCTTAGGGCCTCAGAATATGAGGGCCCTCTAAAAAATAAAAAAAGACTCCATTTCAAATTTTATCGAAATCAGTTGATAAATAAAGGAGATATGCAAAAAAGAAGATTCTCTCTAAATATAGGCATTTTAGTTCAAATATGACAAATATACACATCTGGCTATACAAATACCCTAACCCTACTGTCATAAATATAAGGGGAAGGGTAAACACCTTTAAAATCCCTCCTGGCCAGAGGAAAAACCCTTTCACCTGTAAAGGGTTAAGAAGCTAGGATAACCTCGCTGGCACCTGGCCAAAATGACCATTGAGGAGACAAGATACTTTCAAAGCTGGAGGGGGGGAGAAACAAAGGTTCTTTCCATCTGTGTGTTGTTTTTGCCAGGAATGGAAAAGGAATGGAGTCTGTAAAGTAATCTAGCTAGATATGCGTTAGATTCTGTTTTGTTTAAATGGCTGGTAAAATAAGCTGTGCTGAATGGAAAGTATATTCCTGGTTTTGTGTCTTTTTGTAACTTAAGGTTTTGCCTAGAGAGATTCTCTGTGTTTTGAATCTGATTACCCTGTAAAGTATTTACCATCCTGATTTTACAGAGGTGATTCTTTTACTTCAATTAAAATTCTTCTTTTAAGAACCTGATTGCCTTTTCATTGTTCTTAAGATCCAAGGGTTTGGGTCTGTGTTCACCTATGCAAATTGGTGAGGATTTTTATCAAGCCTTCCCCAGGAAAGGCGGGGTAGGGTTTGGGAGGATTTGGGGGGGAAAGACGTTTCCAAGCGGGCTCTTTCCCTGTTATATATTTGTTAGACGCTTGGTGGTGGCAGCAATTAAGTCCAAGGGCAAAAGGTAAAATAGTTTGTACCTTGGGGAAGTTTTAACCTAAGCTAGTAAAAATAAGCTTAGGGGGTTTTTCATGCAGGTCCCCACATCTGTACCCTAGAGTTCAGAGTGGGGAAGGAACCTTGACACCTACCCTCACCCTTCACTAATTATTTATTATTGACAGGTGGGTGGCCAGGGCTGAGAAAAAAATGATAATTGCACTGGTAAAATGAGATTTCTATGAGTAAGTCTGCTATCAGTCTCCTCAAGCAGCGTTTTGTTGGCCAGCTGCTACTGGTAAAATTCTGACCGTGCCTTCATAATTTATTTAAATAAACAAATACTCTCACTGCCAATAAAATCGTAAAAAATGTGAGGTCGGAGACGGCAGTGTCATGAAACAATCCTGCCAAGCTCATACTTATATGTTAGTGTGGTCTTTCTTCTTTTGATCTTTACATACGTACAATTGTGTATTTTCGGGTGCACACTGCTTTCTGCTTCATGCGCTATCCATGCTTTACATGGCTGAGTTTGCAGTTGATTGTGTTATGGACTTGGGTCAAGTGGATCTTGAGGAGGATAAATTTGTGTTGGCTTCCCTCCGTCAGTTTCTGGAACCTTCACAGTACATATCAGAGAGTGCTGACGAAAGGATAAATAGAGGGTTTTGAGAGAAGTGAAGGCAGATATACATATATATAACATTTTTCTGAGTACTTGGTGAGCAAATTATTTCAAACTATGTGCATATATGATTTATAGGCTATTAAAGCCGATAATATTCATTATATTTGCTTGAATACAGGCTAGTTTTTCTCTCTTTCCTAATGCCTGTCTAGAGATTACCAGTCTTTTTTTCTGATAAATTCTTTCTCTCTCTTTTGCATATAGAGCTTGTTGTCACTCTGTGTATCTGAGGTGTTTACGTGAGATTAATTAGTGGTTCTGGGGGAGACAGAGGATAGAGAAGTGAAGGCAAAGAGAGATGTCTGCTTAGAAAAAAGACTGGGATTTTCTGCTCAGTGGATTTGGAGTGCGCAAGATAATATTTTATTATCGGTAGTATGCTATGTAAAAATTCTTATATAGACTTATAAGTCACATATCATATGCATAATACATTGTATTTTTATAGTATGGCAAAAGAAAAATCCCAACAACTCACTGTTTCATAGCAAAAATTAAATCAGAATAAACATTTGTTTATATATTTTATATATAGTCTGGATAAAGTTTGTATTTCCCTAACAAAATTAATCAAAAAGAAAAGGAGTACTTGTGGCACCTTAGAGACTAACAAATTTATCTGAGCATAAGCTTTCGTGAGCTACAGCTCACTTCATCGGATGCATTCAGTGGAAAATACAGTGGGGAGATTTATATACATAGAGAACATGAAACAATGGGTGTTACCATACACACTGTAACGATAGTGATCAGGTAAGGTGAGCTATTACCAGCAGGAGAGCGGGGGCGGGGGGGTGGGTAGCGGGGAGGGTATCGTCATCATGAATAGGTCGGAATATGAACAAGAGGCTGCTAGGCAGCTCTCCAGCACCACTTTCTACAAGCCATTACCCTCTGATCCCACTGAGGGTTACCAAAAGAAAATACACCATTTGCTCAGAAAACTCCCTGAAAAAGCACAAGAACAAATCCGCACAGACATACGTCTGGAACTCTGAACAGGGGTATTCTATCTGCTACCCAAAATCCATAAACCTGGAAATCCTGGACGCCCCATCATCTCAGGCATTGGCACCCTGACAGCAGGATTGTCTGGCTATGTAGACTCCCTCCTCAGGCCCTATGCTACCAGCACTTCCAGCTATCTTTGAGACACCACTGACTTCCTGAGGAAACTACAATCCATCGGTGATCTTCCTGAAAACACCATCCTAGCCACTATGGATGCAGAAGCCCTCTACACCAACATTCCACATAAAGATGGACTACAAGCCTTCAGGAACAGTATCCCTGATAATGTCACAGCAAACCTGGTGGCTGAACTTCGTGACTTTGTCCTCACCCATAACTATTTCACATTTCTGGACAATGTATACCTTCAAATCAGTGGCACTGCTATGGATACCCACATGGCCCCACAGTATGCCAACATTTTTATGTCTGACTTAGAACAACGCTTCCTCAACTCTCATCCCCTAATGCCCCTACTCTACTTGCGCTACATTGATGACCTCTTCATCATCTGGACCCATGGAAAAGAAGCCCTTGAGGAATTCCACCATGATTTCAACAATTTCCATCCCAATATCAACCTCAGCCTGGACCAGTCCACACAAAAGATCCACTTCCTGGACACTACAGTGCTAATAAGCGATGGTCACATAAACGCAACCCTGTACCCGAAACCTACCGACCGCTATGCCTACCTAAGTGCCTCCAGCTTTCATCCAGACCACACCACACGATCCATTGTCTACAGCCAAGTTCTACGATACAACCGCATTTGCTCCAACCCCTCAGACAGAGACAAACACCTACAAGATCTCTATCAAGCATTCTTACAACTACAATACCCACCTGCTGAAGTGAAGAAACAGATTGACAGAGCCAGAAGAGTACCCAGAAGTTACCTACTACAGGACAGGCCCAACAAAGAAAATAACAGAACGCCACTAGCCATCACCTTCAGTCCCCAACTACAACCTCTCCAATGCACCATCGAAGATCTACAACCTATCCTGAAGGACGACCCATCACTCTCACAGATCTTGGGAGACAGGCCAGTCCTTGCTTACAGACAGCCCCCCAACCTGAAACAAATACTCACCAGCAACCACACACCACACAACAGAACCACTCACTCAGGAACCTATCCTTGCAACAAAGCCCATTGCCAACTGTGTCCACATATCTAGTCAGGGGACACCATCATAGGGCCTAATCACATCAGCCACACTATCAGAGGCTCGTTCACCTGCACATCTACCAGTGTGATATATGCCATCATGTGCCAGCAATGCCCCTCTGCCATGTACATTGGTCAAACTGGACAGTCTCTATGTAAAAGAATAAATGGACACAAATCAGCAGTCAAGAATTATAACATTCAAAAACCAGTGGGAGAACTCTTCAATCTCTTTGGTCACTCAATTACAGACCTAAAAGTTGCAATTCTTCAACAAAAAAACTTCAAAAACAGAATCCAACGAGAGACTGCTGAATTGGAATTAATTTGCAAACTGGGTACAATTAACTTAGGCTTGAATAAAGACTGGGAGTGGATGGGTCATTATACAAAGTAAAACTATTTCCCCATGTTTATTCCCTCCCCCCCCCCCCGCCGACTGTTCCTCAGATGTTCTTGTCAACTGCTGGAAATGGCCCATCTTGATTATCACTACAAAAGGTCCCTTCCCCACCCTGCTCTCCTGCTGGTAATAGCTCACCTTACCTGATCACTCTCGTTACAGTGTGTACGGTAACACCCATTGTTTCATGTTCTCTATGTATATAAATCTCCCCACTGTAATTTCCACTGACTGCATCCGATGAAGTGAGCTGTAGCTCATGAAAGCTTATGCTCAAATAAATTTGTTAGTCTCTAAGGTGCCAGCAGTACTCCTTTTCTTTTTGTGGATATAGACTAACACGGCTGCTACTCTGAAACCCGTCAAAATTAATCAAGCGTTTTTTCATTTATTCACATGAAAAGAAGGATAACTTTCTTTCTTTATTCCTGGTGTTAAAAAAATATATATATATCCTCTCTTGTTTTCGTGTGAGAACATAGACAAAATAGCACTAACTTTCACAGAAATACCTTGATAAAATAACACAGGTTTTCGGCATATATATATTATATTATTTGTTATTGTATAGATATATACATCTCAATATTTATAATATGTTTATTTTATTGGTTTCAATAAAAACTTTTTTCTATTAATTTTACCACCAATATTAGGTAATTCAGCATAACCATCTATAAAAACAAAACAAAACAATTTATTGGAAAAATACAATCCACATACAATTTTCTGATGTTTTGCTTATTACCTGGGTGTAATTCATATCAATATAACTAATAGTTGAGCTTTATGCTTGTGAGTTATCCGCATCCTATATCTTATATTGACTCTTGCATCCTCTATTGCCATCTTATATCCTCTTAAGAGTCTCATTGCGTATTAAGACAAGGAATCCCACAATTTAGATGCCCCAACAGCGAAGAAAAATTTCCTGAGAACTCTTCTAGTAAATTGCATTATTTACTGTATTTTTTTATTTGCTATATTTTATATTGTATTGTTTACTTCTAAGTTACTTACATACAAAATTAGTTCAAAGAATTTGTCTAAAATTTATTTCTGTCATGTTATCATTACAGAAGGCTGCTGAAAATGAAGATTATTATTCTGTTTTTACAACCTTGTCTTTGTATATATGCAAATATAAAGCTTTCGTGTTTATATATTCAGTATCCTTTCTGTGACAATAATAAATTCATTTTTTTATGGTATGGGGCCTCTTACCCTTGACATAGTTTAGGGCAGTGATTCTCAAACTTTTGTACTGGTGATACCTTTCACATACGAAGCCTCTGAGTGCAACCCCCCTTATGAATTAAACACACATTTTTATATGTTTAACACCATTATAAATGCTGGAGGAAAAGCGCGGTTTGGGGTGGAAGCTGATAGCGTGTGACTTCCCCACCTAATAACCTCACAAACCCTGGTTTGAGAAACCCTGGTTTAGGGCCTCAGAATGTCATAATCCGGTCCTGGCTGGGGGTGTGTGGGTGTGGAGCTGTGAGAGCCTGAGGGGTGTGTGCCAGGCTGTAGCAGGAGGTGTTGTGGCTGTGGGAGCCCGAGGGGTGTGTACTGGCCAGCAGCTGAGGTTGATGGAGCCGGAGGGGTGTGCGCCGGGCTGTAGCGGCGGTTGAGGGAGCCCGAGGGGTGTGCGCCGGGCTGTAGCGGGGGTTGAGGGAGCCCCAGGGGTGTGCGCCGGGCTGTAGCGGCGGTTGAGGGAGCCCGAGGGGTGTGCGCCGGGCTGTAGCGGGGGTTGAGGGAGCCCGAGGGGTGTGCGCCGGGCTGTAGCGGGGGTTGAGGGAGCCCGAGGGGTGTGCGCCGGGCTGTAGCGGGGGTTGAGGGAGCCCGAGGGGTGTGCGCCGGGCTGTAGCGGGGGTTGAGGGAGCCCGAGGGGTGTGCGCCGGGCTGTAGCGGGGGTTGAGGGAGCCCCAGGGGTGTGCGCCGGGCTGTAGCGGCGGTTGAGGGAGCCCCGGGGTGTGCGCCGGGCTGTAGCGGCGGTTGAGGGAGCCCGAGGGGTGTGCGCCGGGCTGTAGCGGGGTTTGAGGGAGTCCCAGGGTGTGCGCCGGGCTGTAGCGGGGGTTGAGGGAGCCCCAGGGGTGTGCGCCGGGCTGTAGCGGCAGTAGAGGGAGACCGAGTGGTTTTCGCCGGGCTGTAGCGGCGGTTGAGGGAGCCCGAGGGGTGTGCGCCGGGCTGCAGCGGCGGTTGAGGGAGCCCGAGGGGTGTGCGCCGGGCTGCAGCTGGGGTTGTTGTGGCTGTGGGCGGCCGAGGGATGCGTGCCCGGCTGTAGCGGGGGAGCCGGGTGGGGGTGGGTGCGAGGCTGTCCTAGGGAAGCGCAGGCACAGGCGGGGACCAGGGCTAACGGATCTGCAGGGGGCTGGGAGCGGGGCGAGGAGCTGTCAAACCCGCACCCCGCCCTCCCCGGCTCTGTGCCAATGAGTCCGGCCAGGCCCTGTCACGTGACCAGAAGGGGGCGTGGCTGCGCGTGGGCCCTGCCCGGCTGGTCCAGGGCTAAGGCGGCGCGGCTGCTGAGGGGATCAAACAGCGACGCTGCGCCGCGGCGGGGTCCGGGGACGGGAGCCCGAACCCAGGAGCAGGGCAGGAGGCGTCCCGGGCACGATCCCCTATAGCCGGCCAGGGCCGCGCGCGCCTTTTCGTCACACGCGGGTAACGGCCGGGCGCTCCCGGGTGTCGCTTGGGGAGGTGAGAGCCGCGGTCTGGGACGCGCTGCCCGCCCGGGGCACTAACTGGGGTGGTACCGGGGTGCTCAGGCGGCGGCGACTCTGCTGGGGCTTCTCCCAACCGTTGGAATCCGCCCCGGCGCTGCCGGGCTGCGAGCGAGCCGGCCCCTGGGCTGCTGCTCCAGACCCCTCGGCTGCCATGGCGGAGCCCGGCGCTGCCCGCACTGCGGGGGTCCCTCCTGGCCAGCGCCGCCCCCATCCCACCCCGCACCGTGTCGCTGAGGGGTCCGGGGGGAGGCAACGGGGCGCCTCGTTAACTGCCGTCCTCGCCGCTCAGCCGCAAGAGCCCGGCCAGGGTCGCGCCCGGCGCGGCGCTGCGGGGACAGAGGCGTTCGCGTCTCTGCAGCCTGTCCCTGCGGGGCGGTCGCCCCCCGCGCCTTTGTGTGGCGCTTGCTCGTGCGCTAGCACTGGCCGACCTCAACTTCAAACCGTGTTTGATCTGCGAAGGACGTCAGCATAACCAACTGGGCGGGTAACGTTGTTGGGATTGGGAGGGATGTCGCTGGGGTTGTGGAATTACCCTTTTGGCAGGGGGGCTGGGTGGATAAATCACTAAAAACTGGGGCACTTTACTTGTTGAAACCTGTGTAGAAGGTGGTTAGACCCATGGGGAAAATAGTTGAGGGTTGTGTGACTTTGCACGTGATATCATCATGGGTGGTTGTCACTTGGCACTCAGTGTGGTGCCTCGTTCAGTTTTAGGTAAACGTATCTGCTGATGTATTAATCAGACTAAGAAAATGTTTTGCTCTGCAAAATTTAGAGAAAATGAAGAGTAGTGAATTGTCATGCGGGATGCATCGTCATTGGAGGCTTAATGAGCAAGGCATATTTAAGCTGAAACTGGGAATCAAGATAACATACTAATAAGCCCTTTTAAAAATACAGAATACAGTTTTAAAAACCTAGTTTTCTCTGTTGTCAGTAATCTCCTTTTCTTAGAACTGGGAAGGGAGTCTCCTGATTAACAGTTTAATTCCCCCAGGGGAACAAAACTTAAATTTCCCAAGGATTATAAACTGTTGTATATCACCACTGAACCTCCTATATATTTATTAGAAATGTCTATTTGAAAGACTCTTTTAGATACACTCACAAGTATGTTTAATACTTAGTAGTTTAATGAAATACTGTTAATCTTTTAATTCTCAGTCCACTGTGCAGAAGCCCTATAATATTTGTTTTAAAACAATCTGTATAAATCACCGTGTTCAGGAAAGCTGCAAAAAACAAATTACCCCCCCCCCCCACCAGTGTTCTCTAAAGGTAGATTTAAAAAAAAAAACTTAAAAGAGTTGAACCTATCACTTTTTATTAGAAATTCATCTGCTTATATGTGTGTATTTAAAGCAAAACATAGAGCTGTTCAAACCGAGGACAGAAAAAAATCTCAAAACATTAATTTTCATGAGAGGGCTCTTTTGGCTGAAACCTTAGATGTTTTATTTTAATCCCTGGAGATAAATTAAAATGGAAATTAACACTGGACAAAACCTGACTTGTATGATTAGCTCCCAAGTAAAACTCACTTTGATGTTAACCTCATTTTTATTCTCCTTAAATCTGTCAGATCTTTGAAATAAGGGCTGTAGCAGTTCTTAAAAACATCAGCAGTTGGACAGTTGTCTGCTCACTACAAATGTTGTGGTGAGGATGTATTTAGTTCCATTCCTTTGCTCTCCTTGCCAACTCAGTTCTTGTGAGCTGGCAGGAATCTGAAATTGATAGCCCTGCTTCCTTAAGCACAGGGCTTAAACCGAAAACAAACACGCTTTCATTTCATTGACTTGTGATATCTTTAGAAAATAGGAGCTTCTCTGAATCCAATGCAAACACCTACAAATGTTCTTTCAGCCATGTACTAATTTTCCTAAAAACTCTTTAGCCTCTGCTGTAAACTGGTTTGCCACATGCCTATCTGGTATGTACTATGCAGTATTTTAGTCTTTGAAACCTACAGTAGCACTTGACAAGCAGGATTCTAGTCCATCTTAGTTCATTGCCTGTTAAAAATGCTTCTAGCTGGGGAAAAGGGAGGTGTTGCAAAGGGGTGCTGGATGCTTGTTCCCATCTATGGTTATGGTAACTTGTGAGCTGTTAGGCTTTAAGTCAGTGATACTCAGACTGGGGCTTGGGAGCTGCAAGTGGCTCTTTGCAGTACGTAATATTTAAACACTGTGATTTAATTATTAACCAGTCAGGATGCTTTTACAGTAAAAGCTTTATCTGGCATGTTCGGGGAATGGGGGGTGCTGGTAAGTCAAAATTCCGGTTAACTAAGAGTTATGCTTACCAATGGAGGGAGGGGAATGCAGGGCACAGGCTGTGGGAGGGAGTTTGGGTGTGGGAGGGGACATGGGAGGGTTTCGGGGTGCTGGATCTGGGCAGTGCTCACCTCGGGTGGCTCCCCGCAAGCGGTGACATGTCCCTGCTGCTTCTAGATGGAGGGGTGGTCAGGTGGCTCTTCATGCTGCCTCTGCCCGCGCAGCTCCCATTGGTCGTGGTTCCCGGCCAATGGAAGCTGTGGAGCCAGCGCTTGGGGCGGGGACAGAGCCCCCGTGGCTGTTTCTTTGCCAAAGAGCAGCAGGGATATGTCGCCAGGTAGGGAGCCTGCCGGTGCCAACCAGACTTTTAATGGATATCAGAAATGCCAGTTTCTAGAGGTTTCTGGTTAACATGCAGAATAACCCAGCTTTTACTGTACTATGTTATTAACCAGTGTAGTTGATATAATAATACTTAGAATAACCAAGAAAATTAATTAAAAAAAATAAAGTACTACTACTACTGTGACTCTCTTGGGTAATGTTGATTGCTAATTTGGCTCTTGAACAACTGAAGTCTGAGTATCACTGCTTCAAGTATTTAAGATGTGACAGAGTCCTTCTTTTGGAGAAAAGAAAAGCTAACTAAGAGCTGTGAATAAAGGGAACCAGTGCTTAGACAGCTAGATACAAATGACAGCAACGAATTGAGTGTTTTTCCTGCTTTTAACCACGGGTTGCAGGGGGACTATCTTAAATTGGGAACCAAAGATCTGAAAATTCCTTGTTGTGTTTAAAAGCTTTTCTGTCTTCTCACGTTCAAAGAGTGTCCAAGGAAACACTTTCCCAGCCCATACTATTTATTTGTCAAGGATCCTTTCACTTTTTTAGCAACTCTGAGACTAAGAACTTTAAAAAAAAAAAAAAAAAAGTTAAGGCAAACACTGTATAAAACCTAAAATCCTTTTCTCTTTTTTGTGAAGGTTAACTGCAGAGGAGAAAAAGTTGGGTTTGTGCTCTTCTTGCCTCTTCTTATATAATGAAGGCCCAGTTTATATATTTTTTTAATCTTGCTTGTTTTTAACAAATTACAAATTCAGGTTTTGTCTGCTCTGGAAGGCTCTTTGACTCTTGGAGTTGTTGAAACTATTAAATCCCTAGAGTCAAGAGAGTGAAAGTAGAGTAACAGGATTTTTAAATCGTCTTTTGCATGTAATGTTCTCTGTGTCTGTTGTGCTAGTTAATTTACATACTTTAAAGACATGATCCAACTCCGGTTGACTTCAGTGATGGATCAGGCTGAAAGTCTGGCATAAAGTGCAGCCAGTTTGACTAATGTGCACCTAACCATGTTGTAGCTATTTTATACACCATTTCTTTAGGATGTGAGTCCAGGGAAGTGAAGATACTAATGTTTTGAACCACACATTGACAAAATGTTATTAAGAGCAAGCCACATTATGCAGGATTTACATATCTTAGCATTCAGATGCTCTCTGCAAGAAACCTTTTCCCCATGTCTAAAAATTAGCTGCAATTAATGATAGAAGCATATAGGTCCTCCCTACTCTCAGTTTTAAACTAAGGGTCACAAATACAGCTGACCAATTGTGTGTTTCATGATGGTGCATGCACCAGATATAAACATATATACAAAAACCATTTACTACAACAGAAATGCCTCCCTGAACTTCTGTACTGTGTATTCTGGGGAACAGCACTTCTAAAAAGTCTTAATTCTTGACAAAAACTTGTGATTACTGATTCTTGGGTGAGATGCTACTTAAGTTTTCAGTACTCTGAATACATTAGACAGAGCTTGAAAAGAGATTATGAGCTTGATCTCTGACTTTTTTCCTTTCACTTTTTTTCTCTGTTTCCCCAACTGTGATATCTTTCTATCTCATGCAGTGTATGTGGCTGTCACTTTAGGCTGTAAGTCACAAGAGCTCTCTAATTCAGGCCTCATGCTCTCCTGCTTTTGAACAGGGAAGAGTCTTGATAAAGAAAGTAGATATAACTGTATTTGTAAAATATATGCTGACGTGTTGCTTTGCTGTGCCAGTGGACTTGCTGTATGAACCATAATAGCCTTCACGTAGTATGATTTGTCATTATTTTAATGTAATGGCTATCTCCGCTTCAGAGGGAGAGAAGATTTAAAAATAAATGAGCTAGGTATCGTGAAAGGAGACAAGGGGAAGGGAGCCGTTGTCTTAAGGAAGCAAGAATGAATCATTGTTTTCTGTAAAATGCAGTTTTTATACTGGTTAAGTGTTGCAGTAGTTTTCTGGAAGTACCCACAAAGTACTAGATGCTGTACAAACATAAAAGATGATGTTCCTTACCCCAAAGAACTTACTGTTGAATTTTTGGCTTTCTGCTTAATGTTTTCTGATAAGTAATTAATGAAGATTTCTGCAAATAGTCTCTGTCAGGAGTGCTGACGGGGAGAGCTGTAGCTGGAACTCATTAAAAGGTATATTTGCATGGCTCCTATGTTTACAGGAAATAAAAAATTAGAGGCTTTGCAATTGTGCAGTTGCAGGCAGTCAGTGAGATGAGGTGTGGGGGATGTGCAGAGTATTTGCTTTTCTAAATGTCAAGCTGAACAGGTTCTTTATTGAGTAGTACTAAAATTTATTTTCTGCATTCTGTGCACAGATTTACTCATGTGAAACCAATAAAGTTTTTATGTTTTAGTCCATTCTAACACATTTCTAGTCTGATTATTTTTAACAGATATGGTGTGTGTGTACCTTACAGCATAAATAGTATTGGAAGATTAGGAGTTGGCATTATGAGAGGCCAAGGACAAAATTAGGCCTGGTGTACAACCCAGAGCCCCACTTCCACATAGGTTGGGGGAGGGGGCCATGCTGTAGGATTCCTACTTAAGAACTGTCTTTGTATCCTGCTTGGTTAAGTCATCTCTTGTAGCAGTCTTTGGCTAATTAATATTAGGTTGAAGCCATTTTTGCTCACCTCCAGCTGCTTAAAGAGGATGTGGTCTCACTCTGCCCTCAAAACCCCAGAAATTCCTGCGTGTGGAAGGGAGAAGGAAGAACCTAGAAAAGGCTGATGGAAGGGCAAAGGAGGAAGCCACCCTCAGCTGAGAGGCTGTAAGATGGCCTCTGCTACTCCATCGCTTCTTCCTTCCTATAAACCACACCCACAGCCGGGAAGCTCTGGGGTTTTGGGGGCAGAGTGAGACCCATGAATAACTCTTGTGGCTGCCTCTGCTGTTTGACTTTTCTAATGACCAGTAGAGTGAAATTGACAGTTGTGAACAGTAGCAATGAAAATGACTATGCTTGTTTTGTTTTGCTGCTTACTGAGAAAGGTATATGCAACTGCTGAAGCACCGGAGCTGTCTTCCTATAAATCTTTTTAGACAGACAGCACTGCATCATATTGATGCTATAAGATTTTCTTTGCAATTGTAAGGAATCAGAACTAAGGTCCAGATTCTCAAAGGTAATTAGGCTCAGATCCTCAAAAACAGGCACCTATGCTGCTATTTAAAATTAAAGACTTAGTTATGTAGAAACCAGTGGTTTTGGGCCCTTTCTGTTCTTGCCCCCTCTTAACTTGGGGGAAAAAGTTCTTGCTCCTGGAGAGTAGACTTTTTTCAAATCCAGGACAAAAATATTTGCCTCTTATTGGAGAGAGAGTACCACCAGTGTTAAGCCTTGCTTAGTTTTATGAGTGACACAAGGCATAACCTTTTGGACAGCGAAGTTACATCAGTGAAGAGATTATCTGATGATTGAAGACTGAGCAGAAGAAACTTCAATTACCAGTATTTAAAGTAACTACTTGGTCAGCTCATGGTAACAGTATGTTACATGTTTCAGAGTAACAGCCGTGTTAGTCTGTATTTGCAAAAAGAAAAGGAGTACTTGTGGCACCTTAGAGACTAACCAATTTATTTGAGCATGAGCTTTCGTGAGCTACAGCTCACTTCATCGGATGCATACCGTGGAAACTGCAGCAGACTTTAAATATACACAGAGAATATGAAACAATACCTCCTCCCACCCCACTGTCCTGCTGGTAATAGCTTTTATATATGTTACATGCTTTTCCAGTAACTTGGTACATGTTAATTTAGACCTTGTCCACATTTAAATGTAGATTGACCTAGCCATGTCAATCAACGTGTGAAAAATTCACACCCCTGAGTACCATAGTTAAGATGACTTAGCCCTGTTGTAGACATGGTTAAGTTGATGGAAAAAGTCTTCTGTTGACCTAGCCACTGTCTCTTGTGGGGTTGGATTACTTACATTGACTGAAAAAGCTCTTCCATCGACATGGGAAGCATCTCTGCTATCGGTGCTACACCAGCATAGCTGCTGCTATAGCACCCATAATGTATCTGTGCCCTTAGCCTTATAGCTTTACACCCACAACAGAGAGCCTTGCTGGTGCACCTTGGTGTTTGTAGATCAGTGACCTTGAACTCTGCAGTATAGGAGTATGTACGTCGTAGGCTCTCTTAATTCTAATTTGATTATTGAGAACCAATTTATATCATGGATGATCTGAACATAAAGAGTATATCTAAAAACAGCACTTCCATGTATTATAGCATTTACTGTCAGGAAATACTTCTGTCAAGGTTCTTATATCTTAGGTGGATTGTATACTGATATGTTTTCCTGCCCCCCAATTCAGTACACTATCCCTTGTTTAGTTTGATATTAAACCCAATTTTTTACTCCATCTGCACTTTATAATGTGTTGCAGATTTTCAGTTGCAATGCATACATTATAGATAGAGCCGTACCACATTCATGGTCCATTTTGGTCAGTTTCACGATCGTAGGATTTAAAAAATCATAAATTTTATGATTTCAGCTATTTAAATCTGAAATTTCACGGTGTTGTAATTGTAGGGTTCCTGACCCAAAAAGGGGTTGTGGGGGGGTCGCAAGGTTATTGTAGGTGAGGTTGCGATACTGCTACCCTTAGTTCTGCACTGCTGCTGACGGCAGAGCTGCCTTCAGAGCTGAGCAGTTGGAGAGCGGCAGCTGCTGTCTGGGAGCCCAGCTCTGAAGGCAGAGCCGCCGCCAGCAGCAGCAGCAGCAGCGCAGAAGTAGAGTGACAGTACTATACTATGCCATCCTTTACTTCTGCACTGCTCCCTCCAGAGCTGGGCCCTCAGTCAGCAGCTGCCACTGTCAGGCCGCCTAGCTCTGAAGGCAGCACGGAAGTAAGGGTGGCAATACCATGACACCCCCCCATAACATTGTGACACCCCACAACTCCTTTTTGGGTCAGGACACCCAATTTGAGAAACGTTTGTCTCCCCAGTGAAATCTGTAGGATAGGGTAAAAGCACACAAGACCAGATTTCATAGTCCGTGACAGCCCATAATTATAGAACCTCTTGGAGTGGGGAAGAGGGAGCAGTTAGTAGTGGTTGACAGCTGGTTTCTGATGTAGGGTGCCTGGGAAAGTGAGGAATCAGACCTGGCTTTCGGCAGTGAGGAGGCAGCTTGGACTCTGATTCTGGGAGGTAAAGAAATCTTTGTTTCTTCCTACCTTTAACTAGGTAGGAATGTGGGTTTTATTTTGTAATGAACAACTTCTTACTGCAGTCTACAACAATTTCTCCTACATGCAATAAAAAAGGAGATGATACCTCAGGGTTTTTTTGATGGGTGTTTTTTTTTTGGGGGGTGAAAATTTTAACAGGGAAATAACTATAATTTTTGATATCTAAACTGTACAGTACGTAACCTGTATAACTTATTTTGCATTTGTTACCTTCACCTCATCTCCCAGTCCTTCCATTTTAAAAAAAAAATACACTTGTTGCATCTAGTCTCTTTGGATTCATAAGCCTTTGAGGATAATGATTGTTACTGTTTGTGGTTGTACAATCCCTAGCACAATGATCCTGAGCGGTGCCTCAGAGTGGTACTTCAATACAAATGCTAGTTAATAATATTGCTCTACTGAGATGAATAGGAGTAATTTTTATTTGTTTCTTTTCCAGACCTGTTCACTGTACCCACAGACATGTGCAGATGCCACTGCATTTGTCGGCTTACATTTTGAAGGTTATTTTATGGTTTTAAGGGATAGTTTTTCTTTTTTTTAAAAGAATCTTAGATTTAGGCACACAATTATGCATCTGTTTATGCAGCTGCATAACTGCATGAAACAGAACAGTAGGATACAGTTTCCATTCTAACTTCACTCACTGGCTTTTAACTTCCTCAGAAAAGTTGCTTCTGGGTTGAAATTTATTTGCTTGACCTTGGAGCAAAGGTTAATCTTATATTGGAAGATGTTTAACAATCAATACAGCCACTCTTAAATTATGGGAATACTTTTCCTATATGTTACAGGAGATGTCTTAATGGTCACATAACTGTAATGGGAGAAGTGACAGCTTCCTAGTTGGTTGAAGTAAATACTTCAGATTTGAAGAAAACAGGCTTAGTGTTTAAATGACATATATTTAAAAATGACTGTAAGTTGACAGATACGTCAGTTGGGGAAGGTATAATAAAGCCCAAACTACAGTTCCGTCCAAACCTATTTTTCTAAGGACTGGCTGTACTAACTTGAAGAAGATTAAAAAATAGGATCAAAGTAACAAAAAACACAACCATCAAGTGAGGTTTTTACAGCATTTAGCACATGGGAGAGTGGAAACCCCCTTCCCCTGGGTGGGTTCTTTTGATACCTTTTTGATCTCCTTACAAGTCCTCATGAAGGGTTTTACCTGAACATTCATTACTACTGGGGGAATTCTGCACCACTGCGCATGCGCAGAATTCATGTGCTGCTCAGAATTTTTTTTCTCAGAAGAAAATATTCTGCAAAGAAGTGCTGCAGTTATGCCTTTTGCCCACCAGGGACCTCTGTGGCACCAGGACAGTGAGAAGCTTCTCCCAAGCAGGAACAGCCCAGCTGGGGATAGGGAAGAGAAGAGGCTGTATTCCTCAAAGCACCCTGCTCGTGGGGCTAGGTCAGGATGCATGGGATGTGGGGGAATGGACAGCATGGGGCTGCTGTGGGTCATGGTGGTGGTCACAAACTGGGGTTCAGAATGGCTAGTGAGGGGGATGGCAGGGGCTAAATGGGAGTGGGGGTGCAGAGACATGGGGATGGGGGCAGATGTGCCTGACTGAATGAGAATGGCTAGGGTCTGCATCGGGGAGGCTCCCTAACAATCCCTCCTCCCCCCCCTAAAAAGAACAACGAACCCCTGTTCCATACTTCTCCCACCGACACCCAACAGCCCTCCAAGTTCATACCCCAGGCCCCTTCCCAGCAATTACTTCCCTCTCCCTCAGCTCCTTTGTTACCCTTGACTCCCCCAAGTCTCAGAAGCAGTGCAAAGAGGTGTGGGAAATATGTTTGTACTGTAGTTTAAATGAATTATTATTCAAAGTTCTATATTAATATGCCTTGTAAGGAATCTCTTTGTCAAAAAACATTTCCTGAATCTTTTTTTGTTGTCTGTATGTTACAGATATACTTGCTGATGGGTATTTTGAAATAATTTACTAAAATAATTGATACTGGCATGATTATATTGTTGTTTTGAAAAATAAAATATGCAGAATTTTTATTTTTTTGGTCCGGATTTCCCCCCAGAAGTAATTCATCTACCCTCCAACTGAGCTGAGACTAGTCCTTATATATTTCTCAAAGGCAGTTGCCTGATTCTTTGGTTTCATGACTGATAGGCTCATTTCTTTCTTGGCAACGAAATTTCTCAGCCTATTCTGAAAGGGCCCAAGCACCTAAATGTGTGTGACCCAGGACCTTGTTACACTGATCTCTTTTGTGTATGTGTATTAAGATACACTGTTTCTTTTTTAAGTGTATGACTGTATTCTTCAACAAAGCTAGTTCTTTTGTCTTAAAACTTAGGAAACTAAAAAACCAAAAAAATTGTTTATGTGGTATTAGTGATGCAAAACCGTGAGCTTAAGTTAGGAAATTTGGAGAGTTAGTGCAGCAAGAACTATTAACTTGTCCACACTGTGGTTTTGTAGTGACTTCCATTGTTTTTGTTTTTTTGTTTTTGTTCAGTCTAAACAGTAATTATTGCTGTATTTATTCTGTGCCATAACTTGGTCCCATTGTACATTCTGTATATTTTTACATTCAGGTAAATATTGTAATACTTAGAAGTTACCAAAACCTGTGATTTCTCAACCTGAACACTGTCTTAATGCTGTTTCCCTTTAAATATAAACTTCATGTGTATGATACTTCAAATAATGAAGCTAAAAAGACCTTTTGTTTAGATACTAGTTGACTCTAAATTGATACCTACCTTCTAACACATCATAAAGTGAATAAATGAACTTTTGTTCTTTGAAGGGGTACTGTTACATCCAACTTGGACGCAAATCTCTTTAAGAACTTAATCCTAAAAAATTGAAGATCAATAAAAAATACTTCCACAAAACTTGTGAAAACCTATTCCAATGGGAAGCTTTTATTAACAAATAAATATTTCCTGCACTGTCAGCATCTTGACAGAGATTGTGCAGGGGCATGAAAACAGAAAATGAAACTATCTATAAACAAAAAAAATTGACGAATCAGTTTATTTTCCTTGCTAGGGCTCAGAGAAATGGGAAAATAAACGTACTGAAAAATAATCAGAATTTCAATATTTTAAGTATCTTTGATGTAGTAATACAGTTATGGGGAACTTCTTATCTTAATGAGTGTTCGCTCCAATACTAACTTCTTTATTCTGCTTGTTGCTCAAATTCAGGTTTTTTTGTATTACATTTATTTATCTTTGTCTGAATTGAGTCCTCTAAAAGCAGAGTATGACTCTGCTTATAGTGATCAGAAGATGACAAACCGAGCCCACTGCAGTTAGAGCAATCTCTGAGAATTGTGTAGTGAAGCCTATACGTTGGTCTGTTGTCTTATTAATTGCTGGAAAAGATACTTGGCTGAATTCCAAAGAGAAATGTAGTTAATTTTGATGAGTCATTATAAAGCAATTAGTTGTGGGGGAAGTTGTCGTATTGGTTTTGTTTACAGTGATCACATACTTCACATATTTAAACAAAACTTCCACATATGGACTAAAAAGTTTGTCTATAGCAAGTTTGTCTATAACAAAACTTTATCCATAAGACAAGATTAATATTTTTATGGGGAAAACATGGGCAATGTTTGATGAAGTGACCTCATATTTTGATGAATATACTGAAGTAATATGTCCACACAATCTTCACCAGTCTGCAAGTATTTTGATGATATTGTGTGTTCGGGTTTACATCAGGATATTCAAAACTCAGCTTCCAAAGACCACATCTAAGTCAAAGTGAGGATACATAGTGACATATAACTGTGTTTTACTGCTAAGTATCTATTTTGTCTTTCATGGGTGAATATTAAAGATTTAATTGATGTAAGATTCCTTTCTGTCACTGAAAATGGTATATATCACTAGCCTGCCATAACCACTGAATGTTAGCCACAGAAACCTGTTTTACCATTATTTTCCACTCCAGGGAAAAGCCTGTACATAGTCTTTTAAGGCTTTGTCTACACTGGTACTTCGTCGACAAACCTTCTGTTGTTCAGGGGAGTGGAAGTTTTTTGTCGTCAGGATAGAGCTCTCCTGCCGACAAACCGCAGCTACACTTTGCGGCTTTTAGTGGCACGGCTATAGTGCTAAAAGCTGCGTAGCGTAGCCATACCCATAGCCAGTGTGCGCTTGTGTCCCCACTTTGCACCCATCCACTAATCTAGTACAATCTTCCTGCATAACCCTTCCTCAATTAACGTCTTTTCTCTCTCTCCTGTCTTCTGCTTTTGTTACTCTTTTTTTCTCTTCTTGTTTTTACTCTGTTTATGATTGCCCCCCCTTTTCTTTTGTTTGTTCCCCCAGCCTATTTCATTGCTCGCCAGAAGGCTATATGGTGCTGGGGTAAGGTAGGGGGTCGTTAATCACTCTAGCACCAGGACATGAGCGCTCTCAAGAGTCTGTGTTATAAGAGCAGATGTATAATCTGTCTTGTAAGCCTGAACTGCTGTTGGAACGGAAGGTGGCTTTCAAGAAGCTGTGCTCTCTTACCCACAGCATGCGTTCAGCGAGAAGTTGAGTGAATCAAGGATCATGTGACTTCTTCCTGTCTCTCCTCCCCCCCAGCTGTCACTTTGCTCCTCTGCCTAACACTCATACTGCTCCTCTCCACAGCCCATTTTTCCTTGAACTGGTGCGTGCTTGCCCTGGGTGCCCAGATTCCAGGTTGAGGTGCTTGGGGGAGAATGGGGAAAAAAATATAGCCAGCTCTTCTTATTTTTGGTTTTGATATGGCTTGATGACTGAGCCATTTTAAAATCGCTGAGTAGTATGAGGCAGTCTGGCATTAATAGATGGAATTTTACTGAGAGGTGTATTTTGGTACTTCATAAGAACAAGTAATTTGTTTTTTAACATGGACAAAATAGTTATGAGGCTACTTGGACATTAAGGTTCTGAATCTCTGTAAACTGCAGTTTTGTTCCTCAGCTGTGGAAGTCAAACATGCCTGATGTGCCGTACTGCTGAACAGTGCTGGGACAATGAGTTCACCATTGTTTCTTTCACTGGAGAGCTGTTCCTACCGATAAATAGTGTAACCTGAAAATAAATACTTACTATGTCTAGAAACTGTCCAGTCTTTGTGATTGCATAACTTTTTGTCTGAAAAAGGCTGCAGGTCAGCCTTTTTGTAATAAGAGAACAGGCTTCTCATAATGAGTGATGTAAGTGCCCCACTTTCTAATCTGTACAGTGGAAAGCAACCACAAAACCAGAATTATTTGTGGTACTCTTCAAATTGAATGATGATCCTTTCCATAGCTTGTGTATTAACTGAAACACTCTTAATAACTTATCAGTTAACAAGAGTGCAGTATGATGTATATTACTTCAGCACTATGTTGTGAGTCAGGACTGATTTTTATTTTTTTAATTTTTTTTTTTTTAATCTATTCCTTATTTTTGTATCAGTGGTCACACTTGACTGGATTGACCTTTTCAGTTTGAAGTCAAGGGAACATAAATTTATCTGCCCCTACCTTCTTTTGGGATATGTACCATTGGTGCAGCTCCAGCTAATGTAGATGAGGCACGGGTGTTTTTACTATTTCTTGTCTAATGAGATAACACAATGGTGATGCTTTTGCCCTGTCCAGATTACAGTCACACTTTTGCTACCGCTAGTGGAGCTGCATTTTATGTATGCTTTATTAAACTCAGATGAATTTTGGGATCTTGAAAGTGGAGGCCAAACCAAACTTTAGTGAGCCAAGCATATTGCTGTGTGACACTGTTAGCTTCCCCACACCTCTGCAGTACTTTTGTTCGTTTCACTTCTCGGTCTCTTCTAAATGTAGATATTTTACAGTGTGGACTAACATAAAATGTTTAGATAATCCAATAAAACAGAAGATGTAAAAATAAAATGGAAGACACCAAAAAAAGGAACAAATGTAGCACGTGCCATTATCCCAGCTAGTGAAATGTTTTCTGGTGACATGGCTCTTTAAAGAGCCAATGATTGGAGACCTACGGGAGTACTTTAAAAGACACACAGTGAGGATGCTTGATCTTAAGTAACTACTTGCTGAGTGTCCTCTTTCTAAGAGTGCTTTGTGTAAGCCTGAATTTGAGGAAAACATTTTAATTTTGTTGGTCAAAACAGAGACAAGGGAAGGAAAAAGAAATGCAGTCCTATGTAGTAGATAATTTTGAAGGAAGTGTTCATATTTGTGTCAGGTCATGCACTTAAAACTTAAAATTCTATGTGTGGTGACCTTTTATTTTGTTTTAAGGTCAGAAGGGTCCATTATGATCATCTAGTTTACTTCCTGCATAACACATGCCATAGGACTTCACCCAGTAGTTTCTTTATAAAATCGATAAATTCTGTTTGAGCGTTAGCATAGCTCTTAGAAAGATATATAGTCTTCATTTAAACACTTCAACTGTTGAACCTACCACATCCCAAGGCAAGTTGTTCTAGTCGTTAACTACTCTTACTGTTAAAAATGTGTGGCATATTCCTTGTCTGAATTTGTCCAGCTTTACCTTTAACCACTGAATCTCATTATGCCTTTTTCTGATAGATTAAAGAGCCCTCCACTATCAGAAATCTCTTACACATTCAGGTACTCGTAGACTTTGCTCAAGTCATCTCTTCACCTTCTCTTTCATAAATTACATACATTTAGCTTCCCTAGTTCTCACTATAAGGCATGTTTTCTAAACCTGGAACTATTCTTGTATGTCTTTTCTGAACACTTTCCAATTTGTCAACATCCTTTTTGAAGCGTAGACATCAGAAATGGAGACGATATTTCAGTAATAATCTCACTGTGCTGTGAACAGGGGTGATGCCACCTCCCTGCTCCTGCTTGATGTTCCTCTGCTTAGGCAGGCAAAAATTGCATTTGCCCTCTGTCACACAGAGCCCTGATAGAGCTCTTCCTTTGTCTGGACACTATCTCCACACCGAGTCCGTTTTATGTGGAGCTCACCTCATTGGGCTCCATGTGCACTTTAAGTCTCCTGAGTCTGGACATAATCTCTAGGCACTGCCCCGTCTGGAGGTGCCCTTTTAGAGTGCAGATCCTCTGTCTAGCACCCCCTTCTGAGATCTGTGCCCAATTGCCTAGTCCCTGGGACTAATCCTGGTCCTTCAGACTTCTCTGTATCTTAAGTACACCGCTCTTCTCCAGAATTTCAGCTGTGTGGCTGAAATTCTGACTTTACAGTTAAACTCTTCAGGGGCATATGACAGTGAAAGCAAACAGATATTGCTCAGTATTCCAAACGCCATTACTCTTTACTTTAGCAACATGGGATATGTGCCAGTCTAGACAAAATACAATACAGTTCTACACATTTTCCCTGTCTCAGCTTCTTCATCACACTGGGGAATCCTCTGAAGTGTCCAGAGTCATTTCTTGAGTCTTGTGGCACCTTTTAGGTCATCTAGTGGTTTGAGCATTGTCCTGCTAAACCCAGGGTTGTGAGTTCAATCCTTGAGGGGGCCATTTAGGGATCTGGGGCAAAAATTGGGGATTGGTCCTGCTTTGAGCAGGGGGTTGGACTAGATGACCTCCTGAGGTCCCTTCCAACCCTGATATTCTATGATTCAGCTTTCTGTGACCTTGGCTGGTAGTCCTGCAGTTAAACCAGAGCCCCTGTTGTGAAAATATACCCATCAATTCCTCTCTTCTACAGCAGCTTTGGGTAGGTCTCTGAGAATCTCAAGTTTGTGTTCCCCTACTAATAGTTTTAGTACTAATGCTGGTGACTTTTCCATTCTCCACTTCATCAACCCTTTGCAAATAAACTTTTTTTGGCTGGTTTTCCCAATCAGACAACCTCTTCAGCATACAAATTGTATGATTAGAGCACAGTCATTAAGACTAATGACTATTTTCTTGGGTCTGGCAGAGATGTGCTACAGCCTTGTGCCACATCTGTTCAGAGGCATTCCATGATACAAAAATTTAATATAAACCAGAATTCATAAATTACAGTCACATTCTCTTAGCTACAGCAGTGGAAGCTCCTGTTCAGTTGGCTACCTACCATGACTTCTAAGTCTTTTTCACTGTCACTGCATTCCAGGGTACAGTCCCCCATCTTGTAAGTGTATCCTACTGTTTTTTTTTCTAAAAGTATGATGATGGGCTCAAATGAGCCTACCTTGCCAGGTGATAAGTCTGTATAATGGACCTGTGTCCATTATTTATCACTCCACCAATTTTGTGTTGCTTGTTTAAAGAAGGTTCACTATTCCTGACCAATGGGAGCTGCAGGAAGCGGCGGGCAACAGGGACATGCTAGTCGTTGCTTCCCGCAGCTCCCATTGACTGGGAACAGCAAACCGTGGCCATTGGGAGCTGTGGGGGGCTGTGCCTGTGGGTGGTCAACGTAAACAAAATGTCTCGCGGCCCGCCTTCGGATTACCCTGATGGGCTGCGTACCGAAGGTTGCCAACCCCTGCTTTAGGGCATAATCCATCTACTAACTGATGTAAGTTTCTTCCAAATTCCAATGTGCAGTTTACTCCATAAGTGCCCATTATAGGGTTACTCATGCTTTCCTGTGAAAAAGCTGGTTCTGGCCACTGCCAGGCAAGGCACTGAACTAGATGGCAACATGGATCATATCCAGTATGAAAATTCCTATGTTATATCATATCCGTGAAAAGCAAAACAAAGATGGCTATTTGGAGGTCATATTATTAAATCTCATAACTATTGTGTTGAAAGTTCTCAGAAGTCTCTCAAAAGAACAGAGCAAAGATTGAATAATTAAAATATACATATCTCCTAAAAAGCATCAGATTCTATTTACGCCGAACAGCACCCACTGCACCAGGTTTCCTATAGAAAAAAGTGGCATGACAGGCCATTTTTAAATTAAATGCTGAAATATGGATTTCAGAGCCTAACTGCAGGTACTCAGCTTCGGAAGTTTATGCCATTAATCATTATTTACAAAGGCCTTTTTAAAATTAATAGTCAGTCAAGTTGCTTTTTTTTCTGTAGGAAACTTGGTGGAATGGATGCTGTTCAGCACGATTGGCAAACTCTAGTGCTCTTATAATCACCAACTTGCATCAATAGAATTAGTTTAAACAAAAAGGACAAGTTGCTAAGATTCAAGGATTGTGTTGAAATTATTCTTCTTAAAAATAGAAGATGTGAAGCTAGAAGTTAGTGAGCCAGCATTGGTATGTCGGATATTAGGCATAATTGGTGGACGAAATAGTGAGGGTTTGGCTACTGAAACACGTTTCATCATCATGGCTGCCGCTCCCATCTTTTTCTGTGACCCCAGGCCTTCATCCTGATCTTGAGATATGTCCTTACTAGACCAGGCCAGAGAGAGGGAGCAGGATGACATCACCACCCTACCAGCTCCAGCTGAATCCTAACCACCACCTGGGATGAAACGACTTTAATGTCATCCGTAATAAAAAATGTTGATGCCATCTAAGAGACTGTCAGACAAGGGTTTTTCCTTTCTAAAACACTGTAAAGCTAGAGTGAGAGGAAACAAGAAATGTTAAAATGAAAGCCTTATTTAACGCTTTACATTTCAAATGCTTTAACTGTTTTTTCTTTTCTGTATCTTTAATACAAGGTTTAAAGGGTTTTTATTGGTGTATACCAAACACCTTGTTTAAAACTAATGTTGGACATAGACTGGGTTATGTTAACGTCATTGGCCCATTTATTTCACCTAAATTAAAATATTATTCCCATACTTTTGTCTTCTAAATGCTCTGGGTTTCAAGAAAGCTTCACTCAACCCCCATCTCACACACATGCACAAAACTGCTCTTTATATTCAATAGCCAAGTCTTCCAAAGTCTCAAAATACTGTGTTGTACATTTACACAAATATGCTTTAATAAAATTAAAACTAAGCAGTTGTTAAAAGAAAGGGCACTGATACTTTATCCTTGCTTTCTTATTGTTTACTTGCTAATATGAAAAATTCTGTAATCCACAGCCTCCCACTAAGTAAGACCTAGAGGCTCTACTGTAATTTTAGAACAATAACTTCCAAAGAAGGTGGCAAAATATGGTGGTATGGGACTTTTCTTATCCCAAATAACTATGAAGAGGCATATTCAAAAGACTTTGGGCTACCAGTTGTGGAAGGAAGAACAAAGTTATATTCCATTCCTTCCCCCTTTTACCTCTTCCCTCCCCCCTTAAAGCATATCCAGACACCAATCCATTTAAACAAGTTTCTTGTGAAACACTAAGACAGAGTAACTTTACTTATTATATTAACCAGGTATTTACATTGGGCAAAAAAGTACCAAGATACACAAAAATAAGCCAGATTTCAGAGAAGCAGCCGTGTTAGTCTGTATCTGCAAAAAAGAAAAGGAGGACTTGTGGCACCTTAGAGATGAACAATAAGCCAGTATTGCAAAATGATACACCCCATTTATTGAATAGCTAGGCTGTGTGCTTATGGATCTGAATCCATTAATCCTGATCTTAATAGAAATTGCTGCAATATTTCACATACTGAAACCAACCACTTTAAAAGCTCTCCACTGAAGAGTCCATTATTTTGTAATGTTTTACCATAATATCAAACAAATATGATTTTTAAACTAGAACAACCTCCACTTTAGGGAACGATTTACCTTAATTGGAAAATCTCTTTGTGGTAGGTTAGTTTCCTGATGTAAACAAAGCTAAATGGACCATAATGCCTTTTTTGCTAGATATGCTTAAAAATAACTTTACCTATGCTTCTTTTTAAATTACACAACACTGAGTGATTGCCAGAAGACGGAACTAGACATCCCATGATAAATTAAAGACTACAGGAGTGCTAGTCAAGGAGAGCTGTCTTCTTATTGGTTTTAGCTGACTAAAGATAAACAATTTAATTCATATTTCTATTTTATACACAATTTTAGAGAATTACAATAAAAATCAAACATTTATAAAGCATGCTGGAGAAAAAGTAATTCAGCACATAGATACTTTTGCAAATATACATGCCCAAGTCTTTTCTTTGGATCCTTGAATTCCAACTCTGGTAAAATTCCAACACTGGTCAACTGGAAGAAGCTGCATAATATTACTGAATTTCTGCCAGGACCAATGCAGCTGCACAGTTGCTAATAAATGGGTACAAAGTGGGCTAATATAAAACAGCATAATTAAGATTTATCTACATGCTAGTTCAGAGTGTTGTTATATCACAGCTGCTGTTACAGACAACTTAAATGAGACCTGTGCTCTGAGGACTACAGTCTAGCTTAAACAAATACTTAGTTTAAGATGTGGGAGCAATCTAACGACAAGACACACAGAAACACGTTCAAGAAAGTAGGGCTTTGTCTGCGCTCAAAATCTATGCCATTTTTAACTACACTGACACAGCTGCCGTAATGAGGACACAATTGTCTGGACCCATCTATACTGGCATAGGCACTTCTATACCAATATAATTGCACCCACAATAGGTGTTGTACCAGTATCATTATTTTGTTTTAAAAAACAAAAAAAGTTACACCAGCTGAAATAGTTGCAACACTACAACATCTGTTAACTTTAGTCAAGAAATTAGCTGATCAAATTAACCAGCAGGCAAGCTCTAAATATCAAATCTATGAGGCTGTTAAAACAAGAGTAAATGCTTTCAGAAATGTCAGGATAAAAATTCTAGGAAGACACATTTGATATATTTTAACTGCATGATGCTAGAGGTGTTAACTAAGTCACTGTTGATATCACATACAACTGGATCATTCTACAAAATATGAAATTCAACGCTTACAAGTTAGCATAAAACAGAACACATGAACTATTATCAGAATTACTTTAGGGCCTTTTGTCCACTGGAGTCGCTGAAAATTGCTGTTGTTTCAGTGGGATTTAACCCTTAAAATGCATATGTCCATCTTAGAGTTTCAGACTGTTGCCCATCACTATAGCACCAAGCACCTTCCACATAAAATTAATAGTGATAGCTGAAGTCCCTAGCAGATTTTATGGAGCCTGTGGCTCTTCTTCCTTTTCAGGAGTAAAAGCTTTGGTTTTGGTTTTTGGGGGCAGGAGGCTGTCAGTCTTGCTATAAAGGAGAGGCTTTCTTGAAAAGCAAAGTTTTGCACAGTATTTCCTAGAGATCCTATCAGATGCTGGAGTTGCCTAATCTCCTTCGGAGCTTCCTTCCACACCCAGATCCTTTCTGAGAATGCCCTGTCCCTCGCTCACAAACTTTATCCTGGGCTTTTTGACCTGTGTTCTCTGTTTGGTCTTTAGCACTTCTGTGGCGCAATCCATTATTTGTTCTAAAGGTTAGGACCAATGCCTTAAACTGACAGCAGAAACCAAGTAGGAATCACCAGAGGGAATGAAGCACAGGCCTGAAGAGCTCATGACAGCCTAAGCCAGGGAAGCAATGAGCAAAATGCAGTCTAGTCAATCACTTCTTCAAAAAGGAGCCTGCTGTATGTGGGAAACACAAATACAATTAAGTCTATAAGGTTATTTCTAGGTACTCTAAAAGCTTTCTCAAATACAATTAATATTCATAGATTCATAGATACTAAGGTCAGAAGGGACCGTTATGATCATCTAGTCCGACCTCCTGCACAACGCAGGCCACCGAATCTCGCCCACCCACTCCTGCGAAAAACCTCTCACCTATGTCTGAGCTATTGAAGTCCTCAGATTGTGGTTTAAAGGCTTCAAGGAGCAGAGAATCCTCCAGCAGGTGATCTGTGCCCCATGCTACAGCGGAAAGCGAAAAACCTCCAGGGCCTCTTCCAATCTGCCCTGGAGGAAAATTTCTTCCTGACCCCAAATATGGCAATCAGCTAAACCCTGAGCATATGGGCTACATTGTTCAGGTCTGCCATTCAGCTTTAGTACTGACTGAAGAGCTTCAGATTTCTATTGCATTCTAATCCTTCTCTGATTTAGCAACTGCTATCTGTGGAAGTTTTTGTAATCCATCTCCCATGACTTGCAGTACTGTAACTTAGAGCAATGTGTATTTTTAACATGGTAGACTACGTAGAATTTATTAAATTTGCAAAAACAACTGATTTTATAGGGTTGCTTTAATATATTTTATAAGGTTGCTTTGATAGGCTTTAATTTTAATTGAAGATGTCTGAACATCTTCTGAACAGTTCTGAAATCTCAAATATAATTTAACATCCCCATGGTTCCTTAACATTTGAAAAGGCTTGACACTCTGTTGCATTCACAACATCTATGAATGGGAACTTGTTAGGCAAATCATAAAGACTAAAAAGGAGCTATCCTATTCAATAATAGAAGTCTTCTGTTCTCAGACCTTTCAAAACTTCTCAGGATAAACATGGGATTGCTTCTGTTTAAGGCTGACTTCCATCTTAAGCTTTCCCATCCTTTTTCCTGCAGTTACAGCAATGGAAATAATAAATAGTTTATTTTCCTCTGACTAGAATAACAGGAAAGGTTTTTTGCTTTTTCATATTAGAGGATGTGATCTTTTCAGATAATTTGGAAACTAGGTCTGATGTAACGTTATCTGTTCATGTTTTATTTGTTTAAAATAGGTTGATGCAAGTTGTTTTCTCTTTCATACCTTTCCCCATCAACATTTGTTGTTAGAGGACATTGTAACATCTTCTCAACTTCATGAACATCCATACCACAATTAAACAGCCCCTTAGCTTGAGACAGCTGGCATGGGCCATTCCCAGGTTTTTAATTGCAGTGTAGATGTACTCTAAAATCTAAGGTGCATAACAGACTTCAGGATTCAGGAGTAGAGTTTAGGCCTATTCACTCGTCCGAATTCTTATGTCAAGTCCATGGCAGCAGTTTACAAAAACAAACCCTAAGGAGCCATGTGGCCATCTTTGTTGCTGTTCCTACAGCAGAGAGACTAAGATTCCGTGCTCTTTCATCTATGGATTTTTTTCCTCCCTCTTAAGCAGTACTATGGAAATTCCTTCTTTGGAAGGTTCTAAAAACCTGCCCTGAATAAACAGGTAAGGCTAGCAGTAAGGCTGTAAAAGAGCTGCCTTTACTCAGATAGAATGTACATTAACCATGTTGCTGGGTAGTCAGTGTTTTAATCTGAGGCACTAAGTGTGGGATGGTGGGGGACAGACCTCATTTGTTGTCAGAGTTCAGAGAAAAGTACTTAATTGAAAAAAGTAATGTAACTTTTCAGCTGAGAAATGCAGGTTTGAACTTCAGTTAGAGTATGCTTCCATGTCAAAGTTGATGTCCTTCGCCTCCGTCCCCCCCACATCCTCATTACTGAGGATTTTTTACAGCCCTCCACTTGCTGTTGTGCATTGAATAATAAAGTTGGAAGTGCTCATCTCCTCCTGATTTTTTTCTGGTTTGCCTTTGCCTCCTGAATGAGTCAGTAGCTGAGTTATGTACTCTTTTCCCCAGCTGTTCCCTTTTTCAAGGCCTTTAACAAGTTAAATCAGTAGATGTGCAATTTCTTGGCTCTACTCTTTTGGCTGGCAGGGGCATCTGACTCTCATTGCTGTATCTGTCTTCAGAAGAGTGGGAGTGATCCAGATTCTGCATTTTCTAACGTGTACTTCCTCCAACCAGCAGCTCAGACTCAGCATATGTTTGGGACTAACATGCCTTCCTTCTAAAGGGTGGCATGTTTGCACTGAGGTACTACTTGGATGAGCCACGTGATTCTTTTTGGACACCTGGTGCTCTTCTGAAGTGTGGTTTGGTCTCTCTGATCTTTTCACCATTGTACGATATCTGCTTCGTAGAAGGAGTCCAAGGTACTGCAGAAGAGAGAGGTTAGATGTAATCATGGACTTCACAAAAATCAATTTTTTGGGGGGAGGAAGGGAAGTATTGTGAGTGGAACAATTTATGCAAACTACCAGTTAACATTCCCTAATTTAAAATAATCCCAACTATGTGTACAGTACCTCACTGATTTGTGAAGGGGTTTAAATTCCATGTTGTTTGCAGAAGCTCATTACAAGGAGTTTTCACAAGATTGGGCAGAGCAACTGCATATCAATGTTTACAGTGGAAGTTATTTTCTAGAAACCTTTAAGTTAGTTTGCACTCTACTTTGGAGTCTAACTTACAGGCAATCAGTATTTAAATGTCTAAATTGTATGTGGCACACACAACAGGAAATTAGGATAGCTCGTTTTGAACAAAAGTTCGAACCTCAAAGCTTCCAGACTAAACTAGCTCTTTGGATTTTGAGTCTCACAATATTTGGGGTCTTTCTGAAAGCCCCAGTTCCTGAAGTCATGTGAATAAATCAGAATCTCAGCTTTTAATTTAAAAAAATTCTGGACCCCATGATTGCAGAGAGAAGCTGGAAAACATGGACCCTAAGGGCTCAAATACTAGAAGGCACATAAAAGGACATAAAAAGTTGTCTTTTAAAAGTGTTATAACTGACTTTTTAGGGACTGATTTATTTATTTTTATTTTTTTATTTTTATTTTTTGTATGCCTGGAGTTGACAATACTGCTTTGCATAGTTATCAGTAATTACAGCTTTTTGACATGCCATTTAGTAAGGTGGAAGCTGACATTAGATAACTTGATCTAAAATATACATAGACCCTCCGTTTGTACTGCATTGGTGGGTGGGAGTCTTGGTTGATTTTTCTGTTGCTGGTAGACAGCCGATAGGACTAGATTGCTGATGAGCATGTACCTTTCCCAACATGCTGTATAAGTGCACTCTAGGTATTACGTAAAATGCAAACCTCTCTCCTTTCACATGGTTTGGTGTTGTTGACAAAACTGTTAAGATAACACACAGGATCAGAAGAAACCTCCTCTCTAAATTAGGCTGCTCCTAGAGTCCCTCTGTTAGGTCTGCTCATCCCAGATCCTCTTACAACCTGATGGGGTAACAAGTCATCTGCCTCAATGAGTCAGAAGAAAACACTCCATACTTTCCTGGCATGTTGAATACCTGCTATGCAGGATGGAAAGTCCCTGGCAAACGCTGCCAAGCTGTAACAAGGGCTTTCGTTATCTTGTACTTTGAAGTTACAGAAATGAGCTCTGTTTATCAAATAGTCATATGAGCAGCACAACAAGAAATGAAAGCAAATAGAATGTTCAAATAAGGCAAATATCAACAATCTATTCACGTAATCTTTTGGTTACTCAGTTCTGTGAATATAATTCCCAGCATTGCTAGGAGAGAAACAAATCCCTTCTCATTATAAAAGAGGAAATATAAATACAGATGTTCAGTGCTAATATCCTAACTAAATTCAATATAATAAAACATACTTGACAACAGAAAACTAAAAAGAAATGCATAGCTATTGTTTTTGAAATCCTTCCTTATTCATTATGTAATTATAGATGTGAGTTTTTTAATCTGTCCTTTTCGTAGGTCTGTTATATCCTAACTGTGTAGTTCATAGTATGTAGCAAAGCCCATTTTACCCTTACTTCATGTCTTCTGGTTTAGTTCATCCTTAAAAGTAACTTGCCATGATACACACCAGTCTGTTTGTTCTCATTCAAACTGTATTCAAAACATGGGCAAAAGTGTATGAAGAAAAAATGGCTGTCTAGTATACTAGCTCACCCAACCATTGTTTGTACAACAGCATTGACAAATGCTCTAAGCCCAGCTGTACCAATATTGTGCATCAGATTGCTGCTGAAGATCCAGTAACAGGAATGTTAAAATATTGTATGTGGTTCACCCCCAACCACTAGAAGCTGTTTCTTGATTCCACAGATCAAGGTCTCCCCCAATACCTCAGTGAGTTTGCATGGCTCTTTAGGTAGTTAGGTTATGGAATAGTTTTTTCCCTTGGTGAATAGTCATCTACAGTTTTGAGTAGATAGTGAACAAGTCACTTATTGCAGTTTAGTGTTAAGAGCAGAAGATGTCGGATTTCCTGGGATCTGTTCCGCTGATAGCTCTTTCGCTGATTCACTCTCAGATTAATTTGATTCATCTACGTCAATTTTCTGTTTATCTGTCATGCATGGGTATTGAGGGCTGAACGCTATCTGTGAAATGTCTTTCCTCTAATGAAAGCCATCAGTTGCAGAGTACTGTCTGGGTGGCTGGCCTGCTCAGCCTACTTATTAATGGATTGCCAGTCACAGAGGGGAGAAACTGAAGGGACATGGAAAGTGAACTAAATTCACCTTGGGACATGATCCACAGAGAACAACTGAGATTCACTTGTGAAACATAGATGAGTTTGCACTGTTGGTGATCCAGCTATTCTATGGATTAAAAAAACTACATCAGTTTAAGTGCTATGAAACAGGAATGTCTTACAAGCACTTAGTTTAGTATCAGTTGCTGTAGATATTTAGAATATGGAAGGCTTTTCCATCTGGTTATACAAATTTTATTTAAAACTGTGGAATTAAGAACCTTTAAATTGCTTCTTGCTAAGCAAGGTCAGTGCCATATATCTGTTTCATTATTGCCATTCACTTCCAAACTTTCATGGGAGGAAAGCAAGCCAACCAGAATATTTGTTTTATTCCAAAAAGAATCTATTTACATTGTCCCCATCCTTCAGGAAGTGCTGTGTTCAGCTTATAGAGAATCATTGATGACAATGATATTTAGATTCCTCTTTAACCAGGTACTTGTGAATACTAGTCTGTCAAAAAAAAATTTGCTCTCGCAAAATAGCTGCTGCTGTTCTTATTATTGTAACTAGATCTGAATTGATCTTCTGCAAGCTGCATTCTGTGCTTCAAAATAAAGCAGTTCAGATGGCAGGAATTTGAGGGTAATGAAAACAGTTACTAAAATAAATCCTAGACTTCCATGATGCAAACTCAATAGGAGTCTACCCTCTCATTGAGAAAAGGGAGTTAGGTAGGATTAAGTTAGATTTTACCTTGCAGTCTTATTGTCAGGTCATCCTTTTGTCAAACCTGTAAAGTTCAAGAAAAGATTGAAGCTTTGGGGGAGGATTTTGGTTCATAAATATTAACACCAATAAAGATTTAGTAAAATATATATTATTGCCACTTCAGCCTAGGTCAGGTTTTCTCACAGCAAGCATTAGTGGTATTGCCATCCGGAATGAATATCAGATGCTGAAAGACTTTTCCTACTGCTCTAGCTTGAGGAGGCTCACTTTGTCCACCTTCCTATAATAGGTATGAGCATTTCTTCTTTAATAGGTCACTGATAATACTTCTCAGTAGCTTAGTTTGAAAATCCAAAATATAACTGTTCCTCACCCTATTAAATGTAGACATACTGTATCTTAAATGCAGGAAAATATCATTAGTAAAGTTATTGTTTAGAAGCAGAAGGGTTTTGGTTTTATTAAAAAAAAATTAATTGTGGGATTCTGACTATCCTTTAGGAAACAGAGAGTCTGATGCTTGTTATGTGGATCTCTGGTGGGGAAAACAATTTACTGTCTTCAAATGTCATACAGAAATGTTGTGCTACACTTATGCATGACTCATAGTAAGCTGAAAATGTTTTTAAATGGGTCTCCATCAAATGTGGTCTAGGAGTTTTCCTCCCACATGAAATGCTTTTGAAATATCTGATGTTTTGGGCATTTAATATATTTCAGTGGAAAAAATAATTGATCTTCAGGAGTATTTTTTAGAACCTCACTAAGTCTCTTATACTGGAGATAACTAGCAGTATCGGAAGAGGGTAAAATTATCCCAAAACTCTCTTCAGTTTGTTAGTGGAATTTTAAGGGGTCCCTCAAAAGCTCCATCAGCATATTTTGGTCACAACTTAAGGTGCATAATATATGTTTGAAAATTTTATGAAGTGTGTACCTGTCATAAATATAAAGGGAAGGGTAAACCCCTTTAAAATCCCTCCTCGCCAGAGGAAAACTCCTCTCACCTGTAAAGGGTTAAGAAGCTAAAGGTAACCTCGCTGGTACCTGACCAAAATGACCAATGAGGAGACAAGATACTTTCAAAAGCTGGGAGGAGGGAGAGAAACAAAGGGTCTGTGGGTCTGTCTTTATGCTGCCTTTGCTGGGGATAGACCAGAAATGGAGTCTTAGAACTTTTAGTAAGTAATCTAGCTAGGTACGTGTTAGATTATGATTTCTTTAAATGGCTGAGAAAAGAATTGTGCTGAATAGAATAACTATTTCTGTCTGTGTATCTTTTTTGTAACTTAAGTTTTTGCCTAGAGGGATTCTCTGTGTTTTGAATCTAATTACCCTGTAAGGTATCTACTATCCTGATTTTACAGAGGGGATTTCTTTACTTCTATTTACTCCTATTTCTATTAAAAGTCTTCTTGTAAGAAAACTGAATGCTTTTTCATTGTTCTCAGATCCAAGGGTTTGGGTCTGTGGTCACCTATGCAAATTGGTGAGGCTTTTTATCCAACATTTCCCAGGAAAGGGCGGGGTGCAAGTGTTGGGAGGATTGTTTCCAAACAGCTCTTCCCCAGTAACCAGTATTTGTTTGGTGGTGGTAGCGGCCAATCCAAGGACAAAGGGTGGAATATTTTGTACCTTGGGGAACTTTTTGACCTAAGCTGGTAAAGATAAGCTTAGGAGGTTTTCATGCAGGTCCCCACATCTCTACCCTAGCGTTCAGAGTGGGGGAGGAACTTTGACAGTACCTTTCAAACTTTCTTGAAAAGAAGATAATAAATATCTCTCCTCCTCTCAGCATCATCCATTGTAACCTTACTTTCCGTGCTGATACTCCACCGATGTATTAGCTGCTGGCTTGATCTTATTTTCAAGCAAAACTGCTCTCTTGGGTTCCTTCTATGTGATTTTTATCTCATTTAACATCACTGACCTTAGCCTTCCATAATGTCCAGTCTATCAGTGTCCATGATTTCTTTGTCATTCTCAGCCCCCTCTTCATAGACTTCTCATCAGTCAGTTGAGTAGACTTCTTTGTCTTCCACCTTTGACTCTGTCTCCTACTGTAAAGTCTGTCCTATTAACCCACAGACCTGGCTTATGTCCAATATCTGATTTCTGTTTCTGCTTCTGTTTGCTGCCGAACATCTCTTGGGTAATCCCATGGCCATGCTGACTTACTCCATTATAGGTTGGTTCTCTCCACCTTCAAAATTTCTGTTACCCTGACCAAAGCATACTATTTCTCTCTTGTTGAATCCCTCATATCATAATCTTATTTGCAGCCTTGACTCCTAATGCTCTTGCTGCCTCCTTTCACTGGGCAGGATCTTGTGACTTCATAGCAAAGACAAGCACTCTCCCTTTAATACGTGCTCTTACCACCCAACTGTGTGGACTCCTACCTTCTCTGGCAAATCGCAAATTTACTCTCATTATCAAAATGTGGACATGCCCACCCTAAATAGCTGGCATCTGAACAAAACAAACTAGATTGACCTATTTTGGTAGGTGCTTTGACAGTTTTGAAAATGTCTGTCACCTTATAAATTTCATTTTATTTTGTATCACTTGTGATTGTAACCTGCATTGATTACGGACTCCATTTTTTATCTGGTCATACTTTGTTCTGTGCTGAGAGCCAGTTTGATCGGCTATATGTATAGCCTGTTTGTGATACAGCAAGGCTGGAGAAGGTGTTTCTCATCTTGTGAAATGCTAATGCAGGAGGACTCATCCAGATTGCTCTCTCCAAGAACTACTCACTTGCTTGAAGCTGATGTGCTTTATCACCCCCTGTGAAACAAGGGTATTGTGCATGTAAAGTCGGCATGACTGGGGCTTGACCAAGACATTGTCTAAAAGCAGGAGGGGTTCTAGTTGCAAAGAGCCATGTTGCTGGCAGAAAGGATGGGCAAGAGAGGCTTTGCTTTCCCTCAAGGCAAATCAAGATTTTAAAATCAAGACTGGATGTGTGTGTTAGGGTAAGTCTACACTAGAAATTAGGTTGACTTTTTAGAAACCGATTTTATACAGTTGATTGCATATGTCCACACTAAGCGCATTAAGTCAGCGGAGTGCATCCTCACTACCGTGGCTAGCATTGACTTATAGAGCAGTGCACTGTGGGTAGCTATCCCACAGTTCCTGCAGTCTCTGCTGCCCATTGGATTTCTGGGTTAAGCTCCCAATGCCTGATGGGGCAAAGACACTGTCGCGGGTGGTTTTGAGTACATGTTGTCAGCCCGACCCCCCCCACGAAAGCAATGGCAGACAATTGTTTCACACCTTTTTTCCTGGGCTTCCTATGCAGATGCCATACCACGGCAAGCATGGAGCCCGCTCAACTCACCGTCACCGTATGTCTCCTGGGCGCCGCTGGTAGAGGCGGTACTGCATTGCTACACAGCAGCAGCTCCTTGCCTTCGCGGCAGACGGTGCAGTAGGACTGTTAGCCGTCATACGTCTCCTGGGTGCTCCTGGCAGACCTCGGTGAGGTCAATCAGGGGTGGCTGGACAGACATGGCTATCCTCCTCTTAGAGCACCGAATGGGAGCTAGAGACTCCAGGTCATTCTCTTCTTTAAGTTTCGTCTCATGGAGATTCAGTCCTGTCTGGAATATCATGCAAGCTGGAGGCTTCTGCCTCAGGCTGCTCTCCCAGCCGGCAGCACCGCATGGTCTCGCCTACCCCTTGCTCCATTGCTCATGAAGCGTGGACAGTAGTAAGGAGCAGTTCAAATATAGGCTGAGCAAGTGCAGAATGGTGGTAGAATGTGCCTTTGGATGTTTAAAAGCTCGTTGGCCCTGTTCGCTGACTAGGTCAGACCTCAGCGCAACCAAAATTCCTATTATTATTGTTACTTGCTGTGTGTTCTGTAATATCTGTGAGAGTAAGGGGGAGACATTTATGGCGGGGTGGGAGGTTGAGGCAAATCTCCTGGCGTCCGATTTTGAGCAGCCAGACACCAGGGCAATTAGAAGAGCACAGCAAGGTGCACTGCGCATCAGAGAGGCTTTGAAAACCAGTTCCATGACTGTCCAGGCTTCGGTGTGACAGTTGTGTGTGTTTCTCCTTGATGCAAACCTGCCCCCTTCGTTGATTTTAATTCCCTGTAAGCCAGCCACCCTCCCCCCTTTGAAATAAAATAACTGTTGTTTTGAAACCATGCATTCTTTCTTTATTAATTTTTTTTTTTAAAATGAGATAATGGACAAGGTAGCCTGGGTGGGGTGGGGGAGGAGGGAAGGACAAGGCCACATTGCTTATTGTAGCCACACTAAAAATCAAACTGTTTGAATGACAGCCTTCTCTTGCTTGGGCCATCCTCTGTAGTGGAGTGTCTGGGTGCCCAGAGCCCCCTCTCCGTGTTCTTGGGCATCTGGGTGAGGAGGCTATGGAACATGGGGAGGAGGGTAGGCTGTTATAGAGTGGATGCAGCAGGGGTCTGTGCTCTTGTTGCCTTTCCTGCAGCTCCAATAGACGCTTCATCATGTCCATTTGCTCCCCCATTAGCCTCAGCATCGCGTCCTGCCTCTGCTCTTCGCGCTCACTTAATTCTTTTCTGGCCTCTGCCACTGAATGCCTCCATGCATTAGGCTGTGCCCTATCAGTGTGGGAGGACTGCATGAGCTCAGAAAACGTCATCGTGAGTGCATTTTTTTTGCCTTCTAATCTGCGATAACCTCAGGGACGGAGATGATAGGGGGAGCGTAGAAATATTCTACACTCTACGATTCTGGGGGGACTGCATGGTCATCTTGCTGCAGAGTTCACCTCGCTGACCAAACAGGAAATGAAATTCAAAATTTCCCAGGGCTTTTCCTGTGTACCTGGCTAGTGCATTGGAGTTCAAAGTGCTGTCCAGAGCAGTCACAATGGGGCACTCTGGGATAGCTCCTGGAGGCCAATACCGTCGATTTGTGTCCGCACTACCCCAAATTCGACCCAGCAAGGTTGATTTTAGCTCATCGGGGAGGAGTATAGAAATCGATTTTAAGAGCTCTTTAGGTCGACGGAACGGGGTTGGTTGTGTGGACGCAGTCATTTTTAAATCGACCTAACACGGCTAAATTTGACCTAACCCCATAGTGTAGACCAGGCCTCAGAGATGCCCCAGTTCAAATGACAGGTTTCAGAATAACAGCTGTGTTAGTCTGTATTCGCAAAAAGAAAAGGAGTACTTGTGGCACCTTAGAGACTAACCAATTTATTTGAGCATAAGTTCAGATGGGATTTGTGTTATACAGGTGGTCAGACAAAATCAATTTGGTGGTTTTTTGTTTTGTTTGTTTTTTTGGTGCAAAGCCTTTGTTCCTTGCTCTAACTGTTGCATGGTCGTGGAAGAGTTAAGCTTTAAACTAGAGCAAGCACAGCCAAATGTGACCCTGGGAGAGTGTGCCTAAGCAATTGAGGCAGGTTGGGAGATTTTAACACCAGTCTGGGAGTGAGGGAAAACAGGAAGGGCTGTGGGACTTGAGTGGGGTGGCCTCTCCTGCATCTCCAGAACACTGGACATGCTGCACAGAGGATGCCATTTTTAAGAATATTCTGCTGTGCACTCACTGTCGTGACTCCACCCAGACTCAGTGGGCTTGAAAGCATGGGACCAGAGGCTGAGTCCATTACACCAAACTGGTGACTGTCCACAAGGAAGGATGCAGCTGAGGCTTTAACAAGTGTGTAGTATCATTAGAGAAGGTTGTCTCGATTTTACTTAACTAAAGACTTAAGTTAGCCTGGTCGTGCAAAGATAGGCACAACTGAAAGACAGATCTCCCATATTTTTAATGCTAAGCTCATACAGTAAATATCAGAGCATTTCTTTATATTTTAATTTCTTTTCAAATATCCTGTTCCCCTTCTCAGATTAAGTGATTTGTATTAATCTGAATCTGCTAGCCCAGTTTGCATGGTTCATCAGTTATGGCTGTACATCTGTTTGTCTAATATGATTCTCTGTTTCCTGGGCAGTAAATAAGATGACAAGATTAAGACTTTGTTCTCTTAATTTAAGACATTTTGTTTTATTTGCTTCTGAATATTTTAGCTGAAGACTTGCTGTAGCTTTTTCAGTTATGAACATAATGGTTACATCGAACTCTGGGTTAAGATAAGAACATGACTTGTAGAAAGTGAAGAACTGGACACAGCATTTGGCATGCCCTGTGTGATAGTTGCTTGATAGGAATTAACTATATGAAATCAGTGAGAGGCCTCCTTGAAACATTATAAGGTGAGCATTTTCAAAAATAGTTAATTATGAAGCCTGTCACAATAAGTGAACAAATGTATTCAGCCAGTAAACACTGCCAGAAAAAAAGCTGTCACATCATGCTGGTTCGTTATGAAATTGTTCATGAAACTTCAGACAACTAACTGAAATACAAATTATTAGAGGGTTCACTGTGCTTGACCTTCAGTCAAATTGCAAAAGCCGAGGAGCAAAGTGATGCCAAAATAGTGTAAGAACGTTGAAAGTAAAATTCTAATTTTAATCTAAAAAAAATTAGCTTGTTTTAATTTGCCATCCTAAAATAATTACAAATGAGGTTCATGGTCATTGCACAAGGGAATAAGTAGAGACTCTGCTGTCTTGTTTCTGAATGTTTAGCCTTGAGGAAGGAAATGTTATTACTTTGTTTTCAGTACAAGTGCTGCAAATATCTTCAAACTTGTGATCTGCTGTCATGTGAAATAACCATGATTAGTTACTGTGTAAAAGGATTGATGCACTAATTACAAAAATTGTTCAGAAGTCTTTTGTCATTGTGACACCCCCCTATGTTGAAATTGTAGTGAAGAGACATTTGGATGAGGACAGTTCGCTGCGTCTCTTGCTCTCTGGGCTCACCCTAATGGCCCTAAGAATTCCAGTCCCTTCTTATATTTAACCAACTCTGTCTAAGACATGATATTTTAATGGGAATGTCCATCTTGAAGTGGAGGATTAGGGTAAGGGTGGAGATGGGTGCTCAGGAATAGATTTTGTCTTTTTGGGGCCAAATGGAAAAGTATGCTTAATTTTCACCTGTGTTCAGTGTTTGAATTTGGTGTTGAAAGCAGCTCCTGGTTGGAATTAGTATGTCATGAAGGGTTTTTACAGGTGGTTAGCAGCAAAACTCATTCTCAGACATCATGGGTAGTCTACTTCTCTTCTGCAAGGGTAGATGGTTAAGTTGATATTTTCCATTACTCAGAGGGATAATAGTTGAATAGTATACTGAATGTCCCAGCTGCAGAAAAAATAAACAGTTGAAAGATAGATTTGTAACTGCTTGCCAGAATTCTTCCACATATGTGAAGAACTTGACAATAGGTCAGGTTTTTTTATATTTATGAGAGAGGCTGTGTAACTGGCTCAGAGTCTGAAGCATAGGTGACAAAATGAAGAATTTGTATTCTTGGAGAAGTAAAAACAAAACCCAGAGCAAATGATGAATATCCAATAAATAGCATTTGAACATTAGGTTAAACTTTACGCTATAATAACAGTTGGTATACCAGGAGTTTCACAGCTCACCCTTAGGCCTACACAATCTTCTCCAAGTAAACTGTGCCACTAGTGAAGCATTTCTAAAGCTGTACTTAAGAATCAAAGGGCACTTGATTTGGGGAATTTATTTGCAGAGTGCACCTGGTCTCTCTTTGTCTCCATATTTTAAGTAGCAACAGTGCCTATAGCTCTAATAGAATTACTCCACTGTGATCCACTAGAGAAGAGGGTGGAAAGAGGAGGCCAACTGGAAAAGACAGGGATTTCAGCTCTCACCCACATGTTTAGTCATTATCCTGTTAACATATGTAGTATAGAAAAACAACCTCTTACAGCAGCATGAGTCTTCTAAACACTTTTTTGTTCTTGGAAGTTGTAGCTATCTGTGAAAGAAGGAAGGAAGAAGAAGAAGGAACCTCCTGCTCTACGAAGTCTTCTTCAGAGACCTTTTAAAACAAAAATGGCATCCACACCTGCAGAAGGTGCCAGTGGCTATATCACGAATACATATTTATGAAAACTAATTAATTCATGTTATACCCTCCAACTTGTTAGGTAATAACTAGAAGAGGCAGGTAACCCTTCATAAATGTTACAAGCTCACTGTATTAGTCTCTCCTAAGTGTGCTCCAGTTCTTTTTGATGTGTGCTGTCCCAGATGGTGAAAAGAATATTTACTACAAACACACAACAAATCCCCAGTGATGTGTATGGAAGTAAGACTTGAATTTCTGCTCTTCAGTTGATCTTCTGCTAAATTCAGCAGCCCTTTTTCTTTAGGTCTAGTTGATATAGATTAGGTTTCATATAGATTTCAACCTTTTTTTCTGGCGACCCAGCTGAAGAACATTGTTGATGCCTGGAACCCAATGGAGCTGGGGATGAAGGGTTAGGGGTGTGGGAGGAGCTCAGGGCTGGGGCAGAGGGTTGGGGTATGGGGGTGAGGGCTGTGGGGTGGGACTGGGAATGATGGGATCAGGGTGTGGGAGGGGGCTCTGGGCTGGGATAGGGGGTTGGGGTGCGGGAGGGGGTCAGGACTCTGGGCTGGGGGTGCAGGCTCTGGGGTGAGGATGGGGATGAGAGGTTTGGGGTGCAGGAAGGGGCTCTGGGTTGCGGGGGGATTCAGGGCTGGGGCAGGGGGTTGGGGCGTGGGCTTACCTCGGGTGGCTCCGAGTCAACCATGCAGCAGCAGTGCTAAGGCAGGCTTCCTACCTGTCCTGGCACGGCCACCCTGTGCCCCGGAAGTGGCCAGCAGCAGGTCTGGCTCCTAGGTGAAGGCGCGCAAGGGCTCTGTGCAGCTCTCGCCCACAGGCACTGCACCCCCAAGCTTGCAGAGCCAGTGCTTGGGGTTGGGGCAGCACGCGGAGCCCCGTGGCCCTCCCACCTAGGAGCCAGACCTGCTGCTGGCTGCTTCCGGGGCTCAGCACGGTGTCAGAACAGCTAGCAACTAGCCTGCCTTAGCTGGGTAGCACTGCTGATGGGACTTTTAACGGCCCACGTCTGTGGCGCTGATCAGAGCCTCTGCGACCCAGTACTGGGTCACGGTCTGCATTTAGAAAACCACTGATATAGACTGAGTATTTTAGTTGGTTTTCAAGTTGCATTATGTTTAGTGTTCAAAGCCAAATACAGGGTCGGGAAGGTTAATTATATGCATCAGCATTAGAAAACAAATGTGTTATTACTCTGTGATAGTGCGGGCATTCTGTTTGGTTTTCAATTGTAAAAAACACACACAAGCAACTAATTACTGCATGATTAATACAGAAATGTGTGAAAATGTCCATATGTTGCTGTTGGTTAGATGATTTAGATTTTCCTAATTATTTTACTGTTCCCTGTTTGTAACACTTGTTCACCCATCAAAATGGACATTGAGTAAAGCTGTAAAATCTGTAAAACTGCACTCAGGTTTAATTGTCACAAATTTGGTATCCCTAAAAACTCTTCCCAAGTGATTTGGGGTAGGGGTGGGGGGTGAATAGGGGTGGAAATGATATGGATTCTCAAAATTTTAAAATTTGATAAATCTACAGTACACTGATTAAAAATTGGTGTGGCTACAAATTCATTTTTGTTTGTAAGCAGTTTGGCAAAACTCCATTCTGAAAAATAATATCACAGGAATGTAGTATCTTGCCTCTAGTAGTGACCATTTCAGAGAGAGGTGAATGTTCAGAAAGAGGGGGGAGGGATAGTTCAGTGCTTTGAGCATTGGCCTGCTAAACCCAGGGTTGTGAGTTCAATCCTCAAGGGGCCCATTTAGGGATCTGGGGCAAAAATTGGGGATTGGTCCTGCTTTGAGCAGGGGGTTGGACTAGATGACCTCCTGAGGTCCCTTCAAACCCTGATATTCTATGATTCTTTTCTATCCCAGTTTAGTGGAAGTAATCAAATATGCAATGATATTTATTGCTCAGGTGAGATAGTGTATGCTCCAAATCATGAGACTTGATTACTCTTCTCTGAGCTTACAGATTTATAAATGTTAATGATGAAAGTTAGATAACTTTGACCAAGTACAGCTGGTTAAATACATCGGTTGCTAACATTTCCTTTTTTTTAATCATTAAATTTAGTGGCCAGAAACTTCACTGAATGATCATTGGCCCTGTCTTCAGGGACAGAACCAAAAGGGGTTCGGTCGCGGGAGAAGCACACCCCATCCCCTTTTGGGGCAGGGTGAGGGTTATTATTTCCCCATGGCTGAGTCTGTGTGATCACCCCTTGCCTCAGGATAGGATGGCCTGGGGTGAAAGTCAATACGACTCCCCTCTCTCGGGGCTGATGGCCCAGTGCCAGGAGTCAATATACCTGCCCGCTTCAGCAGGGCTGTGCGAATTAAGGGCCCCAGTCAATACGGCTGTGTGGCCTAGTGACCAGAGTCAATATAGCTGCCTTCTTCAGCAGGGCTGTGTGGCCTAGTGGCTGGTCGGGGAGTGGGCCACCATCCCAGGGGGTGACTGTCATGTCCTGCCACTGCTCCACTGGGTCCCAGCTCAGGGCCTTGGCAGTGGCAAGTGCGATTGCCACTTGGTCAGTGGGGGATCCATCTGAAACACACTGACACCACTCAGCACACTGAATAATTCCCTCTGAGCTAGTTCCTACCCTGGCCCTGGCGTAGTGGTCGTGGCATCTCTGAAGTCTTTGGGCTTCTCCACTTGTGCAGCTTTCAGCAGCTTAATCTCTCCTTGGGCGTCCGCAGGAGCTTGGGCATTCACCTGGGTCTTGATGTCTCTGCCTTCTGCTATCCGGGGCCTCGGCAGTTTCCAGGCTGACTGCCAAGGAAGGAGGACGCACGCTGTGCGCTCCAGCCTGGGATGAGCTGAGCTGCTCCCTTTTATGCCTGGTCTCCAGCCGGAGCATGCCCAGCAGAGCTGAAGGAGCATGGCCTCTTTGGCCCAAAGGGTGAGGTTAACCCTTGCAGTACCATTGCAGGGCAAGCGTGCCCCGTCACAGGCTCTTATTTTTGCCCCCTATATACCTGATATTTTTATTAGTCAAAGTCCTACAGTAAAAAGCTTTGATGATCTCATTTTTTTTTTGGTATGGAAGGGAGAAAATGGTTGAGACTTATAAATCTCAACCAATAATCCTCGGATTTTTTCAGTTTCTTACATGCAAATCCTGCTGTGTCAGTAACTATTTTGGCTGCCTTTCTCTGGACCCTATCACTACTGTTGTAATTTGTGCAGGGTGAACATGATTGAAATCCTTATTTCAGAAAATCCAACAACCTCAAGATAAACAAATCTGTGAAAGGAGAGCATTTACTATCAATGAAGTTGTCATAAATATATCGGGAAGGGTAAACACCTTTAAAATCCCTCCTGGCCAGAGGAAAAACTCTTTAACCTGTAATGGGTTAAGAAGCTAGGATAACCTCGCTGGCACCTGACCAAAATGACCAATGACGAGAAAAGATACTTTCAAAGTTGGGGGGGAGGGAGGAACACAAAGGCTCTCTCTGTCTGTGTGATGCTTTTGCCGGGAACAGAGGAATGGAGTCTTAGAATTTAGTAAGTAATCTAGCTAGATATGTGTTAGATTCTGTTTTGTTTTAATGGCTGGTAAAATAAGCTGTGCTGAATGGAATGTATATTCCTGTTTTTGTATCTTTTTGTAACTTAAGGTTTTGCCTAGAAGGATTCTCTGTGTTTTGAACCTGATTACCCTGTAAGGTATTTACCATCCTGATTTTACAGAGGTGATTCTTTTATTTTTTTTCTTCAGTTAAAATTCTTCTTTTAAGAACCTGATTGCTTTTTCATTGTTCTTAAGATCCAAGGGTTTGGGTCTGTGTTCACTTATGCAAATTGGTGAGGATTTTTATCAAGCCTTCCCCAGGAAAGGGGGTGTAGGGTTTGGGGAGGATTTTGCAGGGAAAGACTTTTCCAAGCGGGCTCTTTCCCTGTTATATATCTGTTAGACACTTGGTGGTGGCAGCAATAAAGTCCAAGGGCAAAAGGTAAAATAGTTTGTAGCTTGGGGAAGTTTTAACCTAAGCTGGTAAAAATAAGCTTAGGAGGTTTTTCATGCAGGTCCCCACATCTGCACCCTAGAGTTCAGAGTGGGGAAGGAACCTTGACAGAAGTGATTTCAGTTCTTGCAGAAAGATTAAAAAGGGTGCTGTTAAATTACGTTTTTTTTTAATTGAGTGTAATTTTTCTTCCAGGTTATTGGCTCTAGTTAAAAAATAACATCAGATAGGAGTAAAATTGCTTTTCTTAGGGTCTCAAATGACTGCTCAGAATTTGTTAAAGAATGATAAAATAGAATAGAATGATAAAATACTATATTGAAATTGGGATGCATTTCCTATGGAATATAATGTTTTAGGAAAAATCCATCTTGGGCTAAGAATTTGACATTCCTGCATTATGAACTCCTGCATTATGGTAAAGAACAAGTTAATCATGGATCCTACAGGAGTAATGGAAGCCATTATATTAACATTTGAAAATATGACTTAACATTATATATTTTGGCATGATTGGTCAAACAACTCAATTTCACTCAGGGCTGCAAAACTAACAAAAAACAAACTCAAAATCCTCAAACCCTGGGCTTTACATGTTTAATAGATTATTTTGAGATCTTGTGGACTGCTTTTTTTTTTTTAAGGGGTGCTCAGCTCCAGTAGCTTCCACTGAAGTTAATATACCCTAACTTCAATGTACAGAGAATATTTTAAAGTCAGTGGCAGTTGTGAGTGTGTTTTTTGCACCTCTAAAAATCTGGCCATAAAACTTTACAAAGTCGTCCTGCAAGAGCTTATGTTCTAAAGGTTCACAGTCACACTGCCTATACTGATTCCATTTAAAAAATGAAAAAACTCAAACTGGATACAAAATGTCAGGATTAACTTTACTATCCTACATTTTCAAAAGTGACTACTGATATTTTGGGTTTCCAATACAGACATCTTAAAAGGAGTCTTAATTTCAGAGCATGGGTGCTCAGAAACTCCTGGAAAATCAGGCCTTTATAAGGTGTTTCAGATTGGACACCCAAAATAAGTGGTTGCCTTTGGAAGATCTAGAACACTGTATTTTTGTGCTTTCTAAGTCTGACTTACATACCATGGTTCATAATCACTAGATTCTATGCATTCATAGCACAATTGAGAAGAAAGGGAAAACTAATAGAACATATTAGATGCGTGGCATGTGAGATTTGCCAAATTGAGTAAGAGATGTAATATGCACAAGGACAGAGAAGCTTTGCATAGCAAAGTTTGAAAACCCATGGTCCTAGCAATCCACTTAACTGGATTTAGAAGCATGTTGAAGATGTTGCTAATACCAGAGTTGAATGGTTGCTAACTTCCACTCCTTACTGTAAAGGACTGATGCACTTTACTTGATCTCTAAATGCCAGATATTTTAAAATAAAAATGCAAATTATGATGTATGTAAATGAAAGCATAAAACCATGACAAACTTATTAGTTATGGTAGCAATATTAGATGCATAGAATAACTTTAAGCTAGTATCAAATTTATGCAGTAAATACAAAAAGGGAGTGTTATCTTTTAAGTTTAACAAAATCCAGGAATTTCTCTCTGTTTGTAATGCAGAGTATTGTAGAGGAATGAGACAATGGTATAAGTAAAGGAAGAAATGGCAGTTCTCCTTTTATGAATGCTTAAAAAGATCTGCCAAGGAAGGCTAAAAACTGCACAATTTGAGAATTGAAAGAGGCTCCTTTTAGACCTATTTTCTTGCCTTTTGTAATTATATAATGCTACATTTCACTGGGGAAAAATAAACTTGTGCTATGCCTGAGGCTCCATGGTCTTCATGTAGATTTGTCACATTAAAAAAAAAAAAAAAAAAAAAATTTGCACAATTTCCCAAGCTTGCAAAGCCAAGGTCTCAAAAGTTAGGAAATGTCAGAATTAAGGTTCTCATGCAACTTTATACCCTCATGTATGTTTGCATTTTGCTAGTCTTCCATTAAGTGATCATACTATTTTTTTTATCTCCCTCTGTGAATGTTCAGCAGGTTATGAGCAGAGGATCTTCAGATTCACAGTGCACACTTTTCCACTTGAGCTAAGTGATTAACTGGTAACAGAGAATAATAGTCTACATTTCTGTATCAGTCCTTAGTGGGGGACGTTAAATACACGTTGCCAATGAATAGTGGAATGCTTTGGTATTGGGATTCCTGGTCTCTCTACGATAGATTCCAACACCAGAAGGGACAATTGTGATCATCTAGTCTGACTTCCTGTATAACACAGGCCATTGAACTTCCCCAAAATAACTTCTTTTGAACTGGAGTATATCTACTCTAGGCTTTGGGAGCAGAATGTGTCCCAGTGGTTACAGAAGATAGCAAAGTTCATTGCCTTTTGAAATGAAAGAGCTACACAGATTTGGCACAAACTTGGCTCTGATCTGTTAGAGGCCTGAGTCTTTTCCCAGTTCTGCCTAAAATTATCTTTTGAGCAACTTCTGATACTCTTTTATATAAAAAAGAGAGTAAATGACGGCTTTTCTCCTAGGGTTAGGGATATGAACACTTGGCCTATAATTAAGCCCCTACCAAATTCTCGGCCATGAAAAACACGTCACGGACTGTGAAATCTGGTCTCCCCTTCCGTGAAAACTGGTCTTTTGTGTGCTTTTATCCTATACTATACAGATTTCACTGGAGATACCAGTGATCTCAAATTGGGGGTCCTGACCCAAAAGGGAGTTGCAGGGGACTCACAAAGTTATTTTAGGTAGGTTGTGGTATTGCTATCCTTACTTCAGCACTGCCTTCAGAGCTGGGCAGCTGGAGGGCGGCGGCTGCTGATTGCGGGCCCAGCTCTGCAGGCAGCAGCGCAGAAGTAAGGGTGGCAATAGTATATTATGCCATTCTTTCTTCTGTGCTGCTGCTGGAAGAGCTGAGCTCCTGGCCAGCAGCTGCTACTGCTCTCCAGCTGCCCAGCTCCGAAGGCAGTGCTGCCACCAGCGGCAGCAGCACAGATGGAAAGGTAGCAGTACCACAGCCCCCCCACCCCCCTTCAATACCCTTGAGATCCACCCACAACTCCTTTTCGGGTCAGGACCCCTACAATTACAACACTGTGAGATTTCAGATTTAAATAGGTGAAATCATGAAATGTATGATTTTTAAAAAATCCAATGACCGTGAAATTGACCAGAATGGACAGTGAGTTTGGTAGGGCCCTGTCTATAATAGATCTGTGCAGTTCACAACCCTTAACACTAGTCACTGGAAGAGATGTGACCAAAACTATAGTCTCTTGGCGCACAGCCAAGAGTACCTTTTCATGTGCCAAAAGGGGTTTGTGTGTATCTCTTACCCAGTGGAGATGTGGAGAGGTATGACAGGGCTGCCCAATGTGTGTGTCATATCAGGACACTAGGGAGGCCTGTATTACAATAATATTTATGACTACTTCAGTTGGCCAAATGAAAGTGAAACATTCTTGATTCAACCAGTTAAATTTAAATGCTGAAGTGCATAGGTTACAGCATGACTCGACACGTGGATCTGAAATTCCTATGATTCTTCTGCGTATTGGTTGTATAAAGGATGATGCAGTAGCCTTAAAAAGGACAGGCTTGGGTAATTCAGGCTAAAAATGTAGGTCTTGTTAAACCTTTACAAAGCTTAGAAGAAATGTTTGCTCATGATACTTTTAAAAAGAAGTCTGTAAACATTCCTATTTGAATTGCAAACAGTGGAGCATTGTGCTAGTATACAAGAACCTAGAAGTGAAATTTTAACTAGGCAAGCAAAGTAAGTTTAATTGTAAGTTTAGCAAAACATGGTGGAAATTGGATGGTCTAAATCTTTTGATTTAATAATCCATGATGCTAAAGGCTGGCAAGGTCACTTTACATTTGTAACCGTTAGTCACATTTTCTTGGTTTTTTTCCTATTGTACTTTTATGGTATTTGATTTCTGTTCTTTTTCATCTACTGTGGGAATCTGTTTTTGTTCTGAGAGTGCTGGAAGGCAATTTCCACAATATCTGCAGAGAATTCCAACTTCAAAGCCTGCTATTTCTCACGTCATCATATTTTTAATCTACAACAGGAAGAAGCTGCTGCATTGCACACATTAAAGACAAACTTTAATGGGTCTATATGAGCACAGTGGTCCCTTCTGGCTTTATAATCTATGAATTCCCAACTAAATTGTATTTTATTGCAAAGTCAGTATGTTGCTAACATGTAGTGTTTGTTTGTTGTTGTTTTTTTTAATCCCTTGGTTAATATGCATTCATAGATTAAATAAGGTTAATTTAGATTTCTAAGCCTTTCTCTGTGTTTTTAACTTGCATTACCTTTTCATCCTAAATATTTTCAATTACAGCAAGCTGTGCATGATGTTGTTAGTTGTTGGCTGCATGTGTGTGTTCTCTCTGTGTGCTGTTCCAACTCTGGCCAGGTAGCTAGCTCAGCAGACCTTGATTAAATTGTCCAGAAAGACCACAGACTCGGTTCAGTGGTGAAGGTGCTCGGCCACGTTTATTGCTGACAAAGCATTTTGCTTGCACCCAGCAGACTCTAGAGGCATGCTTGTGACAATGGACTCAGCTCAGTGAGCTGCGGGATCTTCCGCTTCCCCCCTAGGCTGGACAAAGACACTCATTCTGCGACCACTCTTTTATACACTGTTACGAACAAGTTACAGATGGCCACTCTGACTTGATTAGTTCCCACCCTTTACATTGTACTTGTTGCTTTGATCAAAATATCTCTATCCATCACCCTCTCATCCTAACCTTATCTTTAGGAGGAGTCAGTGTGTTCCTGTATCATCATCAGGAAGTGTATTTATACAATAACTTTGTATTGCGGTGTTTGGTACCACCCTTTTAAGAATGTGTTTATGTGAATGCTTCATGCCTAGGAGTGCTTGTGTTTTTGCGATGCCAGCTCTGTTCTTGCCAAGTCCATATACCGACTCTTGCTATCTTTGCTTTATATCAGCAAGGCCTGACTTTAGTTTGGGCCTTAGGCCTTGTACCAGGCCTCATGCTTCAGGTTCTCTCTTTCTACTACACATGATAAAGAGAAAGTGGGAACATCTTTATTGGTAAACTGAAACTTTGGCAACAATTATACACCGTCTGAACTAATGCAATGATGTCCTTCTGAGGGCCGGCCTACACTACAGCTGTAAGTCAACCTAAGTTTTATGCTACTTTAGTAATGATTACTTTGTAAAAAGTATTCACCCATAGGTGATAAGGTGTTTGTCTTTTATTATTTTCCTGTGTGAGTTCATTTGAGAGCGTAAGTGCTCGTCTGATTTCACCCACACAGTTGCTATTGGGGCATTTAATGCACTGGCTGAGGTATGCCACAAGTTGAATAGGCATGGGCATGACTCCTGGTTCTTGAAAGATGTGTTGTGGGGGTGCTGATCTTTGTAGCAGTGGAGATACGTCTACTGGTTTTGCATCTGTTGTTCTGGCAGATATTTTGACACAGTGTCATAACTGGGAGCATTGTCTACTGGTTCATTAAAAGCTGTTGAATTGTTTTCTCGGTGTCCTTTCTCTCAGATGTTTTTTTCATTTTAGTGAATTGAATCTGATACTAGTACTATTACAGGCTTCTATTCACAGGCTTAGAATAGTAAAAGTGCTGCCTCTTTCCTTTTATGACAGGTTTCAGAGTAGCAGCCGTGTTAGTCTCTAAGGTGCCCCAAGTACTCCTGTTCTTTTTGCGGATACAGACTAACAAATTTATTTGAGCATAAGCTTTCGTGGAAGTGAGCTGTAGCCCACGAAAGCTTATGCTCAGATAAATTTGTTAGTCTCTAAGGTGCCCCAAGTACTCCTGTTCTTCCTTTTTCCTTTTATGCTTTCACTCTACATTCCACAGCAATGTCAGTCAAAGGAGAAGGGGAAAAAAGTGTTCATTTAAAAAGAATAGGATTGGTTTTGTTTTGGTAAATGTTACATGCAAAGGAAATTTCAAATCTGTATTTAGTATCTCTTCTTAGAACTGCTAATTCTACTCTGGCATTAGAAATTGAAAGAACCTATTCTTGCACTTATCCATCCTGTCTGTGGAAACACCATTGTTAACTTAACTTCCTTTGTTTGAGGAATTTGGCTGAAACAACTATATTTTCTTCTGTTTGGCTTGGCCCCTTACTTGCATTAGCTTCTCATCAGTGTTGTATTACTTACAGATGGCTCACAAACCTATCACGATAAGAAACTAAAGGAAATATTAATTGGTCTTTATCCATCAAAATACAGATGATTTTCTTGCCTTGAGATATTGACAGGAACATCTTAACTTCTCATGCTAATAATTCTCTAGGTGAAAATGAATTAACTAGGTAGAGAAATAAACTTTCTGATTTACTTATTTATTGTAGTAATACTACAAAAGAGTTGGGAAAGAAATTTCAAAGTGCTGCTGGAGTCAAATGAAGGCTCCTATTTTGAATGAAAATTGTGTTAACCATTTATTGATAAGATAGGTAGCAACAATTTGTGGTAAATGTTCGGTCACATCATTAGAATTTTCCCACTTTCAAAGTCTTATTTAAAAATAACCAAGAGTGGGTGGAAAAAGTGTGACACTCTAAATCAGGACTTAGTCCCAGTGTTCCAGGGTGGAGTTCCAGGGGCAGAGGTGGCAGGACTTTTTTGAACATTTGTTAGCCATTAAAGGAAAGAGCATTAAGGTCATCACGTTTCCAAACAGCCTGTCTGAAATTTAACTTGTGTACACAGTACTAGCATTACAAGATATTAATATCTAGGGTAGGTTCCACTCAGTGCCTGCCTAAGCATTTGGTGCAGTCAAGGTACTATCATTCTTTCATTACAGTGTTTAATGCTTTCCACAAGATGGGAAAGAATGACACTGTAAACCAGGGGTGGGCAAACTTTTTGGTCTGAGGACTTCATCGGGGTTCCAAAACGATATGGAGGGCCAAGTAGGGAAGGCTGTGCCTCCCCAAACCCTGACCCTATCTGCCCCTCCCACTTTCCACCCCCGAGTGCCCCCCTCAGGACCCCTGACCTATCCAACCCCCCCACTCCTTGTACCCTGACCGCCCCCTCCTGGGGTTCCCTGCCCCTAACCGCCCCCAGATCCCACCCCCCATCCAACCCCGCCTGCTCCCTTACTGCCCCAACCCCTATCCACACCCCTGACAGGCCCCCCGAGACCCCCCCCCATGGAACCTCCCCCCAGCCCTTAAGCCCCTTTCAGAATGAGGCGAAGGTGGGCGGAGGACACAGGAGGAGCAGGGGCAGCTGGGCAGCTGTTCAGCCGGAGATAAGTGGTGGTGTCCCCGTCAAAGCGCCGCTTCTCTCCGGCCGGCTGCATGGACGCCTGGTGCTCCTCCTGAGTCGTCCTCCCATGTTCGCTTCGCTCCCGCCACCCGCACCGCCCACCTGCTCCCCTGAGGCTGCGGGTGAGCCTCCCTTCCTGCTCTCCCCTGCCCCCGCAGTGCAGCCCCCTTGTGCTCTGGCGATGTGCTGAGGCTGCGAGGGAGGGGGGACTGCGGGGACCGGGGGGGCTAGCCTCCCTGGCCGGGAGCTCAGGGGCCGGGCAGGACAGTCCCGTGGGCTGTAATTTGCCCACCTCTGCTGTAAACCTATAGTGGTTTAAGATCACCAAGCAAAAAGGTTACTGCAGTCCATGATTATCATCAAAGGAACACACAGTCTTGCAGATATGTAGCTTTTTAGAAAATCCTTCCTATGTCTAGAAAGAAAATGACCACAATAATAAGATTTTACTAAACTTGCATTTTCAAGGTAAAAAAAAAAAGAATTAGCCTCATCTGCATGTTGCTTCAAAAAATTACTGGTTTCATCCGGTTTGGAAAATACAAGGGGATGCCCCCAGAACTTACACAGCAATGGCTAGGAATTTCCTGTGAGGTATACTTGTCAGAATAAAGGGCAGCTACTTTTCTTGAATTTGAGTAACAATAACTTTACCCAGTTTTCAGTCCATTTGAAAGGGATCTTTTCATGCCAGTTTGAATTGATGTTTCAAGTGATAGGGTATCTCAGACTTTCCAAGAATTTCATTGGTATATTGCATGTACTGTGTTTCCTCGTATGCAGAATTTACAAGTCTGAAACTAAATTTGCCATGATGGGTTGCATTATAAACTCTTGATGGTTATTGCTAAAAGTTCCATTATTCTTTAGATATTCAGATTATGGGCAACATTTTATTCGAGAAATAAGGTTGGTTTACTGATGGGTCAATGCCAACATAGCTGACTGCATTTTAAAAATTGAGTAGGGAGCAAAGGTAATACCATTTCCTGGTACTGCTCTGGGTATTGATAAAATTAAAGATGGTAGATGTGAAGTAAATACACATATTATTTTTTTGTAAGTGTCTATTAATGTATTATTGTCAGCAGTTACATTTATACATTTTTCATGATCTCCTAATTTTAATGCTGCTTATCTTAGTTTTTTATAGTGCTGCCCCTTACTGTAATGCCTAAGCACCTTCCATGTAAAATCAATAACAATAGTCATGTCCTTAGTGGATTTCACAGAGTCTCTGGTACTTCATCCTTTATGCATCAGAATTCTGTTTGGGATAGTCCTTTTGGGGGGAGGGGGGCAAGGAAGAAATAGGCAGGGTTAAAAGGGTCTTGGGAATAAAAGGGGCATTTGAACTCAGTGTCACTAAGGGCATGTCTACACAACAATCTTAAATTGGCCTATGTTAGGTCGACTGATGGCAACTACAGTAATTACTGTGGTGGCTGATGTCCTCATTACCCTCCTTCTGTCCATGTTGCGCGTCCTTACCAGGAGCGCTTCCACTGACTGAAGAGGGGCAGTGGAGGGGCTAACAGCCAGGGCTCTCAGCTCCGTGCAGCTTCCTGCTGGGAGCCCAGATGCACTCTGGGCTTACCACCTTCCTGCTCCCAGCTGCCCAGGGCTTCTTGTCTCTGGAGGGGAGATCTGCACCAGAATCTGGTCGGCTGCCATGCTGGGCTCCTACCCAGTCTGGAGAAGCTGGGAACAGTCATTAGAGGGAAAGTTTGGCTTTGCCCCTGTAGCCCTTGGTTGAAGCATATGCAGTCAGTCTAGTCTCGCATATGAGCGGAGAGGCTCAGGCATGCTTAGTGAGGCTATATTTTCAGCAATTTTAGATAAGCTTTAACAAGTCTCTGTTGAGCATGTGCAAACTTGTAACTTGGGCAGACTTTCACAGGTTTGGCAAATGGACCATCCCTGACATAAAGGTAAAATTTCAAGTTCTTGCTCCAGCGGACGTGGGCAGTGCTATATCTTTTTAAAGAACAGGTCACTGGAACTTTAACACTTACCTGTAGTTTTTTCTCTAGCCTTTGTTCTTGGAAATGGCTGAACCATTTTGGCTGAGTTTTTTGCCAAACCAATTCTGCCTGAGCCAAGTAAGCTGGATGGAAAAATTCAGCCTCAATGGTTAGAGTTTGTCAAACTTATAAGCAGCTGAAAACAGGGTCTTGCAATAGGAGGTGTCGGGCAACCTTAATAGGTGGTGCTATCAGCTCTATCTACAATATGCTTTTTATTACCTAGAATGCCCACAGTATTAATTGTCTCTGGTCTGGTTTACTCTCCACTCTTCTATTTCCAGTATAGATTTACTTCTGATATTTGAGCTTTCCTCCCAACCACCATTCTTTTAAAAGCTACTTTGGCAACTCCGAATTCCTTGTCACTTTTTAGGTTGATAAATCACACCGTTAACATTATAGAAACTAAATTTAACTAGTAGAAGATACTTTACCTGAAAGTAAATATTTTATTTCTGCATTTAGTTATGATATCTTGGGTTTCCAGATCTTCAATGTTTGGGTTTTTAATATTGCTTTATGTTGCACCTAGCTTGTTAGATACAATTTTCCAAAATTTCCTGACTCAAAATATAATCTTGTACTGAAGCATTCCATGAACTTGTTAATTATGTTGACTTCAGGTAGCTTGTGGTTACCAGCTCTCTCTATTATTCATGTTATAGTTCTTATCTTTAAGAAGTAGATTCAGGAAGTCTTCTGTGGTTTTATTCTTTACTTTCTGGATATAAAATTGCCTCTTTCATAATTTAGAAAACCCATTGATCTATTTTTAGCTGCATATTTTATCAAGTAGCTGTCTGACTTTGAGCTCCTTAAGAGTTTGTACAGAAACTTTTCATGACAACCTTATTTCAATCTCGGCGAAGAGGGTATGGGTCTGTTGCAGTTCCCCTTTATTTATCATTTATTTTTTATTATTTGTGTTTTGCCTCAAGTTTTAGCACCCATCATATTAACACATGTTAACTAGAAAATTATCACACCAAGTGCAATACACTCTAGTACTTTTGAGATCCTTTGATGGGAGCCTCTGGAATTTCTAATACTAATGAATTAAGCCTCACAAGCTACTCTTGTCCAGTAAATCATAATTGATGTGGCCCTCAGAGTCGTCTTGAGAAGAAAAATCAGTTAATCAGTTTAACATTAATCTCTTATTAGCTGTATGAATCTATTCCTGTAAAAAGCAAAGCTTGTGGATGAAATCAGCAAACTTTTGTAACTTACATTTGCTGAGAGCTCTTGGGAACTGCAGTATTGACAATTCTCACTATTTTTATCATAATCTCTGAAAGTTTAGTAGTTTTTTCTTAGTGCCAACTCCTGTAGCGGGGTAATTATGAGAGGCTGCTTTTATTTTAAGGAAAGTTTTGTTTCTTGTCCTTGTGGTTTTAGAGAAAAGCTTGAAAATTTGAACTCTAAAGGCTTAAAAACCAGAATGCCAATAAGAACGCAGAACTTAAAAAAAAAAAAAAAAAAAAAAAATTAATCCAACTCTTGAATGCAAATGGTGTCAGTAATGAAACTGACACATTTTAAGTAACTCAAGGATGTTTAACAGAAGCTACTAAAATTAGATATTTTTAAACCAGCAGGTCCAGATAAATTGCATCCAACAGTTTAAAAGAGCGGGCTGAGAAGCTCAGTGGACTGTTAGGGTTTTTTTTTTTTTACTTTCCAATAACTTTTAGAACACTGAAAAAATTCCAGAAGACTAGAAGGAAGGTAATCTGGCGCCATTATTTAAAAAGGGCAAATGGGATAATCATAGGGCTGTCAGCCTGACATCCATGATAATGGAATGGCTGATATGGGCCTTGATTAATTAAGAATTAAAAGTGGCATTAGTTATATTATCCAATAAACATAGACTTATGGAAAATATATCAAGTTAGTTTGACAAGATATCTTTATTTAGATGATATTACAAGTTTGATGAAGGTCACTGTGATGATCTAACATACATAGACCTCTGTAAGGCATTTGACTTGGTACTGCAGGATGTTTAGATTTAAAACTAGAATACAAAATCAGTGTACATTAAATGGATTGAAAACAGATTAACAGACCAGATCTCAGAATGACTGTAAATAGGGAATCATCAAACAGGTAGTGGAGTCCCAGACGGATAGGTTCTTGGCCCAATGCTAATGAATGACATGGAAGAAAACATATAATATCATTTCTGATAACATTTGCAGATGATTCAAAGTTTGGGGGAGTGGTGGCTGGAGGGAGGAAGAGGAAGTCTTCTATTTACTCTTTGTGTGCAGGCTTGCCTATCAAGATTCATATTCAGCAGTTTATTTGTGCTGGTAAGTCTACTAGACTTTATCTCTTTCTCCTATTCTCTAAGATTGAGATAAAGTGTTCCTGAACATGTGTGTACAAACTATTAGGGAGCTCAAAAGCAGACATTTGCTTGCTAAAATATGCAGCTAAAAATGGATCTGTGGGCTTTCTAAGTTTCAGAAGAGGCTTTTTTTATTCAAAAAATAAAGAATACAGCTACAGAAGAAGTTATCCTGAACCTATTTCTCACAAGATAAAAACAAAAACATGAATAATAGAGACGGCTGGCAATCACAAGCTACCTGAGATCAATGTAATTAGGAAGAAGTTCATGGAATACATTAGTGCAAGATCACATTTCGAGTCGGCAAATTTTGGAAAGTTGAATCTAGCAAACTAGGTGCAGTAGAACACAGTATTAAACTCCAAAACTGTGAAGAGCTGAAAACTCAAGGTATACTAATCAATTATAGAAATAATGTATTAGATTTAAATATGAAGGCCAGATCCTAACGGTCTTAAAGCAGTCTCCGTTTTCTCTATCTCCTCATTAACAAAGCAGTAGAACTCCTTTTGAACTCAGACCATGCTCTGTGAAGTCTCACAAGTGCCCTTTTGTTTGTTCTTAAATATGCAAAAACCATGAGAAAATTTAATGTCACTATTCAAACGTTAGTCTGGGCCCTAATTAAAATTACCCTGCAGAGGTATAGCTGAAGTGATGCGCCTTTCCTGTGAATTAGACACCTTCATTTGAGAAGGTGTCTAATTAGGTTTGGAGGCCAAGACCTTTGGTCTTGCCTTTGAGTGGACTTGATAGTCCTGGCATGCTTTAAGGTTACTTGAAAGTTGTGTATCCAAAGTGGAGGAAGGCCTTCAATAGGTTTGGATGATATTGGCTGTCTCATTGTTCCTCCTTTAAGCAGCCTATCCTGGTAGAAAAGTAAGAGATCTTGCTTAAAGTAAAAGTTTAATAAAGTAGCAGCCACTTGACCAAAAGATCATAGTGCTTTTCTGCACTTGTTGGTTACCTGCCTTTGCAAAGGACTGAGTGAATTATCTAGACCATGCCCCTATCATGGCAAGTCTGGTCTGGATCAAGTTTTTTCACATATTTCTCTTTGAGGGGAAGGATCTGAATTCAAGTTATCAGGCATTCCAAATCACTGTCCAGATGGACAAAGAAATCCTATAAATATGCCCCTACATACTACGATCTTACAGATGCATAAATTATTAGCAAATTTGAAGGAGCAGAGTTTATCCCCACAGATTGTGTGACCCTTTAGCCCCTGGCAACCCTTGTGTCCCCCCTCACCTGAATGGTTACAGTCAATAGAGAGCCTGATACCTACTCCTTTCCCTGGATGCATTGACTTAAATCAAAATGATTTTTAAATCACTAATTTTAGTCATGATTTAAATCAGCAAGCAGGAAACCTTGATTTAAATAATTCATAGAATCACAGAATATCAGGGTTGGCAGGGACCTCAGGAGGCCATCTAGTCCAACCCCCTGTTCAAAGCAGGACCAATCCCCAACTAAATCATCCCAGCCAGGGCTTTGTCAAGCCTGACCTTAAAAACTTCTAAGGAAGGAGATTCCACCACTTTTCTAGGTAATCATTCCAGTGCTTCACCACCCTCCTGGTGGAAAAAGTTTTTTCCTAATATCCAACCTAAACCTCCCCCACTGCAACTTGAGACCATTACTCCTCGTTCTGTCATCTGCTACCACTGAGAACAGTCTAGATCCATCCTCTTTGGAACCCCCTTTCAGGTAGTTGAAAGCAGCTATCAAATCCCCCCTCATTCTTCTCTTCCGCAGACTAAACAATTCCCGTTCCCTCAGCCTCTCCTCATAAGTCATGTTCCAGTCCCCTAATCATTTTTGTTGCCCTCCTCTGGAAGCTTACAATTTTTCCACATCCTTCTTGTAGTGTGGGGCCCAAAACTGGACACAGTACTCCAGATGAGGCCTCACCAATGTCAAATAGAGGGGAACACTCACGTCCTTCAATCTGCTGGCAATGCCCCTACTTATACATCCCAACATGCCATTGGCCTTCTTGGCAACAAGGGCACACTGTTGACTCATATCCAGCTTCTCGTCCACTGTAACCCCTAGGTTCTTTTCTGCAGAACTGCTGCTGAACCATTCGGTCCCTAGTCTGTAGCGGTGCATAGGATTCTTCCGTCCTAAGTGCAGGACTCTGCACTTGTCCTTGTTGAACCTCATCAGATTTCTTTTGGCCCAATCCTCTAATTTGTCTAGGTCCCTCTGTATCCTATCCCTACCCTCCAGCGTATCTACCTCTCCTCCCAGTTCAGTGTAATTGCAGACTTGCTGAGGGTGCAATCCATGCCATCGTCCAGATCATTTACGAAGATATTGAACAAAACTGGCCCGAGGACCGACCCTTGGCGCACTCCGCTTGATACCGGCTGCCAACTAAACATGGAGCCATTGATCACTACCTGTTGAGCCCGACAATCTAGCCAGCTTTCTATCCACCTTATAGTCTATTCATCCAGCCCATACTACTTTAACTTGCTGGCAAGAATACTGTGGGAGTGATTTAATTGTGTTTTGCATTTGTACTTTTTTAGTTTCTTAAAGAAGGGTTGATTCTCATTGGTTGGTAACTATTAAAACATGTTGATTGCAACAAAGTATAACCTTTATGCTAAATATGAAGCTTGATTTTTGCTAAAGAAGAGGATATATTATATCTGTAGACATTTAAGTATTTCTATAGCTTTACTTATTCAGATGGCTTATTACCTTTTTTATGTTAGAAAACTGTGAATGTTTCATTTCTTACTAAATAATTTAACTTGTGATTTGTGTCAAACTCTCTTTGGATAGAAATTCAAAGTCAGCGCACAAAAACAGCACTTAATTTTTTTAATTAAGCTTATTTTTCCTGTATTTATTCAGCACATCAAAAATGTGTCAATCATGTTTTGCATTTATTAAACAAAGGAAGCATTATCTACACTTAGTGAATTGAACTGGTTGTTTGTGGTCGCCATGTTTGTCAAGGCACTAGAACTAGTAAATCTCATCTTCTCATACCTAGTTTTTGTTAATAGATTGGAAGAGGAAAATAGCCTTTCCTGTTTCAACTTCTGATTGTTTTTTTAGCTCTGAATACCCTCTACTCATTGAACTGAAATGAAAAAAGTAATCTCTCTGCACCTGTAGTAGATGCTGCCAAAGCTGGTTCCATGTGCTTAGCCCATGACTTCCACCAGTTCAGTGGTTTGACTTTCTTTAAAAATTAGCAGCAAACATGTACTACTTAGTATTACTTTTTGTATTTAATTTAAATCATTTAAATCGATTTATAATAAATTTAGGCCTCAATTCCAAATTTAATTTTGAACTGGTTTCCTTTTTTTAAAAAATAAACCAGTATTTAATTTAATTTAAATTAAATTAAATCTGAATCTTGATTTTTTTTTTAATCTATTTTTATCCACCCTACCCCCTCACACATCCTCATTTGCCTAGATCTTCTCCTGGAAGGGGTATTTGCACTTAGCCCCTCTGACTCAGCACAGCAGTTGTGCACTTCTCCTTCTCCATTCTGTCCTTTTTAAGAACAGAAGTACAGAAACGGATACAAGAAATGTACTTCTCATTGTGGAAAACCACAGATCAAGGAAATGCGAAGGCAGGTGGTGAAGCTCAAGTGCAGAAGAGAGCATTTTTGTGGGTGTGTGCTGCAACTTGACAAAATAAATTGTGATGCGTTGTGTTGTTGGATGTTTATATTGTACGTTGTGGGAGGGGGTGATTATACAAGAAAATTCTTGTTTTTATTATTGCCATGCTGTGGCAGACCCTTAAACTGAAGAGATAATTCTTCAGTTCAGGTGTTTAAGCTTGTCAAGGGGTCATTCGTGGATGTCCTATCCACATACTTGGCTTTCCAAGAATCTTCCATTTGCTGTCAAGTCCTGCCAGTCTCTGGCTCAGTTGCCTTTCCTCAGTTCTCCCTTTGACTTCCTTATATCTATTATGGGATTGCTATTGAGAACCTATCAATTTTGAATTATCAGAGGGAGTGCAGAAATTGAAGTATACACCTTGTTTTTCTGCTTATTAGTGCAGACTTGAAAAAAAATAGTGTCTTGTCATCTATAATGTCTGAATTCCTTATTCTGTACTTTGAATTGTAACTCTACTATTCTTACACTAGGATCTACACCTACTCATCTTAGACCTGAACTAATTTTTTAGAGAGCCCTTTTTGATGCTTTTTCTTGGCACTGTCTCTTATATACGTCAACAAAGTTATTTCAGATTCTTTCACAGGCTCTACAGAACTGAGTGTGTTGATAACCACATTGTGAGAATTATTTCCTGTAGGAAGCATGTTTGGAGTGCTATCATGACTCTCCAGGTCTTCAAAGTATAAACTATTTTGGTAGCTTTAGCTGCATTTCCGCCGTCGGTGTGATTCCAGTACAAATGAACTGTTTCTTAATTAATCTCCAGCTTCTTTCAGAATGCAGATATGGATGGTAAACTCTCTTTTGCAGCACTAGTAATTGAAGACAAATGTGACTATGCTATTTTAAAGGGGTTCTTGGTTTAGTATTGTAAATTGGGATCAATGTTGAGTAATATCTTTCACTAAGAAATGCCTACTCCCTATACTGTGCCTTGAAGATGGTACTCTGTTGGTTTTGTAGGCTAACAGGTATAGCAGGAGACCACAAAGCTCAACACTCCTAGTCAGATGTGTAATAGTATATTCTGCAATAATTAACTGATTTAGGACAATGTTAAGTTTTTTTTATATATTACACTGTGCAAGCTTCCAAGTGTTTTGAAGATTTATACACTTGTTTTGTATGTATGCATACCATACATAGGGATCACTGCATCCACCACCAAAATGTAGCCACCCCCGGACTGAAACCTGAGGACTGTTAAAAATGCCCAGCACCACTACACAAAATAGGCCAGGAAGGACTTACCTGAACTGAAATTTGATAGGATGTTGTGGGTGATGCTCATTCTCCTGCAAAAGGGATTGATATTTTAGACCAGTAGTTCTCTGGGGCCCACTGGAGGGGCCACGAGCAGGTTTCAGGGGGTCCTCCAAGCATGGCTGGCATTAGACTTGCTGGGGCCCAGGGCAGAAAGCTGAAGTCCCACCGCCTGGGGCTGAAGCCGGAGCTTGAGCAACTTAGCTTCACAGGGCTGCCTATGGTGTGGGGCCCCAGGCAATTGCCTTGCTTGCTACCCCATAACGCTGGCCCTGGCTTTTATATGCAGAAGAACAGTTATTGTGGCACAGACAGGCCATGGAATTTTTATAGAGTGGGGGTTGGGGGCTCAGAAGGAAAAAGGTTGAGAACCCCTGTTTTAGACCACAGGTGTTAAGATCTTATGACTTCAACATTTGAAAGTTTATATTTCCAGCAGTATGCTATTCAACACCATACTGAAGCAAATGGTCCCTATGGATTACCTGGGTGTGTTTTCTCAAGACTAAGTCCCATCAACAGGATTTTTCCTTGTTAACTCCTATCAAACTACGGATTTGGTGGAGATCCTGTTTCGTTACAATAATGAGACAAGACTAGATTTCAGTTGGACTGTTTAGTTGTACAAACTTGCATTATTGCAATCAGAATTTTTAGGTTTGCATGATCATTTCTTTCTTTCTGATAAAATGTAACTGTACAACAAAGAGCAATATATCCATCAATGGAAAATTAGTGAATTCAGAACTTAAGCCAATTGAGCAATGTGGTTTGTATAAATGTCACTGGTATTAGACTTAATTTAATATTTATATTTCCATAGTGCTCAAGTGTACCATTGTGCTAGATGCTGTCCAGATTCATGTCAAGATATAATCTATGCCCCAAAGAGCCTGCAGTCTGAAGGAAAGTGACCTACTGGGGAGGGGAGAACAGAAAAGAGGGATACTACAACAAATCCACCCAACACAATTTTTATGCACAAGCTTCTAAAATTATAAACTGACTGCCAACTATTCCCAGCTGTCTCTCAACCTAGCTCTTCTTAACTAAGGAGTAGGGGGGCGTGAAAGGTGGTATAAGATCCTAAATCATTGAGAATATATGCAGGGTCATAAAATCAGGTCTTGTCAGAATAAGTAAACTGCCTAGTAAAAATATAGTGTATTGCTTTTTGTGTCTAAGGTACGTGTATTAATGATGTGAAATTGCAATCTGTGCTTTTAGAAACCAAATAATTTCTACATAGCAAAATCTTGGGTGATGTCACTATGCAGAATTATTTTGCTAGCCTTTATCTTGTTGAGACCTTATTTCATCAGCAACAGTTTGGTGTACCCATTCTTCATTGCTTGTATGTTTTGAAGACTAAAAACAATAAACAGACTCCTTAAAATGTAAAGGAGGCATTCTAGGGCTGAAATTTATATGCAGGGCTCTGTGTAATATGATTATGCAGCTGTCCAATTTTCTCTTTTTCTTGCAAAATTATGCTATAAAATCCTAAGCTTTCATTTAGCCCAAGTCTATAGCCCTTGCAGTTGTGAAGATAACCCAACAGTGCAGAGTGTAAACCAAATAGCTTGGAACAGTAGTTCTGGGTGTCGTGAACAGAGCTCCTTATCTCCATTGAATACTGGCTCCGAATCCTAACTGAGGATACTTTAAACGTTGACATTGCTTCTCTGATCTTGGCAGAAACGTCAGGCTAATACTTCACCATTGTTGGATGTAAGCTAGTTACTGTCAGGATCTTGCTGGTGTGGCGAATGAAGAATTCTCTATCCTGTTTTGCGTAGAAGTGGAACAAGTGATACATCACTTCTCCCCACGGTTCCAAATTCCCAGGAAACAAAACCACCACCTACATCTTTCTGGCTGTCCAAAGCCCCATCTGCCAAAACCTCAGTCTTCCCGCTTAGAGCCTCTGCAATGCTGTTACATATTTTAATACAGAAATGACAATTGGGGTGAGGTGGGGTAGGATAGTGTGAAATGAAATTAAACTTAAATTTAATATTAACAAGAAAAACTACATATTGCACCATACTGGAAAGGAGCAGCAGCAGTGGGAGAGGACCTGTGGGAACCGTGTCACCTAGTGCAGAGGTCACTGACACCCATGACACAGGTCTAAATTACATTAAGTCAATACATATATCTGCCAGTCCCACAGTTTCTTATTACATCATAGTAACTTGAGGGAAATTGGAGAGTCCAACTGTAACTGAGATATATTGGGCTCCTGACCAAATAGTCACAACTAACTGCAGCAGTTTTCAGTTTAATAGTTTTCAGAATAATGGTTGAGCCATTTTGGAGTCTGAGAATGCAAATTTTACTTATACAAGAAATAATTCAAATATTTCTGATAGGTAAAAAAGTTTGTTATTTAGGTTAATAGTTAATATTTAATAGTCCCTTCCATAAGACCTCACTGTCATTGTGATTAGCAAGTAGGCCATCCACAAAAGGGTACTGAAAATGCTGGTTTACCTTGTGTGCCTTTTAGGTTGGTCAAAATACCTTTAATTTCCTTTAAGAATAACTTACTAAATGTAATGCTTTTCAATAAAGTGTAAGTTCATTCTAGCTTCATTGGAGAGCAGAGCCCTAAATATAGAAATTTGCATGTGTTGAACTATTCCTTCCCTTAACTGCTATCTTCAGTGTGACTATTAGTGCACCTTAAGTGATGGTTTCTTTTAACATGAGGGAAGGGTGTATGCAATATAAATACAAGTATTTGTTTCAATTGTACTGTCATGGTTACAGGACTGGTTGCACGCATTCCTTTTCTGGTCCTTCAGATGTAACATATCATGCCTTTACTTATCATGTGGTGGGATTTTGCAATTCTCTCACTCTAGAAAAACAGCGAAGAGACTGGTGGCACCTTAAAGGTAACAGATTTATTTGGGCATAAGCTTTTGTGGGTTAAAAATCCACTTTTTCAGACACACTGAATGAAAATTACAGATGCAGGTATAAATATACTGACCTGTTAGTCTTTAAGGTGCCACCGGACTCCTCACTGTTTTTGTGGATACAGACTAACATGGCTACTCCTCTGATATGTCTCACTCTAGACCAGGGGTTCTCAAACTGGGGGTCAGGACCCCTCAGGGGGTCACGAGCTGTCAACCTACACCCCAAACCCCACTTGCCTCCAGCATTTATAGTGGTGTTAAATATATTAAACAGTGTGTTTAATTTATTAGGGGGTCGCACTCAGAAGCTTGCAATGTGAAAGGGGTTGCCAGTAAAAAAGTTTGAGTTCCACTGCTCGAGACTGATCCCTAGGCTACAACTGTTCTTATGCTGTATGTTTGGGCACCTCTGGCTCTTCCCTTGAGGAGTCTCGCCAGAGGGTGTAACTTTTAAGATGACAATCTTCTTAAAACAGAACTATTGGGGTAAAAGCAAAGCTTTTAGAAAGGATATTAAGAGTCTGTGCGTGTCTCTTACCTAAAGGCTTATCCCCCGCTGGTTGTCCTTGGCAGGCCTAATTTCTTCAGACATCTCCAACAGGCTTCCAATGTCTCAGCCTGGTGCTCCAAAACACCTACATCATTCTCTTGAGAGAGGGTCCCTTTTTAAAACTGAGAATGCTCTCTTTTTTTGTTCTTTTCCATTCCTGGGCTTTGGCCATTCTGGTCAAAAACCAGTCGTGTAAGTTGGCTGGAGCCAGAGTAAAATCCTCAAAGCTAATAGATGTGGCATTGTCCCTTAACAATTCTGAAGTGTTTGAGAAGTGGCTATCCTGAGCCATTATTTTCCTTCCTGCTTGCGTTTCCCAACAGCCTCTTATTAAATGTATATAGTCATACAATTAACACCTCAATTGCCAGGCCAAAATACAGTATACATAAATTACAAAGCAGCTCAAAATCAGTGACGTATCCACAGAGTATGAACAAATTTTATTTAAAATATACAAAAATATTCTTGAGACAGAAAATCTTGGAACTCTCTTCCTTGCACTGCCACAGACTTGCTGTATGTGACATTGGCTAAGGCACTTAACCTGTGCCTCTCTGTAGAATGCATATTTATATATTTTACCTGGTGACTGAGGTTTAAATCATTTAACTTTTAAAATATGTTGAGCTGCTTGGGGGAAAAAAAACAATCACATTATATTTTTAAATATGCAGCATTGTTGTACCATGACGGTCCCAGGATATTAGAGAGACAAGGTGGGTCAGGTAGTGTCTTTTACTGGACCAACTTCTGTGGGTGAGGGAGACAAGCTTTTTGGGGTTACACAAAGCTCTTCTTAAGGTCTGGGAAATGTATTTTTAAATAAGCATTTTGAAACCAAATCCTACAGAAGACCTTCTGTGGACCCAAAATAAGTGGTGGGTGCAAAATTTGAAAGCTTCAAACTTTTATTTTTTATATAACAGTGGCCTACTATGTGAGACCACTGTTGGGCCAAGCAGCATTTTTGAAGGGTAAAGAAAATAGTTGATACGGTATACAATCAGGGAGTTCTGATGACATTTCAGTAAGTTTGAGTGAAATCAGAATCCCTTCATTGTTTTCATTACCTTATCCATCTCAGTAAATATAGACTGCCCTCCCTTTTCTCCAAGGAGCTATCAGTGGAATTTTCTCACTGGTAATCAAAAGAATCTCTCTCTTGAAATATCTACTGCTGTCACAGGTAACTCCAAAGAGGACTGTAGTAGGTTGCCAGCTGTCATTGTTGTCTCTGGTCTTGCTATACTTGATTATGTGACAAGCTGTTTATATTAATATATTGTTCTCATGGTTATGGAGTAAAGCTTGAAAATGTGACCCAACTGCACCCTAAAGATTGAAAAGCCAGAGGCAAATGACTCAAAATACATTTTTTTAAAATCTCATGATTCTTAAGCAAATCTCATGATTTGGCCGTGTAGGTTGTAACTTAGAATTTTTGAATGTTCTGTGGTTTGCCATATTGATATAACTGAAAGACTAGAAGAAGAAACTTTTACGGTATTTTCAGTTTGTTGACTGTGCGCGTTTGACAACACTTAATGTATAATCACTTGCATTGTTTGGTGAATTTCTGGCCTTGCTTCCGACATCAAAATCCTGAGGGGCAATGGAAGGAAGAGGATATACTATCCCAGGCCTAACTGACTCTGCTCCCCAGACTTCCCAAAATCCTTGGGAAGTCTGGGCTTTTTCTGCTTTCTGGGACCCAAGGAGGAGTCTCCAAAGGTCTACAGAAGACCTACAACTTCCCCCAACACACACCCTACCTGGGACCCAGGGGGTAACTACAGACAGACAGGGCAGTGGGCAGCTAAGAAGTGTGTTTCAGTCCCAGGGACTCCTTTGCGGATCTCAGGGAGCAGATAAAGTTGGTGGGAGTTGGAGAATTTACTGCTGCTATTGTTAGTGCCACTATAGAGGAAGAGGCATGGAAGATGGGTGCACAGAGAAGAGGATGAGAACATAATTATTGTGCGCTAAAGCCTGATCTCACACTCACTGAAAAACACATACAAAGATAATCTAGGAAGCACAGAAACCTGTCTAAAGTTTTGCTTTAAAATGAAAACTATACATTCTGAGTCAGACATCCGCTGTTGTTGGATAATTAAATATTTTAACAAATTTATGAATATGAAAAGACTGCTTTGAACATGTATGTAATCTGGAAAATTGATCATTTTTTGTATCACTTTAAACATTTTAGTGTTTTAGTGGATTAAATATCTTCAGATAGCTTAGTACTGATGAATAACACAATAACAGCCTAAAATGGTAGCTGGAGGTGGGGATAAAAATGGTAAAGAACAAAATTGTTTTCATGTTTCTAAGGAGTTGTTGGGGGAAAATGGCAATTCATTTTTGAAAAATGAATTTTTGGTATTTTGTTAATCTGAATTCCCTGTACACTGTGTATAAGAGAGAGCTTTGGCACATATGTAACTTCTGGAACTGAAGCTGCTGAAAGATACTTCATTTGTCAATGAATTGTTTTTCACCCCAAGTAACTTAAAATGAGTTTTTACTTTTATTTGTTAATTTTCTAAAAATAATTGTTTGCCTTCTGCATCACCTTGAGTTGACTCCTTGTGACCTTTCTGTGTGTGGTGGGAAATATGAACAGTGTGTCTTTTAAAGGAAAAGTTTTTAGCCAAGTACTATGTATAGATTTTCAGTACTTCAAACAATAACATCAAAACATAAAGCTGCCACACTGTCTTGAGTAATCAACTATATGGCACGTCACTACACCACCTCAATCCACATCAATCCTGTGATCCTCTAATAAAGAACATTAGTCTTGCAGTTTCTAGCCACAATAGAAGATATGAGTGCAACGGCAACAGTAAGCCCTTCCTTCATTACTTCTAAATTTTCTCTGATTAAATATTGTGTTGGATTTATTAAAATAACTGTTAGTTTTATACACGATTCCTATAGGAATTTTAACTAATGCATACTGTAGTTATACAACTTTAAAACAAAAAAACTTTATGGAATGTTCTGATACTGCTGAACAATTGTTCATGGTGGAATTTCTGTCCTGGTGTATAGACGTACTGATACTGTCTCAAATTACATGATCTTGTACGCTATCTCTCTCCCTCACACCTGGCCTCAATTTGTTGTGTACATTAAACAGTGAATGGGGGACCAGAGCAGTGTTCCCTCTAATTTTTTCCACCCATGTGCGGAATGAATTTTGTTATGTGCGCCAATATGGCGGTGATGTGTGACACATCACCTCCATATTGGCGCACATAACAAAATTCATGTTGTGGCTGTGGGGCTGAGGGGTTTGGAGTGTGGAAGGGGGCTCAGGGTTGGGATGTAGGGGTGCAAGGGCTCCGGTTGGGGGTGTGGGCTCTAGGGTGGGGCCAGGGATGAGGGGCTCAGCAGTGGGGCAGAGGGTTGGGTGCAGAGGTGTGTGGGCTGCAGCTGGGGGTGCTGGCTTTGGGGTGAAGCCACGGATGAGGGGTTTGGGGTGCAGGAGGGTGCCCTGGGGCTTTCTCTCTCCCTGCAACAGCAGCAGCAGCAACACCTGGGCTGGAGGGGAGAGGTGCCCCCCATGCTGTGGCAGCTCTGGCCTGGGCCTGCAGGATAGGTGCCTCTTCCCTGGCGGCAGTAGATGGTTCGTTTTGGGGAAGGGTCGCCTGTGCCAGGGCGGGGCAGGGCTGCACCTGGGGTCGGGCCAGGTCAGGCTGCAGCAGAGTTGGGGCTGGTGGAGGGGCACCCCGGCTGCGCCAGGTTGGGGGCCAGGCTAGGTTGAGGCCGGGGGAGGAGTGCCTCTTCCCTGGCAGGTCACTGGCTGCGACAGGTCGCCGAGTGGGTTCCCTGAGCGCCTGCGTGGCGCTAAATAGGCTGCTGTGTGGCTGCATGGTCACGCAGCTTACAGGGAACTTAGGTCCAGAGCAATTCATATCTGTTTTTGAGGGTTTTATAGTGTGATGTGAACAAGCGTGGTATCGTAGCACCCTATCCTTGTTCCATACAAAACATTGCATCATGTATAGGGAATAAGGCAGTGGTCCTGAGGAAGGGGTGGAATGATCCTGTGTGTCTTTTGACTGGAAGCTAAAAAACATGGATCCAGTCCCCAGCTCGTCCAAAAATGGCACCATAAGTATCAAAGTCGCTTAGTCTCTGTGCCTCAGTTCTGTTTAGAGTACTACTTAAACTGTGGTGAGAGATCTTAAAAATTCATAAAAATTTCTGACTAAATTGAGTGCTACAGAAAAGCTTGTAAAAGAAAACCATTCCTTGTTCAATGTAGGGTTTGGATGTTGTTCAGTATTTGAGGCCTGGAGCTACACATTGAACTAAGAGGATGTAAAAAGATACAGAAGAATCTGCTTTTTGCTTGTTGTTGTTAATTCACTGGCCTTTGTCAGCTCTATGCCTTGAATGTGTGGGATCCTGTGGGGAAAATGACATGTTATATTTTAAGACTATCACAACGCATGTGCAAAATAGGCAACTTTAACGTGATCATTTCTTGAGTTTTGGACGCTTCATTTTGCAACCTTAATTTTCCTTTAATGTAGGCCCTTTGTACAGATAGTATGTGGAATCTTTGAGGACATATGATATAAATGGCATATGGTAGCAGTTAAGTCATTATTTTTGTTGAACACTGCTCTAGTGTATTATTGTTAAAGAACACTAGGGATATCTGGTTGCAATGTTAATTAATTTCAGCCATTGATGATTGATTTGTTCTCTTCCAGGATATGCAGGTTTGCAGCATGGAGGAACTCTAATTGAAAGAAATACTGAGACAAGGCCTCTTTCAACATGGAGACTGTTTTATTTGAAGGGGAACCCGACAGAACTTCGGTGAGTAACGTCAAGGTGATTGAACGTATTCAAACTAAATTAATGTTGAGGGTTTTTTAGGATCATTGATCTTGAGTTTCTATCTTAAATTGCCGGTACTTATTTGTCAGTGTGTGTTAAAAGTAAATTTTATATCCTATCAGCAGGGGTGACATGTATCAACACTTGTTAAGCAGGGCCTGCCTGGTAACCTTGTAGTAGTACTTTTCACTACCATGGAAGAAATGTTTGATTCCTGGACTTGGTACTCACTGTTAGGGGAGGTAAGGTAGTAGAGGGCATTTCTGTCAGTCTTGCTGATCAGCATATGGGCAGGGCAGACTAGCTTTCTTTTTCCAGTCTGTGATTGGTAACTGACATACTGCTTCATGAGATAAGGGGTAGGAGGAATGGTAGGGATTCCCAGGACTTTTTCAAGGACAATGCGTACTTTCCATGGAGGATTGTAAGCTCTGGGGCAGGGACCATGTCAACTTCCATACTGCACCTAGGTCTGTGGAGCCCTAATACTGGTGGAGGTCTATAGGTGCTACCATATTTAAACAACTATGTTAACATACTAAGTAAAATAGTGACAGGTTTCAGAGTAGCAGCCATGTTAGTCTGTATCCGCGAAAAGAAAAGGAATACTTGTGGCACCTTAGAGACTAACCAATTTATTTGAGCATGAGCTTTCGTGAGCTACAGCTCACTTGATGCATCCGATGAAGTGAGCTGTAGCGCACGAAAGCTTATGCTCAAATAAATTTGTTAGTCTCTAAGGTGCCACAAGTACTCCTTTTCTTTTTAAGTAAAAATAGTGAAGATGAACTGCTGAAGCCTTTATATATGAGCAGGCTTAGAAGAACTAGATTTTTACTGGTAAATGTTGAACATAGATTTCGTCATACAAACGCTAACAGACAAAAAATATTTCCATCGCTGCTGCTGATAAATGTACAGATAGGCAAAGTAAGAAAAATGCTCTTTGAGACATTAGAATTTGATTTTACAGATATTTACTTTGTATATTTTGACAAGTGATGTTGACAATTTGAATTTTTAAAAGTTATAAAACTTTTAATTTTTTGAGTGTTAACATCTACTATCATTAAATGATCATCTTACACCCCCATGACTGAAAACTGAAATAAATAAAAATCAGAAAAATGCTGAAGCCATAATTTTGCGTTACTGTGAAAACTTAAATCAGTAAAAATAACTTAAAATATTATCGTTTAAGATTACCGAAAAAAAATCATCCAAGCTTATTTGTGAGGTTTTGATGACACAAGATGCCCTAATGTTTATTTTTTTTTTTGGTGGAGGGGGGTGGGGATGTTTATTATATCTAGGGGAAAGATATAGCTTTTGATCTTCTTCCCTCCACATGGACAATTGTTTAAAAGATTGTAATTTACTTGGTAAAGAGTCCAATACTAAATGAATTTCCATGAGGGGCCTGTTACCTACAGTATGGTCTAGTGGGATGTGACTTTTTTTTCTTCTGAAGTCATTTTCTGAGCTAATCACCTCCCTTCAAAAACAAAGCAAAACTCACTTAGAATCTTTCCTTTCTTTAGTGAGAATAAAGGAATGCTTGAATTAATTCAAGAATTTTTTTTGACTTACATGATAAAACTTTTTGGTCACCAATAAAAGCAAAAAGAAAATCTTACAGCAGTATTTGGGCCATAGAAATAAGTAATCTAAAGCAGCTGTTTTACCAGGACACAATCAATAATATGGAAAATGTGCTTCTATCTGGAGATGAGTATAAAGTGAGCTACTTTACAGCCTACAACAGTGTTGGATCTCTCCTTGCTCATTCAGAATTACGAGGAGTCTGGTGGCACCTTAAAGACTAACAGATTTATTTGGGCATAAGCTTTGTGGGTAAGAAACCCACTTCTTCAGATGCATGTAGATACAGACTAATACGGCTACCCCTCTGATACTTGACATCATTCAGAATTGAACTCCTCCATGGGAGAGGGTACTCTCCTTTCCATGCCCTTTGTTCACACCTTGTGCATCAGATATCAACCACAATATAGGGCCTGTTTGAAGAAACTCCCTGTTCCTCTAAAATATGTCCTGTGGTCATGGTACCTTATTTGCAATGATGAGAATCCTGCACCTTTCCTCTGTTATCAACATTTAGCAAATATAGAGATAAGGTAAATTGGAAGGCAATGCAGCCAACTTCAAGTGTGTGGTAGTGGACCTCCTTGACATGCTTTAAAAATGAGATCTATAGAGTAGGTTTTTCTAAGTTCATTAAGGCTACGGATACACTATCCTGCGGTTTGGACTGTGGTGGGTGTGAAGAGCACTGCGCACCAAAGTGCTGCACTGTAATTCCCCCAGGTGGACCCTGGTTTGCGTTAATGTAGTCCTGTTTGAATAGAACTACATTAATATGAACTAGGAACCTTTTAGCTTGTGCCTATTTGGATCACATGGGAGAATTACAATGCAGCACTTTGGTGCATACTGCTATTCACGCTCCCAATGTCTGAACTGCAGGGCAGAGAAGACAAGCCCTAAATCTAAAATGTTGTGAATTCTCCTCAGAACTGATGTTAATGTTAACATTTTATTTAGTGTTAAGTACTTTTTTCCACTGTTCAGCATTGCTTGCCAGATTAATACTTACAATAGCAATTAAGTTTGACAAATGTGTACCTTGATTATAGGCGGAGTGTGAAGTATCATTTTCATGTTTCTATTTTTTACCACAGCTATTGTGTTAGAAGTGTTTTTCAAACTGTCAGCACAATTAAAAGTTTCTCTTTTGGGGCCAAACCTTATCTAAGTACAGTATCTAATTTCTTAGACTACTATACGTTTTAGTTTAACATTGCCTGAAGATTTTGATTTGCTTAAAGTATTTGAAAATCAATACAGAAATATTACTACTGCATTTAGGATCAGTACAATATTTCATTTCCTTCTTAGTTTTGAAAATCCTTTGTGCACAAATAGCCGACATCTTACAGGTTTTGTATTTTTGAAAGCTCTCCTTCCAGAGGAGTATGAATAGGACTGCCAGACCTCCCGGATTGGCTGGGAGTCGGGGAATTGGGCTCAATCTCCTGGAGGCTACTGAAGCCAATCTGGAATATTTTAGGCCGCTAAAAGTCTGGCGGCGCATTGGGGCCAAGGCAAGCTCCCTATGTGCCATGGCGCTCTGCATGGTTCCCAGAAGTGATTGGCATGTCCAGTTAGGCACAAGGGCGTCCAGGGGTTTTCTGTGCATTGCCCCTGCCCCGAGTGCCAACTCCGCAGCTCCCCATGGATGGGAACTGTGGCCAATGGGAGCTGCGGGGGCAGTGCCTGTAGGCAGGAGCAGCATGCGGAGCTGACAGGCCGCCCCTGAGCCTACGAGCTGGACTTGCTGACTGCTTCGCAGAAGCCGCCCGAGGTAAGTGTAGCCCGACCAGAGCCCGCCCCGCACGCCCTCCTGCACACACCCCAATCTCCTGCCCCAGCCCTGATCCCCCTCCTGCACACAAACTCCCTCCCAGAGCCTGCACCCCAAACTCCCTCCTGCACCCCAACCTGACCCAGCTCTGAGCCCCCTCCCAGAGCCGGCACCCCAACCCCCTGACCCAGGCTCAGCCTGGAGCCCCCTCCTACACTCTGAACTCCTTGGCCCCAGCCCAGAGCCTGCACCCCATTCAGCAGCCCAACACCCTGCCCCAGGATCAGCCTGAAGCCTCCTCCTACACTCCGAACTCCTTGGCCCCACCCCCCAGCCCAGAGCTTGCATCCCCTCAGTACCCCAATACCCTGCCTGAGCCCGGTGAAAGTGAGTGAGGGTGGGAGAGAGCGAGTGAAGGAGGGAGGGGGGGTGGGACAGGTGTGGGGCAATGGTTTTTGGGTTTGTGTAATTAGACAGTATGAATAATATGACAAGCAAGTGTGGATAGCCTAAACTTGAATTTATCCACTAGAGTCCCAAAAGAGAGGAAACTTGCTGAAGTATACAGTATCACTGTGTAATATTGAGGGGTTTGAGTAGTGGGAGCCAGAATTAATAAGGGCTTTTAAAAAAAATTCCTTCACTTAATCTTGGTGTGCTCTGACCTGGTTGCTTTTGTTCTAGTACTGGGGGAAATAAATGATGACTTAAATTTTCTATTGCCCGAGTCACATAGTACTGTATTTCCCTTCTTCAGACTGGAGAGAATTCTGCCTCTGTACAGAAGCACTGGACTGCCATGGTGCTCTAAATTGTAAGAAGGCTGAACTACTGAGCTTTTCATAGGCTTTTGTAGCTTCCTGTGACTTTCATATGTTCTGAAATCTGTGGGTTACTCACAGGATCCAAGCTCAGGCTGGCCTTCAATTGATGCATGTATTGACTAGGATTCTGTTCATTCACATTGGGATGTATAATCTAGAGCAGATGTTCCCAAATTGGGGTCAATGGGCCGCTTACTGGCTAGTTTACATTGTGCTGGCTATTCTTTTTTAAGCTGAGAAGAACAGGAGGCGGGGGTACAATCATATAAGAACATAAACATGCAGTGTGATTCCTTTTCGTCAAAAGATGAGCCATTATTGGAGTAAAGATGACAAAAAAAAATATTGCCTAATATTACTTACTACAGTGGGAAGTGATCAGTGTGATCACAAATGTGAGTGGGAAAGTAGCTCATGACTCAATTTCTTTTAATATTTCGTGTATACTGTGAGTGTTTGAACTCTCCAGCTCTACAGTTCATGCCCTCTCCTCTGCTGGTGAGGGAGGAGATCTTGGAGTAGGACTGGTGGCAGGATCGCACTCATGCTACAGCTCTGCTGTTGGTCCATAGCAGAAGACATCTCACGTCATCCACCTAGACTCAATTGCTGGGTTGGTAGAGAGCAAACAATAGGCTGTACACTTCTGTGGCTTTTAGAGTATGGCTTTCTTGTCCAATTAAAGTCCGTGTTTGTTCTATGCATGCATTTGGAAAATGGGGAAGCTCAAAAGAGCTAGTAATTTAGTTAGAAAAAAGCACCTATACTAACTCTCCTAGCTGTTCTGGTGATGCAGTTCTCAAACTCTCAACTTTAATTCTTGCTTCAGAATAATTTGGTTGTAGCTTGTGTATTTGGGTGGTGGTATTGAAATGCATGATCAAGAGGGCACAATAATATCAGTTTTTCACATGTGAATCTTGTTTCAATTTTGGAACCCTTGGAAACTTTTTTTTTCCTTTTGTTTATCTCAAGCTTTGTTCATGGAACTGCAGAGAAATATCTTTAACTTCTCTTCCCGTAAAGTAACTTGGTTACTTCTGGGAACTGTTGTCCAAAAGCCTGAACTGTGATTTTGCATGACTCATGAGATGTGGTAACTCCTGTGTGTGGATTGGCTGGGCTTGGTTTTAGAAATGAATTTTAAAAGTAGGAAATGTTAGTATAAAGGGGTTTTTTTTGTTTTTTTTTTTAAGCATGTCTCAAAAGACATAAGATACACTGAGACTCTGCTGTTGTGCAACCAACAAAGTTAGTATGTTTTAAACATCCTAATCTTCTGTTCTCAATGATGTGTTTTATTTCGCACCTTCTTTTCCCTTTTTGTGGGTGATTTAAATGGATTCTAATCTGAGCATTCTCTAGCTATATTTTGAGTGTTTAGATGAAGATTAGGTGGTGGTGCCTTCAGAAGTTGGAATACTGCTTGGCCAAAACTTGCCTATGATCATTAAAATTCAATCAGCCGAAATCCTTCCCAATTCTGAACTTTTTTGTTAGTGGTATTAATAGTAGCACCTGGGGTCCCACATACAGATTGAGGCCCTGTTGTGCTAAGCGCTTCACATACACCTAATAAGACAATACCTGCCCTGAAAAGCATACAAACTAAATAGATCCAGGGTGGGGGAAAAGGAAGTATTATTCCCATTTTACATACAGAAGAGCTGAGGTACAGATGACTTGTTCAGGGTCATTCTTCCTCTTTCTTTCTCTCCTTGTAGTTTTTTCTTGTAGAGCCATAGGTTCATTATTGCAACTATGCAACAACTGCAGCATAATATAATGTTCTCCAGGTCACATGCAGATATTGTGTGCTATGTGTAAACTGACCTCTCAGAGTAGGGTTATTGTGTTTATAATTTGAAATACACTGACAAAGATTTAGCAGTGGTCCATTGCAATGATGGTATAATTTACTCAGCAGGTGAGAGATTGTGGGAGGGAATTACACTGTGGTAGAATATTGTTGAATGATAGAAAAAATAATAAAAGTGATCATCCAACAAAAATAACAGGGATTTTATTTACACTGGAACAAACAGAACTGGACTCCACGTACTTACAATAATGTTTAATATATGAAGTATATAATTAAAAACCTGATTCAAATACCCACATACATGCACATGTGTGTTCAAATGCACGCGCATACTAACTTACTGCTAAGTCTACTTAACTAAATATAACCCTCTAAATAAAAAAAAAATCTCTGTCTCTGCACAGGCTATTATCTTATAGGTTGTTGTTATTTTTAGTTCAAGGTTCCCCTTTTCTCCAAATATCTCACAGGGTACTCTCTTACACCAAAGTCAGTCTCTGAGTCTCAAGCACCTCTTGTGACTTCCTGAAGAGATGGTCTTGACTCCAGAGATGCTTGCTTCCTAGGGTGCATGTTAGACTAGACCCACTGGATCTGAAGGACCTTTGGTTCTCCTGTTCTGGATATCTGGAATAACATGAATCAATGATAGGAATGACTAGATCCAATGATCAGGAACATAAAGGAATGGATGCTCAAGAACACGCGATTAAACATGGATTGACTTGACCAGCCAGCTTTAAACTGACTGGATCCTCTCCTGCGCATCTGTCTGTCCTGCCCAATCTCAGCCTCTCCACTTACTATCAGTTTCTCTCAGTCCCGGTTTCTCTATGACACTCTGGCTGTCCTCTCCCCTCACCCTGTTTCTCTTGGGTTACTCATAGTTTCTCTCAGACTCTCCCTCAGGTTCTCCCCATCTGCCTCTGTCCCTCAAATGTTCCCCCCTCTTCTCCTCCATCACTTCCCCTCCCCCTGAGGGGAGGTGCCACCTCCTCCCACTTTTGCAGAGGGAGCACCACCTCTTCTCCATAGAACAATGACAGTGCATTCACCCTATATCATATGTCCCTATACAAGGTTGAGTCCCTTAATCTTAATTACATATGCTTTAATTGTAAGAAACATAACTTCCAATATTTCTAAGATGACATCAGAAGTGATCCTCCATCCCTAGCTGCCATTCTGCTGGGTCTTTATGCTGCCAATGTCAAACTGTATAATGCATCTTGGAGTGCACAGACTTGGAATTTAATACAATTTATTAATTCAAAAAGCAAGTATCAAAATATCCTGGTTTATACTAGCCTCTTTTTCCTAAACTTCCCACTGTTTCAGCTTCCCTGGCGGTAGCAGTAGTGGGAATGTCAATATAGGTAAGAGACTGGTAGCCAGTTGTGTCTTTATCACCATCTTGTGTAGACCTGCTATGACCATAATTGGCCCACATGGTGGTAAAAGTGCTTTCAGTCACAGGCCATCATAATACTGGTGGAGCTGAAGTGGGGCTAAGAATAGCAGGAATTATTTTGGAGCAAAAGGCTACTGTTGACATGGTATGTTTTGAATGTGCAATCAATAGAGGGAATCTAAAACACATGCACTGTGTACTGGGTGCTGAGAAATTAATGGACTAAATTCAAATGTATAATGCTAGTTTAAACTGTGATCTAGGCCTGAGTTCTACTTGATAAATCATTTCCACTTTTGTTCTTGTTTTGTTTTTGATTTTTCGCTCCTAGGGCTGAGTTGGTTATCCTACTCTGTCCGTGTTTCATTTGGTTTTGAGTAAGAACAAGGTCATATTTGTTTAGGGACAGATTCAGTCTTAAGGACCTCCCTTCCTCTGTATATTCTAGAGTCCCTATAACTATCTGCAAGGCTTTTCTGCTTAAGACAATTTAATCTTTGAGCATTATGATATTTTATTCAACTTTGCCTTTTTGAGGTATACGTTTTTCCTTTTGACAGGGTGGCTGTATCTCTGAACAACTTTATTTCTGCATTGTTCAAACATAAATATGATTCTGGCCCCAAAATATAGTTTAAGTGATAATGAAAAGGGAACTTGCTGATGGTGTGGGAATGGGAAGAAAGTGTAATTTCCATGGTAGCAGATGTTTTGCTGCTTGTCTTTATTCTAAAAAAAAAAATTATCTATTTTTAGGAACAGCAATGGGAGCAGATAATTCCAAATCAGAGAAAGTGACAAAAGGCTAACTGAAAAATAAGATCTGAGGAGGAATTAGGAGTAGAGCGAGACTTCTTGGCATATAGGGAGAGGATGTTTGGGCATGGGGTGGTACAAGAAAAGACATATTATTGCAAGTATGAAGGAGATAAAGTGAAAGTGGTTGGCATAGAGGCCTTAGAGATGGAAGATCAGAGGTGATAGCCAGCCAGGTGGGGGCAGATCTTAAAGCCTTCAAGTTGAACAGAGTTTGAAGGTTGATGTGGAAAGAAATCAGTGATCAGATTTAAGGGAAAGGTGACACAGTTGAAAGTGGTGTGAGACAGATGATTTTAAATTTGATATTTTTGGAGAAATGAAAAGGGTGGTGAGGAGGAGCCTACACAAGTCCAGTCTTGTGTGCACCCTTAAAAGTAGTGGATACCTTGAATTGTGTTAAGATTGAATGTAAGAGGTTAGGGACAGTAATGTGCAGAGTATCTAACTGTAGATGAGTTATTTGTTTAAAAACTTCCAAGAGGGTAAAGGGGAGCAAGACATATTTTTGATGTTCATGGCACTTTTAAATATTGACAGGAACCTGTTATTCATCATCTAGCACACCAATGTATAACTTGCACGCTAGGTAAAAGGTTTTTAAAATAAAACAAGACTGTTTTAGTTCTGACTAGAAAACTGTTCATCTGTTAATTATTTGTATTGTATATTTTTGTTGCTCTAAAGCAGAAAGCTATCTTAATATTGCCTCTGTAGAACTGTGAACCAGTAATATAGCTTTGGTTCTTCTTTGTTGTCTAACAACTTCTTGGGTTGCATTTTCATGTGTAGCTCTTATGGAAGCAATGAAGTGTGGTAAAGTATCTCTAATATTACTACTTTCCCCTCCCCACTGTGCCCCTCTACTTGAAATTGTTAGTATATTGGTCAAATGAAACAGTCCTACAAACTTTGTAATTATATTTGTCAAACTTAAAGAACTTCAGAAAACCTTGTAACTGTTCTTCTTGGGCTATTGATGGGCTATACAGAGAATCTGAAAGTCTGGACACACTCTCAAGGGAGCGTACAACCTAAATTTATATCAAAATGTAATCTTATTGCTGACTGGAAGAGCTGTTTAGGACAGGAACATTTGTTTTATGTACATAAAGCCATTCTATGAAAAGAACAAAACTTTATCTGAAGCAAAACTGTTTGCTGCATTTGCAACTGTTGTGTATGAAATGTAAGCTTTTTTTACCAATCTTTGATTTGTACAATAGATTAAACTTACTGTTACACTGTTATTTTAATGTTCAACTGTGGGTTCTTCGTTATTTGTATTCAAGTTGTATAATCAGCTCTTTGGACAGTTATTGGTCTATCATGAAAAAGCAGTAGCTTTTCCATAAAGGTTACAGTTATGTTACTGTTTTAAAGCGATATTTTGCTCTCTTGCTAAAATCTATTTAGTCAACTAAGTCTGAAAATCGGTAAAAACAAGTCTTGAGCTTCTTTACAAAATATACCAAAATTTAGGTCTTTTGAACAAGGGGGTTTCTGACAGAGGTGACCACACAAAAAAGATATTTTCAAAGTTGCAAAAGCTTTCTAACACTTTTTTCCCCTTAATAAAAATAGAGGGTCGGGGGGAGGGACATGAACTTAGTTTACCAAACTCTCCTAAGCAAGATTTTTAATCTGTGATACCAAAATTTAGTTGCATGAAACATGAAGCATTAAGTCTTGCAGCTCCAAAAAGGAAAATGCTAAAGATAACCAGGTTCCTGTGAATTCATAAGGGTACAACAGAAATCCTAAATTTTCATTTATAAAATCTGAGGTGAGCATCCTGCCTTCTCCCCTGCAGAGAGAGCTCAAAATATTACAGGATTCTAGTGAGGGTTGTTACTGGGAAAAAGGGCTCATAAGTGAGGCTGCTTGACAGGCTGTGTTAGTGGCTGAGACACAGAAGGAAGTGATCTCAGAAGTGGTGGCAATCAGGAGGAGATTGCAATTATGGGGAAGACGAGCTGTGGGCCAGGAGGGCAGGCGCTGCTGCCATCCCCCAAACAGCTGCAGCTTGGATGATTGTTGCTTTCCGGATTTGCAGACTGGATCGTAGGTGAGCAGGAGTACTTTGGAGGAAAGTGGGTTTTTCCTAGAATGTATAGAGGGACTGCCATGGGTAGACAAGTCTGTAGGAAGTTAGAGAGCCCCTAGCTTTTTCGCTGCCTTATCCTATGTCACTACTTTAAACTAACGACGTTCACCAGGCAGACTTTAAGGTGGAGTTACGATTGTGGCCACACAAAGCTACCCATAGTCATTGTGCTCTTCCTGAATGTGGGAGCTTAAATGCCTAAATTCTGATACTAGAAAACCAGGAAATTTACAGATAAGGGTACTCTGTCCTCCAATATCTCTTACAAAAATGTTAGGTACAACTTTAAAAAGAAGTTTTCAGTGTGTACTTGTTCTGTTACTATTAGAAATTCATGGCCCACTTTGCTGATACAAATAAAAGGGTTTACCCCAAGACTCCATGGAAAAGAGCCCTTTGCAGGAGGTGCAGAGCCTGTTCTTCTTGCTTTCCACAGGAGACCCTGGCAACAGGGATGGGATAGAGTGGCTAGAGGATCAGCACTGAGATAAATTCCATTGTCACTCTTCAAGTCTTATCGGTCCAGCATTTTTTTGTAACCATTAAAGGTCAAATAATAGAAATGGTTTATAAACATTGATCTACATATGCTATTTAAATCAGTCTGAGAAATTAGTAAATACAGTTGGGATGATCACTTAGGTTCAGGTTCAGCTCTGGTGGTAAGGTTTTGATATATATGCACAGAAGACTACAATTACAACACCATGAAATTTCAGATTTAAATATCTGAAATCATCATGACATTTACGATTTTTAAAACCCATGACTGTGAAATTGACCAAAATAGACTAAATTTGGTAATAAACAGTAGTTTGCAAAAATAGCCTTAATTATTGACTTCTGACAGTGAGATGATCCTTTTTAAAATAAATCCTTTAACAATCTGGTTGTGTAAAATTTTCAAAAGCAGCTAAATCCTACTGGAAGTCCAATGGGACTTAATCATCTGAGTGACTCAGGTGCTTTTGAAAATTTTACCCTTGGTCTTTATCTTTCTGTTAGATACAGGCAACATAATATCCATAGTCCATGAAGAAAAAACAATTAAGTTTACATAGGTATGTGTGCTTAATCATGAGCAGTTTAGGTGAACAAACAGCAACTTAACGCTGAGCTTAAAAAAAGGGTCTTATTTATAACAAGTGTATATATTAAACTTATTTTAATGTTTTTTCTAAAGACTATTGCTCACTTATCTTAAAAAATTAAGTATTTATTGGAAAATATTGAATAGTCCCTCTAGATTCTGGAAAGGAGAATGCATGTTTCACACAGTTTTATGGCATGTTTATGAAGTATCTGAGTATTGGAGAATTTTTCTGGCTAAAAGTGAGCCCATGACTGTTTCTGGATATGAAACTTTCTGTGGTTTGATCTGTGGCAACACAGGACTCAGTCCTTCCTCCTTGCTCTGACAGATGACTGCCAATTGCTAGGGGGTCCTTCTTTTGCGTTTCCAGTTTTGGATTCCTGCCTCAGTCAGAGCAACATACAGGACAGAGGCTGTCTGATGCACCTGTGCACGTTAATGCTCCATGACCTATCTGGCAGCAGGGCACTCGTGAACTTGTATCTCCAGCTACACCTATGAAAGAGGTGCCTGTTTCCATCCTTCTATGGTGTAGCCATTCTGTTTTTCCCATGGGATGTAGGGCAAACTTTTTTGGCTACTTTGTCCAGAAACCTAGTTGATATTTCCTGCAAAAGAATTTCATCAAAGACATAATCTCTGGATCCCTGAGGGCTCAAGCTTTCCCCTCTTCCCTGGTGTGTCTGTTCCAGAATGTGGTGACCTTTTACAGCTTTTCAAGTTGGAGAATTAGATTCTATATATACAAATCCTCCTCCTCTGATTTTATGTGCAGGGGTGGGACTGAAAATACATATGGGCAATCAAGTTTTCTCAAGTGGTTTTTAAGATATTAAAAACTATCATTGTACACCTTATTCATATGCAAACTTGCAGTGGTTTGACTAATTAAACATACATTTTTTAACCAATTTAGGTAAACCTTTTCAAGTTTGCATAGAAATAAGGTATAGAATGATAGTTTAAATGGGTTTTTTAAGATATTCAGAACTAAGGATTATTAAAGCCATTTTCCAACAGTTCTAGTAGACTCTCTGTTGGTTTAGTTTGTTTTTCTCTTACAGAAAACTTCAACTTTTCATTACCCTCCCCCCCGCCCTCCCCCCCCCGCAAACAAATCAGTTTTTAGTTCAAATCTCTAAACATACATAGAAAGAAGAGACTGTGGATCATGTTTAGTTGAAACTCCAGTTTTCCGGTTGAATAAGTTTTTGACTGAAAATTTTCAAGCAGCCTTAATATCAATACACAAACTTGTACTAGTTTAAATAACTTGTTCTAACTGATACATATTTGTATGAGGACAAGTCTTTAGTAGGTGAATTCGTATGCAGGCATAAAATATTTTTAAAACAAATGTTTGGTACTTGGACATTTGTGTTACCGGCTAGTATTTGAATTCAGGATCACTTACCCCTGCAACAGTTGAACATTACAGGTATCCTAAAGTAGTCTTTAGACTGCCACTTTTCTGTATTGTTTTAGCAGATACTCAATCTTCTTTTGCAGGAAAAATCCCTGACAGTAGGTCCTGACAGGCTTAAAATCTTTCCTTTCAGTTTTTAAAATGTCATTCTTAAGGTAACATGTGTATTCTGTCAATGATTTGTGATAGTTTAGTATATAATTTAAAATTTAGTTTATAGTACATATTAAATTGTTCAGTTCTTTTTCCATTCTTTTTCCATCAAGAGCTTAGGGTTTATGTTTCTGTTATTTATCCTGATCACAAATGCATCAAACCAGAAAGTAATTTCACACAACAAAACAGGTAGTAGGTCTAATTTTAGGCTTACCCTTCTTTAAAATGAGCTTAAACCTGAAGGAACGACTATCTAAAGACTTTCTTGTGTGTAATCAGGGTTATGGTTGCTGTCTCTAGTGACAGTTCTTTTTGCTTTTTGCTCCTTTTAAACTTGCAAAGCCAAAACAGCAGTAGGAGAAGAAGTGCTCAACATGAGCTAATTCAGTGAAGGTGGTGGGACTTGCACAGGTGTTAGGGGGGCCTAATTTGACCACTAAAAGCTTTTTTTTTTACTGGTGACCATGTGAGAGAGAACCAAGCTTGACTCTGAGTGTAGGTTGTTTGCAGAGATGGCAGTTTAAAAAATAATAATAAATAAAATGAGCATGTTTAATATAGAAATCATGGAGAGAAAATAACAGAATCCCTGGTGCTATTTTGTTCACTTCTCTGAGCCTGTCAATTTAGGTAAAAGTCTATCCTGATATTTTATCCCTTTAGGAGACTTATTACTGCAAATAACATATTTCAGTATGGACTCCAGATGATACAGATGACACATGAAGGATTCTGTGAAGTAAACAGAGGTCTCTTGTATCCAGAATAGATCCTGAAAAGAGGTTATCTTCAGTTAAGACTCTAGATTACAAATATATACTTTTGGTGTTGTTCAGTGTAGATGCACTGTATCTCTAGTTCAGGCTGGTGCTTGGGCAGCGTGGAATCCAATCTATCAGTATAAACACTGTGTTCATTGGTGAAGATCAGGAACAGAGTTAGACTTGTGTTTCATCCTATAGCATAGGAGCTCTTTGTATCAGTCCAAGGGTTAACCACACAGTGCTAAAATATTTCTATAAAAGGTCTTAGTCATCTCAGGTGACCAGCTCTCCTGCTCCATGCTGTATAATTCTAATGTTGTTACTTGGTCAAGACAGTACTTGAGAGGTAGGTAGTGGTGTAAAGACTGCTACTGTGCTTTTTCACTGTATATTTCACCACTATGAGAGTACAGACCATCCGCAGGGGTTCTCGCAACAAATTTTTTGGTGGCCTCTGTGTGCGGCCACCAGCTCTTGCTTGTGGCCGCACTGACACTTTCTCCTAAAATACTTTATTAACTTTAGGAAAAACAAATAAATAGCACATATACGCATCCGCATGATTGTAATTTATTCATGGAGGTTTTTTTTCCCCAGACTCAATAAAAATATTACTGTGAGAAGTGATACTTGCATGTTAATATCACTTTTCTCAGCAAGTCCCAGGACAAATTACGCCCTGGATGGGGGACGGCAGGGGATTGGAAGTGGAGGCAGTGGAGGCCTGGGGCTATGGAGGGGTAGATTCTGGGACAGGAAGGCGGTGGGGTCCAGGAGTGATGGGGTGTGGAGGCATGGATGTGGAGCCCAGAGAAAGGAGGGTGGGTGGTGAGCCCCGCAGTTGTGCAGCCAGGTGTCGGTGCCCACAGCCAGAGCCCGGAGCTGGGGGTAGGAGCTGCACAGCTGAGGAGGGGGCCAGTGCCTGTGCCTGGAGCAGGAGCTGCATGGCTGGGACAGGGAGTTAAAGCCCAGGGACAGTGCTGACTGCCAGGAGGCTGAAGCTAGCACCTGCTGCCACGTGCCTGGGGATCAGCGCACGCCCGGGGCCAGTGCTTGCTGCCACGTGCCCAGGTATCAGTGCCCACTGCCACGGGGCTGGGACTATGAGTCAGTGGCCAGGTCTGGGGGTTGGAGCACGTGACTGGGGGTCGGTGCCCGGGGCCAGCTGCCACTGGGTCAGGGATCGGTGCCTTGGGTCAGCACTGTGTGGCCAGAGACAGGGATTGGAGCCTGCTGCTGCGTGGCCAGGGGTTGGAGCCTGAACTGAAGCCCCATGGCCAAAGGCCAGGGCTGCGTGGCCAGAGCTGGGAGTTAGCGCCTGAAGCCTCATGGCTGGAACCCTGGTCCGCACAGCCAGGCTCCCTAAGTCCCGCCTCTGGAGCCTGCCTCCCAACCACCCCGGGGCTGAAGCCTGAGCCTCATTGCCTCCCCCCCCCACCCCCAGGTAGATAACTCCCTGTACTCCTGCAGTGTTGTCCCCCACCTGTCTCCAGGGGCCATGCAGGGCTGTGCATCCAGGAGGAACAGAGAAGGAAGGGGGAGGGGCAGACGCTTTGCGCTCCCCCCCCCCCCCAAATCACTGCTCAGGAAGCTGTTGTGGCTGCATGGAAACCCCCTGGTTGCCATATTTGAGAAACGCTGATTGATTAAGAAGCTTAAGTTGCAGAATCCTCTCATTGCTGTATGTTTGTTCATTAGTACTTTGTTTCCCATCGCTCCCAACTCCCCCTTTTGCTTTAAAGCTCTTAGTGTGAACTGGCAGATGCAGCAGAGTGGTGCTGATCAGGAAAGGCTTGGTGTTCTGACTCATTATCAGACTGAATTAATTCTTACACCGTTGCTGTATTACTGCATGCCTCTCTGCTGTTCTGTTGCCCTTGGCACTTTCTCAAATCTAAAAACAGTAAGGTAATATAATCCCATTTGCGATGATAACATGTATTATGTTCCCATTTTAGGTATGCTATCGTACTGTATTAAGCAGTTAAAGAGAAACCGACTTGATATATGTCCAGTTTTTTAAAAATGAGTTTGATACTACTTCAGTCCCCAAGTTTCCTTTAACTTCTGGGGGTTTCGTTCTCACATTCCCCTATTTAAAAACATGTTCTTTCTCTCACCTGATACTCTATGAAGGATCCAGGCAAACAGGGTGAAACTAACTGCCTGACTAAACAGGAAAAACTGAAATGGACTATACAGAATGTGCTTCCAAATGGGCCCAGTAAACAAACTGAAGAATTTGAAGTTGTTTCTTTTTTTACTGATCTTGTTACAATAGTAATGACATTTTTTGAACTGAGTATTAACCTCTCCAATTGGCACAGGAACCCCCATCGCTAACTAGGGATGTGGCCATGTTCTTCAGGAGGCAAGAGACTCCTTCTGATACACCCTCACAGACTTGGGAGCTTCTGGGGGTGACATGGGCTCATTTTTGCTGACATGGAGGCAAACCTGATACCCTTTTTAAAATATGGCTAGAGTTTGCCATTGGCAGTGAACATTGGGTAGGGTTCTGGTTGGGCTTTCCAAAGCATTGGATTTTATACTTTTTTTTAATTTGAAAAAAGTTAGTCAGATGTGCAACAGTGCTGTTTAAATCATGCACACAAAACTAGACTAGGAAAGAGCTAAAATTGAAAAGATAAACTATAGTTTAGCAGAGGAGCAATTGGGGATATCTTTTCCCCAATAGCGGGCATGTCACTATGCTTGTTTTATCCTTTGATCCCACCATTAAGTTTCTTTTAAAATGGTAAGCACTTGGGGACAGGGATGGATCATATCTTATATCTATACAGCACCCAGCCCAAGGGGTCCTGATCCTGACTGGGGCTTTGGATACGAATGGAATATAAATGATTAATAATACAAGTCAAATTACCCCCCCATCCCCAAAAAAGTGAGGTGGGGTGGGCTGTTATTTTATAACTACTCCATCCTCCTGCAGTGATTACAACGATATATAATTCAATGGAGACTTAGGTGGGAGGAAATTTGTGTTACAGCTTACAGTTCTTTGGAGATGCACGGAAACAATGCTTCTTGTTTAACTCTTGTTTCCATTGTTTGTCTTGTTTCCTACACTGGAAAAATATGCTGTGTGATGGGTACCTGTGCTTACTGAACTAAAACACTGAGGCTTCTAAAATAATAATTTTGCATCAATGGTTATGCTTGGATGCATCATACTAGTGGGTGCTGCACATTTAATGAGCTTTTAGGAATGTTTGTGTTTGCATGTACAATTTGAGAAAAATGATCTGTTGTTTTAGGTGGATTGTCCTAGAATACGAACTCTTTCATAGGACGTTGTGGTTTTCTGAAACAAACTTAACTATAGATCTTGAGACACGTTCTGTTGTAATGAGAATACTAAATTGCTGAATGTCTTTCAGAAGACCTACTTTTGCCTATCTAAAAAGGGATGTTAGCTGCTCACTAACTGTATCCAAGCTAATAATGGCTTCCTATAAGCATATTTGTCAGTTTTGTTGCTTCAACGTTGTTTTGTTTCTGAACTGTTAAGTCCTTTTGAAGTCTTCCCTTAATATTGATGTGCATGTTGTATTTTAGTGATAAACTAACTCTGTTTTCGTTGTGCTTCCTCTTTCCTTTTGCTGCTGTTGCTGACGTCTCTGCGCATTTTGCTTCTTCCTGGCCTGGACTTTTTTTGTTCGCTGTTCTTCGTTCTCCAATTACATTGCACTTGCAGAATCATGGTGAGATCAAAGACTCTCATGGACCATCAAGTAAGTGACTAACTTCTTCTATAGGATGTTTGGGCATATTAGGCAAGGTCACCATCTTCTTGTGTGAGCACATGGGCCAGTGGACATAACACTAAGGTTTCATGTGTGTCATGACCTAACTGAAGAACTGAGATAACAAGGACAACAACTGTTAGAGAAATACTTTATTCTGCTTGTTGATCTTGTTTGTAGGTATATGGTAAATTTAAAAAAACACCACAATTCATAGGAAGTGTTGTTCTTCTTCAGTCATGGCTAGAAAAATACAAATCCTTTGAACACTCCACTGGAGTTCTGAAGTTAAAATGGAAATATTTATCACTTGAAAAGAAAGGACTGTCTTTTCACTCTGTTTGTAGAGTGCCTAACGCAGCTGGGCTCTAATCTGAGTTGGGGCCTCCAAGTGCAACCGTAATATAAACAATAAAAAGGACAGGTAGAAGCAGCTTGTTTTATTTTAAGCTAGTACAGTGATAGGGCAGTGTTTGCTTTCAGTACCTTGTTGTCCAATTAATTTTAATAAAAAGTCCTCTCACATCCTGAAGTGTGAATAAAAAGAGGTATCCCAACATGCAAGGGAGACTAGTTTGGATGCATTATTACTAAAATACCATTTAATAAAAAGCCATTGACCTATGGGAATGCTACTGTTAGAAAATTTTCAAATCAGTTTGGGGTTTTGTATATTGCTTTTTCCTTCAAACTGTTAAAGTGAAATGAAGTAAGTTATCTACTGCTGAAAACGATTTGCAAATACTGTTATCTTCAGTCACATGCAGATGGGTAGGTCGGTTTTAATTTAGTTTAAGGTGTTAGATGTACTTTCATTTTTACCGTGGTGCCACCTTTTTGTTCCTCACAGAATTTTATTTTTAGTTCTTGTAGCAGCACCAGCTCACTATTCTGGTCATGGGCTAACTGCGGCCTCAGTTTCTCTTTACTCAGTCTGGTTCTCCCAATTTTGTAGCCTGGTTTTGTTGCTGTGGTGACTTGGCCCTCCGGCAAAATCATTAAAGAAAAATTTCATTCTTTCCAGGGTATCCAAGTCCAAATAAACACAAAACAGAATCTTCGGCCAGTCTCAAGCTAGGCCCACCCCTCCTTCCTAAAGTTCAGTCTTCTCAGCTGATCTTTTCCTGGGCTTTTTTGAGTCTTGCCTTACTGTTTACCAACAGCAACTCCCAGGGCTTTTTACTAGGATTCACCATTCTCTGTCTTGAGTCTCTCCCCTGGCTTCTGCTTTCTCTCCATCCCACAATGCCTGCTTGTCATGCGACTTTGCTTATTTTGTCCAGGGGTTGGGGAATGCAAGCTAAGATGGGTTGGCCCGGTTAAAGGACCAGTCATCCTGGGACTTGTAAGATTCATAGATTTCAGGGGCACAGAGGGCCATTGTGATCATCTGGTCTGCTCTCCTATGTGACACTTCCCCAAAATCCATCCTAGAGCATGTCTTTTAGAAAAACATCCAATCTTGATTTAAAAAGTGTTAGAGAGAATCCACCATGACTCTTGGTAAATAAGAGGGCTGGAACTGGCAATGAAAGTTCCCAGCAAAGCTTCCACATGACAGACTGGAGACCTTGAGAGCGTTGAATTTGTCTCCTCTAAAGTTTCTGTTTTTGAAGGGGTTTTGAAAAAACCCATCTTTTGAGCATGAGGTCGGAAGTTTAGATTTTCACATCTCATTTGAGGTTTCATTGAATGTGCATTGTGAAGAGATTTGGCCAGTTGTCATATCCTTTAACCTGAAGTTCAAAAGAGATGTGTTTATGTTGAGGATGGGGGTTTGGTGAGAAAAGATGTTTCATTTCTAAGACTAACTACCTCAAGGTGTCTGTGGGCCATGTTTTGTCATGGCTTTTTGTTGCAAGACGACAGCTCTTCAGTTAATTGCCTTGAAAGGTCTTCACTCCAGAGGCCTCCTGTAGAAAAAGGGAAGTTGCTAAACCAGAGAATGGAACACTAATTACTTTAGCTAAAATACTTTGGAGAGCCAGTAGAAATTTCTTTGGGCATAAGCTTTCGTGAGCTACAGCTCACTTCATCAGATGCATGCAGTGGATCAGTATACTTTTCCAAGCACTAGTTCAGTTTCAGTGAACACCAAGGGAAAATGAGAGGATCAGGAGCTTGCATGTAGTTCATACAGCAAATTCAAACTGAAGATGAGACAAGTCTCAAATAAAGGGAAATCAGATTCTAAGGCTTGGGCCTGATTATTATAAAGGACTGTTTGGTGGCACTAAGTACTTGAGGCTTAATCTTTGAAGGATGCGTTCTAGGAAGGCGTGTGCTTAAATTGCTGCTGATTAATGCATTAGGCATTTTTTTTAAGAAATTCAAATTACTGATGTCTTATTAACACTTGTTCTCTGATATTCTGTTACATCTCTAGTTTTCACTTCCCATCTCATGAGCTAGAGACAGTGGTACAAGAGATCTCTTAAAGGCTTTGATTACATGAGAATTTTATGTATTTTAAATTACAGACTCTGCTTAATATAGGCTGGAACTGGAATGTTGTTTAAATATGGAGTTTGGGGATTCTGATATATTAGTGTTCACTGGAGTGAAGCCTTTTATATATTGAAGCATTGCAAACTCCTGTGATGTGATTTCTGTTGAGTAGCATAGTATCTGGTATTTCTCTTAAATTCCTAGTTCTTGGAGTCCTCTTTTTACTTTTTTTAATGAAAGCTGAGATTCTCATGTAAAGTAAGTTTCTAGGCCTCAGAGCTGCAAAGAAAAGCTTGAAAATGTTGAACCCTAAACCCTTAAACACCAGAAGGAAAATAAAAATAACCTAAAATGTATTTTTTTTTAAACCTCATCCTAAAAATCTTGTTTTAAAGCCAATCTCATAACTTTCCTTCGGCAGGCTGTTATGCTTTCTTGAGTGCTCAGGGTTGACAGTGCTGGGCATAGGATTTTATTGGAATCCATTGTGGCACTGAGTTTCCAATGCATTATATTAAAGATCTCTTTCTATATTCTCAATATCGAAACAAATGAAAAAGTAACTTGCCATTTCAGATACTTAAAATAGCTTCTACTGCAGAATCTGTGCAAATTTGACATAAAGACTCTAATTTGTAATTTTTCATTTCAATTCTTCATTTCATATCTTCTGTTATTGACTTGCTGTGAACTAGCATCCCAACAGCTGATCAGAGGCAAGTGTGAGGAAACGGAAAAAGGTAAATAAAAATGTTCTTAAAACAGAGTTGTTGGCCTAGCCCAGTGGTCTTACTGGCGTTGGAATGTTCCCTCATGTGGGGATCAGAGCTTAAGACCAGAACTTAGTCTCTTACTCCTCATCTGCAAGGACCTAGGTGTAACACTCTTCGTATCTGGTGCTGGGGCCGGAGAAGTAAGGAGAACAGTAAGTTGAAATGCTATCTATCGAGTAGGGGGAGAGAATGACATTGTGGTGAAGGAAATTCAATTCGTAGCTCTGGCATAGACTTGCTGAATGGCTTTGGGTGAGTTATTTAATCTTGCCATGTCTGAATTCCCCATCTGTATAACGCTGTCCTATTTCACATGGATACTGTGACCATAATCCAATGTTTGAGGCACTGGATGCTGTGGTGTCTAAGCAGGACTCAGAGTTAATTAACAAAATTGCAGTTAGAGCTCAGTTTTGAAATGCTTCCTAACCTCCATTTTAGGGCCCTGAATCCTGTAGACATCATGAACTTTTTGAGTTTGAGTTGGTGTCCAAATATACTTACAGCTAAACTGAACTAGCATCTCCTCTGAGTTGGTCTAAATCTTTATATATTCAGTATTAAAAACTGTTAGGGGCCTGCCATCGTGATGGGGGCCACCACTCTTTAAAAGGAAGATATTAACATTGTTTCTTGCTTAAACTGCTGGATAATCAGATTCCCAAGTCTAAAATATGTTGAAGGAAGATCCTCCTGGTTTTCTTTGATCACTGGTATGCTATTTATGGGAGCTGATATTTACTGATTTTGATGATGCTCTGATCCACCATAACTCACCTTAACAGGGTGCAATGAAGGTATGGATTTTATTTAGATGGTCTATGCCCTATAAATAATGCTAGACTGCTTCTGCATAAGTAGTATTAAGCTTGAGGTATTAAAACTTTCTAGGATAGTTGATATCATTGTACCATACTGTCATACTGTCAGCCATACTGTCTTACGTAACTGAAATGTTGTACAGAGCTTAGTGGGCCAGCTTGTTGACTATATAGCAATTTGTATTGGAAGGAGTGTTTTTTAAACTAGGATTTGCGAGCTCATAGACCCTTGGAACTGCTATTTAAAGCTTAGTAGTTTTCATTGATACTTCAAAAATACAAGTTCCAAACTGCAGGAATATTGGACAGCTCATTTCATGAAAGGATCATGTCCTGTGTACAATCTTTAATTTTGTTGTGATGCCAGTCCTTCAGTACAAAGCTGCAAGGGGAGTTGAAATAAATTAGTTCAGTGTCTTCAAAATGAGGGCCTACTTTAAATGGTAACACTCCGTGTTCATTATACCAGTAACTAATTTTTGTTTCCTTTCCTAGCACTCTTATTCCTTTTTAAACTCCTCAGTATGATTTCTTTGGTTCCAAACATGTTAATGGCCTGTTTTGGGAATTGTTCCATTTACTTACCTTAGTACATAGCTTTTGAAAATATTCATTTTGATTATTTTTGAATTCTTGTTTCCGTTTAAAGTGAACTAGGCTGTTTCTTAAGTGTTTCCAAAAGAGCTTTGTACCAATTAGGATTCAAAAGCTTCTGGGTACTGCCCATCGCAGACATACAGGGCATAATTTTACCAAGATGCTCAAGAACTTGATGCTCCCATTGACTTCAGTTGGAGTTGTAGATATACAGCACTTCTGAAAGTCAGGGCCTTAATAAAAGCTACTTGTTATAACAGAATAAGAAGTTGAGGCTCCCTTTGATCTTGCATAGGGTAAATGGCCCACACTGTCATCTGGCCTGCTTACCGGGCACATGCCAAAAGGAGAGCCCATAGCGATTGGGGGGGAAGGTTTGGGGATTTTCTGGAATAGACAAGACAGATGATTCCTAGCTTGTGCTTGCTGTATTACCTGCAATACAGGCAGAAGTCCACGTGCACTGAAAACTTTCCATTCACCTTCTTACTGTTCTGTAACACTATACTGAAAAATACCACTGGAGTTTAACAACTCTGAACCCCTTTCTCTTCTGTTGATCACTTTCAGCTTTACAGATTAACTTCTTTTTGAAGAGCCCCCTCAATTGAAGAGGCTAATGTTAAAGCTTCATAAGTGGAAATACAGTTAAAAGACAAAGTCCTTGCCTTGAAGCACATATAAACTGACTTAAACACATACACTATACCACAGAACAGTTCAAAAGGAACGGTTTGCAAATATTTCCAGAGAATATCTTTGCAAGACTTCATGAGAGTGTGTGCCATCGCTGTTTCAGTATCTTGACTAGGTGAACTTTGCAGTGGTACTACAACACTGTATGTGTTGGGTACGTCGCAAACTTCAAACTTTCAACAGGGTGGGTGGCGGTAAACTTTTCCTTAAAACATGACTGGTTTTTCTAAAGAAAGTACTAAATTCATCGATGAAGTTCTGTGTATTAGTGAGCCATGCACTATGAGGGATTAGCATTCTGAGTTACTGGTGACAGCTAACCAAGAGTATTCCTCATTATGTCTTAAATAAAAACTGAAAAGTAGCAACTACTACATCGATTTTTAAAAAGTTAGGAAAAGTTAAAAATATAATACTGGTAATATAAGTGCCCCCAAAGAGGTTCTTGGTTCAGATAAACTTACTTTGGCAATGTTTTGTGCAGTGTTACTTTGGTATGGTTATATAAATAACCAATTAATACTAAAAACCTGAGTGTCCTCCTTTGGAGTACATGTGATTTTGATTGATATATGTACACTGGACACACAATTGGAGGCAATTTGGACATTACAATGTCAAAATTGGAGAACTTGACGTGATTTTGCTTCCAGGAACCAGCAGAGGGCATTATAGTTCTATATGTGGCGACTCTCTTCAAATTGTCGGTTATTCCACTACATGTAATAGCAGAAATGAAATTGCAGCTCCATTGCAACAGTATGAAGGAAGAGATGTGAAAAACATTAAAAAAAGGCTTTTTTGGCTGAATCAAATGGCAGGAGAGGGGAATTATCTTTCAAAATTCTAGACTTTAATTGCTTATTTGTTATAAAACAAATTAAAATATATTATTTTAAAGAACAGTGTCATAATTTTTTCTTAGGACTGTTCATAATCCACCAAAGCTCTAAAGTGAAATTTTGTTTCCTTTATAGATCTTCTGCACCTTTGCATTTGCTTTTATGTTGGCTTATATGGTGGCTCTGGAGTACTGGCCTGCCAGTACTGATATGTTTGGATCTCTTGAAAAAGCATTTGATTTTTAACTCTACTCTTTCCTCCTTCCCCACTTAGGAGGAGGGAGAGGAAGTTCTACTTTTTCACCCAACTTTCCTGATCAGCAGGTCACATAAGTGTTTGTAGTTTGTCCAGAATAGAGCTATAAAGTGGGCACTCATACTGTTCTTTTACTCTTTATGCTATCTTCACTGGTCATTGCCACCTTAGTGATAATAATAATGAAACAAGCCATCACGCATCCATTCCTTGGAATGTCATGTCTGCAAAATTAAACTCCTAACCTGACATGGTTTAAAAGTACAGTTCAGAGGCTCAATCTGAAGAGACATGTGGAAATCTTAAGGCATCGTGAAGTCTGCAGCCAAGGGGCTCATATCTTCTTATTTTTGCAGCCTGTCATGTGGTGACTTGTTGAATTTGGCATCCTTTGTAATTTCCCAGTCTTCATTTTGGTGTTTATTTTCCCCCCTCCTTGTTTCATTAGTCATGACTACTCGTTCCAATAACACCCACAGTGTACCAGCCACTGTACTATTACGGAAGAAGGGTACAGTCACTACCCTGAACAGCTTATAGGTGAATACAAGTAAAGTGGTCGTTGATTACTGGCCACTTATTACTACAGCATTTACTCTATAAAGCTTTTTAAAAAGATGTTCAATTTCCCCCTCATCCCTCCCATTGTTGGCAAACTTCATGGGAGAAATTTCTATTTTTATTCACTTGTGCTTTTTAATCTCTCTCCATTGCTCCTCTGCCCATTCCCTCACCAGAGGGCTACATATTTGCTATGGTAATGTGCGTCCATTGATAGCTTTTAGGAACAAACATATGGTCTTGCAACTGAGACACTTGAGCTGGCGAGCTGCAGCCATGGCCTGTGCTGTACTAAGGATTCCCACAGACTGGATCCAGGGGGAAGCTGGATTTCAAGTGTTACCCCTCCACCCGCCAATTTACCTACAGGAATATGTTTTGCAATGGAGTAGTATAGAGGATTCTAGGCCACACAGCTTTCCTGATTCCCAATACTCTTTTCCTCTGCTGTATGCTTCACTCTCCCAGACCATTGTCTATTCACCCTGACCACCGCAACCAATTCGCCGGTTGGGAAATTCCTTAGCCTGTTTGAGAGGAAAGAGCACCTGTGGGTTAGAAAATGAAGGTCCCAAGGATTTAATCTGAAGGGCAGATTTTCAGTAATTAAAGATTATTTAATTGCTGTCATTTATTTACTTGTCATGCATAGATTTCTGTAGTCGAGTGACCATCCTTTTTATGTTCCAGCTGTGGTAACAAACGGTGATGAATCACACCTTCTGACTCCAGGAAAGATGAGCCAGCGCCAGGGGAAAGAAGCACATCTCACTCCAACCAAAGATCTACTCCAGCTGACGCTCAGTCCAGGAACTGTCCACAGCCATGGTAAGAGACCTCTACTTCTATTACTGAAGGGCTTAAAATATTCCAAACTTGGCAGTTGTTACCTATTCCAACCTAAGCATCAAACATTAGTTCGGTTCTTGACAAAATATTGCTTTCAGAAATGAGGTTTCAGAAAAGGGAAACTTGTCTAAGTACCCTGTAGTGTAAAAACTTCCAATATAATTAACTTAAATTATTCTGTTAGCCAAAGCAGATTGTATGCAATTCTTTGTACCACTAAAGTAAAAGTTGTTAATTGCACAACAGAAGAGGATTAAAGCATAGCTCATGATACTGTTTTACATAAAGTACACATTATGAATTGTGGAGAAATATTCCGTATTGTGATATTGAATAAAGGTGACCGCATATAATCTTGTAACTGCTATTTATGTCACATCTAAGCATTTTATGCAACAATGTTTATACGATACATTTGTAAAAGTGCTTCAAGAAAATGTAACTTGATGCAGAGAGATGTATTCATCATCAATTATACTGAGTGGCATGGCAGAATGTAGGACTGTCCTTGAAAAATCTAGGATATGGATGTGGTTATTTTTATCTGCGTGATAAGATATTTACACTTGTTACTTCATACACAACATGAGAAACATATCCCTTACTGGGATGTCATATGCAAGCTCAAATGATGGATTTAGTCTTATTTTCCAGCAGATGGAAACGTGAAACATCCCAAGCACTTCAACTAAACCACACTGTTTTAGGTAAAATATAAGAGATTTATTAACTGCAGAAAGATAGATTTTAAGTGATTATAAGTGGTAGGCATAAGAGTTCAGAGCTAGTTACCAAAGAAAATAAAAGATAAGCACACAATCTAAATCTTAAACCTTATTGCACTAGGCAGTATTTAGATCAAGCAGTTTTCTCACCCCACTGGATGTTGCAATGCTTAATACACAGGCCTTTCTTAAGCATGGACCAGTCTCTTCAGTTGAAGTTTTTGTCTTCTCAGTGTTTTTGTTGCTTCCAGCATAGGTGGGGGAGAAGAAAGGTGAATGCATGCTGTCACTGTTTTATATCCTTAGTCCATTTGCCTAGAAGACACTTGCCCAGCATATGCTGGTAGACTTTGCTGAGTCACTGGGTTAGGCAGTCCCCCTGGAGTCGTCTTTTGCAACTGAGTCATGGGGTTGAGCAGTTCCCATTGTGTGGTGCTTACACAACTGTCATTGAATTGTAAATCCCCTGATTACAATTCCCCTGCTGATTGATGGTCGTTGAACACCCTCCTAGGTGGGGGTCCTTTCTATGCCACTAGCAAATTTACAACATATTTTTAGTAACAACTCTATAGAAAAATCTCATAACTTGCACACTAACAATATACATATTTGGATGGAACAATGGGGTTCAGCAGATCATGACCTTTCATATGATACCTTACATGGCATGCTTTGTATAAAATATCACAACCATACATGAATGATGAATATGGAGGTTACAGGGTGCCATTTTGAGGTACAGTGTGTCACACATACCTGCCCACAGACAGGTTTCAGGCAATGAATGCTATCATATCTCATATCGTGAACGACCCACATGTACTAGTCAAGACATGCCTGTCTCTTCTGGGCCACATAGCTTTGTGCCTATGTTACCCCTTTCCACGAGACTTCATCTTTACTACCTCCAGACATGGCTCCATGCCTTGTACTCACCGAACCATCTCTCTTTGGACCTCAGGCTGAAGAATCTGGTGCTACTGTCCCTACTACGGTGGATGGACAACACGTCCCCCTTTCCCCTGGGTCACGTACTGCTGCGGGTTCCCCTTCTTCCCTCCTTTCCAAGCAAAATTATCATCACTGATGCTTCCCTAATAGGCTAGGGAGCCCATATGGACAACCGCACAGCACAAGACACGTGGACCCCTCTCGAGTCCAGGATGCACATCAACATGCTGGAACTTGGAGCAGTGCAAAGGCTGTGCAAATCATTTCTCCCACTCTTTCAATCTTCTCATATCCTCATCATGTCAGCCAACACCACCACAGTTTTCTATATCAACAAACAAGTGGGAGTGAACACCCTCGCTCTCTGCACAGAAGTGGTGAAGCTCTGGAACTGGTGCATCACACATCAAATTGCCCTATATGCAACTTACCTCTGGGAACGCAGAACGTGCTCGCGGACTTGCTCAGCAGACACTTTGCAAATGACCACGAATGGGAGCTTCACAATACGGTGCTATGCAATATCTTCAAACAATGAGGAATCCCTGCCAAGGACCCGTTTACTTTTCGGACCAACAGCAAATGCACTACGTACTGCTCCAGAGAAGGCATCGGCTGTCGCTCCCAGGGTGATGCTCTTCTACTCTCGTGGTCAGACCAACTCAACTATGTATTTCTTCCACTGTCACTCCTACCTCAATTTCTCCTCAAAATCCAATGAGACAGGGTGACGATCATCCTCAGGGCCCCCTTCTGGCCCAAACAGTTCTGGTTCCCCAATCTACTCCGCATGTCTTCTCGTCCCCTGATACCCATCCTGAACTTTCCTGATCTCCTCACCCAACTCAGTGGCAGAATCAGGCACCCTAATCCACATCTGCTCCTTCTCAGGGTGTGGTAATTCGATGGGCATCTACTCTAGAACGAGCATGCTCCTCAGCTGTACAAGACTTTCTCTCTAACAGCAGGAAGGACTCCACTAGACAATGCTACCGGGCTAAGTGGAGGCGCTTTTCCTCTTGGGCCCAACTTAAAGGAGCTCCACCAGAAGAGGTGGAAATCCCCCTGATTCTGGACTACATTCTATCCCTGAAGTCATCAGGTCTCGCCCTCAGCACGTTGACTGTCCACTTGGCTGCAATTAGCATATTCTATCCACTGGTGTAGAGAGCTTCTTTGTTTTTGCACACTCTAGATTTTGGAAGAGCCTACTCAGAACCTTCCCTCTCTGCCAAATGGTCATATCTCAATGGGACTTGAATTTGGTATTTTCAGGTTTAATGACTCCTCTCTCCCCCCGCCTGCTTGAGTCACTGGCAATCTCCTCCTTGTCCCTCCTTTCCATTAAAGTTGCCTTCCTGGTAGCTATCACTGCAGCGAGGAGAGTCAGTGAACTCTGTGCTATGATGGCGGACCTGCCATTCACAGTATTCCACAAGGGGAAAATTTCCTTATGTCTACACCCTAAATTTCTGCCAAGGTGATATCCCAGGTTAACTAAGCTATTCACTTATCTGTTTTTTTTCCAAAACCACATGCCTCCACACAAGAATGCTGGCTCCATTCCCTCAATGTCAGGCATGTGCTGACCTTCTACCTGCAGAGAACGAAACCTATCAGAAAGTCCCCTTCACTATTCATTGCAATAGCTGAGAGACTATGGGGACAGGCCATCTCCACCCAGAGACTCTCTTCTGGTGGATTTCTGACTGCATCAAACTCTGCTACCAGCTGTTGGGCCTACCTCCCCCTGCAGGGATACAGGCTCACTCCTCTAGAGCGCAAGCTACCACCATGGCCTCCCTCCGCGGCGTATCTCTCATAGACATAAGTAAAGCAAACGTGTGGAGTTGGGTGCACATCTTCACAACACTTTATACCCTGGTGCAAGACTTGGCAGTGGATGCTTCATTTGCTTCAGCTAGTAACGAAAGATGATAGGAAGGCAGAGCTGCTCAATGCCTACTTTGCTTCAGTCGTCTCACAAAAAATAACTAACATGTGACCAGATGATTAGGAAAGTTACCATAGACCATAAAGGGGAAAGGATGCAGATCAGGATAAGTAAAGAAGGTGTAAAAGATCTTCTGACCAGTTTAAATGAATTCAAATCAGTGGGGCCAGATGCTATTCACCAGAGGGTACTGAAGGAATTAGCTAAAGAAATCTCAGAGCCACTAGCAATAATATTTACAAACTCACGGATGACAAGAGAGGTGCTGGAAGACTGGAGAAGGGCTAACACAGTGCCCACCTTTAAAAAGGGGAGAAAGGGAGAACCGGGAAATTATAGACCAGTCAGCCTGACTTTGATACCTGGGAAGCTACTAGAGCAATGTATAAAACATTCAATTTGTTTGAATACTTGGAGGATGAAGGGGTGATCACTAGCAGCCAGCATGGATTTACCAAGAAGAAATCATGCCAAACCAGTTTGATTTCCTTCTTTGACAGGGTAACTGATTTGGTGGATAGGGGGAATGTGGTGGACACAATATACCTGGACTTCAGCAAGGCTTTTGACACAGTCCCACATGACATTCCGATAAATAAGATGGAAAAATGCAGGCTTGACAGAACTACTAGTAAGTGAATCCATAATTTGTTAAATAACTGTAAATAAAGGGTAACTATTAATGGAATGATGTTGGATTGGAGGGAGGTCTCAAGTGGGGTTCCCCAGGAATCTGTTCTGGGTTAGGTGTTTAACATCTTTATTAATGACCTAGATGGAGGTATAGAGAGCAGACTGATCAGATTTTCAGATGACACAAAGCTATTGGTGCTTGCCAGTACTTTGGAGGATAGAACTAAAATTCAGAGGGATCTTGATAAATTGGAGAATTAAGCTATAGACAACAAAATGAAATTCAACAAAGACAAATGTAAGGTGCTACACTTAAGGAAGAAAAACCAAATGCACAAATACAGAATGGGGGAAAACTGGATTGGCAGCAGCACTGCTGATAGGGAGTTGGGAGTTGTCGTGGATCACAACCTCAACATGAGTCAGCAATGCGATGCTGTTGCAAAAAAAGCAAATGCTATTTTAGGTTGCATTAACAGAGGCATAGCATAAAACTTATGGGAGGTGATTAGTACCACTCTACTTGGCACTGGTTAGGCGTCAGTTGGTTGGACTCACTGCTGAACTCAGCAGTACTGTGTCCAGTTTTGGTCATCAGTGTATAGAAAGGATGTAGCGAAACTGGAAAGGATCCAGAGGTGAACAACAAAAATGATCAAAGGGATGGAATGCAAGCCATATGAACAAAGGCTGAAGGAACTGGGTATATTTAGTTTGGAAAGAGAAGATTAAGTGGGGCAGGTATGATAGTGGTCTTCAAATACCTGAAAGGCTGCCATAAAAAACATGAAGAAAAGTTCTACTCTCTTGCCACAGAGGGCAGGACAAGAGGCAATGGGTTCAAACTACTGGATAGCAGATTTAGATTAAATCTTAGGAAAAAGAAGAGGAGGACAATGGAACAGACTTACAAGGTTGTGGAAACTTCTTCACTGGAGGTTTACAAAAGGAGGCTAGATAGACATCTGTCTTGGATGGTTTAGACACAACAAATCCTGCATTTTGACAGGGAGTTAGATTAGATGATCCTTGCAGTCCCTTTTAAACTTATGATTCTATTTTGCACGGTGGTCCTCCGCATGACCCTTCCATCATCATCCTTGCAACCTTCACCAACTTAGGTACTGCTTGTCAATCTCCATCAGTGGAATACAATAGGGACCATCACTTGAAGAAGAAAGGAGGTTACTTACCTGTAACTGGAGGTTCTTCGAGATATATGGTCCCTATCTGTATATCATTTCCCACTCGCTTTCCCCTCTGCTGTGGATCTCTCAGATTTGTGGTGAAGAAGGAACTGGAGATGTGTTTGGTCTACCCTGCCCTTTATCACCTTAGATAGAAGCATGAGGCAAGTCAGGACGCATGCGCGGACCAATGGATACTGCTTTCCAATTCTCTGACTCCGGTTGTGTGGTGTGCATGTGTAACCCTCTGTGGAATACAGATAGAGACCACACATCTCAAAAAATCTCCAGTTGCTGGTAAGTAACCTTGTCCTTTGAGACTAAATGAAGGTGTCAGGGAATTACCTCTGTTTCTGTAGAATAGGCCTGTGATGATTTACAGCCAAGTGGAGCAAATAAAATATGCATTGTGTGTTCAATGTGGAAGTCATCAATATGTGAGACTTGTTTATTTCTTCCCCCCTTCCTAGTCCCCAAAATGACTTGAAGCAAATAGCAAAATTTTTGAATCAAGTAATTCAAATTTAAGTAATTCCCTTCCAGGGAATGACTACTATGATACTTCAGTATATTAAATGTAGCTCAGGAGCCTTCTGTACCATTCCATCTATTATGATTTAGAAGAAATTAACAATCTCTGAGAATTTCCTCTCTCTGATGGATGGAAATCCTGACATCCATTCTGCAAGCATTAAACCCACGGGAATTCTTAGAGTTGTATGCAATGCTGATTCTTCTGGAGGGTGAATTTTAAGGTTCTCCCTGCTTGCCAAAATTTGTTTGATTTGTTAAATTCCTGCCTTTCTCCTAAGAATGACACCTTCCACTTGGGCAGTGTTGACCTCCAATGTGGAACTTCACTGGGACTGTCAAGTGGTCAGTTGAGTTTCACCCTAAATTTTACAGGCAATATATGACCGTTTCTTTTGGGGTAGGTGCTGTAAGTTGCCATCTTCTCATAGTCCTATTTACAAGAATGGGTACTGCTGTAGGCATTCTGCTATCTGCAATGGCAAAGTATATTAGAGAAGTCTAATTTCTTACCTGTCAAGTTTCTTTAAGTCCTCCTCTCACAGACAGCCATTTTTTCCCCTTGGACTCCCAGGATCTTTCTGCAGTAGATCTGTTGCAAATCTAAATCTGACAGGGTCAGTCTAACAAACCTTCCTGAGCATGCTATACCCCTTTAGTCTGAAATAGCCTGAATTTTTGTTGACCTTCTGGGCATGCTTCAAAGGACAGGTGTTCAGGTTCTTGGAGAAGGTAGATGGGGCAGAAAGAGATTTGTGTATGTGGCTGGCTGAGTTCCTATCAAATTGATCATTTAATGCTATTGAGATTTAATTATGTTGTTAATGGTGTGTTAGGATGGCTGTGGCCTTGGATAGGCATCTTTTGAATTTTCAAATAAAAATATTCTGCTCTTACTTTGCTGTATTTTCACCAGTTAATTTTGAGCTTTCATTGTGTTTTTGTTTTCCGTTTTGACTACAGCGGTGGAAAAAAGTCAATATATTTGGGAAGAATTCAGATGAGACACTTGAGAATTCATCCCAAAATACCACTGGCTTACTACTTTGTTCTGTTTAGTGTTTCCCCAGATTTATTTTACTATAGTCTTCTGCACTACTGACTGCTAATTATGGTATATTTTCTAAAAGCTGCTAACATTTCATTGCAACAGGTACATAACCTCCTGACTCATGCCGTAGTCTATACTTTCTCTAGGAACAGTCCTGCTGTAAAATTTGTCTAAGTTTAATATTAATAAACCTTCTAAAACAAGTTTGTGGTGGTTCTTTCCTATGAATACTTTGCTGGTCAAGAATAAGATATAGCAATGCAGTACCTGTATACTTAGTTTCCTAATACTTTTTTTTTTATAAATCCCCTAATGTAACCATTATGCCTGATGATATAGATGTAGTCAAGCATTCACTGAGTTCTTTACTGGCTCTGCTTTTGCTCACCAAAGTAACTGAGACCAGTCTGTAAATTTAAACCAAAAAAAAAAGAAAGGAAGCTTGGTAAAGATTTATAAAAGCAATAGGCTAGATCATACTACAGTAATCATGTCATTGTTAGTCTGTCGTCCCTCCTATTGTCTCATCTTGTGCTTATATAAGTTTTTTTTGAGACAGGGACACTTTATTTTGCATTGTAGGCCTAGTACAATGGGGTCTCAGTCCATTGTTGGTGGATTTTTTCTGCAACAACAACACAAATAAGCTACTTTAGTGTCTTAAATCATGCAAATGAATTGACCAGTATGGGTGGTTAATTGAGACAGTTTTATTATTTCTGTAAAGATGTGAATTCAGTGCTTTTGGAAGTTGGTGTATTGGCATCCCTGGTGACTTAAGTCCTCCTATACTTGCTTAGAGACTAGGTAGAGTATAGGGAGGCCGCGTGCTGTCCTCATAATATGCTTCAATCCTAGCATAGTTGGACTTTTGAGTGCAGTCTCCAGGCTCAGTCAGTCCTTGGCCAGTCTGCTATCAACAAGCATGGCAGTTGTGGTGCTCTTCATGATGTGAATCTTGTAATGACTGCCTTCAAGTGATAACATTGGCTGAACAAACCACCACCAATTAATTTTATAGCAGTATGCAAAAATTCTACTTGTTCACCTGCACAGAGCAATATCTAGAATTAGAAGTAAAATAGCGGGATTGACCATTCTGTCCAGAATGTGAGTTTCACTCAGGTAGGAGTATCCATTTCATGAAATCAACTACAGGATTTAGTGGTTTCCAACCACCAAGAAATAATTAATGGAAAATGTAAAAACTAATAAATGATTACTTCCTGATCCAATCCTTTTACCCCCAAAACTAAAAGCCCCAGTGGTTTGTAACATGAATTTTCATAAATGTTGGAACAGCTTGTTCTGCTATTTAGTGTAATTAAATATAGAATCACAACAACTCTGGGTACCATCTGTGTACAAATTAAACTGATTTGTAAGTTTTAACTCCTGTGAGCTGTGCCAAATGGTATTATTTTTATTATTTAATACTAACAGCTCAGTGCCACCAAGGGATACTGTGTGTGTGTGTGTGTGTGTGTGTGTGTAATGATTTCTAAATTCACTCAGTTCAGAGGTATTTAACTTGACAGTGTCTCCTTTAAAACTGTACCCCAAGGTTCATTTAAACAAAAGGCTCACAAAAACAGACCAACCAAATTTCCCATCATTTTTATAAGAAAAATCCTATCGAAAGTATCTAGTCAAACATTTCTTATCGCTATTTGCCATCATCATTGCACTTAACTATTTATCAAATGAACTTAATTTTTTCAGTAACCAGAAGAGAAACTGACTGCTTTTTCTCTTAAGATGAGAAATGCAGAAAGCAAATGTGAAATAAATTGTGAAATGTAATTTAGATTTTAATTTACTTTTGCTGTTAGGTATATTTGTAACATAAATGAAAAATTAGGGTGGGATTTTCCAAAGCCCCTAACTGGTTTAGGAGTGCAAGTCCCACTGAAAGTCACCCAAGGTGCTCTGAAAATCCAATCCTTGGTTATTTTTTAAAATATGTGTACATAACTTGACACACTGCTTTTTAAATAATATCTAGAGTGTACAAATATATAAGTAATGGGCACAAAGTAGCTTCAGATTAAATGTAAAATATTTGCGGGTAAAAGTACAATAAATTCTTTGTTTTCAGTCCATGGAGCATACTGCTGGAACATTATAAACCTCTGTACCCAGAAGTAATTTTTTCTGTTCAGGATTTGTGTAATTTTTTTTAGATGGCTGTGCCAGCTGCAATGTTAATATTTCCATGAACTTGCAATATAAAGTAATGATTCATGTATTTAGCATAGTTTGGATTTCAAAAATGAATATTTCATATAGAAATATTCATCTAATCAAGTACAAATGTTAGCAATATATTGTAACTGCAGTGAAATTGACCCTGAAGAGGATGAGATTCTTTGATTGTACTACAAATTCATCTGTTTTCCAAAAATAGCATTGCTTCCAGATGTTTGCATTAGCTCTGACTGACCTGAACTGAAATCCTTATGCATGGGATAGTATAACATCAGGACTGAAACGTACAGTAGAAAGTAGTAAAATATGGCTAGGTACATTATTCCTATAAACAAAACACTTTTTTAGAATTGCATAGCAACTTCTTTACAGTCATCTGTTGGAGGTTCAGTATTTTCTAGGCCACCTGACCAGTGGCAAGCTAAATAAATTCAGTGAATTGTCTGCATTACCAAATGTTGTCGTTTCTAATGATAAGTGTCTTGTCAGTGTGATACAGGTTTTTACAACTAAAAAAGTGTATAGGGTGGTAGAAATTTTGTTTGAGGCCTGTTTTTTTAAAGTAAGCTTGGGAATACTTTGACTAACACCTATTCTAGTTCCATAAAAGTAAGTTTGTTGGTCATGTAGCTTTTGCAGAAATGAGAGGCTGAACTAAAGTAAAAGATATGCAAATATTCTATTTCCTATGTGTTTTGACCTGCTGTTTTGCAGGCCTTGGGTGGAATGCAAATGTAAACTTTAAAAGAAATCAAGCTTTTTAAATATCCTGGCCTTAGCTCTAGTATAGGGATGGACGAACTTTTTGGCTGAGGGCCACATCGGGGTTGCGCAACTGTATGGAGGGCTGGGTAGGGAGGGCTGTGCCTCCCCAAACAGCCTTGCCCCTCCCCCCATCCGCCCCCTCCCACTTTCCACCCCCCTCTGAACTCCTGACCCATCCAATCCTCCCCCCCCCCCCGCTCCTTTACCCCTGACCAGTCCCTCCCAGGACCCCTTGCCCCTATCCAACCCCTCACCCGCTCCCTGTCCCCTGACTGCCACGACCCCTATCCACACCTCCGTCCCCTAACAGGCCCCTCAGGACTCCCCCACCTATCCAACCCACCGTTCCCTGTCCCCTGACTGCCCCGACCTCTATCCACATCCCCGCCCCTAACTGCCCCCCCGGGACCCCACCCCCATCAACTCCCCCTGCTCCCCATCCCCTGACTGCCCCGACCTCTATCCACATCCCTGCCCCAACTGCCCCCCGGGACCCCACCCCCATCAACTCCCCCTGCTCCCCATCCCCTGACTGCCCCCAACCTCCGCCCCATCCAACCCTCCGCTCCCTGCCCCATTACCATGCCGGAGCCAGCCATGCTGCCGCACTGCCCGACAGGAGCAGCGGGTCAGAGCACTGCCCCCGTGGCAGCGTCACGGCAGGGGAGGGGGAACAGCAGGGGAGGGGCTGGGGGCTAACCTCCCCGGCCGGAAGCCCAAGAGCCAGGCAGGATGGTCCCGCAGGCCGTAGTTTGCCCACCTCTGCTCTGGTACCTCTGACATCATGCAATGTTATATCGTAGCACTAGAAATAAATCTACCCTCATTTGTTCTGGATTTAGTTTCAAGCCCTGGTTTACATCTCTCAGGAAAGAGTAAGGGTAGAAGGGAACCAGTGACTCTCTGAATCGCTGGCAAGAAGACAGAAAATACTGTCAATGGAAGTGGTCATGATATTACTGTGCTAGCTCTTGCCACTCTGAAAACATCAAACTTGTTTGTCGTAAAGTACATCTTGAGATACAGCAGTAACTGAACATATCTTCATATATTTGTAGTTGGGATGGTAGCTTTAAAATAGTAACATTACTTAATATCAGGTTTTGTGGGGACTTCTTGTTTTAAATAACTCTGATGTATTGCTATTTTTTCTTGACAGTTCCTTACATGAGAGTTGTTTTAAGTTAACTGAGAAACGGTTTTTTTTAAGAATGATTGTAGGATTGTTCCTAGTCCAACAAGAATAGAGGAGTTAAGTGAGTCTGCCAAGTTTTAGTAACCTCTAGCTTTCACTTGCACAGAATTGTACAGAATTGTAGTATTGCTTACGGGCACTTTTTTTATTAATTGGTACTTTACCTTAGTTACTGCAAAGAATGTTAGGTGCAAGCTTTAGATGAAGCTCACACCCACTTGAATACTCAGAGTACAGCATGTGTTATGCTTCAGCATCCTCTAGTGCAGTGGTTTTCAACCTTTTTTCACTTGTGGATCCCTAACAAATTTGAATGGAAGTCTGGACCCCTTTGAAAATTTTAGACATAGTCTGGGGACCCCAGGTTGAACAATACTGTTCTAGTGGTTGATTTAAGAAAATTAATGTTGGTGTCAGTTAGCCTTCCTGAAACTTGACTATCCTCTATTCCTTTAAGTGCTTGTCTTTAAATTGTCTATCAACCTCATTTGGGTAAAATGTCAAACCAAAGCACAGTATTCTTTGTGTAACCTAACAGTGCCTTTATACAGAAGGGACTGTCACCTCCAATTACTTTGTGATCCTTTTGTATATGTAACCTGAAATCATACTTATTGTTTCCTCTGCCGTATCTCTTTGTAAGGTTATATCTATCATCCCTAAATCTTTTTTTCCATTACTACTATTGGAGTACTTTCCACTCCATTCCAGTATTATTACTTTTCTGCATTAGCACAATATGGAGGTTATGCTTGTAAAAAGCCTTGCTTAATTTTAGCTAAAACTTCTAAATAAATGAACAAACTAAACAAGAAAAAAATCCAAGTATTTCCTGGCTGGCAGTAAGTCATCACTAGATAGACAGGAGTCTTTCAAAGGGGGAAAGAAAAGAAGGAACATGTGTAGAGGCTCCAAAGATCTGTAAAGCTGGGAAAAAAAGTTTAGTTTTTGAAGGAGGAAGGGAAAAGTCTAAGACGCTAGTGAAACAGTGACTTCTGCAGTTTTAGCTGTTGAAAATTAATTTGGTACTTAATGCTTCTTCCACATTGTGATCAGGACGGTAGGCCCTACTTTTAAAGGTATTTAGAATCCCAAAAATGCAAATAGAAGCCTAATGGGATTTTCAGAAGCACCTAGGTGCCTAACTCTAACTTCCCTTGATTTTAGTGGACGTTTAAGCACCCCTTGTGCTTCTGGGAATCCCATTATGCTCCTGTATTTAGAAGCCCAGTGTGCTCTAACAACATGCTTCTGACCAAGGAAGAGCAGGTATCCACACCACCCTGTATATCCTTGTACAGTAGGTCAGGTGTCTAGCCTGACAGTGTTAGGAAGTGGTAAGTGCATATGTATGTAAAAAACCCCCTTGGTTCTGCCTTGTTCTGCTAAATTATACATCTGAGTCACCTGATGACACTTGTTTATTGTGGACTGGCTGGCAATCATAAGATGTATCACATGTGTTAGAATAGCAGTGCTTATAATGTAGAAGAGGTTGTCCTGGGAAGTTCGAGTGATCAAGTTTAGGTCTGTCAGAGGTAGAGGAAATAGCTTCTGTTTCTGGTTACTGTTGCTAAATGTAGGTTATTTGGTAGCTTGCTTAAATAAGTAATAGAGGCTTATCGTATAGCTGTCTTGGCTGAGGTACACAATTAATACAATTTAAAAAAATTGTTTATATAATTTCATTTGTATGATACACTTGATACAAAACAGGCCATTAGCAGCTAACTGAGTACAAAAGATCAGTGAAAAAGTATGCACATTTGTGGCTTCTTTTGTGCTTTGAGCTCATGGGACTTTGCATTATTACAGTCACGGGTCTGTTCAGTATTTTGTTGTTTTGTATTCATAGGCAGATGGATTCAGAATTTGGCCTATCAAGTGATAATCTTCCTGATAAAAGACTTGGAGAGAATTTGACATTAATTTTTTTGCTGTAAAGTTTGATTTATTTTGTAGGTCCTATATTGCATTGCTTACAGCCATGACGACTTACGTATAGCAACATATGTTGCTAAGGACTACTAAAACCTCTGCCACAAAGGAATATTTCTGGAATACAAATCAAATGACATATTGTGGTCAAATGCCCAATTTTATATCTATAAATCATCAAAGACTTGTAGTTTGATGTTGACAGATTCTCTCTCCCACCCCCCAGTAGAGTTGCAGCTGAAAAACAAAGTACAATAGGATAAATTTATTTTCAATGTTAAAAATAGATATGGCCAATATTGAAAACAAGATTGGAGTTTTAATGTATGTCTTCACTGCTCCCAGCCTGGGTGGACAAACTCGTGTTACGAGGATATGAGCTAGTGTGCTAAAAATAGCTGTGTGGATATTGCTGCACTGGCAGAGACTTTAGCTAGCCATTGGAGCTCAAACCCGGATCTGATCTCAGGTGGCTATCCTGACCCTCTGTTGGTGCAGCACATCCACGCTGCTGGTTTTCATGGGTTAGCATGAGTCTGTCTACCATGGATGGGATACACGCTCCCAGCTGCCGTGTAGATGTACCCGAAGAGGCTTGTGCAAGAATCTTTGCTTATAACTTGAAGTTGTGTACATTATTTGTTATACAAATCATCCTTTTCAAATTGGACTCTTGTAAATCATGTTAATTATTCTTCCAAAATTCAGAAGTGTCCTCAGAAATTGAGCTTCCAAAATTGGCAGACTTTTGAATTACAAATATGTTCCCAGGCTGTCTTAATGATCAAAGGTTACCTGTACTTGCAATAACTGAAATACTAAGAAAACTCTGACTTGTAAATAGATACTGAAAATTGTTTAAGATGCTTTGAAAAAACTTTTTGCTACTAGTATTCAGATAAGATTTGTCTGTGTTAAATTTATAACTTAGTGTATAAAAAGTGTTCACCCAACTGTCCAGTTTTTATACATAAGTGATACAAAAGTGATAGTTATGCAACAAAAAAAATTACACTTGTAAGTTGCGCTTTCACGACAGAGATTCTCTAGGCCAGGGATCAGCAGCCTTTCAGAAGTGGTGTGCTGAGTCTTCATTTATTCACTTTAATTTAAGGTTTCATGTGCCAGTAATACATTTTAATGTTTTTTAGAAGGTCTCTCTCTATAAGTCTATATATTATATAACTAAACTATTGTTGTATGTAAAGTAAACAAGGTTTTCAAAATGTTTAAGAAGCTTAATTTAAAATTAAATTAAAATGCTGATCTTACGCCGCCGGCCCGCTCAGCCTACTGCCAGCCTGAAGTTCTGTTCACCTAGGCTGGCAGCAGGCTGAGCGGGGCCTATGGCCGGGACCCTGGCTGGCAAGGGGCTGGCAGCCAGAACCCCAGACCGGCAGCGGGCTGAGTGGGGCCGACGGCCAGGACCCCAGACTGGCAGTGGGCTGAGCAGCTCAGCCTGCTGCTGGCTCTCGGTCCACTGCTGGTCTGGGGTTCCGTCCGCCAGCTCCTGTCAGCAAGGGTCCCGGCTGCCGGCCCCGCTCAGCCCGCTGCTGGTCTGGGATCCCGGCCCTGCCCACATAGAGTGGGTACCTACCTTCTCTCTGGTTCTAGCCCATTCTCTTCCTCTCTGTCTGCACTGAGCTGAGGGTGGGAGTGCACTGAACACAGGTCTGGGGGTGAAGGAGCAGACTGGGGGTTGGGGTGTCGGGTCTGACCAGGAGCTAGAATGAGGGAGGGGGCTCAGGGTTGGGGCAGAAGGTTTGGGTGTGGAGTGCTTACCTGGGCAGCTCCCATTTAGTGCAAGGGGTGCAGGTAGGAATGTGGGGAGGGAGGTGCAGGAGCTCCCATTTGGTGCTCACGGTGGGAGTGAGAATGTGGGGAGTGCAAGAGTCAGGGCACGGAGTGTGGGGGGGCTGGGTATGTATGGGGGTGCAGGAGTCAGGGCATGGTGGGGGCTAGGTATATGTGGGGGGTGCTGGAGTCAAGGCTGGGTCGTGGGGGGTACAGGGGAGAGGGCTTGTGAGGGGGGTGAAGGAGTCAGGACATGGGGGGCTGGGTATGTGTGGGGGATGCAGGAGTCAGGGCTGGGGTCGTGGGGGGATGCAGGTGTCAGGGCAGGAGGCTCGTGTGTGTGTGGGGGGGCAGAGGTCAGGACAGAGGGCTGGGGTGTGTGTGAGGGTGGTGCAGAGGGCTGGGGGTGTGGGCTGGGGTCATGGGGCTGCTCCCGGCCCCCCTGCCCAGAGCGGTTCACAGCACGGGGCTGGAGGGGATATGCCCTGATTCCACCCTCCTTCCCCATGGCCCCATCCCCACCTCTTCTCCGCCTCCTCCCCGGAGCAGCGAGAGCACTCTGGGTCCGCTTCACCCCGTCCCTTGCAAGGGCCATCAGCTGATCAGCAGCAGGGAGGGAGGGAGGGAGGGGCGGGCAGGCATGCAGCGGGGGAGGGGGGGGACACCAAGCTTCTTCACCCTGCCCCCGCGCAGGGCGGACAGAGAAGAGGGGGCAGGATTTTTAATGGCACCCCTGCTGCTGCCTGCCGGGGTTCTGGCCTGGGTTTGGCAGCGGGCGCTGAGCGGGGTCGGCAGCTGGGACCCGGTAGGCAGCAGCATGCCATTAAAAATCGGCTTGCGTGTCGTGTTTGGCACGCATGCCGTAGGTTGCCGACCCCTGCTCTAGGCTAAAGTAGTTTGTCAGTAAGCTCTTGCTGATACTCAACCTATGTTTTCTTTATTCATTCCATTATCCTCCTTGTTATAACCCTTTGCATTTCCAGAATAATTCCTCCAACTGTGGCTTTTAGGCTCTCCTTCTGAAAGGCTGTCTCGAGTATGTGTGACTTATATAATTTATACATTTCTTTTTTTTTTTGTTTACCAAAGCCCTTGCTGGATTCTTGGACACAGAAATAGGGGGGTTGGTAAATGGTTTAAAAAGAAAACACACTTGACAGACTGTTATTCCTCAGTCTACAAGTTGTTTAGTTGTATGAGGGATTTCTGGGATGTTCTTTTGTAGGTGAATCAAGGCTAGCCAGAATGTTATCTGATTATGCCATTTAAGAATGTATTTTAAAAAAAATGTGGTAAGATTAGAGAACCAATTAATTAATTAGCAAATAGTGTAAATAGTATAATATATAAACTATCTCAAAGGAAGGTAATGCACCCCTTCTGTTTGGCTAAACTGGTTTTCATAACAAAACAAAGAACTGAGTTTCTCCTGTGTTCCCTGTAGAGATACAAGACTGAACTTGCTTAGAGACTAAATCGCTACTAATCCCTAGAAACAATATAGTATTCCCTCCAGATCAGATCTGAAATCCCCATCAAGAGACCAGCATGTTTGATCTCTTTCTTTGAGATAGCATTGCAATAGACAGTGCTTTTAGATTTTCAAAAATTAAACAGAGGTAGGAGAAAATTGTTCCCAAGCAACGCAACCTGAGAGGTGATTTCTAACCATTTTGTGTTCTTTGGGGATTTTTGCAATGTCTTTGAGTACTCCTTGTGCCTCACCTAAAAAAGGCAGTTTTCACTTTTGTCATATTTTGTTCCATCTCATTCCGATGTCCTGTTTACTTCACTTTTGCTTCATGTATGTGGCATTCATTATGCTCCTTAAATTAGGTCAGGACAGTAAACCACATACCCCTTACCCTATGCCACTCCATGAATCATCTGGGCAGAGGGAGTATAGAGCAAGCAGTGTTACTGGCCTATACCCATTAGCACAGTGGTCTCCAACCTTTTTATGCCCAAGATCACTTTTTGAATTTACCCTGCCCCTACCCCAAAGCCCCACCCCACTCACTCCATTCCCCCCTCTCTCCGTCACTTGTTGTCCCCCACCCTCACTCACTTTCACTGGGCTGGGGTAAGGGGTTAGGGAGGGGATGCAGGCTCTGGGCTGGGGCCGAGGGGTTTGCAGTGTGGGAGGGGGCTTTGGGCTGAGCCTGGGGTAGCGGGTTGTGGTGCAGCAGGTGGTTAGAGGTGCAAGCTCTGGGAGGGAGTTTGGGTGCAGAAGGTGGCTCCAGGCTGGGGCAGAGTATTGGGGTGCAAGAGGGAGTGTGGGGTGTGGGCTATGGGAGGGAGTTTGGGTGCAGGAGGGGGCTCTGGGCTGGGGCAGAGTATTGGGGTGCAGGAGGAGGTGAAGGGGGGGCTCTGGGTTGGGGCAGAGTGTTGGGGTGCAGCAGGGGGTTGGGGTGCTGGCTCTGGGAGGGGGTCAGGGCTGTTTTGGGGTGCTGGCTCTGGGAGGGGGCTCAGGGCTGGGGCTTGGGGTACAGGAGGGGGTTTGGGGTGCTGGTTCTGGGAGGGTCTCAGGGCTTGGGGTTGGGGTGCAGCCTCCTGCTGGACAGCACTTACTCCCTGTGGCTCCCGGTTGGTAGTGGAGCGTGGCTGCCACTAAGGAAGGCTCCCTGCCTACCCTGGTCCCATGCTGCTCCCGGAAGGGGCCAGCGCGCCCCTGGGGTGGGACAGGCAGCACCTGGCTCCGCATGCTGCCCATCTCTGCAAGCACCGCCCCCGCAGCTCCCATTGATCATAGCTCCCTGTTCCCGGCCAATGGGAGCTGCAGGGGTGGTGCTTTCAGACAGGAGCAGCAAGTGGAGAGAGACCTCTGCCCTTGCAGTGCTGCGCTAGCTGCTTCTGGGAGCGGTGTGGGGCTGGAGTAGTCAGGGAGCCTGTCTTAACAGCAGTCCCGCTGTGCCACCAGAGATTGCGATCGACTGAGAGATCCTCTAGGATCGACCCGTTGATCGCTATCGACTGGTTGGTGGCAACTGCATTAGCAGATTTCACAAAGCATCTGAGCTGTCTTAACCTGGGATGGAGCAAAAGGTAGGTAGTCTTGATGTATTTGTTGAGCCCAAGGCTTGTTACAACACATGTTGCCACATAAGCCCCCAGAGAGAAGTCCTGAACATACTAATTACCTTTAATAATGAAATGAAAATGTCACTTTGAAGTGTCCTTCCTCCTGTTATTGAATAGATATGGCTTATCTTTCATAAGACATTGAAAATGTGGTTAAATGAGTCTGCCTTATGGAATTTAAGTTTTCCTTGTAGGACCCTTATTCATGAGTAGTCTTGCTAATTTTAATTGATAACTCATGTGAATAAGGTTCCACTCACATTGAGCCCCAAGCCATTAATTTTAATCTCTATATTGCCTAATTAAAATTTGTATACATTTTTCCAATTTTGCTTTGTGATTGTCTTTTAAAAATTATTATCTTGGCAGTATGTCTGCTATTCATATAGCGTACTCTATTAAATTCTAAATTAATGGGAATTCCCTTTGTGTATATGTAAAGGCATTGTATTTTGGAAACAATATGCCATACAACAGAGAGCTGCTGCTTGTTAAAATTACATTTACCTATTTCTATATGAGTAGCAGCTTTGCAAAGACATGAAATATTCATTGGACTGTGTTTTAAGAGGCACAGTGTATCGGATTAATGTGAAGGAGAAAAAGGCTTTTCAACCAAGCTTTCTTTGCAAGTAAATCTCAGCAAAGCTGACCTACTTGAACCTGAACTGTTGGAACCTGAACCTGGAATTTCACAAGTGTTGTGAAGGCCAAAATTATTGAAACCTCAGTAGTGAACAAGTCTATGCACTTCTGCTGGGAGGAGCTGAGGGACCGTGCAGCTGGTGAGACACAAGGATACAAGCATGTACAAGCTGCAGAGAGCCTTGATGCAAATGCTTGTACTGTAATCAGAAGTACCTAAGGAGTTATGCTTCAGCATAAATTGTGCCTGGTTTGGAATTACTAAATGGTGGAGAAGAATATTTGGCAGGATTAAATTGGTTTTCCCTTAGCATACTATTAGCACTGCTTTCAGAATTAATAGCATTGTGGCTCGGATGTCTGCTTTGTGACTCACACTGGTGTCTGAAGGCAAGTATACCTCTAAAAGAGCCTGTTGATCCATAGGAGAAAAACAGACTTTTCAATTATAATGGCTTTTAAACTAAATGTAAAATATGCATGCTGTATAGAAACAATTTTGATGTATCTGACAGCTGTTAATAGTTGATTTTTTTTCAATCAGTTACATACTGTAGAAGTTTATAGATACTGCAGATTCATGTGGGTAACATGAAATTATTTACAGATCTATTTTTGAGGAGGCTAGTTGGATAATATTGCATTATAGAAATGTCAGGCCATATTCCTGTCAGAGACTTAATTGCACCAGGGCTATTTTCCTCCTTACCGCCCTCACCCCCCGCGTCTCCTCCATCCCCCGGCTTTTACAGTGTTCATTGATTTAAGGAGGTCTCTGTTTCAGGAACTAAAAGGAATTATTTTCCTTTCTCTTTGTTTTGTTTTAAAGCATGGCTGTTGCATAAGAGAATTCAAGCTGTGGCTGCTGTTGCACCAACAGTAGCATTTCTTGATTGCATACGAGCCTATGTGCTCAGAGCTAAGAATACTGTCTGAATGTAGTGTAAATTATCACAAGTTCTGATTTGCTCAGTAAGGGTGTTCAGTTTGTGCTATTGATTTGGAGCTTAATTTGCGTGCTTAGTGTATTAATACCTCAATCATCCAGAGAGCTTTCTTCTTGTTTGACCAACTCATGATTTTTTAATTGTAATTTTTTTCCTTATAAGAATAATTTTTTATTAAAACTTAACCTTTTCTAAAATGTGTTGCTGTGCTGTTAATATATAAAGACCTTTTGATGGTGTCCATCCTGTGCACTGTGATTTAGTTCCATCCCAAGCAATCTTATAAAAAAGAATGTCTTAAGCAGGGGGTTATGACATACTTCTTCAGATGGCTTTAAATTTATTTCTAAAAAGAAAGCCCTGATTTAGTTGCAAACAAATATGGAGCATACATTGTGTTCTTCAGAAAGTGTCTACAGTAGATTGCAATCTTCTTCATTGGAAGATATGTTATTCACTTTTTAAAATAATCCTTACCATACCCATTTCAGACCATCACGTTTTTCTCCTTTGTTCCTTGTTTTGTATAGTACCGTATTACCTTATTTTTTCTACGTAAATGATGTATTAAAATCAGAAGCTTGCTTGCATGAAGCATCTAAAGTTACTGGTAAAAAGAATCTTAAGTGCACGGATGCACTTCAGATTGGATGCATTCAGGATATAGAATGGTTATCACACAATTCATATGGAGTCATCTCCCATTCCCTCCTGTGAGTTGCCAGCAGATACGCTTGGTAGTTTTGTTGAATTTTGTAGTCTTGTCTCCTAGACTTTACATGGGTGTGCGTATCAATCCATTAATTTTATAATTGAAGTGATTCTGCAGGCAATAGGTCCTGAAACTCAGGGGCCTAGGAATCCTTTTAAATGCCCTTTTAATTTTTTTTATCAATTCTAAAGGTGCTGGCTTAGTAAATCTGCGTTTTCCAAGTGCTGATGGCGCTTGCTGTGGTTGGCATTCTGAATTTGTGCTGATGTGTTTAAAAATAAAATAAAAAATTCACAACTTTTGAAGCGTGGTAAAGTTCCAAAGTTGTCATGTAGAAGATGGCCAGAATCTGAGCATTTACCAAGTTGTCCAAAATGCTAAAGTGTCCCTCTCAGCAGAGGAGGCTGGTGCTGGTTGTGGTAAATTCAAAAGGGTTTCTTTAAATTTGGAATGCTGAACATATTGAGACCAGAAAACTCTGCTTCTCTAGCTTGTAGACTGCAGAACACATCTTGTGCTGCGTACTGTCACAATGTGTAGTCTGCTGAAATCTGGGCCTGGAATTAAGGCATCATAGAATGGAATGTTTACTACACTGCAGGCAATAGTTCACATGTCCACCACAGTGTAACAGTGCTGTTGCTGTATCAGTAGTAAAAGGTAAAGACAGGAGATCATAAAGGAGTAGTATCAAGAGTCATGTCACAGGTTTACCATTAACAGGAAATATAAATTTTTATCGTGGCAAATCAATGAAATGTGGTAGTTAATTGGGATAATAGGTATTAAAAACTTGATCTTTGTATGTTGCTGGACTGGAACATTCAGCATTTAGCAAGGTTCTGGCACACTTAGCATTCATGTTACCCTTGGGTATTTTGGAGCTATGGTTTCTGTGGATGTCACACTAGTTGGATATTTCAGTCACAATCCCTCTTTAATGCCTGCCTTGCCTTTGGCATGTGCTAGAAATTATTAGGCTGTTAAAAGAGGACTGAGTATTATTTTACAGTTCACAGCATCACACAGAGTAGTAGGCTACAATTATTTTTCTAAATTGAAAGACATTTTTATGTGCCACATACATACTTTGCACTGTTACAGCTACTTTTAGCAGCCATTGTAGAGACAATAGAATACTGCAGGCTGCTGTGTTTAGGTATGATCCAGTGAGCCAATCTGACTTGAGGATGCTTAGCACCTCACAAAATTGGAGTGGCTGAGCATTAATTACAAACTATTCTATTGTTAACTTGATTTTGAGAATGGCTTCCTCCAACGAAGGAGAAGTAGCCTTTGTGTGAGGAAGGAACCCAGCTGAGCTAACTGTATATTTTTTTCTTTTGTATTGTCCAATTAAAATGAACCAGGTTTCATAATGACTTTTGTCTCCGATGCTGTATAGCAGGGGTGGCCAACCTGAGCCTGAGAAGGAGCCAGAATTTACCAGTGTACATTGCTAGAGAGCCACAGTAATCCGGCAGCCCCGCCGATCAGCGCCTCCCCATCAGCTGTTTCGTGGTGTGCAGGAGGCTGGGGGTGGGGGGAAGGGGGAGGAGTGAGGGCGTGGCAGGATCTGGGAAGGGGTGGAGTTGGGGGCAGGGCCTGTGGCAGAGCCAGGGGTTGAGCAGTGAACACCCCCCAGCACATTGAAAAGTTGGCACCTGTAGCTCCAGTCCCGGAGTCGGTGCCTATACAAGGAGCCGCATATTGACTTCTGAAGAGCCACAGGTTGGCCATTCCTGCTGTATAGTAAGAAAATGGAGCCAGCAGAAAAGTGCCCAGCAGTGAAGAAAATTAACTTGTGGGAGTGGATGTGTTTTTAAAAAAAAAAAAAAAAAAAATTGCTTAGTGGCTCCTAGCAATTTGAATGGTGTTAATTGTTAGATATGGGAAACAGGAGAACTGGCCATATTAAAATAGATCGGTAGGGAGAAGGAAAACTGATTTGGTTGTTTTACATGTGAGAGTAATAGCAGGTAAAGTTTGGTTCATCAGGTTACTTATAAGGTCAGCTCAGAGTTCTTAATTGGATTTTTTTAAGTGAGTTTTATCCTCCTTTGGTTTGCTTGGCTGCTTCCATTGAAGTCTTAATTTTAGGTTTAAAAAAGTGATTCACTGCGCTGCAAGTCTTAATTATATTTATTGGGTATAAGTGTTTCTGCATTAAGCAAACATTACGGTTCTTTTTATTTTTGTGGAGGTTATATCGCTTTAACTGTGCATCAGAAATGTAGAAAGAAGAAATTAACAGAAGAAAAAAATTAGAATAAAATACTTGCTTGTTGCATGAAGTGGGTGATTGTTTAAAAATCAAAATAAGTAATGAGAATTCAGGTCAGTGTTAACAGAAACACCACTAGCTAGGGTTGCAGCATTGATTATTAAAAGTTTACAACCTAAAATTTTAAACAATGAATTTATTTTGAGTGCCTTAATTTTTGTATGCCCAACTAGACAGATGTTAAATGAGCCTGGTTTTCAGCAAGTGCTAAGCACTTGCCCCCTGAAAGCCAGGCAGCTCTAAGATGTGTCCAGTTGGGCATTCAAAAATTGAGGTACTTAAAATACCTAGTCTTTTTAGGATGCTTAAGCCAATACTAGTCTTCAGAATTGGTATATATTTCGTGAATTGTTAACTGTTAGCAAATGGGACTCATCCTCTGTTAACATGTGGACTTAAAAGGTTTATACTGGATTATTGTTTGGAGAGACTATCAAAATGCATCTCTCCCTTTGAATTGTAGCTTTTATTTTTATTTAGAATCTACAGTAATCATAGGTGACAAACAGTGGATATCAGGAACCTAAATTAAAAGTAGAATTTAATCACTATTATGTAAAATAAAGCATTGGCTGCCTTCTCTGAGCATTGGCACTCATGATAGTATATTTTTTAAATGAAGTGTCAAATAGGAAATGCACATTACTACATTAGATCATGAGTTAATTTTTATACAGTATAAGTTTGGGGCTTGGGAGACAAGCAGGCAGCGGAATCTATTTAACAAATCCATTCTGAAACCCTAAGTAATGACAGTTGCTTAGTGCCCAGCAAGCAGTGCTGAACAGCAGCCTGACTTGAGATGTACTGATTGAATTAAATGTGAAATATCACTGAAGTAGGATGGTGAGAGGGGGCACAATCCATTCCACTTTCAGCTCATTAAGAGAATCTGCAGCAGCATAATTTGAGCCTATAATGTCTCTGTTTATTGCTGATTTTGACATCCTCTGGTATCTCCTCATATCAGTGTGTATGTGTGTTCTTTGTGTCTGTTCCCTTTGGATCTTGCTAATCAGAATGTGAGGTAAAAGTCTGTTACTGCAACATTCTTGTTCCAACCAGCTAATGCTAACCAGCTGTCTGAGTGAACATAATCCTTACACAGACCATCTAACTTATGAAGGAAGAGGGTCCACTGCGACGTAGGTTTTCTTCATGTGCTGGGGTTTCGCCTGGTGTGTTTCCTGCACGATCAGATGTCCGAAAACTTGTCCGGAATGCTTCGTTTGGAGGATACAATGAAATATCTCCTGCTTTACCAGGTTTGTTTTGTCTCCCTCTTGCTCGGTAGCTCGTAATAAAAACAAAAAACAAAATTTACAATCTCAAATCCATCAATTTAGGCGAAAGCCCTTCACTAAGATGTTGGTATTACAGAAACTAGAATGAATATTCCAAACATATTTCTGGATGAAATCTGCTTGTGGGAAGAGCAGAAATTTTGTATCTTTGACATGTGCGTAAATAAACTAGCTTGTTTCAGAGAGAACACAAGTGTGTCTTCCTAAAAGGGATTCTGTACATGCTTGATAGAGAATATCGTGCTTTGTTTTGATTTGCATACAGGATGCAGTTTTTTGCAACTGAAAAATTGTACAATGGGGAGAGAGAAAGTGAGACACAGATTTTTTTTGAACTGTAGTTTTTAGCAGTTCCATGGTAACTGCTACAAAGTTCACACACAATGTCAGTGGTCTTGCTTAGAATGACAAGTCAAGAAGCTGAGTTAAGGCTAAAGTTTTATTCTTAATCACACCCCCCCTCTTTTAGTATTGCAGGGGTCTCCAGTAAATGACTTTATATAGGATGGGTTGAATCTCATCTTGGTTATACATTTCAGCTTGTTCTGATAGGTGAAGGTGTGCAGGGAACAGTGTTAATTAATAATACTATAATGAGAGCTGTGGTGGATTTTTAAAAAAAACTTTTCATTGTACATCTACATAAGTGTGATTCAAATCAGTATTAATGGGGCATATGTTCCTATATTATACTTTAGAAAACTTAGACTTTAAAAATCTATTTCCAAGTATTGTCAGTTTGAAGTACAATACTGCTTTGAAAGTTACAATGTAAAAATAGCCATTCTGGTGGGTGGGTGGGTGTGTGTGGGTGTGTGTGTGTGTGTGAGAGAGAGAGAGAGAGACAAACATTTATTTTGTCAGGTTATCTCCATAGAACCAGGAGAGCTGGAAGAGGAAGCTATTTCATTCCTTTATTGTTTGCCCTCAACAGAGTAGCTGGCGAAGTTGCAGTTAGTTACATCTGTGTAAATCCATAGAGGACAGTTGGGTTGCTGAGTGTCACTGAGGGGCAACTTCTTAATATTCAAGTTCTGCCAGCTGTCACTGATGGCCTGATTTTGCTTGCAGAACCTTTACTATAAGTGAAGGTAGACAAGAAGAAAAGAATACAATAGGATTCCCCAAGCCTAGGCTGAATCTGCAGCGCTGGAAATTAGAGAAATCCTCTCTTTTACTTATAAACCAAACTCATACGGTAATCAGTGAAACAAGAAATATGGACCACACAGCACCATTTTTAGTCTTTTGTCTAGCGTAGGACTGCACATTAAGTGTTATCTCTGACTGTTACTTTGACAATAACACTTTTTAAAAAAAAAAAAAATTTTTTAGGTAGGACAAATGGAAAAGATGGTTCCTACTTTGGTGAACTAGACCAGGGGTTCTCACAACAAATTTTTTGTTGGTCTCCGAGTGTGGCCACCAACTCTTGCTGGTGGTGGCACTGACAGTTTTTCCTAAAATACTTAATTAACTTTAGGAAAAACAAAATAAATATGCACATATACATGTCCAAATCATTGTAATTTATTTATGTAGGGTTTTTTTCAGACTCAGTAATAAAAATCATTTACATTTGTCTCTATTCTTTACTGCACCTAAGCAGAATAGAAACCCAAATAAGGTGTTTTGTATGTTCTTGTCTTTTTATTTTTGTTGTTTCTTTTGCTTTTTTGGTTGTGCTTCCTTAACCCCCCCCCCCCCCCCCAAAAAAAAAAAAAAAAAAGGACTTGCTAACTGGTAAGTCTTCTGCTGTGAAAAGTGATATTTGTATGTTTGTTAATATCAATTTTCACAGCAGAGTTACTCAGCCCCGGCAAGCCCTGGGACAAATGAAGCCCTGGAGCGGGAGGGAGGTAGCGGGTCCCAGGGACAATGGTGGGGTGTGCTGAGCCTGGGGCCGGAGCCTGGAACCAGAGCCTGCCACCGCATGGTTGGAGCCTGAAGTCCCGTGGCCGCGGCCTGCCTTTTCTACCCCTGGGAAAGCGGGAATTCACCAGCTGTCTGCCCCTCCAGCGTTTGTGTCCACTCCCTTCATCACAGCCCAAGAGGCTGTGACCGCAAAGAAAGGCACTAGCGGCCGCACGCTGCCATGGTGACTGCATTTGAAAAACACTGATTTGAGAAGTCTGTGGGAATTACACACACAACAGATTTGTAGCTCTGTGAAGCTCTTGGTATGGCTTGTGTAAATACCTATTTAGGTAATGCATCTACCTCACTTGATAGGAGTAGCCTTTCAATTTGTTATGTAAATAACTGTTTATGCATACGCGGAAAACACCTGGTGTAAAACAAGCATATGTAGTTAAAGTCCTGAGGAAATGCCTTGGGGAAAAATAGTTACTGTGGACTTACTTTATTTAT